>NC_090937.1:453487883-454112883 GCF_040938575.1 Ambystoma mexicanum
AGCTACAGGCTGATGGCCTTTCTGATGGGTGCTGGAGCACATGGCTTGCTTGAGTGGCAGCTGGGTCACAGGCTGATGGGCTGCCTGAGGCAGGGCTGTGGCACAAGCTGAGGCCCTGCCTGAGAGGCGGGCTGGGGTACAGTCTGATGGGCTGACTGGGACTCCGAGGCACAGGCTGATAGGCTACCTGAGGGCAGAGGCGTAGCCAGGATTGTTTTACAAGTGAGGCCTAAAGCTAACGAAGTTGGGCCCACCGCAGTGACATCAACATCTGTAAATGCCCACACAGCGCTGCTGAGTGGGCATTTACAGATTTTTGGTGGCCCTTGCCCGCTCTGGCCCTACCCTTTCTGGCTGAGACACAGGCTAATAGGCTGCGGGGTGTGGGGGGGTCTGTAGCACAGACTGATTGGCTACCATGAGGGTGGTGAGGTAAAGGCTGATGGGGTACCTGTTGCGGTTGCTGACATGCAGAGATAAAGGTCCTGTTCTCTCCATTTGTAGAAAACGTTTTATTTTTTTAACACATTTTTTAACTCCTTTTATATCATGCTCTACCCCTTTCATTATTGTTTTTACACCTGTGGTAGGTTTTGGGGGAGGGGCTTGTTGATATGATTGAAGCCGCCTCTTTTGATGGCCACTTTAATCCTTCAACTTGTAGCTGCTCATGAGCAGGTGCAATTTAAAGGAGTAAAGTTGGGTGCTTAATGTGGTGCAAGCCCTTTCTTTCACGGGATGGGACGTGTTTGTATTGCAAAAATGTGGGGCATATTTGTAAGGTGTAAGTTTGAGGTGTACACATAAGGCGCATGCATCGCCTCGTGTTTACGCCATGTTTTCATAGAGTAAAGCGAAGCCTGTCATCCACGCTCGACTGTGATTGGGTGGCGTGTAAGAGCATGGGGTGAATCTGTTTTATTGTTTTACGTCTCTCTTTTACACCTCGGTCACCTTATAAAATGACCCCCATTGTTTATTTGAATTTAAACTGAGCAATTTAATGCATTGTTTTAGCCTGCTTATTATCTGTTTGTGGCATCTCGTGCAATTTGTGGTGCCATTTTACACACTCTTGTTATTTATGGTATTGTCCCTTTTTTATGACTGTTTCATTTCTTTTTAAACGATGTAGGTTGTATATGGATGTGTTCATTGTCCGAAATAAAGGATGTCGCACTACTAGGCAGATAAGGGCATCTTTCCATCCAGTAACCCATCTGGCATGATGTGAGCCGACTCTCCTGTAAGTCTTCTGAAAAGTAAGCTGCGTACTGCAATTCAGCCGGGCTCGAAGGAACATAAAGCTCCCCGGGGGTACATAAACCCCTAATGATTGCCTATTACCAATATCCAGTTTCACAGAAATTGTTCATTAGTTCCAAATAAAAACCCGCTGTTCTGCATCCAGGATTAACATCTGCATGGGACATCTGTAGCACTCCTAACTGCACTACCAAACCCACGTTTCCTATAGGAAACAGCTTGTCACGCGTGGCATGGAATCGTGCGGCAGTGTCCCGGATTAAAAACATTCTGTCCACATGGGGGGAAACAATTAATTCGTTGATCACCACATTATAACTACTCCTAAGAAAGTGCATGTTCCCGAAAAACACATTTACAAGCACAGTTCTAACAAGCTGTAAATGTTTTTTTTTTCCAGAAGGATTAAGTGCCATTGATGTGCTTTTTCCATGTTACAACTTGCCATTCCCCCAAACACTTCAGATGGATCCTACGAGTTATAGACATTTTTGGTTGTCAACAAGAAGTGGTACATTTTAAAGTGTCCCACAGAATGTCAGTGTCGCCGGTAGAAGACACGAATTCAGTTTGTTTAATGCCTAAGCTTCACAGTCACTAAAAAGTCCGATGACGCAACCCGTCGCATGTTTAAATATCTAATTTCAGCGTTCGTGATATAATGTCACACATGAGTTCGGTGGAGTGGCTCACTCTGCATTTATTTTTTAATTTAAATTCAGCTGAGTAAACTCAACTTTTTCAAAAACAATTTTAAATTACATACTTGAAATCTGCAAGTTTACAAATTTACAAATGACAGGATCAGGAAACATGTGAAAGTTTGTAAGAGGAAAAAAGAAAAAACAATAGTTAAGAAATCAAATGGTTAAATACCACAAAACAAATAATAAAAGCTTAAAAACAATACGATTAATTATGAAGAGCAACAAAAAAAACACACCAAAATTACATTACTAAGCAAAACCATTTAAATAAATGAACTTAATAAACCAAGACCTGTGTTACCATTCAACTGATAGAAGTGTAAAGAATGAATTTAACCAAAAGGGCAACAAGCACTCCTTCTGCTTAAAATCTATAATATTCAGCAATAACAATCCTCTAAATCATTATTCAAATTCTGAACCATTGATCCTGTCCAGATTCAATACATTTAAGAAATTAAAAGCTGCAATTCGAATACTCATTACTTTGGTTTCCAAAATTATTGGCCATCGATTTTCAGGAGACATAAGCCCAAAGCAAGCCAAATGCCGATTGAAAGAAGTTCTTCGTAAGACTGTATGAGCAGGGCAGTCCACAATAATGTGTTTCAGCGTTTCTTTAACATTTACATCACCACAAAATCTGCAATAGTTCACTTTAGAATCAATGAGTCTTCTTCTAGCCAGAATGTCCTGTGTTGAATATAGATTAAATCGAAGCCTCAGAATCACAGTTCTAAGTTGCGGAGACGGTGCTCGGCACAGATACGCTTCCACTACAATAAGAAAACCATGGGACTTAAAATCCTTGTATGTGAGACATTTAGTTCTAGTTTCAATCCAGTCCCACTTGTAAACTTTATCTTTTGCTCTATCCGGATTATTCAGGTGTCAATTGAAACATCAGCCTTAGCCAGCACTTCAAGAACACTTGCAGTCCATGTTCGTACAAAAACATGGGAAGAGGAAAGCATATATTTCTAGAGACATGCTAGAATGGTATCATTTTCAATATTCACTATACATTTCCGATATAAGGCACATAGGTGCCACTGATATACAGAGAGCAGAGAAGTAAGTCCCAGCTCATGACGCAGCCAAGGCCCGGGAACACATTGTGGAATACGGAGGACACTCCTCCAAAATTTCGCCTCCAATTTATTCAGAAAGGATGCCAGTATAATATTTTTCGTCTCTAAACCATATAGTATGGTAGGCATAACTTTCTGCCGCCAATATGTTACCGCAGGGCAGACGGAAAATTTGCCAAATTTAAATAGAATGAGCCTTGTTTGCGATATGGCTGTGTCAAGCGTGTGTGCAATGATTTTCAACTGAGAGTCAATATATGGTTGACCATCAAAAACAAGACCTAAATATAAATAGCTTGGAACAATCTCAACCGTCACATTTTTTACTTTCCAGTCCATTTTCGATCTACGGGTAAGCCTGGGCGTGTAAATCACAATTTGTGTTTTTTTAAAATTAATGACTAGTTCATTCTCGTCCAAATAGGCGCTTAAAACTGAAAGTAAAGTTTGAAGACCTATGGGGGTTTTTGAAACCGGAACAAGATCGTCATCATACCACAGCTCTCTGACAACCAAACCATTTAATTTTGGTGAGTTGGAGCAGGCCATTGAGCTCACTCTGTATGCGCTTCCTACAAATGAATCCAATTAGGAGCGCAATGGACATTGGCGCCATTTTTGTTTTCCTGCAAATTCCGTTGTTATCGAGGGGGTAAGAAATGTGCGGACACTGAGTTAGCACACGCGCATTTGATAAAGGGCTTGCCCTCATTTTTGGGAAGGTGTTCTCTGTGCAAATGAGGTCATCCCCTTCGTCTTCCACAGGCCCCAACACTGTAGTAGGCACAAGAAAAGACCGACCCTCTAGGAGAAGCACTGAAAACAACAAAACCCAACAGAACTTCGCAGTGTTGGATGACACCCTGTGAAGACCCCTAGGCAGTCGAAATGTCAGGGCCCCATCGCAAATTATCTCTTAATACGTTTTTAATTTTCTGCACTGCTTTATTTTGATCCGTTGTCGCAGGCCCCTAAAAGAAGTGGATATTCCGGCCCTTGGAAGGACTTCTACAGGGGGCGTAAGTGTCCTCTTTATCTAAGAGTCCCAGGTGGCAGCACCACATTCGTTTTCTTGAGGAGTCCTCTGTCTAGAAACCCTGGTGTGGTGTGCTAACTGCATTTGGGCATTAATGCACCAAACCCAACTTTTGTGAGGCTGGCCTAAAGGCACACCATGCCACAGGATGCAGTCTGTTGCACCCACCCTCACATGGACACCCAGAACTCTCTAGGTGGGTCAGACATGCCTCATGAATACTCGCATTAGGTTACCCCGCCATGACGCCACTCTGCTATGTACTATGCTGTGCAAGGCCAGGGATTGAGCAAATGTTCTCTTAGATGCCGGAATGCACTATTAGTAGCTCACCATTTTCATCATTAAATTGAGCATGTGCGCAAACTGGTGTGTCACTCAGGGCCGCTCAATGAGCAAATCAGCAGGGAGTATGCTTAATCCCTACATATGTTCTGTTTAATTCACCATATTTGCAGTGAAATATAAAGTCATGTTCTGCTACTGTTTCCTTTTCAAAATGATTACTATTTAAGGAGAACAAACTGGGGCCAGATTACAGAAACTTTGCTCCGGTGCAAGTGCAAAGTTTGCACGGCATTAGCACTAGGGCAAAGTTTGCCCTATTTTTAAAAACAATGGGACATGTTAGAAAACCTTTGCACCATGACACGTGCAGTTTGGCACGGTATAAGCACCAGGGCAAACATTGCCCTCGGGCAAAAAAGATACATATTTGAGATTGGAACATTTGCATTGGAGCAAGAGCAAATAGCACTGAGGTGAAAATTTCTCTAGTGCTAAAACATATTCCTCCAAGGTTTTATAGGCACCAGGCAAAAACTAGCTCTAGGGAAACATTACCCTGGTGCAAAGATGGAGTGCCCTTCCCCCCTCCCGATGACCTCAAATTGGACACTGGAACCACCATAGTGCATAGGAGGTCACCTGGGCCACCCCACCCTTCTCCTCCCTCCTCCCCCTCTGAGTAAATTGCTCTAAATACTGTACCACTGGATTGTTTCATGTTGTAAATTATGCTTCATTCATTTCTGTACCTGTTGTTATTCTGTAAAACGCTTTGGTGTAAAGCGCTATATAAACTCCATAAACATAAACATAGTTTGTGATGTTCTGTGTCGCATGTGACACCTATAAACTGACAT
Organism: Ambystoma mexicanum; assembly: GCF_040938575.1. Lineage (NCBI taxonomy): Eukaryota > Metazoa > Chordata > Amphibia > Caudata > Ambystomatidae > Ambystoma > Ambystoma mexicanum. Next base: position 453,493,129 of record NC_090937.1, read on the forward strand.
TATTGCATTACAGTACACATAGGGGGAAATGCATATGAGGAGGGACACACTCTCTATACATGTTGTTTGGTAATTTGCCCACCCATTAACTGGCCATGGCCATGCTAATCCCTATGGCCATTCCCACTCAATTCCTGCCCCTCCCTGCCCAAAACACTGCCTTATGGGAACTCTGAGCTCGCTTAAAGCAAGCCTTACCATGAAGGTTTGCAGTGAAGTGCCTGCCAGCGTTTATTCCAAATCAGTCTTCTGAGAATAAATCACTTAATTGGAGTTGTAAACCCACTACTGGTGTAATAAAAATGTCTTAACCCGGTCTGCCTTTAGTCACTTCATTTATAAGCACTATGCATGTCCTTCACAGAAGTCCTGTTAAAAACAAGCATTGGCAAAGCCAAAAGTTACGGCATGTGTAGAAACATTAGGCATTTGGAAGGTACTGCTATTAGATGCCCAGGTAATCACAATATTTTGCACCTGCTACCAGGAATAACCAGTTAATGCCACTAAGGCAGTGCCTGGGAAGTGTTTTTCCCAAGCCTACACAAAAGGCCAAACTGTTGGCATTGCCAATGCTTGTTTACACTTGGGCTTTTCTACCCTAGTGCTAACTGCACTTTCGCAGGTGTAAAGCTTCTGTAGGAACACATGGAGTTCATATGGCTGCCCTGTTCTTTTCCCCTGCGCTTATGATGAATGTGACTCATGTAGTGTATGTGTAAGAGCCTGGAACATATCATTGGATTCATATCAGGCACGAGCGGCAATGCTTTATTTCATGCTTTACATAACAACAGGTCACAATGAACTTTGACAAGTGGAGGTCAAGGTGAATTTAGGCTGATGTCTTATGTTGAAGATGGCTCCTGGCCTTTACCACCAGGGCTGGGGGGATCAGTACTCCATTCAGCCTTCGCGCTACTGGCATCAGGCCACAATTGCGGATGGAAACTCAAACTACCCAGGGATTTGCTAAGAGTAAGCACATGACATTCTACGCGGCCATGTGCACGCACCAGCTACTAAAACGCCTGAGAGGGGCTAGTAAAACGAGAAACCGTGAGACCAAAGCTTTCACATGTTTTAATGTCACTGAAATCCGAACGTGCTGCAACTCCCGACAGTTCAAGCGCATTCTGCTTTATGTCAACCGGCCCACCATCTGAACCTTTTCTACAACTGCCACCACAGCGCAGTTCACACTGAGCTTTCCTACTCCCTTTCCTCGCCGGCTACTGTTTCCCATGCCTAACAGTGGCAGTTGATTTGAATGTTTTATTTTATAGCAAACAGAAGGCTTTTTTCTTTAACGACCACATTTTAAACTAGGGTGATAGCGTGAACTTCAGTTACATTTATGGAAGAGGAAGTAATACAAATCCATTATTACATATTTGGAAGTCGGTGTATTATTGTGTCCATAGAGCCACTGTCCATGCTCAGCAGAGTGTCCTCACTGGGCCTCTGTAGAACTGGGGAGCAAGGAATTATGGGGCAAATTTGTGTGTTGGTACGCATTTTTCTGAAGCACGAGCTAGTCATCAATGGTGTGTGCTTCCCTTTCTCTTTTTGCCTGAAGGCTAACCCCGACGTCTGTTATATACTGTTTAATTTAAAGGTTTATATTCACCAGAAGTTGTCACCTTCATTAGTGCGGGTGAGGTTATGGGTGCTACGGACATCCAGCAGGCCCCAGGGTGCTAGGGCACATCAGCACCATGAATTCTTGCTGGGGAACACGCAGTCTTTGTTGGGGGCAGGGCGAGCCATACCCTAAACTATGCGGAGCTCTGCCACCGTCCTGGCACGAGGGTCCCACGGCATCATGGCCTGCAAGCCCATGCTCACACGGTGTGGGCCTGCAGGCCTAAATGAATGAGACACAGTCTCAGTCGTTCCTTTTTGGGAGTCTGATGCTGTTCTGGTGCACGTGTCTGCAGCGGCTCCTTTTATTAGCTTGGGCCATGACACGGCCTAGGCCCATGTTAAAAGGGCACAACACAGGGGAGGGAGCCATTCCCCTTAAAGGGGCAATACACTTGGGAAGGTCACACCACAATTAGTGTCTTATGCAGTGGTTGAACACATCGAAGACATTACACAGCAACCCACAATGGCGACAAGTAGTGGGCTGAATGGGCCATCAGCAACTCCATTGAGGAAACGACATTAGCAAGACGTCCTCTACAGCACTTGCAGCTCGAAGCTGTATGGGACCGCCTGAACAGTGTCAGATCTCCAGTCAGTCATGCAGGGTGTGGCCACACCACCTTTCTTTCTCCAGTCTCCTGGTACTCCGAACTGATGCGGTAGACATAAGTCTGCTAACACCACTGTAAATAGAAGAACTATAAGCAGTGTCTGACCGATGTAAAGTCAGGAAGATACGAGGGCTTACTGAAAATTACACATGGATATCTAAAGAATGAAGGTGTGACTCAAGTGATGAAGTAAACTTATAGGCAAACATAAAGAAAACCATATGCACTAAGAATATAAGTGACAAGAAATGTCATACATGTATATGCGCAGAAACGCAAGGTAGACAAGACAAAGTAAAAGCTTGCTAAAGTAGAAAATAGAACGCAGGTAAAGTTGCCATGTTCAGAAAATGGACCTCAGCATCATATTATACTAAGCGAGAAGCCTCAAGGAGAAAAACCAGGCCGCAGAGCTGACAGGCACTGGAATACAAATATGAGCAAGAAAAAATGACAGTTGTTTGGCTTAGAGTCAAGGAAGGATACCACAGCAAAGAAGCAACTACGTGGCTTGAAAGGAGTCAAGGAGGATAAGCCATGTAATCAGGACATATTTCTCTTAGATTAAGTAAAGGAGTGAACATTTGCGAGTGCCAAGTATTGTATAATTAAAGACATGGAAAGCACATGCAGGATGGAGCAGCCATGTCTCCGGGGGCCAAGAGGAGCAATAGAACCCAAAATAATTAAATCAAATAGCACTAAATATAAAGGCAATATACACAAAATTCATGGTCTATCCACACGTGCTCCAGGACCAGAAGACAAGGCATATTCATGAAGTGCCAGACGAAGGTAGCAATGTACCTTCACTCCCTAAAAATGTCTGAGGAAGAGAACAGCCAGCAAGGTCAAATACAAAGAAGCCTTGGCTTAAGGCTTAACTGACGAGAGATGTTAGGCTAATCATGGTAGTCTGATTAGCTCAGAAAGGCAGTTGTCTGATATTGTTCCCCTGCACCTGGGTTTCGTTGCTTATGTGCTGCTAACGAGCCGAATGTCCAAGGTTGGTAGGAGAGTGCCAACCAATCATTTGGTCCTAAGTAATGGTGGATGATACATTTTTGCAAGGGCCTATGCTCAGCTGTTCCTCTGCTAGTATCTGTATTTTACTTAGATGGAGTTCAAGGCATGCCTTCTAGATAAGAGGCATCCAATGATGGTACTAACACCTATATAAAATATATATATGTATATATATATGTTTCCCTTAACCAATCCCTCCGCCCGATAGGTTTTACTGTTAGCCACGTAGGATGACATTATAGCTGACGTATATCGGGATATAAAGCCTTTTGCATAACTGAAATGCATTCAGAGTGTGTGAGCTATGATCTGTTTATTCACCAGATTTCCCTACTTTATTGAACTGATAATAAAGTAGTGTTTTGCCATACTTCATGAGACTGCCGGGTTATTTGTGTCTTAGATCATTTATTGTGGTAATCCCATCCAGCACTTGGAACGCTCCAGGTGCTACTGCACATTTTGGTAGCAATGCAGATGGTTCATATCCAGACTCTCTGATTTTTGACATCTTCCACGATCATCTGGAACACTGCAGAGTTTCCTGGGGAGGGCAGAAGAAAAATACATGTAAACCGAGAAGGTCGGGCGGTGCCTCTGAAGAAATTCCTGTCTGGTTCCCACGGGTGCCCCGCAGACTGAAGGCGAAGTGGTTGATTGAGGAACAGTCGACACCAAAGGGCTCGAACTGAACGATGGATATAAGTAGAACATCGAAAGTGGTAAATGAAAGTCGAGGGATTATATTGAATGTATCAATAAATATATAGTGGGAAAAAATAGCATGATTTATTTAGGGAGAGAGATACCTCAATAGCTATCTTCGAGGAGGTGGACGGGAACGCATCAAACTCTGAAAAGGGGTATTAAGAAAGACGGATGCATTTCACATTCCAAAATGGGGTCAAAAGGAGATGAGATACTTTTTACTAGGCAGGTAAAAAAACAATCGTAGAAATTCCTGTGCACATTTTGTTTGGGGTAGCAGTTGAGAAAGAATATAGCAAAATACAATTCTTAGATTGTCAATAAAACAGCAGGATAGTGAGAATCGATAGAACTATAAACGAAGAGCAAAGAAGAATATTATTGTGTAGCCCTGGGCAGTTTTTGAAGGAATATTTCTGAGAAATGGGCGGCCGATTGAGGGTGCTTGCCTGAGTTGATTGTTGTGGTATAATTAATTAAAGTAATAACAGAATAAACAATCTGATAAGTATTGACAGTTAAAAAATACTTTTTGTTATGGGGAGCACTCCTCTTCTACACTTGTGCAAACCATTACCGAGGTACACACAATGAAGATTAGGAAATATGACATGAAATGGGTAAAAAGCATGGCTGACAAAATGTTCATGCCCTGGCCCCAAGAAGGTTTGCTATCAAGAACAGTATTGCAACCCATGACAGCATACTAACATGCTGCATACTCAGGGAAAAAGTTACACATTTTTTTTAGCTATTTTAGATCTATGGAAGTTCTATCACAGCGAGAAAGAAGATCCGCCCGAGAAGGAGTGGATGCTTAATCAGCATAAAGGGGAGGGCGTGGTGCCCTCAGCTCCTCTTTCTACTCCTGAAGCCAATAGCACAACCAATGATAAACAGGGATTTTATCCTCTAAACGCATTAAAAGCAGAGGCGGAGTATCCTAATCCTCCCGCTTAAAGTAGTGAAGATAGTGCAGAAGAAAGTAAGATCAAAGTACGCAAATATATGTCCATATGCGATGAACATAAGGAGCGTAAAGAAAGAAACGACATACAGATAGAAATAGAAGAAGAGACCAAGAGATGAAGACAGAGCCAGCAAAGTGACACTTGTACAGAGCGAGTTGATGGGAGGACAGATATTATTCACATTAGACATACAGGGTATTGATGATGTTAAAGCGAGAGAAGAAAGAGAGGAATGGGTAAAAAAGAAAAAAATAACAAGAAAGGGCTTAGAAAGAAGAGAAGAAAAAAGAGAGGAAGCAACAGGAAGAACAAAAGAAGTTTGAAGAGCAGGTAAAGGATAGAGAGAGAAAAGATGGGCAAAAAAAGAAACATGAGGAAATAGAAGCACAGAGATTGAAAGAAAGAAGGTTGCAAAGAAGGTGAGAGGAAGAAGAGAGGAGGGAGATGAGGAGAAGGGAAGAGCAGAAGGAAGTGCAAAGGAGTAGAGGACAAAGGGATGACGGAATAGATCAGATCGTTAATAGATGTGTAATACCAGTTGCAGAATGAGACTAAAGGGAAGAAGAGAGAAGGTTACAATAGCCCTGCAGGGAGCTGCATGAGATACCTAGAGTACCGACATGGGCTGATGAACATGAGGCAGAAGGAAAAGGGAAAAGGATTGGGGAACTATATAGGCAAATGAGGGAGAAGGATCGTTACGAGACCAGAGGGGTCATCGAAGGATCTCCCCTGAGAGAAACAAGAGGTAGATCAGATGACGTAATGATGGACAATCATGGAACACTGTCCCTAAGGAAACGAGATCTTGATGATGAGGAGAGGGATAACAGCCTTACCAGTTGGGGTATAATGCCAGACGAAGAGAGGGAAAAAGATGAGAGAGGGCGATAGATCAATTGATAGATCCGAACATAGAAAAGGAGTAAAGTGGTCAGATTTAGAAGAACCAAAAGAAAAATCACCTGAACCTATACCATATTCTGAACAACCACAAGGATGGTTGCATAGCGTAGGGGACATGCTCCCGCCTTATGTAACTAGATTGAGGTTATTGCTAGGATGGGTGAAACTTGCCCCACTTGGAAGACAGGAAGCATGGTTGGATACGATTGTAGATCAGGATTTAACCAATTCTTGTTATTAAAGAAAGGAGGACAAACACAATATATACCATCACCACAGATGGATAAAGATAATTTCAAATGTAAATTACCTAATTTGACTACAGGAGCAGGGAAATTGATTAATGAGTTAGAAAGAATGACAGCTGGAATGACATTAGCAATTGTTAATGTAAAAGGCCTACTAGCAGCTATTCTAGGGGAGAGAGCTGATGACATTTGGAGCCAAGTGGGCAATTTGAGTGTGACTGCACAAAATACAACACATCATGGAGCGCCATTTAATAATTGTAAAGCAGACATATGGAGGGATCTTAGAGTACAATATCCAGATACGTCAGACATGGGTGAGATCATGAGACGTAAAATGGGTGAGGATGAAGATCCTGTTGCTTTTAATCAGGAAATTCAAGAATGTTGGCGTCTTGATACAAGAGAACTGTGGGATAGAACAGTAGCATTATTTTATCATATTTTATGTCAGGACTGCCCGAGCCAGATTAAAAAACATGTAGGGATGGAAGCTAAGCCATGGCCATAAATACAATTGACTATCTTACATAATTGTCAATTGTTACAAGAGAAAAATACAAAGAAATCAGAGAATCATAAGCAGGAGGAAGCAAAGTTAGTTCAGAAAAAGTTGTCAAAATTTGCCATAGAAGGAGCAGTACTGACAACCAGAGAAGGAGTGGTCACACAAGAGTTACAGCCTACACAGCCAATTAACATAGGGTACCCCATAAATGGACAAATAGTGTGTTGACATGGCTTCCTGGATTGATAGGTAAATTGTTGAGAATACCTGATGAATTTTTGTTCAGGCCAGAGGTACCTATGGATGATGAGGAAGGACAGGTTATTCCCATAAAATTGGAAGCAGCGATAGTGAGAGTGGAAAGGGTGATTATTTATGAGACAGATGATGAAGGAAGAGCACAGAGAACAGTAATAGCTCTTAACGAAGGATATAGACTAACAGACTTGACAGACAAAGATTTGTTCAGAGAAGAGAATTCAGACGATGAATTTGTATTTTTCATAAGCCTCGCTTATTGGATGAAAATCGAGAATAGGGAGATACCACAGAGAATGGCATTGGTAAAAAAAACACAATTTTTCCAGGAAGATTGGACCAACAGTTCATATGATGTGGGTCTATTGAGCAGAGCAGGAAGAGTTAAAATAAAGCTTAAACCGGGAACAATTTGACCACGTTATGCCGTGTTACATGGAGAATCTGATGGTACTTATATTCCCTTCAGACTCTCCATGTAACACGGCTGTGCAGTGGCGGCTGGTGACTTTGAAAGGTGGTGGGGCGTATATTTTTCCAGGTGAATTTTGGAGCGAGCGAGCGCACCGGGTGAGCCCAACCCACATCTATGGGGGTGCGGGTGGGATCTCCCCAAGTGAAAATTTGGGAACAATGGCTTCCAAAATGTGCAATTTACCGTCCAAACCCACATAAATATGACATAAAAAGCATTAGGTTTTACATACTAATGGCGGTAACATTATTCTTACATGTGCGTGTGATTGTGTATTTTACAGCAGCTTGTATTGAGAATAGCTAGTACTATGTTACATGCATAAAGAAATTCATTATATAGATATCCAGTAATGATGGAAAAATATAATTTTGTCATGCTGTCGTTGGCCTTCATATGCGTTCATCCTCTTACTAAGGTTGGATTTTAGACATTATCTGAAAGGGGAGAAACTAAGCTAAAATATTACTTGTTTACCACATTTTGAGAAACATAGTGTTCAGTTAGTTCTCACAGCAGTCCTCAAGTGTCTGGTTTCTGAATTGAAGGAGAGAGTTAACGGCTTGCAATATTGAAGCTGCACCCTAATGGTCTCATTAGAATGTGTACATAAGTTAGAAGCCCCCACACACAGACAGGCACACACATATATATGAACAATGAGAACAGGAGATGACAGCTCAGATGTGAGGAGACTCATCTCGGCTGCACAGTGCACGTCAGCAGGGACAGGTTTTAAGACATCAAAACGGTATTGCGCATGAGTAAATATTCTATCATTTCCTGCGATAGAGGCTATAAAGAAGACTTGGGTGGTGAGACCCGAACAAACCCTACTGCATCAGAACAAGGTACATGGAAACGGCCTTACAGAATCAGCATTGACGCCCGAGATGACTACACAAAGTATGAAACCGCAGTACAAACTACACAAGCCACACAAACTGTGTAACACCAGAAGGACTGCATTCACACGTGTGCAAACAAACAGTATGGCAGTGGCAATACCAACTGTACAAGTTGGAAACAGCAGCAGATTCACAAAAACAGTATCTCAGCAGGTAAAGCTGAATGAGGTTTCGAGGCGCTGTGGAAGGGCAGCTGTTCTACCACAACCAGTGGTAGATTAACAGTTCGACAGTAGGAGCCCTATAAACTAGACACCTCATTTTCATTAGCAGCTGTACTTGCTCCTTAAAACATAAGAAATACCCTTGTTATAGTCCATTTGTGTTGTTGTGTACAGTAAATGTACATTTTTTTCATTTGAAATCATCTTCTGCATTTAAAAGGAATACAAATTATTAACCTTTTAATCCAATGCAAAACACCAACAATAATTTCTATATTTCGTTTGCCAAAGACCAGGGAGACTCCCGCTCGGGGAGGCAGAGAAAACGAACATCGCACCATTTCAGCAATCCCATTCCCCAATACCAATAACAACAAAATTATATTGAGAGCCGAGCGTTGCTGCAGGCTGCATCAACGCTTGGCTCTCAAGTGCTAAATACATTCAATCCAGGAGGCCCATGGGTGCATGTCCTCCTCTTAGAGGACATGCAGCGCCTACTACACCCTCCCTGGCCTGGCTGCATTCCCCAGGGCAGGCCTCCATATGGTCTGGAGAGCACTGTGCTGGGAAAAGAAGACTGGGCCGGCACAAAGTCAGTTCCTTCATAACTTAACTTACCTGAGTAAAGTTGGCAACGAGGCCGTGCACCTCAAGAAGGCCCTCTGCTTTTGACTGGCGTGGGCAGCTCCTGCAGTCAGCCACTCAAGTCAGCACGATTCACCATGTGAGAGAATGTGCCGACCTGCCAACGTCACCCACACGCGTGCGCCGATCTCCCTACCCCACCCACACTGAATGTCATTGGCTGGCAAACAGCCAATGACATTCCATAAATAACTGTTGCTATGACACAATTAAGGCTAGTGCGCTGTTTGCGTACAGATTAATACTGGCGGGGCCACCCCTTTAGCGCCCTGCCAGTGTCCTACATTGTGATAGCCAACGTAGACTGCGTGGAGCTACGAGCTCCACGCATTTTAAGTAGAAAAAAGTTGCGTAAAAGTGTACGCGCCCCTGTGTGTTCAACATTGCAGTCTGCAGAGTAGAACAGCAGATTAATTATTTATATTTTTGAAACCCTTCATTATGTTTGTCGCCATGCCCCGCTGCTATATAAAAAATAAAAGAAAACAACAAAGAACTTGATCTCTGCAGAGAACCTGTTCTCTGCAATGTCTGGACTCTACCTGCGTGGTGTGGGGGCCGGTATTGGGGGGGCGGGGCCCCCCCGCCCTATGTAAGCAGCCGCCACTGCGGCGGTGTACCCAGTGAAGAATTTATCAGGGGGTAGTGGAGATTTTTTTTTAGTGCAGAGTTATTGCTGGTTCCGAATCCAGCAGCGATATTATGTAACATCCCATTCAAAGCCAAATATTTGACAATAATAGATTTGCAGAATGATTTCTTTTCAATTCCCCAAGATTTGACCTTGTTTTAGTATAGAAACTAGTGGTGGAAACATACTAAATTACCACAAGGGTACTGGGAGTCCCCATCAATCTTTAATAGGGTCATTCAGATGGACCAAGGTAACATACAACTTCAGAGCACAATAATTCATTACGTAGATGTGCAGTGAGATAGAAGAAAGGTGCATAGAAGATTCAGTTCAGATAATGACAGTGCTGGCAGAAAAAAGATACAAAGTGGATAAAGAGAAAAGCAGTACCGCCAGGAATAGGGCCTGTATATAGGACAGTTAATCTCTCAAGAGGGAAGAAAAGTGACACCTGAGAGAGCAGAAACAATCATGAAAACTCTAAGACCTAAAACACTGACACCGTGAGAGAAATACAGCAATTCTTAGGCCTGTGGAACTATTGTAGGGCCTAGGTTTTTGATTACAGTACATACATTAAACCACTTTTAAAAGGACTCAAAGAAGCACAGACAGGTAAAAGGGAGATAACCTGGAAAGACAAAATGACCGAAGCATTTCAAGAGTTATAAAAGGGCAAGTTGCACAGCCACTGTGTTAGGGATTTCTAGACTATAATGAAGAGTTTTACTTATTATCACATTCAAATGGAGTAGTGATGACAGCAGTCCTTACACAGAAGACAACACTAGGGCATAAACCATTAGCCTATTACAGTGGGACTTTAGACTCAATAATGAGAAGGCATTACCCTTGCGAACAAGTGTTAGCTGCTGCTGCTTTCACAATTGAGAAAGCTGTAAGTATTACAATGGGGTGCTCAATGACTTTATATGTCGAGCATGACTTATTCACCCTTTTGGAGAAACCCAAAAGCACACTGACTACAAAAACATTCTCAGGATACAAGGTGATTATTTCAAACCCAGCGATCAAAGGGCCTCATTACGACCCTGGCGGAAGACCATGGTGCTATTAGCACCATGGTCGATGCCGGAGTCTGCCATGGCGGAATGGGGAATTACCACCCCATTCCGAGGTTGGCGGGCGGTAATTCCCCATGCCGCCATGGCCCTCCCCCATTCCCATTTTTGCCCCATAGGGCTCAATGGGAATGGGGAAGGCGCTAAGTACGGTGCCGCAAATTGCGGCACCGTACTTAGCACCAAGGTCCCTTTGCGGGTCCCTACTTTAACGGCTGGTAAAGCCAGCCGTTAAGGTCGGGTCCCGCAAAGGGACCTCGTAATTAGGTGCTACTAGGTTAATGGCGCTGCAGCCTTGAACGGCACCGTTAACCCATTAGCGCCTGGGTCGTAATGAGGCCCAAAATGTTTAGATGTAGAGTAGCGACTCCAGCGACATTCATAGCAGAACCAGTAGAGAAGGAGGACTATGTAAATGATTGTACAACGTGTACTGAGTTCTATGACGATATTCCTCATATTAAAGAAAATGCTCTCAGAGGGAGTGAGGGGATTTTATTTATTGATGGTTCTTCAAAAATGTATCAAAACAACTGGAGAAAGGCATACAGGATTGACATTAGTGAAGTTAAAGTATAATGATGAATTTGAAGTAGTAACAAGTGTAAGTCTGTCTTCACATTGATCAGCCCAAGCTGCAGAATTGGTTGCACTGATTGCTGCACTTGAGAGATATGAGGATGAGGAAGTGACAGTGTACTCTGACTCCACCTATATGTCGCCAACCATACATGCAGGATTGCCACATTGGAAAAGGAAGGGCTTTCTCTGTGCTGATGGCACACCAGTGCAACATGCATCACTATTGTTAAGGCACTGAATCTCCCATTGGCTATCACTGTAGTGAAGTGATTAGCCCACACTAAGAGAACAGATATGATTTCTCACAGTAATGAAGTCACAGAAGTAGAAGCAAAAAGAGCTGAATATTTTCTGAATATTTCTAGTTTTGAAAAAGAAGGTGTTGAACAAATATCAGGATGATGTATGATAGTAAAGGAAGGCTTTAATATGTTATCCACTGTAGAGCTAATTGGGCTGCAAAGTCGAGCTCCATAGGAAGAACATGAATTATGGAAAAATTGGGGTGTTCTTTATCCCCCACAGAGGCTATATGGAGACAAGAAAGCACTGGAAAGCCAGTTTTGCCTCTAGCATTGTTGAAAGTTGCACTGCATTAGCTGCACTATCCTGCGCATATAACCAGTGAGAGTCTTTTGCAGAAGACTGTTTTTCGCCAAATTTGTTAGAACACGTTGCACAGTTTATTGTGCACTGCATCGTCTTTCTGAAATTCACAGCAGGGCATACCTTGCAAACAGTCAGAGGAGCAATACCTAGACCCAGTGGCCCCTTTCAGCATCTACATATAGATTATGTGGATATGTTGCAAACATGTAATGGCTAAAGATATATGTTAGTTGCAGTATGTCCCTTTTCCTGATGGATTGAGGCAGGCGCATGAACACACCCAAATGTCACATGTGCTGCCAAGTTTCGCATGTGTGAGTTGTTTCCTACATGGGGTTTGTGTGAAGTCCTGCGATCTGATAATGGACTGCATTTTGTAAATGAGACATTTGAACAGATAACTCTTTCATTAGGTGTAAAGCATATGTTTTCATCCGCTTAGCACCCACAAGCAAATGGTATCTGTGAGCATTTAAACAGACTTCTCAAAGAAAGATTAGCAAAGATAAAGATGACTTTGAAGAAGGGATGGCTATATTACCTACCTCTTTACCTATTTGCATTGAGAAACCAGCCTGGCTCAGATCACCACCGGACTCCTCGTGAGTTGGTGACTGGACGTCACATGAGAGTACCCCTTGCTCCTCCCTCTCAAACAAAAACGGATGCCCATAGTGGCGCAAAGACATTAGGGGATAAAATGCATTATTATTTGACAAAAATAACTGCTAGTGTTTCTTTTATTTCCCAACAGATCAAAAATCGGAGTGAAGGGTCGAAGAAGATTGAAGAAGACAGCCAAATGATCAACCCTACTGAACTTTTAAAACCATGTGGTTTGCACCCTGTGGACTAAATGCTCATAAAACGTTTTGTTCGCACTTGGCACAAACCCTGTTTTGAAGGATCATACTTAGTAGAGGAGGTCACTCCCACAGCTGTAAGGTTGCAAGGAAGATGAGCCTGGCTGCACCTGAATGATGTAAAGCTCTATGAAGGAGAGGCCCCTACCCTCCGGCACCCGTTGGCAGTGAAGCAAGAGAAAGGTTCTGACCCGATAGGCTACCAAAAGCCTACAAGAATCATCAAAGTAAATACAATTTGAACTATCAGCGATTCCCAAGTTTAAAGGGAAATTAACACACTTTTCAGTGACTACAGAACTATTCCTGTTAGGATAAAGAAACAATGTTTTAAAAGTAAAAAGAAGAACACACACAACACTTTAAGTTTCCCATAACATTGCACACATGTCTGCATGCTGTTTTTGTATAAATACTTCGATCCTATGCAGCTCTAGTCAGACGAACCGCAGACATTGTTGCCTTTTCCAGAAATCCCAAGAACACTCCCATTATTCGCAGTATCATCAATGCAATATTGTTACAGTTTCTGTTATACAAAGTGTGGTTATTATAAAGAGTAACAAGAACTAAATGTTGATAAATGAGAATGGGAATTTTCCATTATGCAAGATAAACATTGATAGTGGGAAGACTACTTACTTTACAAGAAACAGTTGAGCGCATTCATTTTTTTGCAATATTACTTATAGCTATGTTTTGTACAATATGTTGTCTTTACTTTCTTATGCTTATAGCATTTTGAAAAATGTCTTATAATATAGATGACGGATCCAACAATGAGACATCTGTTTTTATCCCTAACAAAAGCACAAGCAATATTTTCCCTGATATTTCCTAACAAATTAACCGATTTAAGAGGGATGTTGGAGAAGATTATCAGGAAATAAATACGTATCTTTACCAGTCAGCCATGTTAAAGAACAGCATGTGGTATCAGCACATGAGTGAGGTGGGGAGGGGAATGTTAGATGAGAGCTGCTATGCATGTTCTTTCATTCCTTATGCCATGAGCACAGTCAGAACATCTATAGCAAGAGAAATACCTACCTACGATGCAAAGTGCCTCAGCAATCTAACTGCGTACATGACAAGAGGGCAATTTGAAGGAAAGTGGGCAACCCTACGATGGATGTCAAAAAAAACATTCCCATATGAAGATGCTTACATAAAGACACAGAAGATGATAAAAGACCCTAGATCAAGTAGCAAAATGATCCTGTACTCGTTGAGTGGCCTAAGTAAAGGAGAAATTAAGACTTGATTGTGCAGATTCATGGGAAACACCAGGATTGCCAGGATGCTGGGAAAGACCTCAGCTATTGGTATGTGGACAAGTAGCCACCAATATAGGATGGGAAGACGAATGTTGGGATGCAGTGCACATTTATTGATGAGAGCACCAGTGAAGATAGTGCAAATTGTGAATGATGACTGCCTTAAGAAATGGGCCAAGTATTCGAAATTATTAACATGGGTCGAAGATGAAGCAGGACCTGCAACCATATTGCCCATGAAGAATGCGACACTGTGCTTCAGAAACAGTGGTCAGATTAAAGTTGGAGAAAATAAAGGATGCAAGCACTTAATCGATGTTCCAGAAATAAAAGACGGAACTGCTGTGCTGATGGACCACTATTGGGCCTGTGGATCCAAAGCTTACATGAAGCTATCTAAAAATAGGGGAGGAATATGGTCTATTGTGGTAATACATTTTCATACGTTGGTGATCACTCAAGGTGATCTTCACATAGAGAGCTTTCTGAAAATGGATGCACATCAAAGGAAAAAGAGGTCGCTCAACCTCACCCAACAGAAGAGAGAAAATGACTTTTCAGCAAAATGAATAGAAGCTTGTTATGACATTCCAGAAGAGCATAAATTGCTCAGTAGGAAGTCAGTGATATTCACATCCATTTTGCTACCAGGACTTCATGCTGCAGCAAATGCCAAGTGGTTACCAATCACGGGGTGGGAGCTGTTATAAACAATTAACATGACTATCAAATGATTGAATGCAATTAAAGAAGAATTGAGGGCCACCAGGCTCATGACCTTCCATAACAGGTATGTCCTGGACTTAATTACAGAAACGGAAGGAGACGTGTGCGCAAAGGTCAGGATTTCTTGCTGTACATACATAACTGCCCACAATGGAGTAAATTGAACCATGACAGAAGCAAAAACTCTGATATGGACCATGCACACGAAAATGGAAGCAGAAGTAGATGAAAATGAAGAGAATGGGGATTGGTTTTCCTGCCTGTTCCCATGGGTTCCAACCTGGCTGGCGAATGCATTCAAGCTACTGATAGCAATACTAGTGTTAGTATTGCTGGGATTCTGTGTTATAAGAATAATCATAGGACAATGCAAGAAGGCAGCAAAGAAAGCTGTTTGGATAAAGATAATGATTGACATGAATGCTGTGACTGACGAACACACATAGACCGAGAACATCATCCACGAGTCCCTGAAATGAATCCCCATGGCACCCCCAGAAAAAAGTTTTACTATCCCAAGGACTACAAGAACTATGTGGAACTTTGGGTGTTCTGTACACCAACTGGGGAGTGCTGACATATGACCTGGAGTGTGGATGGTCAAAAACCAGAAAGGCTATGGTAGCATCTTTTTTGGTGATAGGGGGCCTGACTCATGAGGGTGTAACAATGGAAATGAGAAAATGAGTCAGAGCTACCTCTTCTTTCAAGCGCTAAGCAGAGATTGACATGTATCTAGAGTCTAGTGGGAAAACATTAGATCACACTAGTGGGGCACATGATATAAGAAAAAGCTAATTTATTCTGATTAAGAAATACTAACATAAAAACAGAACAGGCACATGAAAAAATGTCACAGTCTGGTGTACAAAGAATAGTACATTAAAGCATGCCATGAAAGTAATAAATGACATTTTTGTGTGAACATGAAGACCAATTCAAAACTTTTCACAGTGCAAGATGCATTTTAGGATATTGCATGGGTCAGGACTAAATGCATGACTCGTAGCAAGTCTTGCACTGTGAAAAGTTTTGAATTGGTCTTCATGTTCACACAAACATGTAATTTATTACTTTCATGTCATGCTTTAATGTAAGGCTTCCCTACTTTATTGAACTGATAATAAAGTAGTGTTTTGTCATATTCCTTGAATCGGTTTGGTTATTTGGGTCTGAGATAATTTATTGTGGTAATGCCATCCAGCACTTGGAACACTCAAGATGCTACTGCACATAACTTTTACCTTAGACTGAGCTTGGTCCTTGGTAGACCAACTGATTTGAGACACTTGTAGGCAAAGGAGGCCCTAAGACTCTGCAGAAACACTTCACTTGAAGATGCTAGTGTCAAGCAGTCAATGCACTGTATGGCCATCACACAGTTTGTTTTGCTATAGTCGCCCTGAGTGAGACGGGTATGCCCAGACATGGGTCCCGTTCTTGCCGAACCTAGAGACCCAGGCTACTCCTCACTGATGAGGCTCAACAAGGCCAAAACATGTTTTGGGATGCTTGTGGTCTCATGCAGAAGGGATGTGCCCAAGCAATTTGGGCTGGATTGCCCCTTTCGGGTGGGATCAAGCATGGTTTGCATATGGTCTTTGCCCTTTTGTAATGGCTTGGCAGGCGAAGAACGATGGTCTGGAGGGTTGCCCAGTGCAATGCCAGAGGCTAAGATTTATTCTAAACCTTCCAACATCACACTTTTTGTAGCCGTGGAACTATGCAAATTGGCAAGTGCTAATGACCATATATTCTCGCTCTAGAGTTACCTTGGCAATGCATTAAATAATTTATTGTGGTAATCCCATCCGGCACTTGCAATGATCAAGATGCTACTGCACATAACTTTTACCCTAGACTGAGCTTGGTCCTTGGCAGACCAACTGATTTGAGAGACTTGTGGGTAATGGTGGCCCTAGGACTCTTCAGAAACACTTCACTAGAAGAGGCTATTGCTTTGGCTAAAAGTGTCAAGCAGTCAATGCACTGTATGGCCATTGCATGGTTTGTTTTGCTATAGTCATCCTGAGTGGGTATGCCCAGATGTGGGTCCCATGCCTGTTGAGCCTAGAGACTCAAGCTACTCCACACTGATGAGGCCCAAAGAGGCCGAAGCATGTTTCGGGAGGCTTGTAGTCATGTGCCGAAGGGATGTGACCTAGCAGTTTGGGCTGGACTGCCCCTTTTGGTGGGACCAAGTATGATTTGCACATGGTCTTTCCTCTTCTGTAATGGCTTGGCAGGTAAAGAACGATGGTCTGAAGGGTTGCTCAGAGCAATGCCAGAGATTAAGATTTATTTGAAACCTTCCAACATCACACGTGTGGTTTTGTAAATAGAGGTGTAAGATCACAGCTGGTAGCTGAGGAAGTATGCAAATTGGCAAGTGCTAATGACCATGTATTCTCTGTCTCGAGCTACCTTGACAACGCATGGTGGCTAAGGGAGACAATCCTTAGTTCTTTTAGATAAATTTGTTTTATAGGTGCATGTTTTATGATCATTACTTTAACTTATTCATACATCTGTTGTTATGATTATATTATTGGTTTGTATTTTGTTGCCACTGGTGTTTTCCAGCACTTAATGACATTCCCATGATCTGTCAAAACAGGTTTTTCAAAATCTCCAAACACAAAATTAAAATCAAATTGGAATCAAGCTAGCAGAATGTATCAATCATCTTGTGGTAGTTGTGTTCACACTCACTTGCCTTGCTGAAACTGGTCTGGTGCATTGATAGAGTGTCTACTGATAGGTCTGCATGTTGTACATCTTGCTAACGTGGTGATAGTAGGACCTGTCTGTGATTGTAAGGCAGCAAGATGTTCTAGGATAATAGAGGCTAATAGCAGTGTGCTAAATGACAGCTAGTCAGGAGTAGAATAGTGTTGATGTCTTGCAACTCCTTTTCTTGCACATGCATGGTACTGCCTCACACGAGACAACAGAGATGTGACATGCAAGTTGTTCCCAGCCCTCTCTCGGTCCGCAGTTGCTTGCACAGAGAGCAGGTGGCAATATGCCTCCATTGCTTAACGAGCATGGATACTTTCCAAACAGTGGATTTGCTGTGTGTTTTGTGGGCAGAGACATTTCCTATGCCATTTGGGCCTAAAGCTTTCCTTGGTGGACTGTCCGAGTGGTGATGGCGGTATGGCTGTGTGCTGTATTGTTGAGACAGAAGGCACACAGGCAGCTCAATACCTAGAAGTTTCACTTGCTACCTTGCAACTTGCGCTTCCATCTCTCTATGGCATTCCTTTCCTATAACGCTCTACTCTCTGTCTGCAGTATTGTCCGTCTTTGCATAGGTGGCTTCATAGATGCATTGCACCCCTGCTCTAACCATGGAAGCGTCGTTTCTTTTTGGTAATATTTTTCTTATTTGGTGGAAATGGAAGGAGGTGTCACATGTAGTGTGATATATATTATTTTCCACTTCTCTTTCTGCTGCAGATATACTGGACTGAACTTCCCTCCTCTCATACCCAGTCAGGCTGCAAAGCCTGTGCAGGAACTGCTCTAGACACCAAATCAGAGTTACCTGTTCCAGTCAGGGCTCCACCACCTTACAGCAGGATATTTCAGGATTCTTCAGTCACATTCATACCAAATCACTTCACTCATTGTTTTCTTAGCCTCATCATCTTTAATACATATAGAAGTGTATTAGTATGAAATAGAACCAAAAAGTATGTCAGGCTCATATGTTGCAATTTCAGCTACATAGTTGTCCACAAATTAACAGTATTTTGCTTTTTCATTAATTCAAACAGCCTTCATCGGGAAACTCATTCATTCAAACAGATGATGTTCTCTGGTCATGCTTAGATGGATTTCTGCCAGGGCTCAATATCTTGAAAAAGTGAAGAGAATGGAGATTCTCCAGTTCTAACCAATCTACACAACAAGATTATTTTCCCTTCTACTTTGTAGGAATCAGATCCTCTCGTGCTTCCACAGGAAACCAAGGGAAGATTTAATTTTATTGTTCATGATCAGTGGAATCTCCCTCATTATAACTGCACAGGTCGGGAAAAAATGCTGCAAAAAATGGCAGTAATTCGAGCACCAGCATTTTTTACAGACCAGAAAAACACAGGTTTGTCAGTGGAGGCCATGGATCTCCCGGCAGGCCTGACGGTAAATCAGGCCCCAACCAGCAAAGAAATGCCTGAATCACAGGCAATGCAATCCCATCAGCAATCATAGGGCCTGATAGTACACCTCAACAGAGACGTATGCCCCAGTTGACAAACTGCATACGATTAGTGCACAAAGAGGTTTGTGTCAGGAATATGGAATGGAAACTTACCATCATCTCTGCCGCCCGTAATATCCCTGTAATACCCGGATATCGGGCGGTGGTGATGGTAGGGTCATGTCGCCAGTACCCCACTGGAATTATCGGCTGGGTACTGGCAAAAATGTCAACGACAAAGATATCTCCCTCTGCTATTGCTCATTGAAAGACTAATCAAATACAAAATAGGCCACTGTTATACCTCAGGGTTATGTGTGCTTTATAAATAATAAACTAAACTAAACTAAACTGTCAATATGTAGGTATCTTTTTCTTTTTGAGCTTCAAAGCGTTCTGCTGGAGCAAACCACAAATCCAATTTTGGTGTTACTTCCTCAGTTGTTTTTTGAGGAGAAGAGTAACATTTCTTAGGGAGTTTGAATGGAAAATGCTACTTTTGGGACCCCTTACTCCGAAATAGTTATCCCTTTTGATGGACTTGCACAAAGCATGTAACAAATTAAAAGGTAACTCTAGTTATTGCATAGAAGGGTTCATACAGATAAGTTAAATGGTGGCAAAGTTACTAGCATCTCAGAAAGTGCTCTTCCATTTTAATGATCAATTCAACCATGACTACAGAGGCCCTATTGCCATCTCTGTAACATATACAGAAAAACAGACCTGTGTGATAGTAGAGCAATATTTATGCAGTCTTTAAATGAAGCTTAATTCAGGTGAGGGATAGCCCTCAGAAGCTAAAGCACGTGGTGGTTACACCGCATCAATTGACTCCCATGGATCACTTCAGTTGCTTGCCTACTTCTGTTTCCAGGCAACAGGCAGCTACTTTGTGCTGCACGGCAGATCCAGACATTCGTAGGGTTTACATATCTTCTGAACACTTCCCAGCCAGGGTTCTGAGTCACCTATGACTGCAATCCCAGGCAAACTGAACAGAGAGGAAAGAAAAAAGCAGGAAGCAAAATGAGTGGGCACCACTGGAAAATTCATCCACTTGTAAAAGGTATACCAAATCTCAAAAAGATACCAGTCTTTTCAAAAGTAGTCTTTTGTGCAGGAGCAGGCTGTAAAAGGTTTGGAGACACCCAAGCCAACCATAACAACTGAAGCAGGAGACCAGGTGAAATACCCAGTCATACAGCCGCTCTCCGAGATCCCAATCTGGGTTATAATTAATTTCAGATCCTATAGGCATTCAGTATCAACTGTAGAGGTAATGTTCAAAAAAACTCAAAAAATGCTGTTGTGTTTCAACGATGATTTTATCTGTCAAACCATAGTTTTATGAAAAAAGTAGAAGGTTGTCACTAATGACGTTTTAGTGAGGAAGAATTTGCCACAATAACTCAATAATCAAACTAAGTTATGCCAATGCATTTCGGAATAGATATTCCTTCATCAGGGCAAGTCTAAACAACATAAACATTATATGTACATTCACATAATTAAAACAAACAGTGCAAAATCCAAATTTCACATACAATACGAAAAGTATAAAGTACATACCAATAAGTAGTGTTTGCAGAAGCAAAAGGTAGACCGAATCAAAGAAAACAAAAGAAAAAGGAAAACCAATCAGTATTTTACGGTAAGCGCAAACTTAATGTAGCTATGTATAAAGAAAATAGTCAATTACCTGAGAATGGTAAGTCAAACGTAGCAAATTGAATTAAGGCTGTCATAGTCAAATAAACGAACTGCCCCGCCGAACTCAGTGAAGTACGTGTCACTGAAAAGCGGTATCTGTAAGCAGGAGGTCGTGTTAGTTTCTTTCAAGAAGCGTTCCTGGTTAAAAGCGTTGTTAAACGCATCATTGCTAGCAGAACGTGTATGTAAAGCTTACCGTCACGGAGAACGGAGCGGAGCAGTTCTCTCTGGGTCTGCCGATAGCAGACTGACCTCGCCGCATCGGAGCGTTGCTAAGCAACGATGTAATATACGACACGTGATAGCGGCCCCTCTAGAAGGGCGCGCCCTATGTGTCCTGGCTGCAATCACGCCAGTGGGCTTGAGTAAGGTTGAAATAAATATTTATAGGACCTAACAGGCTCATAATAGGAAAAATAGTCATTTAAAAATAGAAATTCACAGAGCGAAAAAAATCATAGAAAGTGATAAAATCCTCAAAACGAACCATTGGCTATACGATCACAGTAAATTGTCAAAACATCACCAATGAAATGGATTGAGATTCATAACAATTTCAAACATTTTCATCAATCACAGGTATACATCAATGCTGCCAGTGGTGTCGTCCGAAAGGGCGGCACCTTGGGTCCTGGACGGAGGTCCAGGAAATGCAGCATTTGTAACAGTAATACATTGTGTGTTGCATAGCCACCTGTGAATATAATACCAGAGTGTACCACCACGATTTCAAATTATCATCCACAATCATATCATTTGGGTCATGGTCCCACTTGTGCCTGAACTAAATTCAAACAACTAAGTCCAAACAGAGAGAGTAACATGCAATTAAAGAAAACAATGATAATTAATCTCCTCGTTTAGTCCATTAGGGACTAAACTGCCAAGTTTGTCTATCCAGAAGGTCTCTCTGTGATTCAGGCATTGGCATAAATCTTCATGAGGGTTGTTTTTGGTTAGTACCTCCAGAATCACAAATCTTATCTGTATCACATTATGTCCATTGGCCACCCAATGTCGTGCCACAGCTGAGTTGGTATTTGCATTTCGGATACAGGACCGATGTTCACCCCACCTTATTTTGGCTGTTCTTGTCGACTGTCCGACATAGAATTTACCACATGGGCATTTAATACCATAAATGATATTGCTGCTGTCACAAGTGCCAAAAGTCTTGAGCAGAATCTTTTTCCCTGTTCTGGGATGATTAATGGTGTTGCCCTTAATAACAAAGTTACAATTAACACAATGGAGGCAAGGAAATGTTCCAGTGCGTTGAGTTGTGGGTCCCTTCGGTGTAGGTTTGGTTTGCACCAGTTCATCTCTCAAGTTTCTACTGCGTTGGTACGCGAATATTGGTGTTTCACTAAACAGATTCTGTACCCTGATGTTGTTTTTAAAGATCTCCCAGTGTTTCCTTGATTGTGTTGCTTTGAATGGAAAATTTGGATACGTATACCGGTGATTTGAGTTCTCTTTTTCTTTTTGGTGTCCTGGTGTCCTGTGTAGATAATAGGGTCTCTCGTGACAAGGAATTGACTTTGTCAGACGCAATCTCAAGTTCATTTTGTTTATGGCCAGAATAGAGAACCAGATGGTAGTGGTCTCTGTCCACTGAATCTGAATGACCTTTCAGAAACCATTGATTCCATTGATAATACTAATATTTTATAGGCTGGGCTTTTGTGGCATGTCCCTGAAACTATGATTTTGCTGCAAATTGGCATTTACATGCTTTGACAAGGTGCTGCAGATGCCTTCCTTAAACTAGTGAGGAACACAGCCTGAGATTCCTGGTGTCAGCTTGGGGAGAAACATTCATATGGGGGATTGCGTTGCTTATACAATTGATACCACTTGCAGGATTTACCTTCACAAATCAGGAGAATATGAAAAGTGATGGATTTTAGATTTCCCCTTCACTATCCCTCCATCCTCTATCCAGAAGCGGATTAATGTTATCAAGTATATTGTGCTACTTGCGACATTTGAATCAAGTCACTGAAGACAAGAGAATCTGTAGCTATTCAACCCCCCTGAAGAAGAGAATTGTTTCTTGAAACGTGTTGGGTTCAGTTGCTTTTAGTTTGAAAATTAAAGCACAAGTTGTGTGATTTTTAATTGGAAGTCTAAACGTGTCGTTGACTATTGGATGATCATTAACTAATCATATTGACACTCCACTACTATATTTAGTGCTATCAAAATCTGCTTACCATTAGGTGCATACCATTAGGCCTTTTCGGCCACAGACAGTGTGCTGCGGACGTGAGTTCCTTTTCTCATGTTGTTACAGGATCCATGTGCCAGGACCTTGGTTTCTCCTCTGCACCTTGACTTAGTTTCCTTACCGTACTTTATATAGAATACTCTACTCATTACCCTATATATATTTCATAGAGATAGGTGTGCCCTTAGTCTAGATTCTTTCTATTTCCCTGAAACGAATCAGTTCCATCCTATTCATTAGATCTGAGATGGAATCACTAGTGCATACAGAGGAGTCATCTCTGCCATTGATTCTTTATAACATGGGCCTACATCAGCTGGCCACCATATTTGCTTTCTGGTTCACTGCAACGCATTTCCTGAACTGCCATTTCATCTCCACTGCCTATTCATATATGTCCAAAAAGCATCAGCACATGTGGGCTGTAATTTAGATGTTTGCGTAGCTCAGAAACCCAATGCATGCCATGATCGCAATGCCGGTATCCTGTAATGCCACCAGTCTGCTTAATTGTTTTCACACTATCCATGATGCTGACATCCTGGCAGAGAGGGGTACCTGCTAACCAGTTCCAGTGTCTCCTCATTACACGGGCAGCAGCATCACTGGCACTTCAGGAGCAACTAGTCTGCTAGAAGTTGCTACTTGGGGCGAGCAAGGGCCTATCTAGCTGCCCTAATGGGAACACCTAAATATTGCTACCTTATTTTGTAGCATCCGCCTGCCCTTCTGTTGCCATGGCATCCTCCATATATACATAAGTATGCTTCCGCTGGGGCAGCACTGCAGGCCCACGTTTAGCCCCCTCTCGTGGCTGGCTAATGGTCACAATCTCACTGGTCCTAATCCCACTCAGAGGGCAAGTTATTGTGCATGCGGACCGTACTTCCCAGAAGGGACAGTCACACCCAACTGGGATCGCTCAGAAATAGCCCATGTATCTCCGCCGCAGCACAACTTCGCCACATGACCAGCAAATGAGGCACAGTTTGGCATCTAAATAGCATTTTTGATTCTGGCTGTCACCTTTTAATGGTCATTAGCGATGCAAGTGTGTCATGTTTGGTCACAGCGCAGCCAAGTAACCAGCAGTCTTAGCACAGCAACCAGCAGCCTTGAATTATTGACGTCTAACTGACGTGTACAGCAATATCTAACTAAGGTACCTTTGGAGATTCTGGGGGAGATGGTCTTTGATGGGGAAAGGCAAAACACCATTTGCCTCTAAATGAAACCATTCGTTTCTAGAGTTTAAATCTGGTAGCAGTTTCTGAGTACTTTTTCTAGGCCAGCGGTTGACTATCTCCAAACTCATTCGGTTAACGCTGTGTACGGTTCACAGATGTTAATCCCAGACTGGGCAATGTTCCCTCCCTGTAAAATGTCAACATTATGTCCTGACACATAATGTAAACTCTGCAAGTGAGAATTGTGTGGCTCCTCCGCTTTCAGGAGGGCAAACACTGCGGTGGTCGCTACTCACCCGTGGAGCAGACCGCCTTTGGGAATCTGGGAATCATCTGGTTTTCTACCGACTATATTTAATATGTGACTTTTATTTGCATTATTTTACCATCTGTGTGTACAATCGCATGAACGTTTGGCGAACCAGTGTTTACATCTGTGATATGTATCAACCCACAGAATGTTTCTGTTGTTGCATTGATTGTCAGAGCAGTAAAAGGCCACTTTGATGGGTGTTATAACCCTGAAGGGTAGGAGGGTCAGGTGTGGCTGGGTGTGTGTAGTGGCAAACATTGGGATCAGTGTTGACAATCAATCAAGGATGAGACAGGAGACAAATAACAATATAACCTCTTTCTTTAATCCACTCTACAGTAGTAGCTCCTCCTCTTCCTCCCTCATTTCCTGTGCATTGTCCTTCCTTCTGGCCCTTGAGGTCGTACCTTGTTTAAGGTAGTCCCTTCAGGTTTCATACACAACAATGGGAAGCCCTTTATTTGAAAGAATGCATAACATGGCGTGAGTCGGGTTCATGCAACCTGCAGGCCACCAGATGTTTTAGACTATGGCTCCCATGTTCCCTCACTCTCAGATGTGCTGGCTTGTGCTGATGGGAGTTGTAGTACAAAACATCTGCAGAGCCAAAGGTTACAGTCAGTGGCAAAAGTAATCAAACTCCAAAGATGCACTGTGCTGATGTCTAATTTTCTGTGAAACTAAATATATATTGTTGCTTCACATGTCACTAGTGAGTGATGTTGGAAGAATTAAGGGCTGAAACATGCTCAGTTGACTCCCACACTACGTAGCCAAATGGACTACTGATAAAATATTGGTTCCCTTACACAGCTCTTCATGACATGCTTCTTCCAATTGATAGGAACACAATCTATAGCCCGCATAAGCATGAAAAGCCCAATTTATCATACCCCAATTGATAGGTACTTAATGTATAACCCGCATAAGCATGAAGAGCCCAATTTATCATTCCCCAATTGATAGGTTCTCAATGTATAGTCCCGGGAGAATAGCTCAGCGGCAACGTGCGTGCCTTGCAAGCAAGACGACACAAAGCAACACAGGTTCGATCCACGTTATAAATACCCAACTAAGAAAACAACAATTACGCAACTAAAAAACAAAACAATTGCTGTAACAGTGCCTCGATGCCCGCGGGGTTTTAAAAATGTAAAATAAATTAATAAGAAGAGCCCAATTTATCTTTCCCCAAATGATAGCCCTCAGAAGCAACTTGCGATATGACTACCTTCATGTCAGAGACGAACGCTTAGCACAGGAGACATCTGAGCCACAACGATCTCAGAGTGTGTTGACCGGTTCCTCTTCCGGGTAGTCTGATGTGAACCATTCAGTTAATCCTAGATGTTGGGTGATCTGCTGTTTTCCACAGTATTAGAAGTTGTATGTTTGCTCTGTACTTATTGCCCCAGATTCGTGAGATTAATAAATTACCATTTGCATGCCTGTGACCGACAACAGTGACACCACCGAAAATTGCACAGAACTGGTAAATACCTTTGGGTCATTCTCAAGGTCGTCCCCTTTGATGCAATGGAATCTGCTCTGCAGGAGTGCAAGAATGAGTAGTGGATTCATGCCTACTCAGCCTCCACACTTCTGCAAACCAATTGAGATCCCAGTCATAAAGGTAAAACAAGCACAGCTCAGAAATATACTTCCTTGGCCTGCCTTTTGTGGTAACATGGGCCTAGGAACGGGGTGCGATTCAATGGAGCTCACACCACCCTCTGAACATGGGATGAGATCACTAGCTTCAGCCTGTTTTTGGAGTGAGCTGATCGGCTTGCCCACCCACTCCAGGTGGTAGAATATTGCTAGATGTTTAGGAAGAATATGGCTAGCTACCTGTTGGAATTGTTTGTTGAGAACAGAGATAGGGGCAGACTTCCCTAGAGCTCGCAGTGGGCTACAAAAGAGTTGAACACCAATCATGAATAACACCCAAACAAAACGTTCATCTTCATTGCACAATTTCATTAATACGCAACACAATTGAACTACTTGCACAGTACTTAGCTCATAGCTTATTGTGATAATCAGGGCCCTATCCCACTTAAACCAAAATGGTTTTATCTGGGTAGGTCACCTAAACTGAGTCTGTGGCAATTAATTACCTGACTGGCACTAAAGATCGCTGGACCCTTATCAAAAATGGGTTTTGATTAGAAAAGGCCTTTCATTTAGATGAATGTTTGTTTATTTTCTCTATGCTGAATGGGACGGAATTGGAGAGGAAGAAAGAGGTTGCTCTAAACTGAGCATGCAGGCATGGTCATAGTAAACGGACACCTGTCAAAGGCCATTCTCAAGTAGCAAAGGTTCTCAGCATTGGCAACCATTCTTTTGAATCATATTGGTGAATTTCAAGGATTGCTATATGCAGGTGACCTCCAAATCTATTTGTGTGGCATATGCTTATCAATACTGCATGCGATGGATATAGGGCATAGATATGGGCAGCCCACTTAATTTGGTAGTAACTGGGTGAAGCTTGTTATCATAACAGTAGAGGGAACACAGGTACCTATCCACAGAAATACTCTCCTTCAGGAGTTGCAAAAAAACAGTCACATTTCTTGGCTTCCACTGCTGTCAGACCTAAGACAGGTGTATGACCCTGAACGTTGACCCATCCTTCCCTATGCTCTGTAGAGTCAGTGGGCCTCAGTAAGAGTATGACAGCTTGATAATTCGGTTTTCGTGTCCAGATTGCATTGTATGATATTCAGATTGCATTGATAGGCCTCTCTCCCACTATACAGGTCTCTCAAATTGAGCAAGGGTTCTGTCCAAATTGCATTATATGATATCGAGATTGCATTGATAGGCCTCTCTCCCACTATACAGGTCCCTCAAATTTAGCAGGGGTTCTGTCTCCAAATTGCATTGTATGATACTTAGATTGCATTGATAGGCCTCTCTCCCAATATACAGGTCTCTCCAGTTTACCAGGGGTTCTGACCCCAAACTGCATTGAATGAGATTAGATTGCATTGATAGGCCTCTCTCCAAATATACAGGTTTCTCAAATCCAGTTGGGTGTCTGTCCAGATTACATTGTATGATATTTAGATTGCATTGATAGGCCTGTCCCTCCAATCTGGCAGGGCTACTAAGTCCACATTGCATTAAGTGATAGCTAGTATGCTTCAATAGGTCTCTCTCCCACTACACAGGTCTCTCACATTTAGCAGGGGTTCTATCTCCAAACTGCACTGTATGATATGTAGATTGCATAGCAAGTGCCACACTTGGAATCATGAACATTAGCCTGCGCCGCATCTAGACGGGACTGTGGATGCTGGCATATGCTACATATAGGTGGAATTGTTGAGGTTAGCAAGTGCCACACACACAGCCTGATCACGACCTCGGCGGTAACCCTTAAATTCGGCGGTAGCGCTATTACCTCCGGATTTAAGGGTCCGCCGAATCAGGGCTTCGGCGGATTTCACCCCAGCACTTGGCTGGGGGGAAATCCGCCGAAAATGTGCGTTATTACCGCTGGCCGGAAATCCGCCGGCGGTAAGAGCACGAATTTTCCCCATTGAGCCCAATGGGGAATGGGGCATTCCCGAATGGGCTCAATGGGGAATGGGGACTTCCAAGGCCCCCCAACTTGTGATCCCGCGCTATTAGCGCCGGGGGCTATGGCGGTCGCGCTAATAGCCCCTGCGCTAATAGCGTTAGCGTTACTGCCGAGGTCGTGATCAGGCATTTAGAGTCGTGAACATTGGCCTGTGCCGCATCTGGACAGGATTGGGAGTGTGAGTGTTGGCATGTGCCACATATGGATGGGGTTGTGAAGGTTAGCAAGTGCCACACTTAGAATCGTGAACATTACTACATGCATTGTATGATGCTTAGATTGCATGGTTAGGCCTCTCAAATTTAGCAGGGGTTCTGTCACCAAATTGCATTGTATGATGTTTAGATTGCACTGATAGGCCTCTCCCCCACTATACAGGTCTCTCAAATTTAGCAGGGGTTCTGTCTCCAAATTGCATTATATAATGTTTAGATTGCACTGATAGGCCTCTCTCTCACTATACAGGTCAGTCAAATTTAGCAGGGGCTCTGTCTCCAAATTGCATTGTATGATGTTTAGATTGCACTGATAGGCCTCTCAAATTTAGCAGGGGTTCTGTCTCCAAATTGCACTGTATGATGTTTAGATTGCATGGTTAGGCCTCTCAAATTTAGCAGGGGTTCTGTCCCCAAATTGCATTGTTTTTGTAACGCTCACCTGGTATCCACGGAAATGTCACTCAGCTTGTTCTGACCTCTTACGACCTCGAACCCTTCCCTGGAGTCTACTCGACTGGAGACTGGGCCTTGTTTTCTTGGAAAGTGTGCTCTCTGTCCTGCTTTCAGCGCAGGGGCGCGTTGATTGATGCGGGCTCGTTACTGCCTAGTTACTTCACTTGCAAGAGTCTGACAGGTAAGTATAATAATACTCTTTTGAACAGTTCTGTAACTTCGTTCCTTTCCTTCCTTAGATGATGGCCGGCGTCCGGGGATGGCGAAGTGCTGCTGAGATGAGTAGCGCTGAAGGTGAGGGAGAGCGCGATGCGCGATGTGACCCTTTCGTATTTGTATTGAACTGAGTTCTTTTTCTGTGTCTTTTAGGTGCCGCGATGTTTTCAGCGTGGAAGCCAGTTATGAAGAAGAAATGCAGTGAGTAAGCGCGGTATGCGGCGCCTCTAGATGTTTCCATGCTAACCTGGAGTGTCTTTTCCCTCTTGCAGATGGATGAGAAGTTCCGGAGACAGAGTTCCCCCAGAGCGGCTGGGATTCAGGTAAGCGTTTGAAGCACGTACAGTCTTTAAAAATAAGTGAAGATTTGCTGAATGCTTACTAATGCCTTTTTTCTGTTCTTTTCCCTTTTCCTTAGGAAGCAGCGTGCCGGGATGGGAATGACACCGCCGAAGATGCCCGCAGAACAGAAGAAGCGATGAATGATGGGCAGAAGCACCGCAAGGTAAGGCTGTTCCTAACGGTGTTCTTGCAGGAGCTGAGCGCAGAAGAAAGATGCAGGCCTACTGGAGACCGATCCGAACATGGTGAGTGTCACGCTGCAGGTGCAGAAAACACAAAGCATGTTTCTTAGCCTGGGCGTGGCTTAAATAGTCTCTGGGTATCCCAGGTGTCTCTGGGCTGAACCACACCCAAAAGACTAGACTGCACATGCAGTTCTGGGAACCGAAATATGTGGGGGCATCCATCTTGTCCCCATCAAAGCACTACAAGTCCAATCCCCAATGTTATCCTATGGGAGTGAGTGAGTCTGGTGCCACAAGCGCCAAGTCTGACTCCACGTGAGTCTTTGGAAGGATGGAGAGGCCCTTGAGGGCCATGTAGGTGATTGTGCCTGGCTCCAGCCTGACATCTTGGAGGGCTGGGGACATGAGGGGCAGGAATCATGACAGCACTCCCCCCCAAGGCCCCTCTCAAGGTGGCTCTTCTGTCTGGTCCTGGTTTGTTTGGATGGTTTTGATGAAATCGTCTAAGCAAGCGAGGTGCATGGATGTACTCACAAGGCTCCCATGTCCTGTCTTGTGGACCATACCCCTTCCAGTCTACTAAGTAGTATAATTTGGATCTGACGTACTTTGAATCCAGGATGTCCTTGACTTCGAATTCTGGCTCCCCGGCGACAACTACTGGCTGCGGTGGGGTTGCTACCCGGGTCCCAGGTTGAACGGTTTAAGGAGAGACACGTGGAACACATGATGAATCTGCATGTTTCACGGCAAAGCTAGTCTGACCGCCACAGGATTTATCACAGAGGTGACGGTGAATGGACCCAGGTATCTTAGACGGAAAGTTTGGGTTCCTTCAATGGACACGTGTTTAGACCCCAGCCAGACTTTGTCTCCCACTTGGTAGTTGGGGGCCTTTGCCCGGTGTTGATCAGCAAACTTCTTTTGGCGAATCTTAGCTTGAAGTAGGTGTTCAGCTGCCCTTTTAAAGGTTTGAGAAATGGCCGTGTGCAAGGTTTTGACTGCTGGCATTTCCAGGGTTGTAAGAACATCCAACTCAGAAGTACGTGGGTGCCTGCCATACATGTTATAAAAGGGTGTCTGCCCAGTCCTGGTGTGTAGGGAATTATTATAAGCATATTCAGCTATACATAATAGGTCGAACCAGCTTCCTTCAGCTTGGTGTAACATGCAAAGCAGATACTGTTCGAGTGTCTGATTTGTCCTCTCAGTTTGACCATCCGTTTGGGGATGGTGACTGGTGGATAGCCGGATGTCGATCTGGGCCATAGAGCAGCATTTTCTGCAGAAGTTAGATACGAATTGAGTACCTTGGTCTGAGACTAAAACTGAAGGAAACCCATGGAGCCGTACGATGCCTTCAAGAAATACCTTTGCCAGAGTGGAAGCATTTGGGAGCCCCTTAAGAGGAATGAAATGTGCCATTTTTGAAAATAGGTCCACGACCACAAGAATACTGTTAAACCCTTGACTGGGTGGTAAGTCAGTAATAAAATCGAGGGACATGTGCCAGGGTACTGGTGGGATTTCCAATGGTTGTAATAGCCCAGCCAGTTTCTGCTTGGATGACTTGTTTTGAGCACACACTCCACAAGATAGGATGAATTGGATAATGTCTTTACGCCACGTGGACCACCAATAATTTCGTTTTACCTTGGCTAGGGTTTTAGCGATTCCGGGGTGGCCCTCAATCAAGGAATCATGATAACTGGACATGACTTGTTCTTGTAGTTCTTGGTTTGGTAAGAATAAACGATTCCTGAAGTAGGGCAACTGATCTTTTATCATGTAATGTTCTCCTTTTGCTCCGGACTCATCAGGTTTTGGATTTCTTCATGTAATTCTTTCTGAGTTATGGTTGCTGTGATTCCTAGGAGCTTGTCACTCGGGATGATTGCTATTGGGTCAGGGGTCTGATACTCTTGCTCTTCCACCCCCATACGGGAAAGGGCATCAGCCTTCCTGTTTTTCACCCCTGGTCGAAATGTAATCACGTAGTCATATTCAGCAAAAGAAAGAGCCCAACGTAGTTTTCGTGAGGATTGGGCCTTTGCCGTTTTTAGGTACTGGAGGTTCCCGTGGTCAGTTATTACGGTGATTGTGTGTCTGGCGCCCAAGAGGTAGTGCCGCAATGCCTTAAAGGCTGACTTAATGGCCAGGAGTTCTTTGTCTGTGATAGCGTAATTGAGTTCAGGGGGTGTGAATTTACGCAACCAGAAGGCAACAGGGTGTAACTGGCCCGTTTCCGGGTCCTTTTGTGAGAGGACGGCTCCCATAGCCATGCTTGAGGCGTCCGTTTCCACCAGGTATGGGAGATCAGGGCGAGGGTGGTGTAAAATTGGGGCAGAAGTGAATCTTGCTTTGAGTTCCTGGAAAGCTTCCTCGGCTTCTGTTGTCCACTGGGACTTTTTGTTGCTTTTGCTTAGCAATGACGTGATGGGATGCACGATTTGCAAAAATCCTGGGATGAACCGGCGGTAGAAGTTTGCAAAACCCAGCATAAGTTGAAGACCCTTGAATGAA
Organism: Ambystoma mexicanum; assembly: GCF_040938575.1. Lineage (NCBI taxonomy): Eukaryota > Metazoa > Chordata > Amphibia > Caudata > Ambystomatidae > Ambystoma > Ambystoma mexicanum. Next base: position 453,525,165 of record NC_090937.1, read on the forward strand.
TTTGGGGATGGCCAGTTCAGGATAACATCTACCTTGTGTACATCCATTCGGATTCCATTCGTGCTGAGAATAAAGCCCAGGAATTCCACCTCGGAGACGTGGAATGAGCACTTTTCGAGCTTGGCGTAGAGCTGGTGTTGACGGAGTTTCTCCAATACAGATCGGACGTGTTTAACGTGGTCCTGCTTTGATGCGGAATATACTAGAATATCGTCGATGTACACTAGAGAACATACATCAATCACATTCCCGTAGGACATCGTTCATGAAGTATTGAAATGCTGCAGGCGCGTTGCAAAGGCCAAAGGGCATTGCTTGATATTTGTATAAGCCGTATTTGGTGCGAAAAGCGGTTTTCCATTCGTCCCCCTGTTTTACGCGAACAAGGTGATATGCCCCCCTCAGGTCTAGTTTTGTGTAGATTTGGGCATTTTTGACTTGATCAAGCAACTCACGGATCAGTTGCAGGGGGTAGCATTTTTTTACTGTAATCTGGTTCAGTGCGCGATAGTCGATGCATGTTTTCAAATCCCCCTCCTTTTTCGGCACGAAGAATAGAGGACTGGCTGCTGGAGACTGCTAGGGACGGATGAACCCGTTGGCCAGGTATTGGTCAAAATAGGCCTTCAGGTGCTGGTTTTCTGGTTCCGTGAGTGCATAAATTCGCCCACAAGGGATTTGTGCACCAGGTACCAGGTCAATTTGGCAATCGTATGGTCTGTGCGGTGGCACAGTATTAGCCTGTTCTTTCTGAAAGACATCTTTCAAGTCCTGGTATTCACTTGGTAGGGTGCCGATTGCCACAGTCACAAGCGTGGAGGTTCTGGTGTTTATTGGTTGTTTCTCTTGGCGATAACATGTGTGGGCGCAAGTCTCGGGAAAGGCCAATTCTTTTGCTCACCAATCAATTCGAGGATTGTGAGCTACCAACCATGGCATTCCCAAAATCAACCGGAACTGTGGTGCCTTAATGAGGTCGAAAACGATAGATTCTTGGTGTCCATCCTGGCACAGAGCTGCAGTGCATTGGGATACTGGACCAGAAGCTATTTCCGTGCTGTGGACAGTGTTTGATTTAGGGCGTAACGGAAGCCCTATCTTTGCCGCAAAATCCTCGTTGATGTAATTCCCAACGGCTCCACTGTCAATGTACGCTCTTACTGCGTGCATCCAAGATGGTTGTTGGTGATTGATCGAGACCACAGACAGTGCAAAATGAGAGGTCTGTAGTTCACTTTCTTTGCTCGACATGTGGACCCCTACACTTGCCGGGCTGGGGAGTTTTCCGATTCCTTGATGGTATCTTCCTTGTCCGTGGCCCCTACCGTCCTCTTTGGTGGCTTCACAGGGCACTCTCTAAGGAAATGACCTGACCTTCCACAGTACAGACCTAACTGCTGCTGTCTCCTTTTATCCCTTTCCACTTTAGTCAAGGGGGATCTGACCCCCCTGATTTGCATTGGTTCTCCTGAACCTTCGGTTGTGCGGGCAATATTGTCCTTTGAACGCACATACATAGGGCGAGGGTCCGGTCTGGTTTGATCTGCTCTTCGGTCTTGCAACCTATGATCCAGTTGAAGAACAAGGTCAATGAATTCTGAGCAGTCTTTCGGGGGGTTCACTACTTGTGCGAGAACATCCTTGAGCTCCCCCTGCAACCCCTGATGAAATAACGTGGTTCTCTTCTCCACTGGCCATTCTGCTTCAACTACGAGTCTATTGAACGTGGCTATGTATGTTAATAGGTCTTGATTCCCTTGGCGTAGGGACAGAAGTTTGTTGTCTAATGCCTGCCCATGAGTATGACGGGCGAACAGCTTTTCCATCTCCTGTTGAAAGCCCCTGAAGTCATGCAGCAAAGGATCGTCTTGGGCCACAAAGGATACAGACCAGTCCGCGGCGCTACCACTCAGGTAGGATAGCACAAAAGCGACCCGTGATTGGTCATTCAGAAAGGCCCCTGGTCTACAAAGGTCTACAAAGGAAGTGCAGGTGGCACTGGTTCATGAACGTTGCAAACCTCTTGGGATCCCCCGTAAATCGTTCGGGCGGGGCCAAGGGAACTGCACCAGGAAGGGTTATCTGAACGGGATTCGCTGATGGTGCCGGCATCAAGGGCACGCTTCCCGGCAATGGTGCATGCCCTGCTTGTGACTGTAGAAGTTGCCGGCTTAAATCATCAGTGCGTTCTTTGGCTACTATCAGCTATCTCCTCAGGGTGTTGGTCTCCTGCCTGGCTGCATGTACTTCGGAACGTAGCTGCCCCAACATGTGGGCTAACTGGTCAGTTTCTGACGTTTTCATGAAGCCCAGGTGGATTTTGATGTGAGGCTTTGTGTTCTGTAACACTCACCTGGTATCCACGAGGACGTCACTCAGCCTGTTCTAACCTCTTACGACCTCGTACCCTTCCCTGGAGTGTACTCAACTGGAGACTGGGCTTTGTTTTCTTGGAAAGTGTGCAGGGGCGCGTTGATTGATGTGGGCTTGTTGCTGCCTAGTTACTTCACTGGCAAGAGTCCGACAGGTAAGTATAATGAGTCTTTTGAACAGTTCTGTAACTTCATTCCTTTCCTTCCTTAGATGATGGCAGGCGTCCGGGGATGGCGACTCGCTGCTGAGATGAGTAGCGTTGAAGGAGAGTGAGAGCGCGATGCGTGATGTGATCCTTTCGTATTTGTATTGAACTGAGTTCTTTTTCTGTGTCTTTTAGGTGCCGCAATGTTTTCAGTGTGGGTGCCAGTTATGAAGAAGAAATGCGGTGAGTAAGCTCGGTATGCGGCGCCTCTAGATGTTTCCATGCTAACCTGGTAAAGGTAAGGCTGTTCCTAACGGTGTTCTTGTTCTTGCAGGAGCTAAGCGCAGAAGAAAGATACAGGCCTATTGGAGACTGATCCAAACACGATGAGTGTCACGCTGCAGGTGCAGAAAACACAAAGCATGTTTCTCAGCCTGGGCATGGCCTAAATAGTCTCTGGTGTCCCAGGTGTCTCTGGGCTGAACCACACCCAAAAGACTAGACTCACATGCAATTCTGGGAACCGAAATATGTGGGGGCATCCATCTTGTCCCCATCAATGCACTACAAGTCCAATCCCCAATGTTATTCTATGGGAGTGAGTGAGTCTGGTGCCACAAGCGCCAAGTCTGACTCCAAGTGAGTCTTTGGAGGGATGGAGAGGCCCTTGAGGGCCATGTAGGTGATTGTGGCCTGCCTCCAGCCTGACATCTTGGAAGGCTGGGGGTATGAGGGGCAGGAATCATGACAGTTTGATGTTTAGATTGCACTGATAGGCCTCTCTCCCACTATACAGGTCTCTCAAACCTGCAGGCGTTCTGTCTCCAAACCGCATTGTATGATGTTTAGATTTCATGGTTAGGCCTCTCTCCCACGGTACAAGTCTCTAAAGTCTGGCAGGGGTTCTGTCTCTAAACTGCATTGTGTGATGTTTAGATTGCACTGATTGATAGGACACTCTCTCACTATACAGGTCTCTCAAATAATCTAACTGCGCTTAGTTCAATACTCTATCAATCCCGGAAACCCACCACAACCTAACTCAATTAAGCCCCATTCCAGCTGACCGTTAACACCCTAATCCCCCTGACAGTGCACCCTTAGGATACACCCACCGACAGAAATGCAACACTGAGCCAGAGAACACCCCAGCGTATCCAGAGAAAGAAAATCCGAGGTCACTGCGACTGCACAACACAGCGTAGAGGACCAACGACCCTACAACGCCTGCACTTTAAACTGGAAAATGGCCCGACCCAGAAAAGGACGCCGAGAAAGAGAACAAGATCGTGCAACAAGAGACGCGAACACACAACACCGACAGAACCCACAAGAAGCAGCCCCATTGGAAGGAAACACGCCTAACACAGCCATAACCGGAACAAAATCTACAAGAGAAAAATCCTTGTACCTCACACCTTACCTCGCAACAACCACGGTACACCGACACCCCAACACGGAAACCTCGAAACATGCAAATAATTTCCTGAAACACGTGGGAAAAAGATGGCAGCACTCAACTAGAGAGTGGGAGGGCTCCGACCCCATTACCCCTTACATCACAAGAACAGAGGAGCAACATCGATTTCCACTACATCCCGCACAATACGGCAAAGCACCGACAACCAGCAATGCTACCTCCCACCCAACAATCGGACTCAGTGAAGAAACGACTGCTGATCTTCATCCAAGCAGCATCACAGCAGAAACATCAAGACTAATCAGCCCTGTTATCAACTTATTGGACCGCTTCAATGAAGAAGCAGCCATTGCCGTTCTTCATCCTACCAACATCAATGCGGAAACACCACAAACAGACAAGTACAAACTTGAACAACAAATAACCTCAAAACAAAATCAATATCTGGTTCGACGAAGAAACCACAACCACACAAAAATCCCTAACCGCCCAACTAGCAGCTATGAACCTACAACAACTATTCAAAGGAGCAACCCAGTCAGCAGGGCACACACTTGACGCAATCTTTGCCAACAAGGATCTCATCACCACGGCACCCCCAATTCAAATAATCTGGAGCGACCACCTCATCATTCCATTCATAATCACAACAGCCACTACACCAAAAACGCAACAAGAAAAACTACCCATCATGATGAAAATAAATTGGAGAACCATAAAAAATTCCAACCTAACCGAGCTCCTAGAACTCAGCAAACCACAAGCATCAACCATGGAAGAAGCAGACCTAGACAAAAAAGTTGCCCTACTTCCTACCTGGATGGCAACGACCCTAGATGACATCGCCAAAGAAAAGCCCTTCGCCCCATCACGTAGGAAAACAGCAAAATGGTTCACCCCACTAATCAAGGCCATGAAAAGAAAAAAACGAAAACTAGAATCTGAATGGAGGACCAACAACACCACCGCAAACAAATTGAAATTCCTACAACAGATCCGCTCATATAAAAAGGAAATACAAAAAGTGAAGAGGAAACATTACGACAACCGAATCTTCAGAGCACCAAACGCTCAAAAAGAACTACTCAAAATCATAAACGAAATAAAAAACCCACCGGGCTGCAACAACTCACCAACTCCATCGATGAAGCTTTGCAAAGACCTCGGAGACCACTTCAAAAACAAAATAACCTCCATCCAACACACCATACAGAACAGACCAAGCGATCACAGCTCAAACCCCAGAGACACCGACGAGGAACACGCAAATAAGCTACGAAACTTCCCAGAAATATCAGTTGAGGCTTTCTTCAAACTGGTAAACCAAAGCAACAAATCAGGCTCACCTGAAGACCCTTCCCCCCCGGACATATACAAAACAATTCTCAAACAAGGAACCCCCATGGAATACCACAGGAACCTCCTCAACCTCTCAATCTCAACAGGTATAGTACCACAAGCCTTCAAATCAGCTTACGTCAAGCCGCTACTCAAAGACACAACAGGAAACCTAGAGGATTTATCCAACTACAGACCCATCTCCAAAATACCCTTCATAGCCAAATTGCTAGAAATGTACGTCTACCAAATAACCCAAGAATTCTTAGAAGAGCGTTGCCTACTAGACCAAGCAAAAGTTGGTTTCAGACCTATGAGAGGAACAGAATCAGCTCTCCTCTCAATATGGGACGACCTAAAAACAAACGCAGACTCGGACAACAGTACCGCCCTGATTTTCCTTGATCTGTCTGCAGCTTTCGACACTGTCAACCACGCCATCTCCATAAAGTGACTTGAAGGACTAGGGATAACAGACACTGCCCTACTATGGATCAAATCCTTCCTAACAAACAGAACAGAAACACTATGGATGAAACCTTTTAAATCCAAACCTAGAGACTCCACGTGCGGAGTACCACAAGGATCATCCTTCTCCCTGCTTCTATTCAATATCTACATGTACCTATTAATCAAACTCATCAAAAAACACGGCCTCACATGCTATAACTACGCCGATGATACTCAAATAATCTTCAACATACAAGACACCTGAGAAGAAAACACCACACTAGAGAATTGCCTTCGTGACATATTCAACTGAATGAACCTCAACCATCTCAAAATCAACCCAGGCAAAACAGAGATAATGATTGTTTCAACAAAGGGAGGAGACATCAACTACATCCCCTGGCCAAGATAGCTCGGCCCCACACCAAAACCATCATCAACTGTAAAAAACCTAGGGGTCCTGATGGATAACAACCTCACTCTAGAGCCATAAGTAAACTCGGTAATCAAGAAATGTTTCTTCCACCTGCGAGCAGCAAAAAGGATCCTACCGTTCCTGTCGTTCGCCAACAAAACACTTACCATCATCGCTCTGATCATGTCCAGAGTAGACTATGCCAATAGCCTATACCTGGGCATGCCCGAACGACTTCTAAAAAAACTGCAACGCATACAAAATGCAGCAGCCAGACTCCTCCACAAGCTACCCAGAAGAGAACACATCACACCCGCGCTAAAAATACTACACTGACTACCACTAAAACAGCGAATAAAGTTCAAGTCCATGTGCATCACGCACAGAGCAATACACAAACAAGGCGCAGAATTCCTAAGCGACTATCAATCTAAGCCTACATCAACCGACTAGAACACTGGGATCAAGCACTGACATACACCTGGAACCAAAACCCTAAAACAGAAAAAAACTCGGAGGATCCTCTTTCTCTCACCAGGCACCCAAAACCTGGAACGACCTACCTAAGAATATACGGAACACAACAAACCACCTAGCATTCAGAAAACTCCTCAAATCATGGCTCTTCACAGCGTAACCACAACAGGGAGGCACTAGAATGCCCAGACATTAAAACAACAATGAAAATAACTCCAACCTCAGACACCCTCAAATTGGACAAACACTCAACCCAAAGAACCAACCACTCGACAGAGCATAAGATATCAAGGACAATAGCCACTAAAGGAAGGCTCCAAAGACTGATCACATACTTAGACCCAGACGAAAGCCCTCAAATGACTAATCCACTCATACGTACCGGGCGAACCATATCCAGACCAGCAGATGCACTTAGAATTGTGAATATTAGCATGGCCACACTTAGATAGAATTGTGAATATTAGCCTGCGTCACATCTAGATAGGACTTTGAATGTTAGCATGCCCCCACTTAGATAGAAGTGTGAATGTTAGAATGTCCACACTTGGATAGAATTGTGGATATTAGCCAGCGTCGCATCTAGATAGGACTGTGAATGTTAGCATGCCCGCACTTGGGTGAAACCTGAATGTCAGCATGCCCACACTTAGACAGAGTTGTGAAAATTGGCCTGTGTCGCGTCTGGATGGGACTTTAAGTGTTAGCATGCCCGCACCTATGCGAAACCTGAAGACTAGCATATGCCGCACTTAGAATTGTGAACACCAGCCTGCGTAGCACCCGGATAAAATTGTGAATGTTAGCATGCCCACATCTAGACAGATGTCTAATACTAGCCTGCGCCGCATCTGGATGGGATTGTGAATGTTGGCATGCCCACATCTGGATGGAATTCTAAACATTGGCCTGCACCACATCTAGATAGGATTGTGAAGTGCCAGACTTAGACAAAACTGTGAATGTTAGCATGCTAAAGGTCAGGTAACTTACTAACCAATATAAGCTCAAACTCTGCATACTTATCTCACTCAAAAAACTCACACAACCATCTCTCGCACAACAAGCCTCACGCACTTCACAACACTGCAACAACACATAAGCCAGAGCAACAGCATACGCGGACTGACACCGATCCAATACCCGCACCAAAGCTCAGCACCCAGTGTATACCGAGTTGAAGCTGCCAACAGACCACCACTCCTCTCACTATCCTACTCCCTCTTCACCTTACTAACCCATCCCACCTTATCATTTACAGATCCGCCAGAGCGCCTGGGGACCAATTCCATTGGTGACTGTGCACGGTACAAATACCTTTAACATTTAACATTTAACATAAAAAGTGGTAGTAATGGATTCACTACCCCTTTTCCCACACTGTCATATCACAAGAGTGGGGGGTTATGTGGAGGAAAAAAAAACTATAGCTAAATTATGCTTTTAATCTGGATAGGGAGTTTGTGGCCTTACAAAGACTTCACACATTGGGACTAATTTCCTCTGTGGACCTTTCAGGCCTAAACCAATGTCAATATGAAAGAAGGGCTTCTCTGTGCTTTCATCTTGTCAGCTAGACTAAAATGAAGTGGGAGACAGACCTCAGGTAACTAGATGATGGCTACTGGCAGATACCCTTATTGCACCTCTGAAGGTGGTGATTAGTTCTTGACCAAGTTTGGTACAATTCAAGTATGTGCCAAGTAGTTAGTAATCGTGTGTCTGACTTCATAAAAAGCGTAGGTGTCAGGATCCCCTGGGTGCGTGTCTGTGTTACGATTTTTGTTGGGACTTGGGTATGAAAATACACACACGCTGTGGGGACTTGATTTCTATGTGTGCGTGTGCTTGTGTGTGTGTGTCATAATGCAGAAAACAGTCACTTGCACATTAATATACAGCCCGTCTCCTCCGCATTCAGCCACTTTGAGGAAGAAACATGAGGCACAGGCAGATAGTGGTATGAGCAGATGAGAGAGAGATGGTCTCAATAAGATAGTTTTCTGCTGAACACTACCTTGCTTGTTGAAAGAAGTGACCAGAAGGGAACTGCGAAATTGATAGTTGTGTCATGAAGTTGGGAAAATTAGCATACAAAAAGGTGAGTGCTCTGAAAAACACAATAAGATCTGGAGCAGATCAATCATAGTGTGGGGTCAGTGGCGCAGGATCTCTGTGCACCTGTTGGATGGCTAGAAAGGTATAATGGTTACATTTGGACATAGAGATTTTAATATATTTTTTGATTTTTACATTATAAATCCAATAACAAATATTGCAAACAAAATAATCTTCTGAAGATACAATGGCCCATCAACATGTGTCTCTCACAGTCATTGCTTCACTGTATCTATGAGTATCACCATTGCACGTTTGCTATTGCCGCACTGCACATCTTTCAAGGAGGCATTTCCGAAAACCCCATACCTCCTCCTAGCCATGCAACAACAACGCTCCCACACATTATTCCACACCAATTTCTTAAATCCCCAGTACTCCTCCATTTGAAAACGTGCCATCATCATGCAAACTGCAAAGGCCAACCTCACATAAAGCAGCAAGTCGCCATGACAGGACTGTTCTACCAGCCTGCTTTGGGGGACAATAGCACAGAGCAATTCCCCTAAGAATGGTGTACCACATCCTCAATACATGTAACTGTACATATTATGTAGAATGTATCTATTTGTGAGAGAAGATATCCAGAGATATACAGAAACAGAGAATGAGAGGCAGGCAGGGTTTGATAGCAGAAAAGTGAAAAGATACACAGGGTAATTCATAGAATTTCGCAGAAAAGTGTCGCAAGCGGCTGGCGCAGAGTGTCCGCGTGCGATTGTCTGCGCCAGGCACGTGCGCTAAAACCGATTTCCGCGCACAGCGTATTCATGGATTTTAGGCTCCCAAACCAGCCGTGGCGCAGAGTATCGCAGCGACCCTGCAGCAGCGCCAGTAACGCCCCCAAGAACGCCCTCGCGCAAGGAAAAGCCATCAAAATCGCTAAATCATCGCAAAGGGCAGCGCTAACCCTGGACCAGTCCACAGGGCTGCCAAACAAGGAACGCAAAGCGGGTAACGTGCATATCAGGGGTACGCGTGAAGTTATACACGCGATTAGCCAGGGTACGTGTATTACAGGGGTACGCGTGAAGTTTTACACGCGATTAGCCAGGGCACGTGTATCACAGGGGTACGCAGGAATTATCACACGCGATTTTGGCTGGGTACGTGTATTACAGGGGTGCGCGGGAATTATCACACGCGATTTGGCTGGGTAGGTGTATTACAGGGGTACACGGGAAGTTCTACACGCAATTCGGCTGGGTACGTGTATTACAGGGGTGCGCGGGAATTCTCACATGCGATTTGGCCAGGTACGTGTATTACAGGGGTGCGCGGGAATTATCAGACGCGATTTGGCTTGGTACGTGTATTACAGGGGTGCGTGGGAAGTTCTACACGCGATTGGCCAGGGTACGTGTATTACAGGGGTACGTGGGAATTATCACACGCGATTTGGCTGGGTACGTGTATTACAGGGGTACACGGGAAGTTCTACACGCGATTCGGCTGGGTACGTGTATTACAGGGGTGCGCGGGAATTCTCACATGCGATTTGGCCAGGTACGTGTATTACAGGGGTGCGCGGGAATTATCAGACGCGATTTGGCTTGGTACGTGTATTACAGGGGTGCGTGGGAAGTTCTACACGCGATTGGCCAGGGTACGTGTATTACAGGGGTACGTGGGAATTATCACACGCGATTTGGCTGGGTACGTGTATTACAGGGGTGCGCGGGAATTCTCACATGCGATTTGGCCAGGTACGTGTATTACAGGGGTGTGCGGGAATTATCACACGCAATTAGGCTGGGTGGGTCCTCACAGGTGTTCCCTGTACACCCTCCACGGCCCCTGCAGGCAGCCCACAAAACAGGGGACTACCCTGCACACCTGCTCATGTCCCCCTGCACCCCCACACCCCAGCATCCAGGGTCACCCTCCACCAGGCCCCCACTCATGTCTCCCACCACCCCCACCCCCCGGCAGTGCAGGGGCAGCCTCCACCAGGCCCCCACTCATGTCTCCCACCACCCCCACCCCCCAGCAGTGCAGGGTCAACCTCCACCAGGCCCCCACTCATGTCCCCCTGCACCCCCACCCCCCGGCAGTGCAGGGGCAGCCTCCACCAGGCCCCCACTCATGTCTCCCACCACCCCCACCCCCCTGCCACCATGGGCAGCCCCCACCAGGCCCCCACTCATGTCTCCCACCACCCCCACCCCCCAGCAGTGCAGGGTCACCCTCCACCAGGCACCCACCCATGTCTCCCACCACCCCCACCCCCCAGCAGTGCAGGGGCACCCTCCACCAGGCCCCCACCCATGTCTCCCACCACCCCCACCCCCAGCAGTGCAGGGGCAGCCTCCACCAGGCCCCCACTCATGTCTCTTACCACCCCCACCCCCCTGCCACCATGGGCAGCCCCCACCAGGCCCCCACTCATGTCTCCCACCACCCCCACCCCCCAGCAGTGCAGGGTCAACCTCCACCAGGCCCCCACTCATGTCCCCCTGCACCCCCACCCCCCGGCAGTGCAGGGGCAGCCTCCACCAGGCCCCCACTCATGTCTCCCACCACCCCCACCCCCCTGCCACCATGGGCAGCCCCCACCAGGCCCCCACTCATGTCTCCCACCACCCCCACCCCCAGCAGTGCAGGGTCAACCTCCACCAGGCCCCCACTCATGTCCCCCTGCACCCCCACACCCCAGCATCCAGGGTCACCCTCCACCAGGCCCCCACTCATGTCTCCCACCACCCCCACCCCCCAGCAGTGCAGGGTCACCCTCCACCAGGCACCCACCCATGTCTCCCACCACCCCCACCCCCCAGCAGTGCAGGGGCACCCTCCACCAGGCCCCCACCCATGTCTCCCACCACCCCCACCCCCCAGCAGTGCAGGGGCAGCCTCCACCAGGCCCCCACTCATGTCTCTTACCACCCCCACCCCCCTGCCACCATGGGCAGCCCCCACCAGGCCCCCACTCATGTCTCCCACCACCCCCACCCCCCAGCAGTGCAGGGTCAACCTCCACCAGGCCCCCACTCATGCCCCCCTGCACCCCCACCCCCCGGCAGTGCAGGGGCAGCCTCCACCAGGCCCCCACTCATGTCTCCCACCACCCCCACCCCCCTGCCACCACGGTCACCCTCCACCAGGCCCCCACTCATGTCACCCACCACCCCCACCCCCCAGCCACCAGGGTCACCCTCCACCAGGCCCCCACTCATGTCTCCCACCACCCCCACCCCCCTGCCACCACGGTCACCCTCCACCAGGCCCCCACTCATGTCTCCCACCACCCCCACCCCCCTGCCACCATGGGCAGCCCCCACCAGGCCCCCACTCATGTCTCCCACCACCCCCACCCCCCAGCAGTGCAGGGTCACCCTCCACCAGGCACCCACCCATGTCTCCCACCACCCCCACCCCCCAGCAGTGCAGGGGCACCCTCCACCAGGCCCCCACCCATGTCTCCCACCACCCCCACCCCCCAGCAGTGCAGGGTCAACCTCCACCAGGCCCCCACTCATGTCCCCCTGCACCCCCACACCCCAGCATCCAGGGTCACCCTCCACCAGGCCCCCACTCATGTCTCCCACCACCCCCACCCCCCGGCAGTGCAGGGGCAGCCTCCACCAGGCCCCCACTCATGTCTCCCACCACCCCCACCCCCCTGACACCATGGGCAGCCCCCACCAGGCCCCCACTCATGTCTCCCACCACCCCCACCCCCCAGCAGTGCAGGGTCACCCTCCACCAGGCACCCACCCATGTCTCCCACCACCCCCACCCCCCAGCAGTGCAGGGGCACCCTCCACCAGGCCCCCACCCATGTCTCCCACCACCCCCACCCCCCAGCAGTGCAGGGGCAGCCTCCACCAGGCCCCCACTCATGTCTCTTACCACCCCCACCCCCCTGCCACCATGGGCAGCCCCCACCAGGCCCCCACTCATGTCTCCCACCACCCCCACCCCCCAGCAGTGCAGGGTCAACCTCCACCAGGCCCCCACTCATGTCCCCCTGCACCCCCACCCCCCGGCAGTGCAGGGGCAGCCTCCACCAGGCCCCCACTCATGTCTCCCACCACCCCCACCCCCCTGCCACCATGGGCAGCCCCCACCAGGTCCTCACAATCCCCAATCATGTGCGTAATGGTCAGCCTCCACAGCCAAAAAGCCCTACCAAGTAACCCATTCACCCACATGGAAATGAAAACACATGTTACACCCCCAATGTTCATGAAGCAAATGAACCCATGTCCGTCACACACATATTTTCCAATTGAATGGGAAAACACACAACATGACATGCATGAAACCAATGAGATGAAACCACACAGTGAACAATGGAAAAAAAAATGTATTGGACAAAAATACGAATGCTAAGGAAAGAAAAATAACTACAATGTAAATGTGAAAAAATAAGCTGCATGTCCGCATAAAAACACAAAAGTAGAAAATCAAATCCAAAAAATTTTGTCCAAAGTGAAATGTAAAAACTCTCCATGCAACAAAGAACTATGTACAAAAATAACAAGGGTCCATCATCACAACTGAACTAAGGAAACCTCCTAAAAAACCTACCTAAATATCAACTATATACAAAAAGTGGAGCAGTGTCCGTCGACTCCAAATCATAAGAAAAAACAAAGGAAACCTAAAACTAAAGAACTATATACAAAGGCGGCGGGCAAGTCCAGCGGCTCACTCCGTGGTGTTCCGGGCCAGGGCATCATCGAACTCCTGTTCGATGTCCCGGAGGTGGTCCAGTTCCATGGCCCCGAGGGTCCGCAGGGACGACGCCGTGTCCTTCTCCAACCCCCTGCGGATTGCCTCGAGGCACTCGGCCCGCCTCAGGGCCCTCCGCATGGAGTTCTCCGCCCTGACCATTGTGAGCCGCGCCTCTTCCGCCCGCCGCCGCTCCGCACCTATGGCGTGGCCCAACCGTTGCCACACGGAAGACACTCTCTGTCCTGGGTCCTCCTGCCCTCCGGCCGATGCCTGCCCCTCCGATGTCGAAGGCCCCGAGCCTTCATGGCTCCCACCATGTTGCTGCTGCTGCTCTGCCTCTGCCCGTGCACTGCCTCCTGCTGCCTGCACATCCTCCGCCGGCTGGGGTGCAGTTGTTGATGTGGCCACCCCTGCTGGACGTCCGACTCCCGACTGTGGCAGGGATGCCTCCTCCACCAGCCTGGCCGCACTGTCAGAGGCAGCTCCACAGGGCACCCAGGTGACTGATGGGTGGGAAGATGGCACAGAGGATGACTGGCGCTTAGGGGGTCCAGTTGAGGAGGGGGTCGGAACAAGCCCCATCAGACGGAGGAATCCGGTCTGGGTGACCTGTCCCAGCAGGCTGACGTGGTCAACGAGCCATTCGAGATGACGTGCAGTCTCTCCATGAAAAGACTGCAGGTCACCTCGCATGTCCCATTGACGCAACGCCACACCAGCCAGGACAGGCTCAACCCGGACCTGGATAGCCACGTCCGCAGGCAGAGGAAGGCCAGTTGACGTCAGCTCATCCCCTGCCTGGAAACGGGTCTGGACGTAGGCATCCCTGCTGGTGCAAGATGATGCAGGGACAGGATCGGGGACAGGATTGCACACAGGCACCTCCGCTGCGGCCTGTGCTGCCTCCTGTCCCTGGTCCTGGACTGCACCACTAGCACCAGTGGGATCCCCACCTCCAGACCCCGTCTCTGGTGCTTGCACGGCCTCCTCCTCCACCAGACCCCCCACCAACCTGGATGACTCTGTGCCATCTTCCCCTGTTGGGCCCTGTGGGGTCCCAGCTGCCCCTTCTGCTGCCGAGGAGTCCAACTCCAACCTCCGCCTCTTGGACCTCCCCCCGGCAGCTGCGGCCTGGGACGCGGCACCGGACTCCTCACTCCCCGACGAGATGACAACACGGGAGGGGAGCCGGGCCTTGCGTCTCCGGCTGGCGGTCGGATCCCCGCCGCTGTGCTCCACAGCACCTTCTCCGCCCTCTTCATCAGTTGACGCTGCAGACAGGGAGAAACAAAACACAGGCATCAGGGCACTGTACAATGGACACATACACACATGACAGTTGCACATGAGTGGCATTGGCAAACCTCAGACATGTCATCACAATCCCCAACACACATGTCATTGCAACTCGCACACATGAGCCATACCACAGCCATATCGCAACTGCCACCACCATCCATACACATACAACAGCATGAGCAGCCAAAGGTGACCCAGACATCACATGCAACACAGGAAGTGCACCACACATGTACACACACCACCACACTTGCATGCATGTGTACACCTCTGCCAAGTGTCGCACTGTTCAGACGGGCATCCATGTCACATCTGCCAAACAGGCTTACACATACCGCAGTCACATGCATCCATGTTGCATCACTGTTGCACCCTTGTCAAATACACACACATGCACATGTACACAGTGCTCATACATGCAGCCCAAAACAACATACATGCGTGACATCACGGACATGTCTACTTACATACACATACATACAAACATGTGTGCACGCACAACTGCATTTGCCATGCAAGCCTACACACACAAGCACCATCCATGTCTCACACATTACAGCCCTCTCATGTGTCAGCCCCACGGCCATGTACAGCCCCACCCATACTCGACCCCATACAAACAGATGTGCAACCTGCACAATACCGAATAATCACCACACGCACTGCTCACAATCAGGATGCATGTACACTCACCGCTCGACTCCAGACGGGTCTGCTTCTCTAGGACCTGGACGTGGAGCGCTGGGGATATGCGTTCCAGGACCCCCATCTGTTCTTCCGACAAGTGGCCCTGGCGCCCCTTGGCATCCGCTGCCTTCAAGAGGCGCCGGGCCTTGTTCAGGGTCCTGGACCTGAAGTCCTCCCAGCGCTTCCTGACATGTTGTAAGTCCTGGACTGCCACCCCCTCCGCGTTGATGGCAGTCACGATGTCAGTCCAGATCCGAGTCCGTCCTTCCTTGTCGGCGCGGGAACTTCCGAAGAGGGCATCATACTGCCCCAGGACTTGCTCCACCAGGACACCAACTTCGGTGGCACTGAAGCTGGTGCCCCTCTGCCTCTCTGGCCGGGGGTTCTCAGTGGTCACAGATGGTGTTTGCCCCGACATGACAACCCCAGAGGCAGGAGTGGGTGGTCAACTGGGTCCTGGGGCTGGGCTGTGGAGCGATGGAATTCCAGTCGGGAGTCTTCGGTTCCAGCAGGGGTGGTCACAGCAACAGCACCCCTGGCTGATGTGCAGGCAGCAAATGGCAGTGCATGTGGGCAGCAGGCAGTCAGGCAGCAGCAGATGGTAGGTGGGAGCGTGCTCGGGGCTCTGGGGGGCAGTAGTTCGGCCTTCTGGGCAGGAGCGTGGTCTTCCGTGTGCTTACGCGTGGCCAGCTTGGTACGGAGTGATTTGGCACGTGAAAATCCGGCACGTCAGCGTGAAAATCGAGGAAAGGCCCTTAGCGCGTAAGCGCGTCAGCACGCATACGCGATTCTATTGGACCAAAGGCCCTCAGCGCGTAAGCGCGTCTATGACGTGACCCGCACGGGTGTTTCCCACACAGCACGTGATGACAGAGCACACGTGGAAAGACTGCACGTCAGAGTCTCATCGCGTGTGATTGGTGGAAATGGCCCTACACGCTGAAGTGACAAAGCGTGTAATTGGTGGAAATGGCCCTACACGCAGAAGTGACTAAGCGTGTAATTGGTGGAAATGTCCCTACACGCAGAAGTGACAAAGCGTGTAATTGGTGGAAATGGCCCTAGCGCGTACACGCCGCGTAAGTGACGCTGGACGTGTATAGAAGGTATGTGTAGAACACGTTTTCCTTGTACGTGCTTTTCGTGGAGAGCGAGTGGGTGAATTCTGTACTTCTTGTCGTTTCACACGCGATTTACTTCACGGCGTTTCAAGTTCGTATTCCCTGTTACCTCTGACAGCTTTTTCTCTTTTTTCGCTTTTACTGGTTTACCTGGGCCTGTTCCCTCAAACAGTGTTCCCTTCTACTGTTGTCCTGTCTCCTCAGACAGCGTACAAATCTTCTTTTGGCGGGGGTGTTGCCAACCAAACGTGCTCCTTTTACACGCTCGTTTACCAGGCAGACGGTGAGTCACGCACGTATCTAACATCTGTGCTTGCCCCGTGTGTAGCCTACCCCTTCAGAGGTCATTCTAGGCTGCGTGTGACACGCATACGTTCATTCTTGTGTTACTGGGTGCCACAGCGTAGTGCAGGTTTTTCTTTCTGCACACGTGGTCTAGGAGGGGTTGCGTGCACGTCATCTCCCTTTTTTGGGGCTCCTGTGCGTAGCGTGACCCGTCATCTTTCCCCAGGGGTTACAATCAGCCTTGCAAGAGCACTAGGGTACAATTACCATCTGGTACCCAACCCCTTTGACCCCCTATTGCCCAGGACAATAGTTTCCAGCCACTCCCATACGCACATTTACATCAGTGCCATGGCTGGGAGGCGAGGATTCCGTAAGGGTGGCAAAGGTGGAAGAGCCACAAGTGGTGGCCGTGGTGGATCCGGTAGGGGACGTGGTCGTTACTTGCAGGGTGAGCCTGTCCCCCCATGAGTGGAGGACCAGTCAAGGGCACCCATAATCCCCCCCCTCCCGTTGAGGCTGATGTGGCTGACACCATCCATGCTCAGCCCTTGTTGGACCAGCCCATTGTGGCACCAGATCTGGCTGACTCCATGGCTGACTTCCAGGTCAGCAGGCCTATGACACGTGCGCTGGTGCACGTTGATGTCACCATGCCACGTGCATCTGGGCCAGCAAGGTCATCTGCTGCACCAAGGAGGCAGGGCGGAGAGGCTGCAGGGGCAGCTGCGGCTCCATCCACCCCAGCCCTCACACACCCAGCCAGGACAGTGTTGGTCCTAGTCCATGCTGCTGACATTCCCCCTGACACCATCACACTAGAGCCAATGCCTGCACCAACTCCCATGCTGAGTGTGCAATCCCACACTCCTGATACAGAGTCCACCAGGGCTCCTGCCCCTAGTGTCCAGAGCGGCGCAGGACACTCAGGATCACCACCACCTTCCAAGCGGAAGAGGAAGAGTGCTCGTCCGGCACAGGCTGATGCCCCAGACACGGCTACACAGTGCGGCACATCCAGGAAGCCCAGCTTCACGGATGACGAACTGAATGCACTTGTCGAGTATGTGTCCGGACATGACAACGAGATGGTCATTGTTGCGGGATCCAAGACCACACCGGCACAACGCCAGGCACACTGGCAGACCGTTGCGGACATCGTAAGTGCCCTTGGAATCGTGAGGCGCACAGCCAATGATTGCTATAAGCGCTGGAATGACCTAAAGCGCAGGGCAAAGAGTAAGCTGGCCTCAAGTCATGCCGCAACTCTAGTGACTGGAGGTGGGTCTCCAGTAGTAGACATGGAACTCACTCCACATGAGTCAGTCGCTGGGACCTACGTCACGGAGGAACAGATCCAAGGCGTGGGAGATCTGGCTGATTACGAGGCATTGTCCGGTGAGTGCACATGCATGTGTGTGTCATCCATGTGCATGGTGTGTTTGTGAGGGCTTCTGTTTGTGTGCCAGGTGAGAGTGTGTGCGTCTGAGTCGTATGGGTCAGCCATGTGCTTCATGCAATACTTCCTGCGCAGCTGCATTTGGCCATAGCAGTATCCCTTCTGCCAACAGTAGACATCTAGCCCAACTGCACGCCAGTTGCCCTTGAAGTGTCACCTTGCCACAACATAGTTGCTTATTTTTCACTGTTCATTCAGTCAGTTTGTTTGCATTCCACCACTTTCACCAGGCATGTCGCTGTCCACTAGTCACATGTCTGACATGGCTATGGTAAAGTGGAGTGACTTTGTTACCTGGATATCATTTGTACACACATGTCCCTGTGCAATTGGACCATTTCAGACTGGCAGCTCCAGGTGAAAAATCTGACCTGTTAGAATTAGGAAAGCGATTACATGCGGGAACTGGACTGAATGAATAGGTGCTGCCCTCCTCTCCATCTTCACTCAATAGCAATGGTACATGCCATCTGTGTGATGGCATGTGTGTATCACCTGGCAATCACAGGCCAATGTGTGATGCCACTGCCAGGCAGCATGCAGAAAATGTGTTCATCTTCCATCTTGGTGTCATCAGTGTGTGCCATTTGCCTGCACTTCATACGCAGTGAGGGTGCATGCATGGGAGGGTTTCAGTCATGTGGGACATGTGTCAATCAAGTACTGGTTCTCTTGCTTCTCAGCCCTCATTGTGTGCCATGGTGCTAATGCCTGTTTCCATTTCTTTGTTTTCATGTCTTTGCAGGGGAAGACGCACCTGATACTGCTGGGGTTGTGGAGATGGTGCAGACCCAGGAGGGGTCCGAGGGCTGACCAACCACCAGTGAGGGACGTGGTGTGGTGGTGGGGGAGAACCCACAAGTGCTGCAGGTCGTGCTCTCAAGGGGTGTCTCTGGCTGCACCTCCCCCGAGCTGTACTCAGGTGTTGATTCGGATGAGACCTACGTGCCGTCGCAGGTGAGTGTTCCAGGGAGGGATTCTGTTCTGTCTCACCCACCTGCACCAGGGTCAGAACCCTCCATGGGGATGTCAGTGTTGGCAGCTACGCCTTCGGTGGTTACGGATGCAGGGTCACACTCCGCGACATCTGATCCTGTTCCTGGGCCAGCAGATCAGAGGGGGAATGCAGTCCTGCAGCCTCAGGCAGTGCCGGCACAGCAAGGCGCAGTTCGCCTTGCCCCAGACAGGTGTGGTGCCCGCCGACGTGGTGGCCGTACGCCACCCGGCAATACCGCATGGGAGCAATCCATTTACGGTATGGCAACCCAACAGGCTGCATCATCCGAGATGATGGCTCAGGCCATGGATAGGGTGGCCACTTCCATTGTCCCCCCAGAAAGGCTGATGGAGCGACTAGAGCAGGCAACCGACTCCATCTGCCAGTCACACAGGGAGGACATGTTGGGGTCCAACAGGGACAGGCGGGCGGCACTGGCGACTCTGCAGGAGGCCATCTCCATTGAGTCCCAGGGCCACAGGGAAGCCCTGAGGCAGGAGCTCCTTCACCTCAGGACGACTCTTGTTGAGCTTGAGGCTTCAACACACCAAAGGACAGAACAGCAGCTGGAGCGTCTCACCCGTACGCTCTCAGCTGAGATGCAGGCAACGAGGGCGGAGGTCCGGGCATCCCGTGAGTTGTTGCATGGGGACCTCCGCACACTCATCCTCCAGAACCAGACCTACCACACCCGCATGCTTGCAGCCATGGAGGAGCAGACTAGGGCCTTGCGTGGGCTGCCTCCCATAGTGCAACCACCTCCGGATGCAGCTGCACAGGGTGATAATAGCGACAGCAGTGATACTCCCACAATAGGGTAGCCGTGTGGGCCATGAGCCCATGGAGGTGTTTTATCTTCCCAGGATCCACGCAGGTGGGTTCTGGTGTGCATCCTGTCCTCGTGTTTCTTATTTTTATTTTTATTTTGATTTCTTTTATTCCCAATTTTTTTGGGACGATTTGTTGGCTTCCGTGGTTCCTGTGGGCATACGCTGCATTGTGGCTGGGCACATGCAGGCTTGTAATGTATTTGGTTCAGATGCTTGGGTTTGAGTCACACACACCCCTCCTGCTTCCCGTTTCCATGGGCTTGCAAAGGGTGTGCAGTGACAGTGAATTACACAGTGACGTTGGACTCCCATGAGCTGTGTGGCCAGTCTGTAGTCAATACTGTGTATACATTCCTAGTGCATATTGCTGTTGTGTTGTACACTGCATGTTGCATTGATGTGTAACTCTTCTTCTGTGTCTACCTCCCAATTTGCAGGTCCCTTCCTCATGTCTACACAAGGACCTCTAGTCTGGAGATGGGGTCCATGTTGGCAGCAGTGCACCTACAACTCTACATGGCGCCAACACTGCACAGTTGGTAGTGGTGGGAGTGCAGGCATTTACAGGTGGTGAGACTACTAATATGTAAGATTTGTGATGTCATGTTAATGGTACTACGTGCTCAAGTATGTTGTTGGTCCGGCATTGCTGGGGTGTGGGGTGGTGGGAGACATGAGTGGGGGCCTGGTGGAGGGTGCCCCTGGTGGCTGGGGGGTGGGGGTGGTGGGAGACATGGGTGGGGGCCTGGTGGAGGGTGACCCTGGTGGCTGGGGGGTGGGGGTGGTGGGTGACATGAGTGGGGGCCTGGTGGAGGGTGCCCCTGGTGGCTGGGGGGTGGGGGTGGTGGGAGACATGAGTGGGGGCCTGGTGGAGGGTGCCCCTGGTGGCTGGGGTGTGGGGGTGGTGGGAGACATGAGTGGGGGCCTGGTGGAGGGTGACCCTGGTGGCTGGGGGGTGGGGGTGGTGGGTGACATGAGTGGGGGCCTGGTGGAGGGTGCCCCTGCACTGCTGGGGTGTGGGGGTGGTGGGAGACATGAGTGGGGGCCTGGTGGAGGGTGCCCCTGGTGGCTGGGGGGTGGGGGTGGTGGGAGACATGGGTGGGGGCCTGGTGGAGGGTGACCCTGGTGGCTGGGGGGTGGGGGTGGTGGGTGACATGAGTGGGGGCCTGGTGGAGGGTGCCCCTGGTGGCTGGGGGGTGGGGGTGGTGGGTGACATGAGTGGGGGCCTGGTGGAGGCTGCCCCTGCACTGCTGGGGTGTGGGGGT
This sequence comes from Ambystoma mexicanum, assembly GCF_040938575.1. Lineage (NCBI taxonomy): Eukaryota > Metazoa > Chordata > Amphibia > Caudata > Ambystomatidae > Ambystoma > Ambystoma mexicanum. The sequence goes on from NC_090937.1 coordinate 453,546,524, forward strand.
GGTGGGAGACATGGGTGGGGGCCTGGTGGAGGGTGACCCTGGTGGCTGGGGGGTGGGGGTGGTGGGTGACATGAGTGGGGGCCTGGTGGAGGGTGCCCCTGGTGGCTGGGGGTTGGGGGTGGTGGGTGACATGAGTGGGGGCCTGCTGGCAGGTGCCCCACAGTGCTGGGGGGTGGGGGTGCAAGGGGACATGAGTTTGTGTTCATTAGTTCAAGGAGACATGTGCCTTTGCTGGGGGGCATGCCCATGTTGGGTGGGCTGCCTGCGGGACATGACCAGGGATGCAGGGTAGTCCCCTGTGGTGTGGGCTGCCTGCAGGGGCCGTGGAGGGTGTACAGGGTACACCTGGGAGGACCCACACTGTCAAATCACATGTGGGACTCCCCGGCACCCCTGAAATACACGTACCGTGCAGAAATCGCATGTAAAACTTCCCGCGCCCAGGCTATTCGCGTGTGGAACTTCCCGCGCACCCCTGAAATACACGCGCCCAGGCTATTCGCGTGTAAAACTTCCCGCGCACCCCTGAAATACACGCGCCCAGGCTACTCGCGTGTGGAACTTCCCGCGCACCCCTGAAATACACGCGCCCAGGCTATTCGCGTGTGGGACTCCCCGGCATCCCTGAAATACACGTACCGTGCAGAAATCGCGTGTAAAACTTCCCGCGCACCCCTGAAATACATGCGCACAGGCTATTCGCGTGTGGAACTTCCCGCGCACCCCTGAAATACACGCGCCCAGGCTATTCGCGTGTGGAACTTCCCGCGCACCCCTGAAATACACGCGCCCAGGCTATTCGCGTGTGGAACTTCCCGCGCACCCCTGGAATACACGTAGCCCGCTCCCCCAGGCCCGATCGCGTGAGGAACTTCACGCGAACCCCTGTAATACACGTAGCCCGCTCCCCCAGGCCCGATCGCGTGTGAAACTTCACGCAAACCCCTGAAATACACGTAGCACGCTCCCCCAGGCCCGATCGCGTGAGGAACTTCACGCGAACCCCTGTAATACACGTAGCCCGCTCCCCCAGGCCCGATCGCGTGTGAAACTTCACGCGAACCACTGAAATACACGTAGCACGCTCCCCCAGGCCCGATCGCGTGAGAAACTTCACGCGAACCCCTGAAATAGACGTAGCCCGCTCCCCCAGGCCCGATCGCGTGAATTACTTCACGCGAACCCCTGTGATGCACGTACCCTGCTGAAATCGCGTGTGAGACTTCCCGCGCACCCCGGTATACACGCACACGTATTTTTTGTCAGCGGGTGTCCGTGTTTGTGGGTACCCCTTTGCACGTCATTTTTCCTGGAGGGCCACAGTATGGGACATTCATCATGGCAGTATATAGGTGCTATTTGTTGGCGAATACATTTTGGCGCACATTTCTTACAGCCGCAGAGACGCTACCGCCTGCTTTCTTGTGGCGGTCGTGTTTGTGCCTGTGCGCTGGTTTGAGCGTGCGCTTTTTTCCCCTATTCTATTCCATGAATACGTGTTGTAGGCGAGCGTGTGGGCGTTCCGCGCACTTGTGCCCTGTACTTCCCCCGTGACGCCCACGTTTTGGCAAGTTGTTCCCCATTCCGAGTGTTACGCCCGTGTTCCGCCTACTTTTGTTGCGTGCGCCGCGCTATGTGCGAATTTCGCTGTGGCCTGTGCGATTTTCGCTGTGACCTGGCGCACGCTGTTAGATGGCCTGTGCGCCAACGTGCGCCGCGCACTTTTTTATCGCACATCCGCTGGTTTTCTCGCGCACGGCCTTCCATGAATCGACGTGCGCTGCTTTTCGTGCGATTTTCGCACTTGCACTGCGATTTTCGCTATTCCACTGCGATTCTCACGCTTTTGCCCACTTGCGCCGCGCTAATTATTCCATGAATCGGCCTGTAAATGGGAGCTACATGCAGAGGCTACTGGTAAGAGGAGACCATGTTGTTTCCCCTTGCTAGGCCTTTTTATGCCTGTCTATTCCTCTGATTGCTTTGTTGGAACTTTTCAAGCCTTTCTGTGCCATGTTATGACTTGACATGGGGCTTATAGTCAACCAAAACCCCGCATTGATCGTGCACATTACATTCACTACAAAGAAACTAATTGTTCCCATCACAAAAAGGACAATAATACATTTCTTTACAGTCTGATCTTCAAGAACTGCTATTCAAATACCTGACATGTTTTTGAGAAAGAGTAATAATACATTTTTCGTACATCATCATTGGTCGTATACATTTTCACAATGAAAGGGAGCTCTCAGTATGTTGGTATCTGACAAGCGAATTGAATGTTTGGGGCAGGGGTAGTCAGCTTGTCTCCCTTCTGATGCTTTGGCCTACAACTCGTATGAGCCCCCACCACTGACTATGATGGCTAGGGGTTGATGAGAGCTGTAGGCCAAGGCATCTGGACGGCGACAGGTTCCATACCCCTTGTTTGGTGTATCTTCTTCAATCAGGATTCTTGTGATGCAAGGAATCCTTTTAGCTTCTTGCCTGCTCACCCCCTCTGCTCTAGGACTTTATTGTGCTCTGCATTCATCCTGTGGGGGCGAGTGTGCCCTTTATTACTTCTCCCTGCATCAGACTCTTCTGTTTTGCTGCTGCCCTTCTTCAGGAAACTGCAGTGTTCCTGTTCCCTCATCTGTTCTGACATCTCTTCTTCAGACATGGCCATGGAAAGGGTTTCTTGTCAGCCTACATTTGAAGGAATTTTGGATAAGATTAGGGCTCTGGCTTTCTGGGGCCAGATTACAGAAAATGTGCAAGTGCAAATACCATTCCGCATTAGCACTAAGGCAAACTTTGCCATGGTGCAAAAATGCATTGATAGTGCAAGTTTTCTGAACTAGGGAAATGTTTGCCCTCCTGCTTGTACCATGACAAATTGCATTTGTCATAGAGCAAATGATTTTTGAACATGGCCCCAATGTTTATTGCTCTAGGACAGGCTTTGCCCTAGTGCTAATATAGTGCAATATTGCATTTGAAACAATTAAAATATAAAACAATGAAAGAAACACACGATAGAAATACCAGTTGCAGTCTACTGTACAGTATGTATGTGTATGTACACTCGATGAAGCATGCATCACCCCTGGGGCTTGGTTAGCCAATGGGTTTTGTGCCATGACTTGTTAGCGTTAGGTTGTCTCTCCATGCATCAAGGTGCCCAGGAAGAGCTTCAAATAACCACCCACCTCTGAAATAGCACAGATTTGGAACTGCATGTAACAAACATAATTTTTGGCTTTTGGATAAACTAGTAATGCAACTCAATGGTGTCTCTTTATTATGACATCTTCAATTATTTTTACAATCTTTATTATGAACTCGCCAAAATCTGCAGGGAACTTACCAACCCTTCAGTAGTATCTTCTACCCCTACTCCTTCCCAGGCCCTTTGCAATGCACTCACCTGTCACTTCAACCTCCAAAACCCAGGACATACTGACATACTGAAGAGCCTTGTCACACACCCTTCCAACCCAACCCCCCTGTCTTTCCCAGACTCTCCCCCTCCTCCTTCCTCCTTCTCCTCCTTCGCTCCTGTCTCCCCAGAAGAAGTCACCAGAGTTGTCAACTCCATGAAGGTCCCTTCCAAACAGGTTGCCCCATGCTCTTCCCGAATCATTAAGGACAACATTTCCTCTCTCGCCCGTGCTCTTGATGAGCTCTTTAATCACTCCTTTTCTACTGGTTCTTTTCCATCCTCCCTCAAGCACTCCATTGTGCACCCCCTCCTTTAAAAACCCTCTGCAGACCCTTCCTGTCCAGCCAACTACACCCCAGTTCCATCACCCCCTTTCTGGAGAAACTGCTTGAGAAGTTGTGCCTCCCCCAAACTCAACTATCATACTGAACTTGTTGGCATTCTTCACGACCACCAATCTGGATTCCGAACATCCAGAGGCATGGAAACTGCTCTTCTGCACATCCATGAAGAACTGCTTGCATCCCTTGATTCCAACTCCCCTGCTGTCCTCATACTCCTTGATCTCTCTTCTGCATTTGACACAGCGAAAACATTCCATCCTTATGAAAAGGCTCCATGACACCCTTGGTATCTTGGAGCTGGCACTGGACTGACTTACCTGCTTCCTAAATGACCGTTCTTCCAAAATCATACTGGGCCCTTTCTCCTCCCGTACTACCTCCTCCGCCTGTGGCATCCCCAGGGCTCCATGCTTTCTCCCTGGCTCTTTAACATATACCTTTTTCTGCTGGCACGCCTCATTTCCACCTCCTCCCCCAACTTCCAGTGCTACACTGATGACACATAGCTCTTCTTCAAACGTCCTACTGATGCCCTTGCACCTTCCTTCATCCTGACTGCCTCTCTGCCATCCAGGCCTGGTGCACTGCTGATCTAAACCAAAATGGTTTTATCTGGGTAGGTCACCTAAACTGAGTCTGTGGCAATTGATTAACTTACTGGCGCTAAAGATCGCTGGACCCTTATCAAAAATGTTTTTTGATTAGGAAAAGGCCTTTCATTCAGATGAATGTTTGTTTATTTTCCATATGCTGAATGGGACCGAATTGGAGAGGAAGAAAGAGGTTGCTCTAAACTGAGCCTGCATGCATGGTCATAGTAAACAGACTCCTGTCAAAGGCCATTCTCAAGTAGCAAAGGTTCTCAGCATTTGCAACCATTCTTTTGAATCATATTGGTGAATTTCAAGGATTGCTATATGCAGGTGACCTCCAAATCTATTTGTGTGGCCAAGTTGCACAGCGAGTGGAGTGCTTGCTTTGACATGTGTGCAGAGCCTGCTAACGCAGGTTCGAATCCCAGGCAGGGCCAAACTCAGCCTTTCATCCTTCCGAGGTCGATAAATGAGCACCGCACACTGTGCATAATAATAATAAGCAGCGCTCAGATACCTGAGGGTTCGTAGCGCTATATAAATGCCAAATCATTATTATTATATGCTTATCAATACTGCAGGCGATGGATATAGGCCATAAATATGGGCAGCCCACTTGATTTGGTATTAACTTGGTGAATTTTGTTATCATAACAGTAGAGGTAACACAGGCACCTATCCACAGAAATACTCTCCTTCAGGATTTGCAAAAAACAGTCAAATATCTTGGCTTCCACTGCTGTCAGACCTAAGACAGGTGTATGACCCTGAACGTTGACCCATCCTTCCCTATGTTCTGTAGAGTCAGTGGGCCTCAATAAGAGTTGGACAGCTTGATAAAAGGTGGTAGTAATGGATTCATTACCCCTTTTCCCACACTGTCATATCACAAGAGTGGGGGTTATGTGGAGGAAAAAAAAAACCTACAGCTAAATTATGCTTTTCATCTGGATAGGGAGTTTGTGGCCCTTACAAAGGCTTCACTCATTGGGACTAATTTCCTCTGTGGACCTTTCCGGCCTAAACCAATGTCATTATGAAAGAAGGGCTTCTCGGTGCTTTCATCTTGTCAGCTAGACTAAAATGAAGTGGGAGACAGACCTCAGTTAACTAGATGATGACTACTGGCAGATACCCTTATTGCACCTCTGAAAGTGGTGATTAGTTCTTGACCAAGTTTGGTACAATTCAAGTATGTGCCAAGTAGTTAGTAATCATTTGTCTGACTTCATAAAAACCGTAGGTGTCAGGATCACCTGGGGCATGTCTGTGTGCGTGTGTGTGTGTGTGTGTGTGTGGGTTTGTGTTACTATCCTTGATGGGACTTGGGTATGAAAATACGCACACGCTTTTCTACTGGTTCTTTTCCATCCTCCCTCAAGCACTCCCTTGTACACCCCCTCCTTAAAAAACCCTCTGCAGACCATTCCTGTCAAGCCAACTACAGCCCCAGTTCCATCACCCCCTTCCTGGAGAAACTGCTTGAGAAGTTGGGCCTCCCCCAATTCAACTATCATACCGAACTTGTTGCCATTCTTCACGACCACCAATCTGGATTCCGAACATCCAGAGGCATGGAAACTGATCTTCTGCACATCCGTGAAGAACTGCTCGCATGCCTTGATTCCAACTCCCCTGCTGTCCTCATCCTCCTTGATCTCTCTTCTGCATTTGACACAGCGAAATCATTCCATCCTTATGAAAAGGCTCTATGATACCCTTGGTATCTTCGAGCTGGCACTGGACTGACTTACCTCCTTCCTAAATGACCATTCTTCCAAAATAATACTGGGCCCTTTCTCCTCCCATACTAACTCCTACGCCTGTGGCATCCCCAGGGCTCCATTCTTTCTCCCTGGCTCTTTAACATATACCTTTCTCTGCTGGCACGCCTCATTTCCTCCTCCTCCCCCAACTTCCAGTGCTACACTGATGACATAACTCTTCTTCAAACGTCCTACTGATGCCCTTGCACCTTCCTTCATCCCTGACTGCCTCTCTGCCATCCAGGCCTGGTGCACTGCTAATGACCTCTTACCCAATGCCAGCAAAACAGAGATTCTCCCTATTAGGTCCCCTGCACCCTACTTCTTCCCTGAACTCTGGCCTTCCTCCATGGGCTCTCCTCTCCCCCCTCCTCTGAAGCCAGAAATCATGAGTCATCTTCCATTCCTCCCTCTCCTTCATCCCTCATATTCAGGACATTTTCAAGAAGTCCCACTTTCAGGTCTTCCTTCTCATTGGAATTCTACCCTTCCTCGCCTTCCCCCAGAGACTCAATGTTACCCGTGCTCTGGTTCTATACAGGCTATACTATTGCAATAGCCTCTTCCTTAATCTTCCTTCATCCACTCCTCAACCCCTCCAGCTAACCCAGAATAGGGCAGCAAGACTTATGTTTGGCCTTAAGCTCAGGGACCGCATCTCTCCTGCCCCACAAAGCATTCACTGGCTCCCTGTCTCAGCACGGATTAAATTCAAACCCATCTGTATAATCCACAAGGATATGTGGGGCCGGGGAACACTCTATCTTCAAAACCTCCTGACCAAATACTTCCCTTCTAGGCACCTGCGTTCCTCTGGCACAAACTCCTTGCATGTGAAGCGGTTTGCTAAACAGAGAGCTGGTGGTCGAGCGTTTTCCTCAGCGTGCTCCCTTCTTTGGAACAGCCTCCCACTCCCTCTGCGTCTTGAGCAGGACTTCGTTATGTTCCCGAAAAAGCATCAAGACCTTTCTCTTTACCTCTTCCTTCTCCTCCTTGCTTCCCTGCTAATCATACATTAGCGTGACTGATGTGCAGGGCCCTTATGTATCATCGGTGCTCCTGACCCCCCACATCTCTCATCCCAGCTGCTGTCTATTTACTGCACTTGCTTAGGCTCACCCTCCCGCTGGAGGTTTCACTTAAAATTTTCAGTTCTTAGCACTTCACCCTGGGCACTTCTCCATGAGCACCACAGCACCTATCCCCTAACCTCCACCACTGCACTTGCACGTTCTGAACACTCACAAGGCATAGTAGGTTTTTCTCCCCTCCCTATTATTCTTTTGATTTGTTTGTAGTATTAATTCAATTATCTGTCTTTGTTGTAATTCATTGTCTACCTTCCCCTATCCCCACCCTGTTGCCCTGTGGGCGCTTTGAAACAGTTTTGATAATTGTATAAGCACCTAACAAGTGACCAATAAATAAATAAATATTGAAAAGTGTACTATGGTTTGGGCTGCCTTTTTCACTTTCTACCTTTCTTACGGTGCCTTTAAATGTTGGTTTGGTGGCAAATCTGGTGGTGATATTAACCTCCTGGAGCATGGATTTAATACTGCCTGTTTGTGCACCTTCCACCTTTTTACATTACACCCAGTTACAGTCAGGTGTGAACTGCTGGAAGAGGAGAGGTAAGCAAGGGGAAACAAGTTTCAGCACCTAAAGTAATTAAGACAATTCAGTCCTAACAGTTGCATGACTCATAACGTGCTGTTTGACAGAGGGAAATAATTGTCATCGGCCGTGATGGAGCACCAAAGTGTGATCACTTAAGCAATACGCCCCGAACTGGGGGGCATTACCATGCCCGGTAATGCCCCAGAGCCCATTCTTACAGGCCCGAGCAAAGCAAGGGCCTTAACGAAGGCCCTGGGGCATTACTGGATGCAGTAATTTCCCCCCAGGGTGGGGCTTATTGCTATTAGTACCCCGGCTCGTTGGACCTGGGTATTAATACAATCTTTCAGCAGTTTAAAACGGCCTCGTTTCACTCATGAAAAAAAAGATGTCTGCCATGGAACGGGCAGTCCCTTCTCCCTTCCCATTGCGGTGTGTCGCAGATCGGGAGCGGACGTGCCGGGAACAGAAGTGTACCTGGCATGTCCACTCCTGATCAGGACTATCAGCAGGCCCTGGCTTGGGCCTATGTTAGAAAGGAGAAAGTAAGTGGGGCAGGAAGAGGAAGGAGGTAGGGAACACCCCCTACCTTTTTTCCCAGATGGGGAAATGGCGGCCTCCAGCCCTGAGGAGTCTCAGAGCGGCGGGATTACCGTATGGTAATGCCCCCGTTTTGGGCTGCCCCTGTAGCCACGGCCCCACAGGGTACTACTTTACATAAACCAACAAATGTAGCTTATTCTTGTTCCCATTTCTACTGTTTGCCGATTAGGTTTTGACTTTGCAAATAAAATAAAAAAGTCCCAAAAAATTGGTGCTGGAAGGCAAAGGGTTTTGAAATGTGACAATGTGAAATGGGAAATAGTTCACCCTTGCTCGACCTTTCCACTTGGCCATCCAACGATCGAGATTACCTCTAAACTGCCTTGCATACAGCAAGTCTTCAATTTTTTATTTTGTTGTTGTTTAAGAAATAAAATTAAAAAATACAAGAATCATTCAAAAAAGGCTTTGGCAGAGGTGTCATTCAAACCCAGCTCTCATCACTGCCCCTCATTGAGAAGGTCATGTCCACGCCACTTGTTAGCCCTATTCAATGCAAGCAAAGCCTGCCTGAAGCATAGATGAGCTTTACCACATTCCCATATATCCCCATGAACCCTGCTCAGGAGAAACCTTACGCATGGGCAGCTGGATTTTCTTTCTGCTGACTAGGACCACACTGTGGAGAGAATGAAGAGGTGCAGTTACATTCTCTTTAGGCATATGAGCAACAATGAGCCAAAAAAATAAAATAATCAAACACAGGTTGTTCATTGAGGCAATGGGTCTAGCAAAGGGTATGTTGTGTGTCGGCCGATATTACCACTGTCGATGCCAGGTACTCTTTCAGTATTTTGTTTGACATTGACAATGACATTGGTAGTCAATGGGATAAGAATTTGGCCACTCTTATACATGGAATGACTATCTGTAACTATCAAGTTCATGGAAATAATGTAAATCCTTGGGCGTCAACCATTGAGGCTGACTACTTCTCCAAATGTACACAATCTTTGTCCTTGTATTTTATTTTCCCATAGACCATTAGAATATTAAGAAGTGTAATGTGCTAAACAAGTGTTAACAGAGTTGCCACGATTGAAACCCGACCCCCACCAAATCAGTGCATGTTTCAATAATCAAAAGATTGATTCCGGCAGCAGTGCTGATTCAGCCATTCATCCTCCAAAGGTAGAAAAAAAATAGTACCTTTCAAAGGATCAGTATTACAATCTGCCATTCTAGTGGTTGTAAGCAGGAGAAATCTGTCGAGAAGTGATATATACATATATGTGTATATTATAGTGTGGTGGTAACCCCACAATAGGTAAATTTAGTATTGAGATACATAACAAAATCAAAAGAATGAATTGGTAATAGCTTTTGATTTGTACAAAGGGTTTAGCTGAATGTTTGCAGACACAATTGTACTGAGGCCCCTCCCCCAGACTAGACATTTGGGGAAAGATCTATTAAACAATAAAGACGTTATTGAGAAAACAAGAAAATACATTTGCGGCCTAGTCCCCATTCATGTTCCCAAAGACAAAAAAGGCACATTTTGCTTGAGCACACAGCGAAAACAGTTGGACAGAATTGGTCCTATAGTTAAAGTGAGCAGGAGTAAGATAGGAAATTGAAAAAATGAATTGTTAATAACTTTTGACTCTGGATTTCGCAGTAGTTTTGTAGACAATGATGTACTTCTGGGGCCCCCCAGACAGGAAAGATTGGGAAAGATTCTTTAAAAAATATAAAAGTTATTAAGAAAATAATAAAAAGCACTTTTGGCCTTGTCCACATTCATTTTCCCAAAGACAAAAAAGGTCAATTTTTGCACGACCACACAGCCAAAACCACTGGACAGATTTGGACCAGGTTTGAAACAACCTGGGTATGAATCATTGCCTCGCAATCCTTTTGTGGTTTGGGGTTATTCGGTCCAGTACTTTTTAAATTATATGAGGAGTAGGGGGTGGCCACCTCGCAAAAATAAATAGCTATATCTGCCCGGATACATTGAGTATCTGAGTGTTTAGGGTGTTTATAAATTAAAAAGCCATCATCTTTTTATTTTTCGCCAATGCGAATGATAGCGGTTATACCCCAAGTCATACCCCAGAGTATTGGAAAATAAAACGCAGAAAAAAGCGATTTTCAGGTAAAGAAATATGCAAATGCCATCAGTCCAAGAGGTGCGGGGGAGGCAAGGGGACACCAAGTGAAATTTGGGAGCTGGAGGGGGGCAAGGGACCAAATTTGCAACACGAGGCTCAAACATTTTTCACATACCCCCGGGTACAACCTGGGGTATAACCATGCCTACCCAACATTCCAACTGAAACTGCATCACAGAAACGCCAAGTGTTGTGGAGGGAACAGGAGAGGGAGAGGGGAGGTGATCAGGCCATCAGGGGAGTAGGGGCAGCAGGCACACATGATGGGGCACTTGGTGAGAGTCTGGGAGGGCAGGGAAGCATTTCATTTTCACAGTTTTTCCCAATAACCCCTTATATAACCTCGAAAATCCTATTCCAAGATGACCACCATAGAAAGGGAAAATGGGTTTCCGTACAGAGCCCCTTTTCTCTTTCTATGGTGGCCTGCAGAAGACGAAAAGAGAGAACCCTATGACCATATTATCACAAGCACATTTTTTTTCCTTTCAAATCTATCAAAAAATGGTCCCTGGTGGGCATGCCCATTTTATCCCCATTGGTTGTCCCTCGTGGTCATGACAAGTAGCCAGATTGTCCGGATCATTACCTTATACAATGGCCGGACAATCTGACCATTGCCCATGGCCACAGGCTATACCTCAGTCACCAAAGGTACATTACTATTTTTTGTACGTACATTATAAAACACGGACACATTTGCAAAATCATGCTTTCAGGTCATTGCCAATACTCCTTACACTAATTTTCTGGAAATCTGCCCATGTTTTATTTTTTCAAAAGTGTCAAAATGTACTTTTATGCACAATAATCATATAACTTAGCCCCCACTTGACAAAATTAATTCTGACTTTGCACAGATCTTCAAGGTTGGCTTCCTAATCTTTTTGAAAACATTTGTCTGCATTCGTCAAATAGCAACAAAGTAGTTGTAAGCCATCTAAAAATGTTGAGACCCCCCTCTAATTTAGCCCCCTCTTGACAAAACTCCATCACACTTCGCAAACACATTTATATCTAGATCTAAAATCATCTTGCAAATGTTTGTGCACATTCGTCAAATGGAACCCCATTTATAAAACTTTACAATATTTTGGGACCCCCTCTAATTTTGTTCCCTCTTCACAAAACAGCCCCACACTTTACAGAACCATTCAGAATCAGGTCTAGAATGTAATTCCAAAATTCCATGCAGTTTCATTGAGTGGGGCCAAAGTTATAAACCATCCAAAAACTGTTTTTCACCAACCCTGTAATGCACAAAAAAGCATAGATGCCCCTGAACATCTATGATATTCGCAGACATCACAGGACTGCCCGGACTGTTCCCGGAGATTGGAGAAGAAACGTGTCGTTTTTTGGCTTTTTAAGTCCATATCCTGTCCCATCCACATCAACCGACTGTTCCCTTTCTACTAAAAATTTTAGACAAGGTTGCCTATGTATAAATACAGAAGCACTTGGAAGAACACAACCTCCTAGGATCTAGACAATCTGGGTTCCGTCCCCAACACGGGACTGAAACTGCTCTCATTGACTTGAAAGCCCAGATCGACTCACTCAGAGACAATGGGCAAGCTGCCTTACTCCTTCTCCTTGACCTATCTGCAGCGTTGGATCGGGTCGATCACTCTGTCCTTTGCTCCCACCTCTACACCTCAGCTCACTTCTCTATGGAGGCCATCACCTGGATCACATTGTTCCTCGACGCCAGGACTATGAGGGTCTTTTCTCCCACGGCTGCAGCAGACCCTGTACCCATCACCTGCGGCGTTCCTCAGGGCTCCTGCGTTTCCCCCACACTATACAACATATTTACCAAGCCCCTTTTCAATGATTTGGATCATCTCGGTATCACCTACACCAACTATGCAGATGATACTCAGATCCTCCTCCGCTTTCTGGAGATTATGGAAAGGATTTGGCCTTGTTAAATAGAGTGTACATCATCATCCAGGCATGGATGGCCACTCCTGAACTATGCCTGAATGATGATAAAACAGAACTTATATTAGGTACTACACTCAGCATAAAGAAACTTGGCCCGGCCTACAATTCCTTCATGATTGATGGAAACAATATCAAAGTCGGACAGGAGGTCAAAACACTGGGATTCTATTTAGATTCCAACTTTTCCCTCAAAAGACAAGTGAGTTCCCTTGCATCCTCTACGGCTTATACATGTAAATTAATCCGCACAACTAAACCCTTCCTGTCAGACACCAGTTGCCTGACACTCGCCAGAGCTCTTATTTTGTCTCGTCTCGACTACTGCAATGCTCTTTACCTGGGATCCACTAAGACCACCACAAGCAAACTGCAAACCCTTCAGAACAATGCCCTCAGAGCTGCTGTAGACATTTCCAGAAGAGAACACATTACAGGACTCAGCCAACAGAGCAATTGGCTCTCCACTAGAGATAAAATTCTATTGAAAACAGTATCTCTTACTCACAAGTCTCTTAACAATGCTGCCCCAACTTACCTGATCAACAGATTCCACCGACAGTCCTCATTAAGACCCACCAGAACTGCATACAAAAACTGTCTATCTGTTCCCCATTACAAAAGGGCCACCATAGGGGGCAACAGCTTCCCGGTAAAAGCTGCCAAGTTATGGAACTCCCTGCCTACTAACCTTAGAGTAGACATGCCCTACCAGAACTTCCGCTCCCTGGTAGTCTCCTGGCTGAAACTGGAGACCCACTAACACCATGAAGCGCATAGCGCTACCTGCACAAACTGTAACCATGTGTGCCTTCCTGCTCACCTGTATATAACGACCTGCTGGCCATGTTGGCCCACTACTGTTTGTATATAACACTGGTGTATTCTATTCTTGTATCATGTATATTCTTTGTACTGTAACTAAGCTTCAAAAATTCTTGTAGAGGCTGCGCCCTGATACCCTTGGGTACGCTCGCGCATTACAAATAATAAAAACAAACAAACAAACCCTCACCTCCGCGGAGATTGTTTGACATGTTTGACAAGTGCAATGTTGTGTTTTTAATATGTTTTTTTCCGGGATGTTCACACACACCGGAGGATGTACATGAATCCAACATGGCAGGCGTTTCCAGAAATCTGACGCACTTCACGCTTTTCACCATCCGTGGACCGCACGCTGCTGTCTGGGCCAATCGGGGGCCCATCCGCGGATCGAACAGGCAAGTGAGTCTGCAGACTAAACCAAAATATCACACATTGGTTAAATCTTATTTTTGGTTGTTTAAATAAAAACAACTGGGTGGATTTACACCAAATTTACAAAAGCACGCTTTTGGGACCAAGCGGCCGCTCCTGCCACAAATTTGGTGAAAATCCGTCCAGCAGTTTGGGCTGTAGATGTGAGCAAAATATTTTTTCCATTGCAGCTATGGGAAAAACCACACATTTTGGGACCCCCCATAAAACTCCCCCCGAACCCCTTGACGAAACCTCACCAAACTTCGCAGAATCACTTTGGCAGGGCCATATACTTTTTTTGTAAAGTTTTGTGAGTACAGGGGGGTGAAGTTATAAGCTGCCCAAAAAGTGCATTTCCTATGAATTGAGCAACTTAACCATAACTGCAGGGCTGCTATCACAAGCCCTTTAATATATTACATGGCCTGCGGTAGCAACCGTGTAATTATGGTTACGTTTCTCAACTCATAGACACTTTTTGGGTAACTTATAACTTAGCTCCCCCTGGATGAATTCTTCCAAACTTTGCAAAGAAAGTATAGGGAACGGTCTGAATTACTTTGGCAAGTTTGGTGAGGTTTCCTCAAGGGGGGCAAAGTTAAAGGGGGTGCCAACATTCTTTATCCTCCATAGACATAATGGAAAAAATATGTTCTCAGGAGCGGTGGCTTGGTCCCAAAAGTGTGCTTTTGCAAATTTGGTGTAAATCCATCCAGCAGTTTTTTTTAAAACAACCAAAAAGTAGGTCCAAAAAATGTGTGATATCTGGGTTTGGTCCGCGCCCACAGATTGGATGGTGAAAAGCGTGAAGTGCGTCAGATTTTTGGAAACGCCCGCCATGTTGGATTTGCGGACATCTGCCGATGCCCGCGGACACCACAGTAGAAACATATTAAAAAACACAACATTGCACTTGTCAAACTTATCGAACAATCTATGTGGAGGTGAGGGGTGATGAGGATGGGATGGCATATGGCTGTAAGAAGCCAAAAATTGGTGTTTTTCACCCCCGAAGTCTGCAAACAGTCCGGATGTTTCAGGGACATTTCTGTGATGTTCGTGAACACTTCAGATGTTCGGGACATCTATGCTTATTTCTGCATTACAGGGTTGGTGAAAAGCAGTTCTTGGATGGCTTATAACTTTGCTGCCACTCAATGAAACTGCATGACATTTTGGAATGTTATTCTAGACTTGATTCCGAATGGTTTTGGAAAGTGTGGAGCTGTTTTGTGAAGAGGGAACAAATTTAGACGGGGGGGGTCCCAAAATATTGTAAAGGCTTATAAATGTGGTGCCATTTGACGAATCTGCAAACAAATTTGCAAAACATTTTTACATTTAGACATAAATGTGTTTGTGAAGTTTGGTGGGATTTTCTCAAGAGGGGGGTAAATGAGAGGGGGCTCTCAACATTTATAGATGGCTTATAACTCTGTTGCCATTTGATGAATGTGGTCAAAGGTTTTCAGAAAGAATATAGACCTAACCTTCAATGTCGGTGTAAAGACTAAATGGAGTTTGTCAATTGGGGGCTGAGTTATATGGCTATTGTATGTACATATATTTTGACACATTTGAAAAAAATAAAACATGGGCGGATTTCAAGCAAAGTTGTGTAAGGAGCATTGGCAAGGACCTTAAAGCATGGTTTTGCAAATGTGCCTGTGTTTTATTTTTTGCCAAGTGTCATAATGTAGGTACAAAAAATAGTGATATAACTTTGGTGACTGAGGTATAGCCTGTGGCCATGGGCAGTGGTCAGGTTGTCCGTGTCCGGGCCATGGTTTAAGGTCATGACCCAGACAATCTGGCTACTGGCCATGACCGCGCGGGATGAAAAATGGTGTTAAAGTGGCCATGTCCACCTGGGACTGGCAATGTGGTAAAGTTATTTGAAAGTAGGATAGGTTTTAAAGGGAAATAAAATGTGCTAGTGGTAATATGGTTATAGGGTTCTAACTTTGCCTTCTGCAGAAAAGGGAAGTGGGGATCTCTACGGAGCCCCACCTTCTCTTTCCATGGTGACCATCTTGGAAAAGGATTTTCCTTCAGATCCCGCTGTAGGAAGAAAAATCTATTTTTAGCACCCGGGTTCCCTTTTTGGGAACCCGGGGTGCTAATGACCTTTATCCCACATTGCAGGGTCTGCAATGGAGGATAATGGTCCGGAGCCCTTGTTATTTATTTATTTATAAAGCACCGGAGCCCGCAGGCATCAGGGCACACACAGACACACTTCGCTTGGGCTGGAATGGGTGATGAATGTCACATTATTCCCATTAGCATAACAGAAAATGCTAATGGAAATGTTGGGAAAACGTATTGAGTCTATGTACTTTACTGAGATATGTAAAGTAGATGGAGTCTATATGATGTTTTTTTTTAGTTCTATTTTTTAACCGTGAAAGGTGGTTCCTAAAGCAACCTTTCTTTTGTTGTTTAAAAAAAAAAAATTGCAGGAGAGGTTACAACGTAAGCTGAGGAGGGAAATGAGGGAAGAGGCACTACGCACTAATATGGAGGGGCAGGTGGACAGGGGAAGATATTGCGCGTGTGTTACTTTTAAGGTAGTGGGCAGTGTTTCACATGCTTCTTGATTACAGCTTCAAGCGCACGTCGAAATTGCTTCCCCCTGCAGAGTGGAGTGTTGCAGTATATACAGAGGACTGTTGTCTTCCAAATATATGGATAAACAACCTCTTCTATTGCTTGCAAAGTAGCTGGTGGGATTTTGTGTCCCACAGAAGTAGGCTGTGTGGTTACAGTATTGGTTGAGGAAGATGATGTGGAGGAAGACAGCTATTACTTGCTAAGAAAGGAACAATCTTTCTGAGAGCATTGCAGTAGTTGGATTTGGTATGGCGGAACATGGAGGTGGTCCCGTAGGAGTAATGCCCAGGTAGTCCGCGACTGAGTACAAAGTTGCACTCAGTGCATTTCACTTTTGTAGCTTTAGCCTTTGGTACATTCCCAACAGTGGTAAAGAACTGCCACACCCATGATTCTCTATAGGTGCTAGAGGTAGGCACTTCCTCTACCTCATCTTTTTGGTCCTCTTCATTCAGGGACGTCATTTAGGGGTCGCCAGAGGTCGCAACTGTGACCTCTGAGGTCTCCCTTGTGACCTCTGTGGTCTCCCTTGCGACCTCTTAAAAAAAAAAAAAAAAGAAGGAAAAAAAAGATTTTTTGTTTTTGTTTTTCTATTTCAACCTCTTGGGCTGTGACCAGCACCATGTGGCTCTTGGCTGGCTTTCTTGTTCAGGCCCCTTAAAAAGAAGGAAAAGAAGAACAGGAGTGCCACAAGTGTAACACTTTCAGCAGTGACCCTAAATACGGAAGAATAGGAATACCAAATATTGTGCCTTTCTGGAATTCTATACAATAATTGCTAGACTCATTAAATGTTTATTTCAGGCACACTTCAGAGGGTGAGTCACTGATTTAGTCTATTCTTAAATGCCTGAACTCGGCCTTTCATCCTTATGAGGTCGATAAATGAGTACCAATACAGGTTGAGTGATATTGGGTTTATTTTTTTTCTACATAAAGCGCTTAAGCATAAGTGCTTTATAATAACACATCATTATCATTTGGTCATGGACATCTGCTTGCATTCACAGTAATTTGGTAATATGGGCCTAAACACACTGATCTTAACGATATGGGGATCCATTCTTGTATGAAATGTACATCACATTATAGTGATATCGTAACCATATTTTTTGTAATTTACAATGCTATGTGATGCCACTTCCTATTTTGTTCACGGGTGAAAGGTCGTGTTCCATCACTTCCCGCGATATTACTTTGGGGTGGGGCCAAATGACATCACTTCCTGTGATGTCATCAGGGGGTCAAGGGTCATGTGATGTCACTTCCGCTACCCCTGGCATTTTGGTGAAATGACGTCCCTGTCTTCATTGTCTTTGGAAATACAGCACTTTTTTTGTTGTGTGGGTCCTCCAGCTGGTGGTGGTAGTGGCTCTTGGGAAGGAGGCATGGCAATAGCTGATGCCATTTTTAAGATAAATAGCAGTTCTTGCTAATATTCTTCAAGTATGTGCTTTGTACTAGATTGTTAATGGATAATGAGTAAGAATAGGTGTGGGAGCTGTACAAGGGTAAATTTTGAGCTTACAAATTCCTAGATCAGTAGAAAATGCAGTTCTGAACTGTCCTCGAAGCAAGGCCCCGAACTCGAAGTGCAAACGGGTTCATGGATATGTCATCATGCAGCACGCAAGCGCATGGTCACGTGGCACTGTCTCGAAGTTCGATAATGACGTCAGACATTTGTGGACTTCGACAGAAGGAAAAACAGTGGAAAAAGTATAGACGTGTTAAAAATGATGGTAGAAGGTGGGAATTGCCAGAGTTCTAAGGTCAAACTTTGTAAATTGGACAAAAACCTTGCTATATTGGGGTAAGTATGATATTAGTAAGTTGTAGGAAAATAGCATGCACTGGTAAAAAGCCATGCAATTTTCTGAAAAAAACTTTGTTAAAGCGACGTTATGGTTAAGTTGCACCAGTAAAAACCTATACAATTCACTGAAAAAACTTTCTTAAAGGGGTTTTTATGGTTAAGTTGCACTAATATAAACCTATGAAATGCAATTAAAAAACTTTGTTAAAGGCATGTTATGGTTAAGTTGCACTAATAAAAACCTATAAAATTCACTGAAAAACGTTGTTAAAAGGATGTTATAATTAAGTTGCACTAATAAAATCCTATGAAATTCAATGAAAAATCTTTGTTAAAGGGACGTTATGGTTAAGTTGCACTAATGAAAACCTATGAAATTCAATGAAAACACGTTGTTAAAGGGACGTTATGGTTGCAAGTAAAATCAAAAAACCTCATAAATTCGCCAGTTATGGTAAACTAGGCAACCATAAGTCTCGCCACCACTGTGCACTGCTAAGACTAACACCCAGTACATCAAAGATGACATCACCAATGTCATTGATGACATCACTAATGACATCACATGTGAAATTATTTTTGATGAAAAGTCCCTACAAGGGGTTGTGTTTATAATGTTGTTTACATTATGTCAGGGGTGATTGTGTAATGTTAAACATGTAATAATTATCTAACAATTCCAGACTTACGACACACTTTTGCTAGTACAAACAATACATATGAAGACCCAAAATGCATACAAATCAGAGGCACATACAAGGAAACTGAAGTAAGGAAGAAAGAAATAGCATCATCAGAAAATGTTAATAGCATTAAAGTTTATTTTCATGTATACAAATGAATTTTGTGTTTGAGGCCTGCCTATTTCCCCATGTATGTGCCCCATGATAATTGAGGAACTTTATTAGGGGAAAATATATATTTAAAAAAGGCATTCTAAATTAGCCTAAAATGTATAGGGGTTGTAATAAAGGCACTTAAATTTACGTGTTTGTGTATTGAGATCGAAAACAATGTTATTTAACTCTGTTTAGTGACTATAAAGTGCGCTACTGAGACACGTTCATGGCAGAGCCATGGCCACATTGTGTTTTGTTTTGATTGGATGAGTTTTTCACCTGATCTGAAGCAATGATTCTTGAACTAATAAAATGCTGGGACCAGAGGGAAGTAAAAGTCATGATTCTCCAATTGCTCTACACCTTCGCATCTTTTTTGAAGTAGGTCTTTGTATGGAGGAAATGGAGAAAAGTATACATTTGGGAATCACTCTTTACATTTGCGCAGTTCTCGAAGTAGGTCTTTGTACAGACCGATATCAAGAAATAATAAAATACTGGGACAAGAGGGAAAATGAGTAAAAGTGATGATTCTCTAATCATTATATACATTTATGTATGTCTCAAAGTAGGTCTTTGTACAGAACAATATCAAGAACTAATAAAATACTGGGACGAGTAAGAGAGAAATTGAGTAAAAGTTAGGCTTTTCAAATCACTCTATAAATTTGCACAGTTCTTGAAGAAGGTCTTTGTACAGAGCAATAGAAAGAACTAATAAAACACTGGTATGACTAAGAGGGAAAATGAGTAAAAGCTTTGATTCTCGAAGTTGGTCTTTGTACAGAGCTTTTAAAAGTTGATTTTAGGAATGTTTAATGTATGATTTGGTTGATGGGAGAATGTAAGGAGTATATAGGAGGGAGGTGAGTGGTCTTACTTTTGGGAGAGGTGCAGTGTGCAAGGAGATAGATGTGTACTATTTTGCATGACTTCTCAATTTGTAAAGTACTGGAATGAGTAAGAGGGAAAACACGTACGAGGGATGACTGGATATTAGTTTTGTGGGTGGTGTACTTACTAGATAAGAATGATTGTAAAAAATGTTGATTCTTTATTCAGACTGTTGATTGCATATTGGAAGTTTGTGGTGTTGTGTTATTTTTGTATGTTTGCATTGAAGTATGTTGTTGGCTCTGGTGTAAGCCTGTGTTATGAGTTCTTCAGTTCAGCACCCCTTTCCCTGCACATCCTTCTCCTCCCCGCTCCTCCATGACCTCTTAGCTCCCGTGTAGTTTCATAGTTGGGTGTTAAGGGTGTTTAACACCTTTTGAAGTCTGTTTGCCTGTTGATGATGCCACGGATATCAACAGAGAAAATGGATTTTAGGAACTAGGGTGTGGCGCTGAGGTACGCCACAAGGTATGTGTCATTTTCTCTTCAATTACCTGCACCTGCATGGTGCTAGGGTGTTTCATTTTTTTTTATAAAGAGAGAACATGGATTTCAGGAACTAGGGCATGGCACCGAAGTGCGCGGCAAGGTAAGTGTTGTTTCTATAGATTAGACACCCTTAGCACCTGCATGGTTCTAGGGGTGATTAATTAAACATTAAGAAGTATTACAAAATATGACCTTTCATTGTGGCACTGGGCCATGTCATACGTTCTGAAGTCTGCTTCTCAGTTGCTGAGGTCACGGTCATGAACAGAGAAAAAATATTTCAGGAACTAGGGGATGGTGCTGAAGTGTTATTTTTTTCTCAATCATATTTTTCTCAATCAAAGACCCTTTGCACCTGCGTAGAAAACTACGCAGGTTTTAATGGAGATATAACCTGCAGGTGTGGACTGAGATGGCGTTAAGGGACCCTCGTTTCATTTGGGCCTTTAGGCCAGCGGGCGATTACCAGTAGGGTTAGCCCATCGCCCGCTGTAACATTAAGCCCATGGTGCTTAATGTTAAACCCACCGCCCCCAGTTTAGATCTTTTTTTCAAACTTTAATGGTGGTTCTGAGGTGGTGTTAAAAAGGGGATGGGTGGGTGAGGCAGTGGATGTAGGAAAGATAGGTGGAAAGTAGACCATTTTATTTTGTGAGAAGTCTTATATTTCTTTTGTTTTTATTTTTTTAAATTAAAAGTCAGGTAAAAACAAACCTAAAAAGGGAGTAAGAAACTTGCAAAAAACAGTACAAAACTACTGGAAAATGTTACCCATGCTCCACCCAGACATCCTCAATTGCCTCAAAAGTTGTTGCATTCAGTACTATTGGCATATAGCAGGTCCCTCCTGCAGGTAGAAATGCCACCTACTGGAGACCTGTGTTGTCCTGAAAGGACCAACACAGGGGCAGCAGAAGCGACACTCCCATCATTGGCATCAGATGAAGTTGATGGGAGAGGTCCAGTGAATGACACAGCTGGTGGTGGTGGTCCACCTTCCTCTCCGGCCAGTGGCGGTCCCCCCATCCCTTTCCCCAGATTCCAGCAAAACTCTGAATTTGTTTGTGGGTTTGCAGCTTGGCGAAGAGATGTTCCTTACACAATTCCACACCGGTTTACCGATCTGCACCAAATTGTGCATAGTTACCTGTTAGGACCCTCCAGACATGACTGGCTACATAACATTTGGACACTCCACCCCTTTCCCTGGATTTCAGCAGCTTCACATATGAGACGGTTGCCTGTAATCATTGAAACTTCTATGTGGTCTTAGAAGGACCAGTCTCGACACAAGGAACAAATCTCGAGGTCCAAAACCATATTAACGTTTTTTCATTATATTAAGTGACAAAATCGGTTGTTGATTAGCCCGAGTGTGCCAAATACTAATTTCTATGAATGGTATATGTATGTTTTTCCTTATATGAATATTCTGATGAATCGCTATTTGGGAGTCTAATGTCGATTTTTAGTGCTGCTCACATTGCGGTTTGAATCATAAAGTTAAGCAAAGTACATTTTTTTTCTCTGTTTTATTGAACGTTTTCCCAAAGAGAGTGCAATTATCAATGGGCCTCATTCCGACCCTGGCGTTAACCAAGGCGCTATTAGCGCCTTGGTTGACGCCGTTATCTTTCCGACTCCGCCATGGTGAATGGCGGAATTACCGCCCCATTCCAAGGTTGCCGGGGTCGGTAATTCCCCATTCACCATGGGCCCTTCCCCATTCCCATTTTTGCCCCATAGGGCTCAATGGTAATGGGGAAGGCGCTAATTAGGGCACCGTAAATTACGGTGCCGTAATTAGCTCCTAGGTCCCTTTGCGGGTTGGTTTTTTAACGCCTGCAAAAAGCAGGCGTTAAGTACCAACCCGCAAAGGGAACTCGGAATAGGGCGGTAAGGGTTTAACGGCACCGGTCTCGTTACCGGTGACCGTTAACCCTTACTGCCCTACTCGGAATGACCCCCAATGTTTTTTTGTGGTGTTTACATTCTTCCTTCACATAAAACAAAGTTCTTGGAAGATTAAGATGCAGTTTTTATTTCATTGGGTGTATACGTGGATCTCGATCTGCATTGTAGTTCAATGTACGCTTCCTCGTCTCAGTATTGTCTAAATCATTCGTAACATTATGACTTCTTCATTTGTTTTGGGTCAGGGATCGAAACTACATGTGAATAATGTTCAATGTTTACAGTATTTTTGTATTCTTTTATTTCATTATTTGAAGCATGGACCTAGCTTGAGAGCAGCGAAGCGCTGTACAGAATGTGAGTAGCCAGAATTTGGTTTGCATCTTTGAACAGTAGTGCAGTCCTGTGAGGTCTGTGCGTCTGTATGTGCGTCCATTGGATTCAGTCTTTGGTCAGGTGTTGTTGAAAGAGCCATGTTTTGAGAGATTTGCGAAAGTGAAGAATTTCTGTGATCCTGTAATAAGACATTTTGCAAAGTGGTGAACTGCTTTTAGGGGAGCCAAGTGAGCAGCTGGCAGAGCATTTCCCCCATTGATGAGCAAAATCACAAGGGCCTGCACTATGGTCTAGAAGTCCTGCGTCAGGAGGAAAGGTTTGATTTTCCAAAGGGTAGAGATTCTGTGACAGGCTCTTTGGGCCTGTTTGGCTATTTATTTCTGGAAGAACATGTTGCTGTCAATGGTAAAGCCTAAGGATTTCGCTGAGCCTGAGAGTTGTGTATCAAATCCTTCTAGATGGAACATCATTGAGCTATTGTTGGACAAGTTGTTTTTTAGCAGGTAGACCGGTGAGGATGAATTCAGTCTTGGATGAGTTTAGTTTGAGGCAGGCAGTCCACATCCAGGACTGGATGATGGCTAGGAAATTGCAGAGACGAATGATGGCCTGCACTCTGTTTACTCTCATGTACAACTGATAATCATCTGCGTATTGGTGCATGACTATATTTGGATCTTTGAGGAGAGTGCCACGAGGCTCCATGTAAAGGTTAAAATGGATTGGTGAGAGGATGGAGCCTTGAGTGACTCCGCAGGAGACCTGTAGTTGGTTATAGAACAACTAGTTCATCTAGACAGCCTGGTGTCTGCCTGAGAGGTAGCAGGTAAACCAATTCAGGACAGTGCCAGAGAATCCCATCCTGTCAGCAAGGAGGGAGAGAAGGATGCAGTGGTTGATGGTGGTGAATATAGCTGAGAAGTCAAGGAGGAGAAGGAGGTATTAGTCACCCGTATCCATAATTTGGAGAGCATCATCCTCCACTTGGATGGTGGCTGTCTCGATTCTACACTTAGGGTGGAACCTTGACTGATAGTCATCTAGGAGGTGGAGTTGTTCGATTATGGTGAGTAGTTGTGTGGCAACTACATTTTCCAAGATTTTGCCAAGAAATGGGCTTGTAGTTGGCCAGGTCATCTGGATCTAGGGTTGTTTTTTTTCTAAAGGGTTCTATGAGACCAGTCTTGAGGGTGTCTGGGAATGATCCATCTGGGAGGGAAGCATTGATGATGCTGAAGAGTGCATTTAGTGCTGGGCCCATCAATTGTTTAATAATGGAGGCTGGTATTATATCATCAGAGTAAAAAGTAGGTTTGATGGAGGAAAACATTTTTAGGAGATCCAGGGAAAAGAGAGGATAGAATTTGGTACTGAGGGGCAGTGTGCATGCCAGGGTGCAGGTGATGCTAATGCGGTGAGAGGTTGGTTCAATGGTCTCTAGGTTGTTGTTTATTTTTTCCAATAAATATGTGTTGAGTTATTGGTACCTTTGGTCAGGTGAGGGTTTGGTATAATGCTTTACTACTTCAAAGAGGGCTTTGCTACTGTTAGAGGGTGCGACAATGGTGGTGGAGTAGTATGCAGCTTTGGCCTTGGTAATCAGAATCCTATGGTTTGCATGCAGAGATTTGAGATTGGTGAGGTCTCCCAAGTTATGTTTTTTGTGCCGCCATTTCTCTGGGGCCCTGATTGAGCATTTGTTGGTGGCTTGCTTGGGGGTATACAATGGGGCAGATGGTATGGTCTTAGCCTGGCTGGATTTTAGAGAGGCATGAGTGCCCACCAGTTTCATAACAGAGTCGCTGAATAAGTCTGCAAAGTTTGCTTCTAGCTCATTGACCAGGAATGTTTGGAATGAGCGGTGTGTAATGATCTGACTTCAGGTAGTTAACTAGGCCTGGGTAGGTGTGATGTCATATGAGCTAGAATGCTGGAGTGGAATGTTGGAGCTGGGGGTTTGAAGTGGTGACAGTTGATGGCCAGCCTAGCACAGGGGCTGGTGGATGTCTCTGTTACCCGACTTGTAACTTATAATAATATGTTCTTAACAAATCAGTAAACTTGAGAACATCAGCACTGCCTCTGACTCTTTCCTGATACCCTAATCTTTTTATTGGCGACGAGGATGCTCCCTGCCCCATACGCATAGCGGGCAGCAATGGAACGAAGAGGACTGAGCAGAAAAGCACATCAAGGAGGAGTTGCTACGGGCAGCAGCAGTTCAGCTTGGAGCGGAGCTGACAGGTCGAAGGAAGGCGCATATTGACTGTGAGCGGAGTATAAGGAAGAGACATCCAACAGCCCCCGGCGCTCCCAAAGGTGACCTAACCCTGAAATTGTATCAGCAAGGGGCTTAGCCATTAAGGGCACCTGGTAGGTTAAGGGAGCACCGGCTGGCGTGTGAACAAGGTGACAGGCATAGCCTCCGTAGTGTCGTGGTTGCAGGGCTCTAAGCGAGTGTCACGCTTGAAAGGCCTGTGTTTTTGGAATTGTCAGTATTCAGAGGACACAAAGGGGCACTAGAGGGGTTCTCCTACGAGAAGTAACGGAGCAGCAACAAAGTTTACGATGCTCCTGGTCAAGAAACAGTCTGGCATCCTTTTATTTAGTGCAGTGTGCCGCTCAGTGATTTATAAACGTAGCGGTATGCTACCTGGGTGAGTGCTGAACAGAGCTAATTTCACAGAGCTCTGTGTGCTGGGATGAACGTGCCATCATGAGTTTTGACTTCCAGGGGAACACCATGACAATGATGACTTCCACGGAGGATTCAAAGGACGTGGGGGGTATGACGGGCGGATCACGAGGAAGTGAATGGCCTTTCCCCTAAGCTTCAGGCTTCCGCGCAGTTCAGAAAACGAAGATGCAGCGAAGGGGCAGTGCAATCGGTTATGGCTCCCAAACGAATAGTGGCAAAGGCCTCGGATGCAGAGGACTGTACTCCTATGGACACTAAATTTTGAAACGTACTTGGGTGACTGAACCGGAGAAGCAGGCCCTCGCAGAGGTACCTGTTGGGTCTGAATTTGACTACATTTACATTAAGGAAATGAGGTGTCATTTTAAAAGTGTCACAGGCGTAGAAGTGAATGTAGTCAGGGACGGCAACATAGAATGGAAATATGAGGCCAATTTGGTGGCGCTAGAGGAACTCGGCCAAGAATTTCTATGTTTCTTCAAAGAACTGTCGTGTTATGGTTGTGAATACTAGTAGGTGATGTGAGGCCAATATGATTTGTGAGTGTTTTGCTGTGTACAATTGTAGTGGCCTTTGTTAGATTGAAAAATTGAAGTTCATCTTAAAGTTTAGGTGAAATGTGTACAGTGGAAGTTTAATCTGGGAAGGTAATATGAGGGTTTCCTAAATGATGTTTAGTTAAAGCTAGCAAATGATTTTCCACAGGTCAGCGAATATTCAATGGACCACAGAGAATTCATGGAATGGTGTTGAGTGTCACTTATGGATTAATGGTGATTGTTTTGCTTATTGTGTGTGCAGGTGAACAGCAGTGCTTAGTGGCCATTGTTTCGTAGGAGTGTGCTGATTTTGAGGGTCAGCATGGTCGCAGGGGTGCTGACGATGAGGAACTAGTGGATGCATGGGTTTCCCAGAGTCTATTGGAATAAAGGGTTGGCATGTCTGTATGGGTGCTGACACTGTACAATGTTAATGTGCAGAGGGTGGTTGCGGTGAGCTTGATTAGTATGGGTTCAAATAGGTGGCATGACTGATTAGCCAGGGTCTAAATAGTTGTGAAGTGAGTTCATTGAATTAGAGGGTTGGCATACGTATGGATTCCGACACTGCACAACCTGTAGAGGTTTGTTTTTGTAGAGGGTAGTTGAGATGCTTTTCATTGTCTGGGTTCAAATAATTTTTGTGTGATTGATGCCAAGTATACACAAAAAAGGAATTGTTGTTTTTGAGACCAGTGTCTGTGCCGAGTGTTCACAGGGGATTCTTTGTACAAAGGGGATGCTAATGGAGACCAGCATGGTGCTGGGTGTACGAATGTGTTCTGGAGACCAGTGTGTGTGCTGGGTGTACACAGGGGATGCTAATGGAGACCAGCATGGTGCTGGGTGTACAAATGTGTTTTGGAGACCAGATTTGGTGCTGGGTGTACAAATGCTGTCATTAGGAGACCAGAGTTTCTTTTATCCCGCTATGGTTTAGTGTTGAGGGATCACTGCCAGTGTTAGGGTGGCAGTGGTATTTATTGTGCTGAATCTAAGTAGATGGAGGTATGGCTGATGTTATGTTATGTGATTTGTGGGCGTGGCTTGGAGTCGATGGCGGGCAGTGGCTGATCTGCCGAGCTCCGGCCGAGACGCTGTTTCCTGATCCTTTTTCTCCGGTACATGAGTAGCTGCAGCCAGTAGAAAAGCACGCGACGGTGGGAGAAGCGATCCCCATCAAGAATCACCCGAGGGTTTGGATTATCGGAGCCCCTAGGGGGAAGAGGAGGCTCCAGAACGTACCCCCTCCCCCGCCACGCTTGGATCCAAGATGGCGCCCTGCGCGGCTTAACAGAACCCCTGAGCTGATGACCTCCACCAACGCGCTTTGGGACTTGGCGCCGGGGTGAAGTGGCATCGCTCGTCGGAGCGGACCCCCGTCTGAAACTGGATCGGAACCGACACCGGCTCCCGGGCTCCTGACCTTCGGCGTGTGAGGGCCGTCCCAGCTGGTCCTACGCGCGCACCGTGCCCAACACACGGGAGCTACCGCATCGCTGGTGTCCTGCAACACTGCTACACAACCTGAATCCCGAAGACGGGGCTGTATAAGGGGACATACGCAGCCACCTCCGGGAAGCAGAGACAACGAAGGAGTTGCTGCCTGGCTCCCCCGGAGGACATGATCCCGGCCGAAGCAGTCAGAGGTCTTGAAGCTTAAGGTGCGTGAGACCACACAATACCCCCTTACCACCGCCGCACCCTGTGGCCGCCTGCACTTGGTTCCTCAGCTAGTCTACCTCAGGCACATAATTGGCCCCACGCGCTGGGGGGTGTCAATTCCCATCCCCTGGCCTCGATTCACCCCAGAAGCCCCGTGCGACCAGACATCAACAGGCCCGGGGGCATGAGGTGGACTACAGGTTCCGTGGTGGCGGTGGTGGCTTCTGCCTGAAGTTGGTGGGCCCGTATTATTCCCAACCAGTGGCTACGAACTCTCTGGACATAGTCAACTTGGGTTCCTCATTCCAAGCCTCATAAACGAGGGGCCCCAACTTTCACCCTAACGGCATCCCAGCAACTTAGCCCCAGGTCAGCAGCAACTGTTATTCCAAGATGGCCACCAAGAACAAGGCTAGGGCTGCCACCATGGACTCGTTTGTCTCAGCCAAGCCAAAGACCTCCACTCAAGCCAGAACTAGCCTCTCCGAAATTACTCGACCAAACGAAGGGGAGGCCAACGATAATCACTCTCAGATATTGGACGGTATTGCCTCATTGAGAACCCACATAGACTCGAAAATCAACAAGTTCAAAATTGACATACAACTCATTCGCCAAGATGCCCGCAACTTGGCGGAGAGGGTGACGATCATTGAGAATTCCACAGAGCAAACGTCCGGGGCCACCTCAGCCCTGCAGACCGAAGTCTCAGATCTACAGAGGAAGGTAGCCTTCCTAGAAGAAAGGGCGGAGGAAGCCGAAGGCCGGGCCAGACGGGGGAACATCAGGATCCTGGGTATCCCAGAGGGAACCGTGGGTTCGAACACCACATCCTATGTTGAAACCCTCCTGCTACAGGAGATTGGGGCCGGAAAGCTGACTTAAGGCTTCGCGGTCGAAAGGGCCCATAGATCCCTCCAGAAATGCCCTCCCCACGGCTCGCATCCACGGCCAATAATAGCTAAGATACTGAACTTTCAAGATAGAGAAACTATCCTACGACACTCCAGGGAAATAGGTCCTATCGAAAGGGGGGACGCTAAAATCACTATATACCCCGACTACACTCAGAAAGTACAGAGGGAGAGGAATTCATTCGTCCCGATCAAAGCAAGGCTTCGCCAACTGAACCTCAAATACAGGTTGCTTTACCCCTCGCGCCTAAGAGTCATTCATAATGGGCGAACGATATTTCTCGATAACCCGGAGGCGGCCAACATGTGGCTAGAAGACAATAACTTTGCTGACGGCAAGGATGCCCCTCGGAAAGTAGACTAAACCCCTGAGCCCTTTTGCACCGCCTACAAGAGGCCATAAAGTGGAAACGAATCGCTAGCGACCGGACTCCAGCAGGTAATCCAATCAACAGTTTGTCGTAAGGAAACGGCCCTCGCTCGGCCCTGCCGCCTCACACCAACCCTACCCCCAGCGAAAAACCCAATAGGGCCAGTTCATCGCCCGACCCAGCTCGCGCCCGATTCCCGGATGGGTTCAGACGGCTCGAGAGCGCCTGAGCACCGCGACAGTGTTGTAGTCGCTGGGCGCACCAGTTTGAGTTATGTTATTAGTTTTATTAGTTTCGCAGTCTACGCTTCATTAATGTTGGGAAAATACAAGATGGTGGCAAGATATGACCCAAGAGTCCATGTGCCGGGGGCCTCCCGCCTGCAGAGCGCCACCTGTGGTTCGATGTGCCACCAGGCCAAAGGGTTGGAACCCAATGCTGAAACCGAAACACTGACCCGATGGCGTCACAACTTATCGTGATGACATGGAACGTGAGGGGAATGGGCTCGTACCTCAGAAGGAATCGCGTACAGTCCTACCTCAGGAGGAAGAAAGTTTCGATTGCAATATTACAGGAGACCCATCTCACGGAGGACGCCATGTCCAAAATAGCAGACCGATGGGAAGGGACTATGAGAGGGTCTCCATACTCCAAATATGCGAGAGGTGTATTAATATGGGTGAACCCGAATGTGCCCTTCCAGCTACAAGGGTGGGATTCCGACAAGGAAGGAAGATACGTATCAATGTGGGACACCATAGAACAGACCCTGATCTGCCTCACTAACACATACTTTCCACAGCATGGAATCCCGTCATACCTAAGTGCGTTGAGCGCTAAACTGGCACACCACCAAGGTCGAACCTTCATATGGGGGGGAGACCTCAACTGCGTCATGGACACAAGTATGGACAGATCACGCCCTCCTCCCCAACCAAGCAATCCTGCATCTCGCACTTTGACGGAAATACTCGACCAACTTAACCTGGTGGACATCTGGAGGGTACAACACCCAGCAGCCAGAATCTACTCACACTACTCAGCCCCACACAGGACCTCACCGAGCGGTTAGAGGAATACGTCGAAATCAACAAGGGATCAGTGTCCACCTGGAGCACATTGTGGGAGGCCATGAAGGTGGTTACCAGGGGAGAAATCATATCAGGAGCTGGTGGCACCCGCAGACAACTAAAGTCGACTCTTGAGGCTCAAGAATCAGAGATCACACGCCTGGAGTCCACCCCTGACATCTCCCCAGAGATCGAGGAGAACCTGAAAACAGCCCGTAAAAAATGTCGGGAATCATAGGACAGATTGGAGAAATTTGACTTTGCAACATACACTGCCAGATCCCACAAAGAGTCGGACAAACCGGGTAGATTGCTTGCTTTGCTCTGCAAGCGAGAACACCCCAAGCACCTACCAACGGAGATAAGGGATGAAGAAGGAGTATCACACAAGATGCAAATGGAGATCAATGAAGCTTTCGCCAAATTCTACTCTAAATTGTATGCCCACGAACCCCAGTTACCCACCGCCGAATTAATAGAAACACTGGAGGAGATAGGCCTCCCCCAAATCTCCAGAGAGCAGAGAGAGGAGCTGGACTTGGATATTACTCCTGAAGATGTGAAAGTGGCCATCAGGTCGCTCGCTAACGGCAAGGCCCCCGGCAGTGACGGCCTCCCGCCTGAGTTTTACAAAACGTATGAATCCATTATCACCCCCATCCTGCACGAAGTTTATCAGGAAGTCTACACAAACGGTATTCTGCCCAACACTATGAAAGAGACTATAATCATCCCCATGCTTAAGCCGCACAAGTCACCCACCGATTGCGATTCTTATCGACCTTTGGCCATGTTAAATTATGACAGTAGGATTCTCACCTCTATACTGGCCAACAGACTCGCTAGAGTGGTAGGATCCATAATCCATGAAGACCAAAATGGATTCGTCCCAGGACGCAACACCACAGCTAACCTAAGGAGGCTACAACACATCATGGCCGAAACCCATGACCGTGAGGAAGACCTGGCGATACTGTCACTCGACGCCATCAAGGCCTTCGACTCCATCTACTGGGAGTAGCTTGTGGAGGTTTTAAGGAGCTTCGGTTTTGGAGGGGGCTTCATTAGATGGATCCAGGTACTTTATAACTCGCCAATGGCCAGGGTTAAAACAGGCAGAATTGTCTCGGAATCCTGGGCAATACAAAGGGGCACAAGACAGGGGTGCCCACTCTCGCCCATGCTGTATATACTGGGTCTGGAGCCGATAGCCATATATTTCCGCCAACAGTTCTTTGATGCTGGCATTAAGGTGGGCAATGTCTACAATATAATATCATTATATGCGGACGATGTACTTCTATACTTGAGGAACCCCGAGGTCAACGCACCAACAGTACTGGGGATACTCGACAATTACGCGAAATACTCAGGAATACAATTCAGCAGACACAAATCCTCTGCATTCCCCCTAGCCAGATTACGGGGCATTCCAGAAATCGACCTCCCGACTACTGGGATAAAGTGGCAACTCGACAAGTTCCGGTACTTAGGAATCAATTTGGGCCACACTCTGCAACTCACGCATGAGCACAACACTGAAGTTGCAGTAACCAGCCTTCGGCGATCAATAAGATTTTGGTCCAAACTACCACTGTCAATGGTGGGCAGAGCGGCGATCGCTAAGATGATAATTCTTCCCTGATTCCTGTACTTCTTTGTCAACATTTGCCACTACGTTCGCCCGCCCTTCTTCAAGACACTAGAGGCCATTATTAAGGACTTTTTGTGGGGTCCCCGCAGGCACAAACTGACACTGGCCACGCTGTCTCTACCACATAAAGAAGGAGGAATAAAACTCCCAGATCTCCAGCTCTACTATTTGGCTGCCCAGCTCAGTCACATCACGAAGTGGCTGTCAGACGAACCATCGGCCGAGTTGGGACTACTGAGGCAGTCTCCCACAAACTTAATCCCCAAAGAAACTCTATGGTACCCTCCTCGGCTACCCTCCGAAACCCCGCTGGTTGTTAGGCTTGGCAGGCAAGTATGGGCCAGGACCTGCCACATAAGGCAAGTGAAACATCCGTACTCTCCAGATAACCCCGTAATGGTGGACGTGTGCAAAACGGAGGCGGAACTCCCCACTCCAAGGAGGTGGGAGGAAGCAGGCATATACACATGGGGAGACTTGTTCACAGAAGGGGAATTTAGGGACTTCGAGTCGCTACAGGACATTGAAGGACTATCCAAGGGCCAGTTTATCTGGTACCATAGGATCAAACAGATCGCCAAGAAGCAGTGGAACAGCTGGCCAGAAGAACCCACCCCAGACCCGCTGCTACAGGAAATGCACGACCTTTCGGATGGATGGAGACCGATTTCCAGGCTTTACAACAAGCTTATCGACAAACCTAATCCCAAAGGACAGGCACTGAAGGTGAGATGGGAAGCAGATCTTGAATCCCCACTTACCGACAAGGAATGGGAAAGAGCATTAATATACCCCAAGAAAGTGTCGCGGAACTCCAGATTTGGACAAATACAGCTGAATGTCCTCTACCGGACATATATGACTCCCCACAGGGATGCTTCATTCAACAAGAAGGTATATCCCCCATGCCCATGGTGCGGGAACAACAAGGCAGACATGATCCACATGTTCTGGACCTGCACTAAAGTGATGTCACGCTGGTCCAAAGCTAAACAATCCTGCATAGAAGTCGTAACTGGACACCCGGAGAATGCCTACTAGGAACATACCCCAGACCCAGCAAACTCAAACATGTGGTGAAACTGATGGACATCTCATGCATATTGGTCAAAAGATCTATAGCGATGGCCTGGAAGACTCCGGCAGGCCCCAGGCATGCACGGTGGTTGAACGAAATGGCGAGATGGACGACTGCTGAAACCAGGGCCTGGCAAGACGGAATCACGACCAGTGGGGACGTCACAAGCGGCACTCTGGACTCCTGGAAGGCCCTTCTGAGCGATATGCGCTTCAACGCAGACTACAAGCCTCCCTGAAGAACTATAGCGTCCTACAGAAACTGATTCCTAACACCAACACAGAGAAGATATCAATCGAAACTGTCCCCCCTCACTTCCTGAAACACTAGAGCTTTATTTTAATTTGTCACCTCATACCCCATATGCAATGCCACATGTAGACTGTCGTTGTTTCTGATGTTTCTTATGTTATTGTTTCTTTTTTTATTTTTTTTATTATTACAGTTGTAAGTTTGTATTGTTTCGTTATTATCTCAAAACTAATAAAAAATACTTTTTTTAAAAAATGGTATGTGTTTTGTGGTTGATGGTTGGGGGGCTGATTCCGCGGGTTGGGTGCTGGCTGTTTGTCCTGCAGCCAGTTTGGATGTGTTACTGGAAGGTTGGAGTGCATCTTTATAGCACAAGTGTGGCTGAGCGGAGAGGATTAGGTTGAAGTGATTGGAGGTGATACGTTTTCTGCTTTCGGGTACTTTTAATATATCAAAGGGGGGAGATATGTAATGATCTGACTTCAGGTAGATAACTAGGCCTGGGTAGGTGTGATGTCATATGAGCTAGAATGCTGGAGTGGAATGTTGGAGCTGGGGGTTTGAAGTGGTGACAGTTGTTGGCCAGCCTAGCACAGGGGCTGGTGTATGTCTCTGTTACCCGACTTGTAACTTATAATAATATGTCCATAACAAATCAGTAAACTAGAGAATATCAGCATTGCCTCCATTTCTTTCCTGAGACCCTAATCTTTTCACGGTGTTGAGTGAGGAGTGTTTAGTCTGACCTTTGTAAGCCATAGTCGAGTGGGTAACTGATAATGGGATGGCAATGTGGTCAGACTTGTCAAGTGGAATAGGGTCTGGACAGGTGAAGCAGGGAGATGATGTGAAGACTAAGTTTAGGGTTTTGTTGTTGTTTGTGCAGGAGAACTCAATTTGCATACGGTCCATGGAAGTGGTCAGTGCAGAAAGCATGCTTCGAGTGTGGTTGTCAGCCTGTGACTAAGTGATGTTAGAATCACAGAGAAATGCATTATATGAATATGCTAATTTGGCAGAGGAGAGTAAGCTAGAGATGTCTGTAATGAACGAGTCACTTCTGTGAGGTAGTCGATAGATGAGGTGGAAGGTGATGGATTCCTTGTGTGATAGAGGAACAGGATTCCTTGTTCTGGGAGAGGGGATGATGGAGCATAGCCAATCACTCCTGTGGATGATTGCCACTCTGCCTCCTGCCCTTACTGGCCGGTCGGCATTTTGGATGCAGTAGCCTTGGTGTAGGAGGACGTTGAAAACATGTGGACAGGATGGGGTAAACCATATTTCAGTGATGAACAGGGCATCAAGGTTGTTGTACCAGATGAGGTCAGTGATATCTGCTGTGTGAGCAACTGCTGAGCGAGAATTGATCAACATGAAAGGGCATGTGCATGTGGTTGAGGGCAATATTGACCAGGTTCGCTAGGGTAGCTTGCCAGGGCTGCCCAGGGAACTTGGCCATTCCAACCCTAGTGAGAGTGGGGAGGGGCTGTGGATGGAGGAGACACATGGTGATGTCTTTTGGTGAGTAGAAGTAGTAGGGATTTGTTTGTAGGTGGAATGCAGGATAGCGGGTCAGGCCCTTCGCCCTATGAGGCCTGAACAAGCACAAACAGCTAAGGTCCTTGTCTTCACGCACCCTTTGCTGAGGACGCCGGTGATGAGGATACCTAAAGAGGAATGATTAAATAGGAGGATGGGAGGATCAACTGAGTGGTGGGGCCTGTATTTACATATTTTTAAAGCAATGTTCATGAATCTAGATCTCATGCCAGCACGTCCCTCTACCTCATCCCAGTACTTTCATAGATCTTGATATGAGTATTATTTGGGGAAAAGAAATGTTCATATTCATAGGTAGGCCTTAAAAGGAGTTCTGTGTTTCTAATATGCAAGGTCTATTTGTGTACCAACTCACTCTTCCTGGTCACTGTCCCCACTAACTAGATCTCATTATTCCTCTTCACCTTCCCCAATCATCCTACCTAACTCTTCCTTGTCATCGTTCCTAGCTTCCCCCCTCACTCTTCTTTGTCACATTCTGCAACTACACAACTTTAATCTTCCCCTTCAGTCTTCCACTAACTGCACCTTACTCTGGTTCATCAAAGTGCACCATTACTAATCCCTTCTTATCTAGTGGACAAAAAAAAGAAGAAATACTTGATAAACCTGCTGTTGCATAGCTTAAGATAATAAATGATATGACATTAGGTATGTTATTAGAAAAAAAGACATAGCATAACAAAATCCATGAAATTCAGCAAAAAAATGTAAGTTAAGGGACAGTTGACGTAAATAGGTTTAGTGCAACAAAACCCTTGCAATTCAGTCAAAAAACTGTAGTTGCAGTGATGTTAAAGGGATGGTCTAGTAAACATTTTTATTTAAAAAATAGATAGGCCACCTAAAAAAAAAAATTACTAGCATTCTCCGTTTTAAAACTTCCTATGTAAAATTTTGAGCTATTCAAGCTCAAAATTCGAAAAAGCAAGCACAGGGGCACAGCCATTTTGTGAAATGGAGGCCCTCCTGTGCTGGCTTTTGCTTTTGCGGCACTAATGAAGGAAAAGCCAGCCAGCTGTAGTAAACAAAGGCTACCGCTGGGTGGCTTTCCCTTCATTAGTGCTGTAGGCGGAGGACGGGGACCGGAGACCAGAGCAGGAAAGCTGCAGCTGAATCTCGGTAAGTGCTATTTATTTTTTTGACAAAAAATAAGCACTAGCTGCGTTTTTTTTTCTAAGTTTTCCGGGCTGGAGGAGCCCGGAAAACTTATAAATAAAACCGCAGCTTTAAAAACGTATTTATGTTTGCGGTCGCTTTTGAAGCGACCGCAAACATAAATACAACATTATTGTGTTGGAAAACGCTGCGGTTTTTCTTTCCAAGTTTCTCAGGCTCCTCGGAGGAGCCTGAGAAACTTGGAAAGAAAAACCGCAGCGTTTTCCAACACAACCGCGTTGTGTGCCCCAAATGGTAAAGCAGATTCAGGCAGAAACAACGCGGCATTTCGGAAAACAACCGCGTTGTTTCTGCCTGAATCTGCTTTTTCATTTGGGGCTCTCGGGTTCCCCACGGGGAGCCCGAGAGCCCCAAATGGAAAAGCAGATTCAGGCAGAAACAACGCGGCATTGCAGAAAACAACTGCGTTGTTTCTGCCTGAATCTGCTTTCCCATTTGGGTCTCTCGGGCTCCCGGGGAGCCCGAGAGCCCCAAATGGAAAAGCAGATTCAGGCAGAAACAACGCGGCATTGCGGAAAACAACCGCGTTGTTTCTGCCTGAATCTGCTTTTCCATTTGGGGCTCTCGGGCTCCCGGGGAGCCCGAGAGCCCCAAATGTCAGCACAATTCCGTTTTCGGGAAGAAAAATTGCAGATTCCGTCACCACCGGGCCCAGGCATAATCTCCCCACTCGTCGCCACTGTTGGGTGTGTGTCTCAACCCCCGGCGTTACCCGTAAGCCCCCCAGCACACAAGGACTCACACACACACGTCCTCCTGGCTCGGGCTTCCGCACTGAAGTTGCGGGAACGCCCCGTTTATTTATGCTGCACGCGGCGGCGTGACGTTGCACGTCATCGGGCAGCGCCACAAATACCATTGGGAAATTCCTGTAGGCAATCAGCATGGCTTGAAAGTTTTGGATTACACCACCTTTGATTGGTTGCTTTACAGTGTGTTACTGTTTAATGGGGCAACATTATTCAAAATTCAACATTATAGGAATCTACTTGGGTATGCAAATCAGATAGCATAATAGTGGATACCTAACCTCTTTCATTGGAGATTTACAAAGATCAGCGTTTAATTATTTACGTTGCTGAATTAGTTTAGGTGTTGTATCAGGCGTGTTCTTTGTAGGTTTTTCTGGAGTATGTGAAAAAAGTAGCAAGAATAATAACAATAATTGTAAACTATTATATTATCACTTTGTTCTGCCCTCCCCTATTGTAAACTATTACCTTTTTCATTGGCATTCAGCGAGTTTTCTATTGACATTTAAAGAGTTTTCTGTTAGCATGAAAGGATTTGATACTGTATAGAGTTGCATCACTATGCATTGTTTTCTTTCCATTTGTAAGTGTGTCAATCATTTCTATTGGCATAGAAAGGGCTTGATACTCTATGGGGTACATTTCTGTGGGCTGTGTTCTTCCCATTTTCAATGTCCGATGACAATAACATGCTGCAAGTTTCTTTTCTATCACACAAACACCTCAGCTGCAGCTGACACTGATGAACCTCCTCTTGGAGGAGACATTAAGCTTCATTCCGAGGTCGGCAGAAACCCACCGGTGCCGCCAGCGGTTTGCCGTCGGCCCGGAAACACCAAATCCGCCGCCTGACTTCCCAGTGCCACTGGGACATTACAAGTCCTGGTGGCGTGGGATGTCAGGCGGCAGATTCGGTAACTCCCCATTCCCATGGAGTCCCATAGGATTTGGGGGACAGAAGCACCGGCACTGTTGCTAATTGTGCCAGTGCTTCCATGAAAAGTCTGCCTGCAGGGGCCATTCCACCAGGCAGGTCTGTCACCTGCCGGGCACAATGGCCCCCTGCAGGCAAACTCATAGTGTGGCGGTCTGGCACCCTTGTTTCGGACTGCTACACTTGGAATGAGGCACAATATCTCTGGATCACACGATAGAGTGGAAGAAAGGTGAAGGGTCAGGCCAACCTGCATAGAATTTCAGCAATTGAGTGGGGTTACAATGAGTGCTCAAGAGCTCCCTATCCAGGTTGCTTTCAAAGGACTGTGTGAAAAGTGAATATGGAAGTGCCACAAACAGGCTAATAGTCTGTCATTCTGTATGCAGTGGTGTTCGAGCACCCATTTGTGTGAAATGCTCTAATGATGTGATGTGAGCATATCTATGACTAAGGGCTGGTTAAGCAGTTATGTTTTCCACAAGATCGGGGTGTCATTGTCAGACTGGGTGTGCTGAAACCATGCACAATGGCACAGAGCGCACATGTTTTTATAGTTACTCCCTAGGACCAAAACATCAATGTGCTCTGGAGAAGAACATTGGAAGGAATGACAGATTTTGAACTGTAGCTCTAAGTGGAGAAAATCCCAGGAATGGGTTTCCTGCAGGTTCTTAAAGACTGCTTGAAAATGTATGGGGATGACAATGATGGTTGGGAGTCCTCTTGGACTCATGCCTGGCTCTTCTGGGAGTAAATTTGCATAATCCAGCCTTGGCTACCGAACTCAATCTATGCTGCTATTTCTTATCACGATTATCTGCAAACAAAGAAAAAAACAGTACTGTGCATCGCTGCCTGTGAGCAAGAAAATTGGAGTTTCAGACATGTCGGAAACCAACAAAAAAGATAATTAGAGGGCACACTACAGTAGCAAGATGTGGCTCATCAGACAGTCAGGACTACAAATCCCATGATCCTTGCCCATTGTATATGCTAACTTGGGCTGATGGGAGTAGCAGTCCAAAATATTTGATGATCGAAAGGTTGTACTAACAGCTCCCACAACTCGCATTAACCCCATCCACTACTGGAAAAGATGATGCTATAGTTGGAGGTTAACATAGAATAAAAATGATGTTCACAGTGGTCTAATGACTACACTTGGAAAGGTACAGTACTAGGCATCCATCACCCTGCCTCCTGCCCTATGACCTCTACACTCCCAAAACTGATAGACAATACAGGGAAAGCTTGACACCAGCAGTTGTGCCAATACTGCAGCATATATTTGAAAGAAGGTACCCACTGAGACAACCTTATCGAATGTATCCCCGAAGAGAGGACAATCTGAGGGAGGAACTCCCTGAAGGAATATAAAAAGAGTAAAGAAAGAAGCCTGTGACGTCATAAGAGAGTATGAATGTCATCTCAGAATACTGGATGAAGAGGATGTATGGATCCTACAGAAACTAATGACGAAGTAAAGAATTGAGTAAACTCTTAAATATGAAAAAGAAGATCACACATGCACAAAGTGTTGCCGAGAATTAACTGATCAATAATTGTAAAGGCACTGAAATGCAAGGTAGACTAAGGGCCTCATTACAAGTAAGCCAACCATTGTTACCGGACCAGCACACTACGAGTCTGTGTGTGGGTGCCACCGCGCCTGCCAGGGTCAGACCTGGTGGGCGGAACTGCACCTGCCCGCAGAGTTTCACGGAAGCACCAGCACCGTTATTAATGGTGCTGGTGCTTCTGTGGTCCCCATTCCCATTGAGTCCTTAAGGACTCAATGGGAATGGGGATTAACATTTACTGGCCCCTGACTTCCCAGAACGCTGGGGTCATAATCACCCGGTGATTCCAGCAAGCCAGGCACGGGTAGATATTGCAAGTCCGCTGGCAACCCACCGGCAGGGTTACCGCCGGACTTGTAATAAGGCCCTAAGTCATCATAGAAGCTGGCTATACGTAGTGAATAGAATGCATGCAGAGCTGCCATTGTATAGGAGTTGGACATCGGTATCATGAATTTTAGTAAGCCAGGACTTGTGAAAAAGAAAGGGAGAATTGGGTTGCAGCAAGAATAAGCTGAAATCGTGGAGCTGCATGGGGAGGTTGTCTGGCCTGGAGTCAAGACTGAAACAGCCAAGGTTGGCTATCAATTCTGCAAACAAGTGAACATGTGAAGGATGAATCATGCCTTGTTAATGTACAAATAAAGAACATCAAGAGTGCCAAGTTTGATTCATTTAAGACATTTAAAACCTGTAAAATTGACCAAATCATGGTCTCATGTCACGTGAGCCAAGGATGAAAATAGAGTCGAGCTTGGAGTGCTAGAACAGCGATAGTGGGTGCCCACACTCACATATATTCCCAGAGACAAGGATACTTTGCAAAGCCAAATTCAAAGACAGTCTTCATTGCAGAAGGCTTGGGTGATGAGAGATGCTGGGCTAATTGTATGGGGAGGTAGAGTTAGGCCCATCTCCTTGCACTTGGGTCTGGGCTTACGTGATGCTAAATGGACCGGATGTTCCAGACATGGCACAAGCATGGCAACCAATTGTAGGGGTTCATATAACGGACGACCTTATAGTTTATAGACCAATAAGAAACTGTGTACTTAATATTTTTGAAGATAACATGTTTTAGAGGTAGGCATATATTGTCCACCTGAGAGTGGGCACCCAATTACAATCCTATTGTCTATGTAATTTGTACTTAGATGTTCTCCTTAAGCCTATCCCGGTCCCCAGTAGGTTTTTCATTATTTGCCACGTAGTATGACATCACCTCTGATGTATTTTCTGTATATAATCTTGTTTGAAAAGATTGTTGAGAGAAATCGAGCATACGTCGTTCATGTTCGTTGTAACTCCCTGGTTTAGATAATTGTTAAATAAACAGTACTTTGCCATCTACCTGAGTTGGTTCAGTTATTTAGACTCTGAGTTATTCTGTGAACCCATCCATTGCATGCACGTTCCTAAGGGGCCATGAGCTCACATGGTAGTGGTGTGGATGGTTCATAAAGATCCAAACTACCTTGTCTCCAGTATTTCAGATGATCGGGCAACCTCTGGCATTGGCTGGAAGATCGCAGGGTTTCCTGTGGAGAACGGCCAATAGAAATATAGAAATAAACTTACAAGAAGAGCTGAGATGGTGGGCAAGTCCCCCTTTGATGAAATCCCAGCCCGTTTTCCATGGGTGCTCTGCGGACGAAAGGCCTCAAGTCGATTAACGAATGGTTAGTAGATTAAGGGGAATGGCAAATAAAGGGGATGGGATTGTGATAATTTTTCAGTAACGGGAAATATTGTGAAGTTAAGAGGTAGCGCCTAGAAGTCCTGACCCAAGGGAGTTAGGAGGGATCTCAAATCGCAGCAGGGGTAGAGTGAAATATAAAATGCGTAATCAGGATTACGTAAGGTGATGTCTCACACCCTGTATAGGGTATAAAGTAAAGGCGAGAGAAATGGTGATCACGCTGTTTATAATGTGTAATTTTTTGACTAGTCTGAATGTTCTTTGTTGAGTAAAACTATCAGAGAGCGATAGAGATTGTGAAAAAATGAAAATGTTGAGGAGCAACAGTGATTAAGTATAGCAAAGCGATTGGCGCCAATCAAGAAAATAGATACGCCAATCAAGAGAATAGATAGGCTATTGAAGTAAGAGGCTTGAGCAGCAATTAATGATGCTTGTTCATATGTGTTAAAAAAGATTGAAAAGTGGTGATTTAAGCGAAAGTATAAGGTTTATTCAACAATCTGGTAAGTATCGACAGTCAACCGAGACTTATTATTATGGGGGATTCTCCTCTCATGCACCTATACAACACACTGCTAAAGCATATGCCCAAGCTTAAACAGTATAGTGCGGAATAGGTAAAAGGCAGGGCAGATAAAATGTTCATGCCGTGGTCACAAGGGGGATCATTCTCAAAAGCAGTATTGCAACACATGATCACATACTTGCACGCTGTGTACACAGGAAAGAAATTAGAGAAAAGATTAGCAATTTTAGAGCTCTAGAAGATATATCAAGAGGAAAGAGAATACCCGCCACATGAAGAGGGGATGCTTAGTGAGCATAAGGAGCAAGTCGTCGAGCCCCAGCTCCCCTTACCTCATCTGAAGCAAAGGGTGTTGCTACAGAAGAAATAGGGGTGTATTCTTTAAAGGAATTGAGAGCAGTGACAGGGTACAGTAATCTAATATATGAACCCCCTGCTTAAAGTAGTGACGACAGTCCAGAAGAGAATAAAAGAAAGGAAGAGATTTATAAGATCATACAAGACAATGAAGAAAAGAGTGAGTGGTTAAATTTATCGACAGAAATAGACAGGGAGATTAAGCGATGGAAAGGAGAAAAGGATAAGGCTGACGAGATAGTGCTCGTACAAAATGAATGCATGGGAGTACAGATATTACTCAAGATTGATGGGAAATGTATCGAGGAAGTTAGGCAAAGAGAAAATAAGAACGAATAAGAAAGAAAAGATAAGGAACGAGAGAAGAGATTGAAAGAAGATGAGCAGAAAAGGAAAAGCAGGGAGTGACGAGAGCAGATAGATCAGGAGGAGCAAGAGAAAATAGATGAACGGGCAGAAGAACAAAGAAAGTACAACAACAAGCAGAGAACAATAGAAGAATTGATAGAAAGGAAAAAATAGAGAGAGGAGGAAGAAGCACAAAACTTAAGGGACAAAAGATTAGCGAGGCGAAGGGAAGAAGAAGAAAGAAGGGAAGAAATATTTGATGCAGAAAGTATTGGAGAAAGGATCGATAAAGTCTATCAACAGTTAATGCAAAGTAGCGTATATGAAACTAGAGGGAACAGTGATCGATCTCCAGTACCTCAATCACGAAGTCAGGATGGAAACCTGTTCAGTGATGAACGTCAGGCATTGTTTTTGAGCAGACTGAACTTAGATAAGGGTGAAGAGGATGATACGCAGACTAGTTGGAGACTAGACATGTCAGATAAGGAAAGAGAGTCCGGTCTTGGGGCAGAAGGAGGAAGCACTTGTGCCCCTGAAGGAAGTCTGCAAATGGATAAGGAAGTGAGATGGTGAGATTTAGAACAACCTAAAGAGAGAACACCAGATCACATAGCATATCCTAGCATCCCCGAGGATGATCACATAGTGAAAAGGGAGAGTCTCCACCATATGTAAGCAGGTTACGGTCATTACCCACAAGGCGACAGACAGGGATGATTATCCCTGCCATGGATAAACTAATAGTGGGATCTGACCATGGGACAGGGTTTGCACAGTTTCCTTTGTTAGAAAAAGGGGGAGCAAGACCACAATATATTCCATGGCCACAGATGGACAAGGATACCTTAAAATGCAAGCTCCCTAGTTTGACTTTGAGTGCTGGGAAATGGATATACGAATTAGAGAAAATAACAGGAGGAAACACGCTGGCTATAGGGGACATAAAAGGTCTCCTAGCAGCTATTCTTGGAGAGAGGGCTGATGACACATGGAGGAGAGCGGAATATTCAAGTATGACTGCACAAAACACAGCGCATGATGGGGCACCATTTAATAATTGTATAACAGATGTTTGGAGGGCACTCAAGGTACAGTATCCTGACACATCAGATATGGGTGCAATTATGACACGTAAGATGAAGATCCTATTGCTTACATTCAGGATATTCTGGATAAATGGCAACTTGAAACTCACGAGCCATGGGAAAAGACAGTGGCAATATTTTACCACATTTTATGTCTGGGGTTGCCTGAACCAGTGCAGAAGCAGATGAAGAAACAAGTAGGGATGGAAGCAAAGCCATGGGCTAAGATACAGCTCACAATAGCACACCATTGTAGTTAATACAGTATCAAAATAGAAAGAAAGATGAGAATAGAAAAATAGAGGAAGCCAAATTAGTTCAGAAAAAATTACCAAAATTTGCCATAGAAGGGGCGGTATTGATCAGCAGAGAAGGATTGGGAATGCGGGAAGTAATGGGTGCATCGCAGGTGACTAATCTGCACCCGATGGACCAAGGTGGATATGGATTTACACCATGAGGCAGAGGTATGGGTTATAGAGGAAGAGGAAACGGATTTCAGAATAATCAAGGTGGGTTTCAAGGTACTCCGAATGAGAACCAGAATTCTCAGTAAGGATATTACCAAGGAGGGACTAATAGGAGAGTTCCTCCAGTATGTTGGAATTGTGGAATGACAGGACATTTTGTGCGCGTATGAGGGAGCCATGGGAATGTACAAAATGGACAGTTCTCTAGAGGGGGGACAACTTACCCTCCACCATAAAGCACACATACGAGAGAAGGGTTTGCCCAGGATCACGCATCTTATCAGATACAAGTGCCACGAGTACAACA
Source organism: Ambystoma mexicanum (assembly GCF_040938575.1). Taxonomy (NCBI): domain Eukaryota; kingdom Metazoa; phylum Chordata; class Amphibia; order Caudata; family Ambystomatidae; genus Ambystoma; species Ambystoma mexicanum. The sequence continues at coordinate 453,590,137 of NC_090937.1, forward strand.
GGTACCACAGCAGGTACAAGTAAAAATGAATCCGCCACAAGGACAGTTGCAACAAGCCCCTATGCAGACACATCAATTTGGGAACACAGGACAAGTATTGACACCCAGAATAGGAGGTGTCACTGTGGTGAGGGAAATCCTTTTACAGCGATGGGAATCAGCCTGTATCCACAATAGGACGGCTCACAGGGTGACTTGATGTGTTCAGTACTTTCTGTGACACCAGACCCCAAAGAGAAACCAAGGGTCGATGTGATGATTGGAGGCAAATCCTTTTCTTTTCTTGTAGACACTGGAGTAACTTGTTAGTGTATACGAGAGGTAAAATATCCAATGTTGGATATTGCCATGAATGCTCAAGAGTTCTCTGGAGCTACAAGTTGAGTTCCTTTTACTGATATATTACCAGTCTCCATAGGAGAATGTGACATTTCAGTTCCCTTGTTATATTCATGACAGACACCGTTTAATATTTTGGGAAGAGATTTAATGACGAAACTTAACATGGCGATTTCATTTACTGATCAAGGAATACTGTGCTCCACTCCAGGAATACACTATTTAAATGTGGGAGAGTTTATATTGGCATTTACAGGGCAAGTAGCTCTGTGAGGCGTTCCAGTAGATCTAGAGATTTTTCAATATGGAGTGATGAGCATTTTACTGACATGGCTACCTGGCCTGGTCGGAAAGATTGTGAGAATACATGATGAGTTTCTGTTTAGACCACAAATGCCTATGGATGAGGAAGGTGTACAGACTATTCCTACAGAATTAGAAGCAGCCATAGTACGAAGGGAAATGGCAATGCTCAAAGGAATAGACAATGAGGTTAGACCATGGAGAGCAGTGATAGCTCTTGATAACGATAGAGAAACGAGAAGTCCCACAGAGAATAGGATAATGCGTCAAAGACCAGCATTTTATCAGGCAGATCTTGAAAAGGTGCCAAATGTCTTATGGACCACAGGCCCTTATGACGTAGGTTTGTTGAAGGGGATAGGAGAGGTTAAAATAAAGCTTAAGCCAGGAGTGATTTTACCTCGAGCAAGACAGTACCCCATTTCTCGAGAAGCTGATGAAGGTATATTTCAGACTATTTTCTCGCTGATGAATCAGGGGATTCTGGTGCCATCAGAATCATTGTGTAATACTGCGGTGTATCCGATTAAGAAATCTAAAGCGGAGGTCGTCGAGATTTATCTAGAATATGAGAGTTCTTAACCAAATTGTAGATGCTGAGTTTCCTTTAGTTCCTAATACGGTGACAATATTATGCAGTATCCCGGTGGAAGCCTGTTATTTTACAATGACTGATTTGATAAATTCATTTTTCTCACTCCCGTTGCACAAGGATTCACAAGACTTGACTTCATTTATGTTTCGCCAAAAAAGACTGAAATGTACTAGGCTGCCTCAAGGGTACTGTGAGTGCCCATCGATTTTTAATAGAGTCCTACAGATGGATCTAGGTAATATTGATCTCAGAAGTGCAGTGATACAATACGTAGATGCCATCTTGATTTGCAGCACCACAGAAGATGAGTGCAGACAGGATTCTGTTCAGTTGATGACTATTCTAGCAGACAAGGGATATAAAGTAGAAAAGGAGACGTTACAATACTGCCAAGAAGAGGTGGTATATATAGGTCCGTTGATTTCACATGAAGGAAAGAAAGTGACAACTGATAGAGCTGAGGCAATAATGAAAACCTCAAAACCAAACACAGTGAGACATATGCAATATTTTTTGGGTTTATGCAACTATGTTAGAGCCTGGGAGTTTGATTATAGCACATATACGAGACCACGTCTGCAAGCATTAAAGAAAGGGTAAGTTGGTAAAACAAAACTACAATGGACTAAAGAAATGGAGGAAGGATTTGAAGAGTTGAAAAACGCAATTTGCACAGCCCCTGTTTTAGGAATTACCAATTATGCTGAGGAATTTAATTTGTTTTTGCACACAAATGGGCAGTCCTGACAGCAGTGCGTACACAGAGAACCACATTGGGGTCCAAATCTTTGGCATATTACAGTGGGATTTTAGCACCAGTTATTAGAGGACACTTCCCTTGCGAACAATCTTTGGCAGCCGCTGCGTTTGCAATTGAGAAATCCACGAGTATTATCATGGGCTGCTCTATTTGCTATTTTAGAGAAACCCAGGGGCACATTGACATCCCAAAGAGCTTCAGTTTATGAGGTAATGAATTCTAACCCAGCGATTACAATTGTAAGATGTAAAATTGTGAACCCTGACACATTTATAGCTGCGCCAGTAGAATACAGTGATCATGTGCATGACTGTGCTAATTATGTTGAATTTTATAATGATATACCCTGTGTGAAAGAATGCTTTAGCGGGAGGGGAGATTCTCTTTATTGATGGTTGTTCTAAAATTGATCAGACTAGTGGGGAAAAGCATTCAGGCGCTGATTAAATGCGAGTGCAGGGCTACTGTCCCATTTTTCAGTGCAAGCAGCAGCATTAGTGGTGCTTATTTTCACACTTGAGAAATATGAAGGGCCGGAAGTGACGGTGTACAGTGACTCTGCCTACGTGACATCAACTGTACACACAGGGTTAGCATGCGCAGATGGCTCTCCAGTGCAGCATGCATCCTTATTGGATAGGCTCATTAAGGCACGACAACTCCCAGTGGCCTTAGTGCTCGTTAAATGCGGAGCGGATACTAAGCAAACACATTTTATCTCTTACGGAAACAAAGCTGCCGATGAAAAAGCTAAAAAGGTTGCATATTCCCCAGAAATGTTGAGTTCTGACACTGAGAATATTAAAGAAAATGTTGTTACAACAATGCTAGTGCAAGAGCGGTTTAATAAGTTGTTGATAACCCAGTTAATAGAGATTCAAGAAAGTGCGCCATAGGAAGAGCAAGAATTATGGAAACGAAGGGGGTGTTCTTAATTCCCCACAGAAGCATTATGGTGACAGGACAGCACTGGAAAGCCAGTGATGCCAGTAACTTTATTAAAAGTTGGGCTCAAACAGCTGCATTACCACACGCATGCCACTAGATAAAGTCTTGCTGCTAGTATTGCAGAAGACTGGTTCATTCCTAATTTGTTGGAACACGTTGCACAATTTATGGTGAACTGCATCGTGTGTCAAATGTTTACTGCTGGGCATACACTGAGAACAATTAGAGGAGTAATACCTCGACCGAATGGTCTGTTTCAACATTTACATATCGACTATGTCAATATGCTGCAAATACGGAACGGATATAGGTATTTAATAGTGGTGGTGTGTCCCTTTTCTAGGTGGATCAAGGTGGGTCTGTGTATATACCCTGATGCCTCTTGCACAGCAAAGTTTTTAGTGCGCAAGGTGTTCCTGAGGTGGGGTGTGTGTAAGGTGCCAAGATCCGATAATGGGCCCCATTTTGTCAATGAGCTATTTAAACAGAAAAGGCTTCTATTGAACATAAAGCACAAGTTTTCTTAAGCTTATCACACGCAAGCAAATTGGATATGTGAGAGACTCAATGGCCTCCTCAAAGAAAGGATTGCCAAGATCAAATTGACTTTGAAACGGGATGGCTGTATTGCCTACGCCTAGCCTTATATGTCCTTCGGAATCAGCCAGGATCAGACCGCCACCTACCCCTCACTAGCTAGTTACAGGGTGTCGATTGGGAATGCCCCATACAATCTGTCCAAGAGTAGAAGTGATGCCCACAGGGTAGCTAAAACTTTAGATGATGAGATGTATGATTATATGACATGTATTACCTCAAGTATTTCTTTCATTTAAGGTCAAGCGCCAGGGGGGTCAGTCTAAGAACACATAAGAAGATAATTCGGCAACCAATCCATGCAAACTATTACCACCACCAAAGTTATATGTTGGGGACCTAGTGTTGTACAGAATTGTACCAGGAAGTGGCATGAGCCACATTTTCATGACCCTTTTATTATCGAAAACGTGTTCCCCTCTGCTGCCAAAGTACAAGGAAAAAGAGCTTGGCTGCATCTGGGTGATGTGAAGATGTATAAAGGCGAGACCTTACCTCCCACCATTGCTGATCCAAAAGCAAAACAAGAAGAAGAATTTCCGCATGTGCAGACCCGATTAATGACCAAGAAGAAGGACGATAAAAGAACAAGTGATTAACACAAACTTTATTTGGACTGGAATTCAGTGGACACGCCTTATAGATATTTTAGCAGAGAGTGCAAAGACTTGTGGAGGAATTTTGTAATGAACTTTTATAAATACATATTGAAGCAGAAAATAATGCATCAGAGATATGACTTAATGTAATTTCTTGATTAGAAATTGGAAACGAGATCAGTATCTAGATTCATTTTGTGGAGAGTATTAGTTTTAAGTGATCAAACATATGTTTCCTGCCAATAGTGACATTCATCCGCTTGTGCTTGCTGTCTGTGTGTTTATACTTCAGTCTTACTCTGTTCTTGTTAGAAGAGACGTTAATATTCACACTTTCCTGCAGGATCCTCAAAACGGTCCAGTGATAAGAAGACTCCTTATTGCTATAATCGAACAGCTTTTACAGATACAAACATAAAGAACCTTTATGATTGTATTAGAAATGATTAATGAAGAGAGCGGCACGGTTCTAGAAAATGAACAAGTGCAACAAGTAGTAGGATGATGTGAGAGATGGATGCCCAGATTCTTATGTATAATATAAGCTTGCATGATGGTTCTCTTTGTCTTTCTGCTCCTCATCTTTCACAGTCTCTATCATCTTAGTACTTCTTCTGAAGGAGAAGTACCTATGGTTTTCCCTGCTGTGAAAACTACTTTTGATTTACTCTATGATTACTATAAAGATTTTATTTTGGGAGACACAGAAGAGATGCAGAGGAAGATAGTGAAGGGTTAAATACCTATCTAGATGACACAGCTCACCTGGGGAATAACATGTGGTACCAACACATAAGAAAAGTGGGGGAGAAAGCATCTAAGGAGAGTTGCTACTCTGCTCTTTCACCCCCATGCCATGAATACAGTACACACTTTCATTGTCAGAGAGGTTCCAGAGCACGATGCAAAGTGCCTAAGTCATCTTGCAACATGTGCAGCTCGAGGGCAATTCCAAGGAAGCTGTGCGACCTTGCGATGGAGATCAAAATAGTTGTTTCCATACCAGGATGACTATATCAAAATGCTAGAAATGAAAAAAGGCCCTGGATGGAAGAGCAAGATGCTTGTGTATCCTTCTGCAGGACAGGATGAGCTAATCATTAAAGAAATGTAGATAATTAATTGCCCTGATGTGACAGAAATAGCCGGGTCCCCTGGATGTTGGGAACAAACTTAATTATTGATCTATGGACAAGTGAATTCCAAGAAGGGATGGGAAGAAGGAATGATGTCCTGTGCAACTCACCTGCTGAAAACAGACTACGTACCAAGAGGTGCAGAAGGTGAATGACAGGTGTTTAAAATCATGGGCCAAACACTCCAAACTACGACATGGGTAGAAGACGAATCAGGCCCAGTAGTTGTAATCCCTCTGGTCAATGCAACACTGTGCTTCCAAAGACATGGAAAGAATCACGTGGGATATAACAAAGAATGCAAAACCACAATTGATGTTGCTAGGATGGGAGAAGGTACAGCCGTCCTTATGGACCGATATTGGACTTGTGGATCTAGAGCCTACATGAGGTTGCCCAAGGATTGAGGAAGAATATGTTCTTTGGTGCTCATCGATGTTCTAGCATTAGCGATTCCTCAAAGTGACCTGAAAATTGGAGAATTTCCAAAAGTGGATGCCCATTTGAGAATAAGAAGATCACTTGAACTTCTCCCATTGGACAAGAAGAAATAATTATTTCTTAACCAAATCAATAACAGCATATGACTCCAGTTCTGAGGTACACTGATTTTTCAGCAAGACTGCCACAATATGGACAACTATGTTCATGCCTGGGATCTAAACAGTGGCAAATGCCAAGTGGTTTAAGATCACCAGAAGGGAGCTTCTGCAGACAATCAATGCTACCATAAAGGTATTCAATGCTATCAAGGAAGAGCTGAGGGCCATATGACTGATGACTCTCCAGAACAGATATGTCCTTGATATGATCACAGCGACGGAAGGAGGAGTCTGTGCCAAAATAGGGCCATCATATTGCACATTCATACCTTCTCACAATGAGCAAAATGGAACCTTGACCGAGGCCACAACGTTGTTGACAGACCTGCATACCAAGATGAAAGATGAGACAGATGACATTGAAGATGACAGTTGGTTTGCATCCCTGTTTTCATGGATTCCCCAGTGGTTGGCAAATGTATTCAAGATTCTTGGAGTAATATTAGTGCTGGTGATTTTTGGATTCAGTGTAGACAGTATAGCGATTTCCCAATGCAAGAAAAGAGCAATAGAAGGTGGAAGGAATGAAGATCATGATCGATATAAAACCTGACCCTAACACCAAGGAGATGACTGATGAAGCTGTCAGAAAATATAAACAGGCCAGCATTGTAACATCTAAAGGAACAAAGTTCGTGTATCCAAAGAACCAAAAGAAGTACGTGGGATGATGGGTCAATTTTGTACCTCAAACGGGCAATGTAATTACATGATCTGGAGTGTAGATGAAAATGTCAAATCAGCTGGCACCCTGAGGGGGGATGAAGAAGATATGGACTCCAAAGAAACACTTCTTCAAGAGAAAATATCAGGATGTGGAAACAGTTGAGGAGGTGGTCGAGGACTCGACCAGATGAGAGAATGTAGAGGAGAAGCTGCATGCCTCTGCAGGAAATCCCGCCTCCCTACCTCCTATATGTTGGAAGCCTGAGATTGTGCCATGTTTGACACCAGCAGTTGTGCCAATACCGCAGCGTATATTCAAAAAAAGATACTCATTGAGACAGCCTTATCTAATGTATACCCGATGAGATGAAAATCTGAGAGAGGATCTCCCTGAAGAAATATAAAAAGAGTAAAGAAAGAAGCCTGTGATGTCATAAGAGAGTATGAATTACGTCTCAGAATACTGGCCAAAGAGGATGTATGGATTATGCAGAATCTAATGATGAAGAAGATTACACATGCACAAAGTGTTGCAAACAATTAACCGATCAATAATTGTAAAGACGCTGAAATGCAAGGTAGACTAAATCATCATAGATGCTGGCTATACGTAGTGAATAGAATGCAGGTGAAACCACCATTGTATAGGAGCTGGACATCGGTATCATGAATTTTAGTAAGCCAGGACCCATGCAGAAGAAAGGGAGAATTGTGTTGCAGCAAAAATAAGCTGAAATCATTGAGCAACCATCAAGCTAACTACAAATTTAATCCAATAAGAACTTCCCAAAACACATCACATCCAATCTGTGGAGGCAGTTGTCCTACATGATCCACGATAACTACGTCAATGATGTGATCATCTAGCCCAAGGTCACTTTATATGAGTGTTACAGTCCTCCAGGCCAGGCAAAGCATATATTTTTTAAAGGACATACTGTACTATAGAACTGCATGGTTTGTTGTCTCAAGTTCCTAATATCACTAAAATACAATCCACTGAACCCTCTGTTGTCAAGCACATGCTGGTGTATGTGTTATTAAAACCCTATTAATCGTGATGATGTAGAGAAAAGAGCACATGGCAGAAAGGTGCAGTTATTTATTTGTGCAGTTCTTTTATACCAGACAAGATCAAATTGACATGTCTGTCCTGGACATTCTTCCGGTACATAAATTGTAAAGCTTTTTTAGTTGCAGCTAATTATGGTGTGGTATGGAGCACCCTTCTATTGGACATAACACTAATACAGGTTTTGCTTGTTTGTGCTATAGATATGCCTTGACGTTCTGTCCATGTTGCAGAATTACCATTCCTGCCAATGGCGTGTACCACACCGTGTTACTGGTTCAGCTGTTTACAGAATGCATGCTAGACCTGCTGATTTTAGCAGTGTAAAAACCCATCTACTGACAAGCCTCACCTTGTAAAAGATTCACTCCAAGCAATCAAGGAAAGGGAGGAGTTTATTTCTTGAGATACAACAATAGCAGCTCATTCCAAGACCCCAGTTTCCAGCAAATGGCTGCCCCTTGAAGGATGCACATTCTAGTTGGAATCCTCGGGGCAGGGCATTCTGAATTGATGACATAGTATCAGAACACATCTCACTCTGCACAAAGTAAATCAATACATGATAAGTACAGCTGGAAATTGTTGATGCAATGCACGTGTCCCTCGACGTCTTCACACCAGTCACACTGGCACAATATTATTGTTGGTAGGGTCCCCCAGTGTAGGGATGTGTTCCTTGGATGTTGCTGGGTATCGACTTGCATGCTGCTACTCATGTGCTGTGGGTGATTCCCGCACCATTCGCGCCCATGTAGGTTGTGCAGGATGGACCCCAGCCGGCCCATAGGACTGGGGGTTTCCAAACAGCACTTTAAGATGAGCAGCAGCACCCTTGAGATGGATGGGGAGGCAGATTCGTACTCTTGCACCAAATCAATAATGACAACTCAATAGTTTGGCAAAGGGAGTTTAATGACAAATACAAAAAACGGGGAGTTCAATGAATATCAGTAATCACTCCATCTTCCTTCTCGCTTCAACTCCACTTAATTTCAGAAAAAACATAACATTTATACCAAAAACTCGTCGTCACTTACGTGTAACTCTCAAAACTTAGCATGCAACTTGATTGGTTCTTAGGAAGTTAACTTTAATATAGGTACTATATCTGTATATGGTAACATGGAAATGGGATTGGATAAACAATGTCAGGTGGGGCAACTAAGCCCTTCCTTCAGAATGGCTACTGTAGTCGTCACTATAAGTACGACGTCTCATTGGTACTACTAACTATAGGATCCTAGATTACAAATTCCACTATGATTGGGTTGGCATCGTGCAGAATAGCCGGCCAGGTGCAGGGAGTTCATCTGCACCCCAGCTTCCTTCCAATTATTGTTACAATCAATCATCACCTCAGTGGTCCTGTGTGTTACGCTCACCTGATATCCTCGGGAGCGTCTGGAAGGCTCTGAGATCTGGAACCCTGGATGCGTAGTTGCCCAGTGCTGAATAATGAATCTGCAATTAGAGAAGGGAGGATTTGTGATAACTGTCTCGAATGGGTGAATCTCCCACCTCCCTCTGACCGATTCCCTTCCCACTGGGTTCTTTTTGTCACCTTAGTTATTTGTAGGGTGAGCTATCCGTCCTGCGTTTCTTGTGCAGGGGCGCTTGACTTTTGTTGGCGAGCTGCCCGAGTTGCTTCACTGGTGCAGTACGCCTTTCTTGGGCCCAGGCCTGCTCTGACCCCGAATCTGCTGGTAGGCAGGTAGGTTTGTTAATTGTAAGTCTTTGTTCTGTTTATGGTGGGAATTATTTAATGTCTTTATCTCCTTCTTTTCAGGTGCCAAGGTCTTGATGCTGGCGTGCCGAATGGAGAGGCACGTTTTCTAGGTAAGAGAAAGCGTGAAGCGCAGCGCCTTTATTGTATTTTAAAGCTAACCTGTGTTTTCTTCTTCTTCTCCTCAGTGGCTGCTGTGGTGCTGCGAGTGGATGAGAGCGTGATGAAAAACAGGCCCCCGGAATCTGTAAAGGTAAGTACAGCGCTGTCCGGTTGTTTAATATTGAAAGCGAACCTGAATATGTCTCTTTTCCTTTGCAGATGTTGCTGTGGTGCTCCGGATGGAAGCGTGGTGTAGCACGATGGAATTCAGGTAAGACTGATGGAATTCGATGTTTTGGAAGCACCCGTTCTAATATTGTTTTTCCCTTTCTCGTTATAGCAGGTCGCAATGTTCGAACAGCAGCTGTGGTAGCAGTTCGCCGGAAGTCCTTAAGCTAGTACTCAGAGGTGAGTGATGTTTCTTCTTCTCTCGGTTTCCATAGATGGCAGCCCAGTTGAGATGCTGAGTGCTGGATGGTGTTTTCTCAGGTAAGACAGAATAATCTTGTTCTTTTTCTTGCAGGATTACAGGAAGATGCTGAAGACCAGGAGCTGGACACGGTGAGCGTCACGCTGCTGTTTGCAGAATAACACAAAGCGTGTTCTGCATTCAGGGTGTGGTTTATATAGCCCAGGTAAAGTAGTACCAGGGAAAGTAGTTCCAGGTCTGCCACACCCAAAACACTAGACCACATGGTTTGGTTCTTAGAACTAGACTGTGTGGATGCTTCCATGTTGGATTTAAAGGCCCATGTACATAAACGGGACCTAGTTTGAACAGCCTTTCCTTCCTACATATGAGCCTGGTGCCAAAGGCACCAGGACTGTCTCTAGGAGCCCTTTTGCAGTGATTTTAAGGCCCTCAGGGTTCTGGTGGGAGCCTGCTTGTGGCACAACTTGTGCCCCCTCACAGTGGTCATGACAATGTGTCAATTATTTATTTGCGGTTGCCCTCAAGTCTGCTTCTTGGTCTGGGAAAGTTAAGGCGTCTGGGTATAGCAAAGGCCCATGCGTAGGTGTGAAAGTTTCATCCCTTCCTGCTGGTCTGGTCATGTGATTCCGACACTGTGAAATCGTCCTTTCCTTCGTATAATTTCATATATGATTTAATTCTGCCAATCGTCTGCCATCTGTGGCTTATCTTGACCTTCCCTGAACAGGATACTCTGTGTTCTTCTTCTCTTTAGATGTATCCACTGTTGGTCTATTTCAGCTGATATGACCTTGGCTTCTTGGCATGGTTACCTTAGTCTGAGTTTCTCTCTGTCTTTATCTTGATTTGTTTGCTGCAAAACTCTCCTCTTGAAACCTTTAGTAACCTTTGGTTGATTCTGCTCTTGTGCGTAGTGGAAGTATACTTATATAAAGTGCTCTATTGAGATAGACATGTACAGGTGGCGCTTGCCGCAATCTATCTTACTACTAAGCATAAGCAAGCCTTACGATTTCTGTGCTTCTTGTGGTTACTTTGCATATGTACATGTTTAAACTAACTGAATATCTTCATCGTGCATATGGCATAGTTTTCTGACATCTTGACATCAATTGTTTCACTTTAGGCTCAGGGTGTAACTTATCCATGGTATTTCCTCTCGTTTGTCATCATTCTCAAGTCGTCATATCTTCTATATGTGAGTCAGTTTGGGTTCTTATGACTTCACCATTCGTCTTCATTCAGTATCTTTTTAGCTTCTTCAGGTATTGCATTCTGACAATCGTCATTCTGTCTCACTTGTTGATATGGCTTTCTCAGTGGGTACCTTATGGTCCAGGTTTTCTTAGGTGTTGGTACTTCAACAGGTGTTGTTATTCTGATAGGTACTGGACAGAGCCCAACTGCGGCTCTCTGCTGATTTATTTGCTCATCATACGTCACATATTTCGGCGTGAACGTTCCTGGTACTTCAAAATGGGCGGTTGGAGTGCGTTCATGTTTATTCAGCTTTGTGACTGCATGATGGTGCATTGTGGTGCTGTGGGTTTGGTCAGGTAATGTCCAGTGGACAGATTCTGGGTTGTGCGCGGATTGTGAGTCTGGCATTTACACACTGGTGTGCGGGCTGAATGTGTTGGCCTCCATTTTCTATGTCATGCATCTTATTTGTATGATTATGGGCACGTTGTTTTCCAGCATGGACAGTGTCCAGACACCCCATTGAGAACATTCCCATGTCCCAGAGGGTGGACAGGCTGCATATGCATGTCCCCCCCACGATACACTCCCATGGCCCAGAGGGCAGACAGGTTGCATATGCATGATGTCCCCCACACCCCATGATACACTCCCATGGCCCAGAGGGCAGACTCACCCAGCAACTAGGCACGTCGTGCAGCATCTCGTTCTATATAGCGGGGTAGCAAGGAGATCCGCAGCACCATTGCATCATGCGTGGATCCTGGGAATCTGGCACAGCAATGTGTTATCATCTTGCTGGCATCACACACCATCTGCACATTGATGGAGTGGTATAGCTTCCGATTGCGGTACACCACCTCCACGGCATGCAGGACTACCAACTCCAGTGGGTGCAGTTGAGGGCACCAATGACATTGGGCATGCCTGCTAGTGCATGAAATGCTATTTTGGTGTCATTCATCTCCTGTTCTGTCCGTGGTAGGGATCTGGGGCCCTTGCGTGCTTTAGGAGTGCATCCAGCACTTGATTTAGCACACCGGAGAAACATGGTTGCGAGATGCCATGCAGCTGCCCCACTGTGTGCTGGTAGGTACCTGTGGCCAGGAAGTGGAGCACAGACGCCACCTTCAGCAGAGGGGGGATGGCGGTGCGGATGTTGATCAGGCTGACCAAGTAGTCATGTATTAGATCCACTATGGTGGTGATGGTGTCCCTGTCCAGGCGGTGCAGGGTGTGGACCTGTGCTGGGGTTAAATTGAATGGACTGACCCTTATGCGAGGGATTGGTGGATGCCTGCGGGGAACCACTGCCTGCACTGGTGGGATTTGCTGGGGCGGTCTCATCCTCCTTCTCCACCTGCGTCTCCTCTGTAATCCCTGGTGTTCTGCCTGCTCAAGGAATAGCAGTGCAGGCATGTCCTCCAACTCCAGTATCGCAACTGCAAGTGAATCATTTTGGTCTTGGAAGGGGTGTGGTGTGTGGGTGTGCTCCTTTTGTGCGGGCCAGGCTCCATTGCCTCCACCTGTGTTGATTGTGTCCACCTGCGGCAGTTGGGAACACAGCAGTTTGCTATTTACGGGTGATCCGCGATGCCAGTATTGGCCCTTCTTACTGGCATATGGATGCCGGTATGTGCATGTCCGTGTGACTCATAATGTCCTCTTCCTTGTGGCATGCCAGTGTTACTAGCATGTCATCTGCGCGCATGCGCGCTCACCGGTATGGTGGTGCATGGCCACACCGGGTCCCTTTCGATGCCGGTAGCACCGACTTCTAGGGCTGTAATACACCGGTCATGGATGTCAGTATTACCTTACCGGTACCGTTATTACCGGAGCGCCAACTTTGTAATGAGGTCCTGACTCTTCACACAAGCAGGGTCCCTAGCAGGGGTCTGGGAGAGAGGGCTGAGCACCGACAGCCCAGATGTACTGTTTGTGGTAACTTCTGCACCCCCTGCTTTAAAGGCATCCATGTTATTGACTTCACATTATCTATCTCCACATAAGCTTGAAAAACAGCCCGACATGTCACCATTTTGGCCAAGCACAACAGCAGCCTGGCCTTTCTTTTCCCTGCTTTATGGCATGTTCAGCCCTTACTAATTCTACTAAAAGAAATTCAAATATTTAGGCGAAAATAGATAAAAACACCCGGAGCACAAGCGCACAAGCAAATCTATCTCGGCACTATTTTTGTACTTTTGCTTTAAACCACAACTTTCATCTCTGCCAAATGCATTAGGGGTGTGTAGCCTGAAATAAAGGAAACCCACAGGATAATTGCTGGTCCAAGCATGCGCGAGCTTTGTATCGATATTGTCTATCTCTGTTCATTGCTGCTTCTGGATGGGTTAGCAAAAGCAAGAAAACTAAATAATCAAACAAGTCCAATTGTCAACAAAGGCACTTGAAAAGGCAAGATTCGAACCCATTTCCCATGGCTACTTCCTTTTGTGACCTGAGCATCCGAATAACTTCTCAACCAATGATGCCGTTATGGATCCTTTGGAAGCTTATTTAAGCTTTAAAACAGCCAGGCTCACCATCAAACCTTGCTTCATTCTAGTGCTAGGTCGTGGAGAGAGCTGAGAGGTGCTATTGTTTTTTCTTTGACCTAACAGTGATGGGGAAACAAAGAAAGGACTTCTGCAGTGGCTGCTCTCCAAAACAAAGGGTCTTGTAATCTGGAAAAAAGGTTCATCGTGTGTAGGCACATATTACAGATGTCAATGACAACTAGTGTATGCTCTAAATACATATTGAAAGGATAAAACATATTTGAAATTCACCCCAGAAGTATGTTTTGCATTTTCTGATTCACATCAGCAAAATGTGTGCACTTGGCTGACCACCCACAGTGGAAAGGGGTGGACGTCGGTCCCTTACATTTATTGCCAGAGACATCAGGGGCATTGCAGAGAAGCACAGTCAAAATGTTTGAACTTTTGTACATAAACACAATTAATGCTAAGCCATAATTGATCCGCCACAGGTGCAGACTATTAGATTAAGGATATCTGATGCTATCAGGACCCTAATTATACCAGTCTTGTTTATGCCGCTATCTGCTTATGCCAAAGCTCTGCATTTCACAGACCTCTGAAAGGGCAGAGGTCCTTTTCATGGGTGGGCTCTGTGAGTGCAGCTCTGATTGTTCTAGGGCTCTATTGGTGCACGTTCACTTTCCATGCAGGGGCTTAGTTTAAGCAGGATCCCTGTTAATGCTGAAGCCCTGCTCCTGCAGCATGCAGGAGCCCTGACCTTGCAGGGATCGGACTTAGTATGGGCCCTTTTCAGGGGCCCATCATGCAGAAGCCCTATCCATGCAAAGGCAGTGATTGTTCTGGGTCTCCGTGCAGGGGCTCTGTTGATGCCAAGGTTCTGACTATGACAAGGGTATTTGTGTGGTGGTCCTTTTGGAGAAAAGCTGTTGTGACTTATGAATGCTCTTGCATGGAAATGCTTTCACTGTAGAGCAGTGTGTTGCTGGTGCAGATTGTTAGTGTTCATATGCACACCATGCAGCAATAGCCATCCTTCTCCTCCACACACCTCTCCCCCTCTCTAGCCAACGCAAGCCAACCAAGAGACCCCACTGCTTCTTCAAAAACATACCCCTGGACATACTGAAAGGAACCTCATCCCCTTGGCCTCCACTTCAGACTCCTCAGGGAATGTCAGCGCATTACACCATGCTTTAACTGAGACGACCAACACGAATGCAACACGGAAACCTTTGGCTCAACAAACATAAACCCTCTGCACCTTCCTACACAGTGTAACTCATCGACAGCAATCACGCAATCCATAGTCCAATAAAGTTTTGTAGAAAATGCCATCAACAAGAAAACCTCCAAAACTTTGGCATCCCCCAAACCCACTATGTACCAAAAGGAAACGCTCCCGTCCTTCATCGTGAAGTTACTGAAAGGTGAATTGCTTGCAACACTTTGCAACATCAACAACACATCTCTCTAACAAGCACCTTCTCAGATGCGCTGAATATGGGACTGATCCCCTCCTTGCCAATCAGTTGTACAAGAGGATAACTCAGCATAATCTCCTGCAGGACTGCCAATCCAGATTGACCACGATGCTGTGCAGAAACCATCACCATTCAAATGATCATTGTTATTATGCACATCTGGACATAAGGGATGCCTTCTTAGTCATCCTTCCTTAAAAGAATGGTTCGGTCAAAATTTTTTATTGCCCCTACGGGTCGGCCATGTGTTTTTAAGCCTAAGTCGCTCGATTTTAGAAACATTTCCTATGGACCTTACCCGAGGAGTTTTCGTCCATTAAACGCACGCGAAAACAGGCACCAGGGAGCTGCCATTTTGTGATAATCCTATCATTTCCCCCATCACCCTCGCTGACCTACTTTTGCGGCACTAAATTATATCCCCCGCCCCTGAGCCTGACATTATCAAAACATTCATATTCCCCACCTCTCTACGTGACGTTACTGTGCTGCGTAGGCAAACGCGCCCAGTCGTCTTCTACGCGACTTCACACAGAACCCGGAAACCAACACAGATCAGCTCACAACACAGCTCGCCACAATTCGGAATATGAAACTGTACTTTAAAATCAAACAGCAACACGGTAAATTTGGTGAAGTACATTTATTTGACATTAAATGTTTATAGAATATTCTGCAATTGCCATATGAACTCCCAAAGTCATTTATTTTCTTTTATCTCTATCCGCAAATCCTTAAAATGTTATTGTGAGTCACGCGCTGTTCCTTTATGGTACACAAGGTGTTGGTTTTCATTCAAAGAGGCACTTTTGTCGCACGTTGAACTGCAAGGCTGTTCCATCAAGTAGGCACTAGGCCAGCGTAAAGGTTGATATGTTGCTTCTAGCCGCTAGTACCACGTAAGGGCATATGGGCCCTTGGCGATCGTCCCATAAGATCATCAGAATGGTGCAGTTGTTTACATTAAGCTGCAGCTGGCGGCTGAAGAAACCGTCTGCCGTTGTCTGAAACTGGTGACAGTGGCAAAATGGGAGTATATACCTATTTTGAAAACATAAAATTTATAATTAGTCTCGCCAGCCAATCTTTATTAATATTATTCATTTTATTTATTACGGCCGAGCTGAAACTATTTGCTTTCAAGGATAGTGCAATGGAGTATGTTCGGCTCTAAAATCAATATGAAAACTAACTAAATAAATCGTGGTTGGTACACAATGAGAAACTACTTTTTGTCTACATGCGTGTGGAATGTGGACCTGCATGCCCATGTGCCTGCTACAAGGACGATCCCACAAACCTTTTCAAAGCTCTTCATTCATTCATTTATTCATGTATCCATTCATTAATTTTTCATTCCTGTATAAAGCGTCTAAAGAGTTACTTACATTATATTTGCAATTTCCATTGTGTCTCTGCGTAATGCAGTCGTTAAAGCCCACTGTGCTCTTGACAACGATTTTTCGTATACTGAACTAACATGAAACTCGGTCTAGTTTAAGAATTTTCTGCCTTATCGTCTCAAACGTTATTGCACCCCCCAACACCCCTTCAAATGAAGTTCTTTCTGCATGGTCCCTGTCTCTCAAGGTCAAAAAACAATAGAACCTTATACTGCCAGTGCGAGTTGTGGGCCTCTTCAGGGCGCGAGCTGAAAATCAAAGCCGCTGACTTTCACTAGAAATTAGCATACATTCTTTCTTTGCAACATCCCGTAGTAAAGCCATCTGTGAGAACTTGAAGTTTCGAATCCATCTATGTAGTGCGCCTCAATGTGCAAATGCGAACTGGCTTCTCTCCCATCTGCAACGGCTCGCTTGGTGCGTTCTAAGGCCGACAATTTTGTCCTCGGTGTCTGTGAGCTTTGAAGCCCCAAAGAACCATAACTATTGAGACTTTTAATTTTTTGGGGAAGGTCAGGTGAAACTATAAAGTACTGGAGCAGTTGATTTGAAAGTGAGATTTATTGTTTGTTTTATTATTTGCAATACGCAAGCCTCCCCTCGGTTAACAGTGCCCACCATTTATAAGAGATTGCGAAAATTAGTTACATCAACAAAAATATATACATACACATATAGACAAGGTCAGCAATATGAGGTGAATAGAGAGAGAATTCAAAGATGACACCCACGTAGTTCGGCACCCAGGATGGTGAAGGTAGGGGTTAGGGTTGGCGTACTTTGTATGCACACTGTACAATACAATTTATTTACAAAAAGACAATCGTATTACAATTATTTAAACCGGGATTTGTACTTCACAACCAGCTCTCCTTTGGGTGGACATGGCACAGTGGCAATGTTGGGTGGCAATGGATCAGTGCTCTGCACAGAAACGTTCAAAATTCCGTATCTGTGCTTCTCTAATACAGCAACAATAAGGCTTTTGACAAAGTCGATCTCCATTTCCTCATAGACTGGTTTGATCACCCATTGCTTACTTCTTTTTGAAAAGGCCTTAGTGTAGCGAGGCATCCTTACATTACCCTTAGTCCTAGATTGTTCACGGCCGAGATTCTCGTTATGGGCCAAGACGGTAAGTAGAGTCCTATGTCTCATGCACTGTATGCTGAAATGCAAGCGCTTTGGCCTGTACTTTAGGCACATATTGTGGAACACCTCCAAACCTCCTGTGTGACAGAATTCTGTCAGTCCCCTCAAATCTCTTGATAGAGTTTTATCGAAAACAATCTTCTCAATGGCTTTGTGTGTCGGTGAAGATGGATTCAACCACTTCTTCCGTGCCTCTACTGGGGACAAAGGGCCATGTTCACATTGGTGGAAATGTAGGTTTTCTGACCAGCGGTGCACGTTGGTACAGTGGTGCATCAGTGACCGCCATTTTTCAAGTAGTATTTCCACTGACCATTCACAAGTTTTGGATCTCCACCAAAGATGGTTGCTGATAGACTGGGACCACTCTGAAATACTTTCCAAACCTTTTTTTTCCCTGCAGCCGAGATTTTCTCATTGATTGATTTAGCAAGATGCCATACGTCAAATTGATGTTTAATTTGTGGGAACTGCTCTCTCATTGTCTTGGCAATTGAAACATGTCTGTCCTTGGCTATGAGGTCCATGTGCATTCCCCTCGATTGTAGATATTCCACTGATTTTATAAATCCTAGTTTCTCCATGGCCACTGAGGATGTACATTGTGTTACCTGCACGACCACCGAACTCACAATTTTCTTACTATCCATGTCCTGAAAGTGGTAGGTGCAGTACTTGGCAGAAAAACCAGGGCTTTCACACTGTCCATCGCCGGCTAGCCTGAATCGTTTGCCTTCGAATGTACTTGCTAGAGACAATTGTTCAATTTTCCAAGCATCACTAATGGCCGGAAACAGATAATCATGTTGGTATTTGTAGTACTGCGTTTTTTAAATGAAATGGAGTCCCACAAACTGAAAGAAAGACTCTAACTTTCTAAAACTGGAGCCAATAAAAAGTGATGCAGCTGCACACAGTAGATTGCCTGCTGGCAGTTTCCCCAGCATCGGTTGTGCAGACCATGAGAACGTATGATGTAATCTACAGGCGGCATGTATTCTGACGTTACTGCCTTGTTTTTGACGAGTCACATGAATCAATGGCTTCCCACATACTTTCCCTCTGACGGAATGCCCACATTTCAGCATACTTATAATATCCATCAAACAACTGTCGAATACTATGTATTTGCCGTCTTTCATTAGACTGTCATCCTGCGTCAAAGTTGATTCGGCCTGTGACGTTGAGGACATATCACCACATTTGAAAGAAATATCGCTGCTATCAAGTTCTGATGCGTCGGTGAATGCTGCTGCTGGTTCATTCTCTGTCATTTCAACATCTGCTACCTCAACATTGATAGGAGAACACAACAATGTCGACAGCTTTTTTGGTGGCAATTTTTTGGCGGGTGTAGATTGTCTGAATTGATCTGCGACTACTTCAGAGCTATCTTTAATACTTCCGGTATCATGTTGTTGCGGCGGTGCGGTCGTACTGTAGCAACGGTCCAATAAAACTTTGCTGGATTCTCCAGACACATTCATTTCATGTTCTGGCCATTGGACATGAGCATCCCGAGTCTCAACATGCCGCGTCTGAATTAATAGTTCCTCCATAGTGTAAATGGTCTGGCAAGCAACATCTCTCATTCGCTTCACTGTCTGTGTATGTATAGTTCGTAGACCCACGGGTAACTAGAGGACAGATTGGAAAAGGGATGTTCAGTTTAAACACAAGATAAAGTATAGTACAATTGACTGGAAAAAAACCTAAAATAGTCCCCAGCACAAAAACATTTCTAAAGTTATGAACTGTTTGTAACTAACCTTATTTTGGTTTCTTTTCTTTACAACTTTTTTGACTCGACCTTTAAACATCTGCACGCTGTTGCTCTGATACGTATCCGCATGTCTCCCCTTCCTTTTGCGCTGCAACGACTATATTTTCTGTATCCGCATAGACAGCACGGAATGAGGCTCCATCGACTCCCTGAAACATAGTATTTTCATTACTGTGTATAAAAATATTGTTGGCGTAAAACGCACGTGAGGACGAACACACATGTACATCTCAATAGCCAAACACGGTTTAAACATTGTGTGGAACAATCAAACGACAAGTATTCGAGCTCTGATGACCTAGTTCGATGGAGATGTCAGTATCCATACCTCTGGCTCTACATGGACTGCCACGAATGATTGTATTGAAGAGGAGGCATCAGCAACTCCCTGAAACACAGTACTTGCGTTAGTATGGTTTTCAATATCGTAAACATAACACACACTTGGGGTCGACAGCACAGGTACATATAAAGAGATAACCACAAATGTTGCATTGTCTAAAAGAATCAAGGAATATTTAAAAATGGTCAGAATTAATCGACTTATTTCTCCGATTTCTTTACATCTGCATCATCTAAATGGTATCTTGTGATTGTAGTGGAAGCTCCATCATCTCCCTGAAACACAGTACTTGCGTTAATAGGGAAGAAAGTATAGCAAATGGAATCACGTTATATGATCATGCTCGATGGAGCTGTCAGTATCCATACCTCATGCTGCTGAAGAATATCTAGGGCTGTTGTCAATGTAGTGCGCACTTCCGAAAGCTGTTGCGCCGATTCGTATCCGCATGGTCCCGCTTCCACCGGAATTACTTCAATGTCAGGCTCCGCATCAAGTGCGTGGGTTGACGATTCAACAACAGCCTGAAACATAGTATTTGCATTAGTAAGGATTACAATATTGAAAACACAACACACGCTTGGGGTCGACCGCACAGGTACATATCAACGGCTAACCACAAATGAAACATGGTGTAGAACAATCAAACGACAAGTGTTCCAGTCCTGATGATCACGGTCACTTGAGCTGTCAGTATCCATACCTCGGGCTGCTGAAGAACATCTAGGGCTGTTGTCAATGTGGTGGACGCTTCAGCATCTCCCTGAAAGACAGTACTTGCATTAGTATGGATAACACTAATTATAACTGAAAACAAACACCAGGGGACGACAACTAAGGTGTATATCAATTGGAAAGCACTAATCAAACAATTGGTAAAATAATCACACGATACATAAAACTATTACTTAACATGCATAAAACAAGTCTGTAGCGGAATAGCCAAGTATGATTACCTGATACGCGCTAGAAGTGGTTGATAACTGCGAGCACGTGACAGAAGTAGAATGTTCTTGCTTCAGATTCAAGGGATAGTCAAGAAGTTGTAAAGGTAAATTATTGTTTGATAATGAAATGCCAATATTTAAAATTGCCATGTAAGGAGACAGAATACTTGAGTAATGCGCAATATAGCACAGTTCCCTGTGCCCATATATAGATTTCGTTTGTGGGTTATGAAATCTAAAAATATATTGATAAATGTCATTATTCAAAAAGCTATACACTCATATCAATTTCGAAAGTATTACAAATTGGAAACAACACCTAAAATATCAATGAATCCATTCGGCTACCTACACACTACCGCAAGGCCTAAAGCTAAAAACGGACACTTGACACACCAGTGGCGGATTGTGGATGAATAGAGTGGGAATAGCGTTTGCAAGCAATTTTCGTGTCGATCGCAGTTTCTTCTTCTTTGTTACCCAAGATGTGGTGTACATGTTCGAGGGAAAGTGCCGGCTGCATATGCGGTATCGATCACCTCTCTTGTCCTCAAAGACTTGTTGGACTCTACTTTCCAGCTCATCCAGTGGATATCCGCAATGTCTGACCCATTCTCTTATTCGATCAACAGTTTTCGGGAATACATGCATTGTAGTGCCTTCAGATTTAGCATGGGTCTTCGAAGGGCAACCGCTAATCGAACAGGCAGGCATTGTTGGAAATTCTGAAAAGTAAATATCAAGATTATTATAAAACCTTGATGAATAAAAATGTCATAAAAAATAAATGAACCATACCATGCTCAATGCAAGGTTTGTTTTGGTCGCCAGAACTATACCAGTTCATCATGTGCGGCTTAGTATTTGCATAAGTTACAGAAATTTCTGTTTTGTCTTGCACGAAAAGGAACCATGCTTACATTATAGACTGGACCCCCGAAGGATGCAATTCGATGACAATTGACACAGATGAAAATAAATAGATCTATTGATAGCATAACAATTGAAACTCAAGTCAATAGCAATGAGACCAATGACCAAAGCTCTATTGGGTACTGTAATAGCAAATAGATTGAAATTTAAAAATGACCGAAATATGACTAGGCTACATGGCCTTACCTTGACCAACAAACAGTTGGATTCAGCAGGCCGAGCAGTATGTTGCAGGAGAACAGGTAGATGGCCACAGGTAGCACACTGACGAGTTTGCTCGAAGCGGTCACAGATAGCACGGCAACGAGCAGATTAGCATAGATCTCAGTGCTTCTCAGGTAGAAGGTTCAGGAGTTGACTTGCAAAGCACAAAGATGTTCTCATGAGACATATCAAGTGGTTTATAAAGTATTAGAAACAGGGGTGTGTTTGTGAATGAATGACGTGTGTATGTCGTGGTATTATGTTTATTGCCGGGGGGGCGGCCTGCCTCAGGGGAGGCCTGCCCGGAGACACGGGGTCTGAGGAGGCCATGTGAGCGATGGGCCCTGTCCGTGGGATACCTTTTGAAGTGTACATGCTGTTTGGCACCTTGGCCGTTTGCGCCCGTCACAGCCCCCCATGCCAGCACTCATGCCCGGGTGCAAACCGCCTTTGATAGAGGGGTGGGATGGATGGGCATGGGGCGTGCAGATAAGGCACAGGAAGACTGCTGAATGGAGACTCACTTATGTGGATTGCAGGGGGGTGGCCTGCCTCAGGGGAGGCCTGCCTGGAGACACAGGGTCTGAGGAGGCCATGTGAGCGATGGCCCCTGGGCGTGGGATACCTTTTGAAGTGTACATGCTGTTTGGCACCTTGGCCGTTTGCGCCCGTCACAGCCCCCCATGCCAGCGCTCATCCCCGGGTGCGAACCGCCTTTGAGAGAGGGGGTGGGATGGATGGGCCTGGGGCGTGCAGATAAGGCACAGGAAGACTGCTGAATGGAAACTCACTTATGTGGATTGCAGGGGGGCGGCCTGCCTCAGGGGAGGCCTGCCTGGAGACACAGGGTCTGAGGAGGCCATGTGAGCGATGGGCCCTGGGCGTGGGATACCTTTTGAAGTGTACATGCTGTTTGGCACCTTGGCCGTTTGCGCCCGTCACAGCCCCCCATGCCAGCGCTCATCCCCGGGTGTGAACCGCCTTTTGATAGAGGGGGTGGGATGGATGGGCCTGGGGTGTGCAGATAAGGCACAGGAAGACTGCTGAATGGAGACTCACTTATGTGGATTGCAGGGGGGCGGCCTGCCTCAGGGGAGGCTTGCCTGGAGACACAGGGTCTGAGGAGGCCATGTGAGCGATGGCCCCTGGGCGTGGGATACCTTTTGAAGTGTACATGCTGTTTGGCACCTTGGCCGTTTGCGCCCGTCCCTTGCCCTTATGTGTTGTTAACTTTGCATGACATTCACGTAGATGGGAACACTGAGCAGGACACGGGGCATCCATTTTTGTACCCCCTTTCCACTCCATTTTGGTGACCAGGCCTCACTGCGATAGTACAGTGCGCAGAGCACATGGCCCACAGCCTCGTTCCCACTCTGACTGGAAAACTCCAGAGGTATTTGCAACAGCTAATAAATGTAACACATCACTCTCTGAGATCACGGTCCTGCATGTGAACCGGCTTGAACCATGCACATGGCTCGTTCATCTCCACAAACGTGTCCTTGCCCACGCACCCTCGCCAGTGGAAAGTAACTGCCATTCTGACCCTGTGTCCCTGCAAGGTATTCTCTTCATGTGCCAGACCACTGACCACGCCATGATGGCCACCTCGCAGATCCCCAACTAACATTAGACCCCTACTGCAGTATATCGTTGCCTATCAATAACAAATGCCACATATCGGAGATTCTTGTGAGCACAGACCCACACTTCAAACACTGTATTATAGCGGTCAAGACCCTTGACCTAAGGCCTGTATAATCCAATGTTCATTGATAGTATCGATATATGTGTGACTTTTATAGAGACATAACCGACTGAAAGACTTTGAACAAGTGTTATTTAGTGCATGCATTATTGATAATATATTTGGTTAGCTTAGATAGTGACCACCCCGCTTCACAGCGACCTGAACTTCACCCATTCCGAGCACAGGTGTCTGACGTCCATCCTTGAATGGAGACACACTTGATTGATTTAAAAAATCGAAACAGCCGTTGTTAAAATATATGTGGTGTTTTATTTTGTATCTTATTTCGATGACACACAGATACAAAAGTTTACACATTGTACAGTTCAGGTTGCAGCACAGCGAGAGAAAATCCCCTGTACTGACCGATGTCACTCGGGAATGTTTCTCTTATGGCACGAACGGCACAGACGGGTATCACTCTTCGAACGCGGTGTCCAAGCCTCCCGTGAAGCCACCATGTAAAGGAACGATAGGCCACCAGCCTGTACCACCTGTGAAAAGGAATGAAACAAACTGTTTTAAATGACCAAGATAAGTTTAATAAACGTTTGTTGTCAATGACAATTCTTGTAACTAATGGCATTCTGCTCGGACAAATGCTATCTAGACACTGCACACTATTGAAAGACTTTAATGCGTTACAATGATATGTAGATGTAATTTTGGATATAGTAGAAGACCATGAAATTTGAGTGGCATGACAAGCAGAGTATACTTACTCGTTACTCGGATTACCAGGATGAACAGTTGCGCGAAGTTCATGCATAAGCACCATCATTATCCTCAACACCGACCGTGTGAGGCAGGCTGCCCTGAAGTCTGGCAGCTCGGTGATGCATTGCGGTCGTGGCTCGCCTTCCGAAATGTAGGCCACGCATCTCGAGTTTTCACAGCAGCAGCAGTTCTCCTCCTCGGTTGGCATTAGCTCGCACCGATTGCATGTGCACCAGGTGGAAACACCATCCATGCGACTAGGTCCAGTGTCTTCATCTGTTGATTCGTCCTGCCAACTGCTGCACGAAGCCCCATCGTTTTCGCGTGTTTCCCTTTCCAGTAGTTCCTCCTCGGTATACTCGGGCTCATACATGTAGGGCATTATTGTATCCATTGTGTGTTGCACAAACTAAAATAATTGATAGCGGTGGTACTGGTATCTGTCCACACGGGCTACAAGCAACGAAGGTAGCTGACCAGAGCACAGAAACGAGTCACAGAATACTCAAAGTAACACAGAGAGAGGAATGGAATCGAAAATCTGCTGCTGTGTGTTGTGAAACGGTCTGTTTATACTTATTGAGGAAAGAGGCGTCCTGCCATTTCCATGGCGACACGTCATTAGCTAAAGCGCAGCGAATGTTGACACGAGACAATCTTTGGCGTTGTGAAATGGGCGGTACGCGTCTGCTGATGACAGGCTCAGGGGCGGGGGATATGATTTAGTGCCGCAAAAGCAGGTCAGCCAGGGCGATGGGGGAAATGATAGGATTATCCCAAAATGGCAGCTCCCTGATGCCTGTTTTCGAGTGCATTTAATGGACGAAAACTCAGGTAAGGTCCATAGGAAATTTTTCTAAAATCGAGCGACTTAGGCTTAAAAACACATGGCCGACCCG
Source organism: Ambystoma mexicanum (assembly GCF_040938575.1). Taxonomy (NCBI): domain Eukaryota; kingdom Metazoa; phylum Chordata; class Amphibia; order Caudata; family Ambystomatidae; genus Ambystoma; species Ambystoma mexicanum. The sequence continues at coordinate 453,615,340 of NC_090937.1, forward strand.
TAGGGGCAATAACATTTTTTGACCGAACCATTCCTTTAAACCTGCAAATATGTGTAATCCTCCCAAAAAGTATTTACTTATCAGTGATTTCAAGTTCCAAATGTTGGAAACTCGATTTGGCAGGTTGTGAAAGCTAAATTTCCGATCGTGTTGGTTTGTAACTATGTTTTGAAGTCTGGGTTATTTTTGTGATGCTCTTTACTTTGATACAAGCAATCACATATCTTGAATACATTATTTAATTTAATAGAAGAACAAATAACACGATCAAGGTTTTATCATGCTTGGAAAAATGTGTTACATTTTCACTGGTTTCGGGGATGAAAAGGGGCTGTGATTTAGTTGGCTGTGTGACCGGTAGTCTTTGCTGAATTATTGCTTCAGCAGTGTTTGATCAAGAACATGTCGTTATTGCATGCCCAGCATATCTGTAAGATTAAAGAAGGTCTGTCCATGGGGAAGTCATTGTGTGCATGAAAGTGCATAGAGAACACAACGTTTGCTCAACAGATCAGGGGCGGAGAAACACAGAAAAAGGAGAGAAGATTTGTGAATTTCCTCAAAGATCGCCGAGTCCAGACATAAACACCACATCTACCAGTGCAATGGCATACCACCCAATGGCAGCAAAGCAGCCGCTGGAAGCAAAAGAGGAGAATAATGTAGAGCTAAGTTGCCCTAGACAATGACAACCGCTGTGAGAATGTGGATACTTTCATAATAGGGCTGACAGAGGCAGATGGGGTAAACATGATCCTCTTATCATGGATATGTAATCGCAGCCACTACCTCGGTGCAGCAATGGAGCAGAACATGGTGTTACAAGGCGGAGGCAAGACAGGGAGGGTCAACACATGGAATGGTGCAGAAATAGAAAATGGGTGTCTCAGAGAGGTATTCCCCATGCCTAACGGCCCAAATATTATCTTACCTGAAACCCAAAAATGAAAGACAAAGCCGAGCATGCACAACAGATCTACCCATATTCAGGGGGGCATAGAAGCACCAGGCACGGTAAGGAGGTACAAAGGAACACAGAATGCCGAGAAATAGGCGTGGGTGGGAACTGGCACATGGCAGAGAATTGAATTGAATTGATATTTTATTTGTATCGCGCTCGTACACAAGTGTTTCAGAGAAAAGCGTGATGGTGGCAGCATCAGGGAAAAAGTGGTCCAGATACAAGCACCAATGAAGAGACAGAAGGCTGAGGGAAAACCTGCTGCACCGCGGGAACTCAACGGATGAAGCGATGCACTGTGGTATAGTGTCCTGCGGCAACATGATTGTGAACAAGGAAATCAATTATCGACCACATTATCTGACTCCGGAGCAGAGATAAGGAAAACAGTTCCGAGAGGACTTTTGAATATATGCCAACAGGATCCACATACCAAACCAAACTTTTACCACAATATCATGCCACCAAGAGCCCTTACACACCTTCTGGAAAGAAGACAAAGCAGAGCAAGTTGCAAAGTGTGTAGAAAAGAAGCAGAACTGCATCAGCAGAGGAAACATCAGGCAATATAAGGGCCAGAGGACAGTACCCAGAAATGAGGCAGATAGATTTAGCAAAGGATGAGAGTACTAGATAGATGCAAGGTTGGGGCACAGCCAGCAATACAGACTGCATTATACTAGACTGCAGTGAAATCACTGAATTCATAGCAATATGCATAGACATTGGTAAATACATTTCAAACCCAAGATTTTTTAGAAGTGCAGTGGTAGGTCAACAACATACTTTTTTCCACAAGTAGTGGTAATGATAAAGATGAAGACGACAACAATCGGAGAGGGTGTGGATCTCCTACTAAGAAAAGCAGAAAGTGGAACCACCCTGGAACGTTTCATTTGTCAACGCATACTTTTCTATTCACTTCCCTCTTTCGTCTCTCCGCCTTATGTTTAAAAGTAGGAGAGTGCCCTGTCAGAACAGGTCCATGAAGATGCTCCAGTTTCAATTCCAGGTTTAGGAATTTAACCTTTTTGGGAGGGGCGGGGGGTTAAAACGAGATTGTAGCTGCACTATGGAAAAGGGGACGGTTCCTGGACTTGCAGCTGTGTGTGTTTATTGCTGCTTCCGTCTGGATGCTCTGCTTGACTGAGGGTCGCTGTTGTGCTGGGATGCTAATAACCCACCTGATCCACCTGATCTAATGCCTGGGACATCTGATGTGCATCTACCATCCTTTTTGTCCATTTAGCTGCCGTAATCCATCTGGACTGGTTCCCCCATCTTCCTAGTCTGATTCTTCACTCCTGGCTTGAAGGTAGTCATTGCAGGAAGGCTGTTTGTTCTTTGCCATAGTTGTGGGTGTTCTTTTTGCAACTTTCCCCCCACAGTTTTCCATGCAACCCCATTCTTTTTGGTTTTTAATCCTGACCTGACTTTTCTGAAGTTAAGTAAAGCCATTAGCTTCACTTCTCTTTCTGCTAATTTGTTATGGGGAACATGACTAGTACTTCAGACTATCAGTACTAGGTAACCTTGTATCCCTTTGGTATTCTTGTATTTTTACATTGTACACAGCACCTTTCAGTGCAATGGGGACACTTTTGTATCTCAGCTTTTCACATTGGATTTTTGGTTACTTTCATATGTGGCCAGCTGAAGCGCAGTAGAGGGCTCATCCAGACCATGGTAAGGCCTGCTACCCTCCATCTCTGCTTCCTTTTTGCTCTGGTGTTTGTTTACATTTAAAAGCGCATACTACATTCTACATCACCTGCCCCCTCTCTCCGTAGCCTCCCAGCCCCCTGTATCTCACTTCTCATGCCCTCCCAAGCCCCGATTGACTCACTTCTCCAGGAAGTGTTGTGGGACTCACTAACCCCCATCAGAGGAACGGGAAGCTCCCTTTGCAGCTGAAGAATGTTAGACGACTCATCCAGACCGTGGTAAGGCCTGCAACCCTCCATCTCTGCTTCCTTTTTGCTCCCGTGTTTGTTTCCATTTAAAAGTGCAGCCGTGCTCTATTCCTCCACACACCCTCCCTAGCCCCGATTTATTCCCTTCTCCAGGAAGTGTTGTTTGACTGAGAGTCCCAGGGAAGCCTTGTCCGGCAGCCGGCAAAGGGAACAGGAAAGAAGCGCATGCTTTGCGTTCTCATCATTTCTGTTTGCCTGTTCGCCCTGGGTGCCCAGCCCTACCAGGTCTCGACCCCACAGTCTGCCCTTACCATAGGCTGTCTGGGTGTGTTTGCATTGTTCAATCCCATGGTTTGTTCCACCACATTGCATTCTCTTGGCAATTGTATTTTGCTACTGTTTTCCACGGCCATTCAGGCTTTTCACCCCTAGGGCCCAGGGTCTGGGTCTCCCAACTGCATTTTGCCATGTCTTCTTTTTCCACTTCCCTCAGGGCTTCTGTTAGGGTCCAATGTGTGGGTTTCCCAACTGTGACCTGCTACTCCCACTCCAGACTCCCGTGCACTCTGTGACACCCTCTCAGACAACTTCCACAGCATAGCAGTGGAAAGAAACTGCACTGTCTGAGATAAACTAGCTGCGCTCCTGCCCCAATTGTTTGCACCCACATATGACCTCATAGACCCTCCCACAGCCCGCCCTATCTTCTCCTCCTTCTCTCCCATCTCGCTACCTGAATTCCTTTCAAGACATCCCACACCTTCCTAAAAACCCCTCCCTTGACCCCCTACTACCAGCAGACTACAGATCTCTCTAACAACTATTTCATAGCCCAACTAATTGACTTAACAGCCTACTTCCTGCTTTGCCTGTTCACTGAATCCAACCTCATCCTCGAACCCTGTCCAGTCCGCATTCAGACCCCTACGAAGACATGAATCATCTTTAGTCTCCATCTGGGACGACCTCAAAAGAAGCTCAGAATTGGAAGGTTGTGCTGCACTTATCCTCCTCGACCTCTCAGCGGCCTTTGACACTATCAACCACTGCACCATCATGGACAGACTCCACTTACTCTGCATCAGGGATACAGCATTGATGTGGATATCCTCTGTCCTCACTGACAGATCACCCTGATACCTGTGGGCTCTGGTGCATTATATATGCAAATCAAATCACAAATTACCCACCTACCTCCTTTTTCCTTGACCCCTTGCCCTGTCACCAACCGAGTACCTCAGGGCACCTCCCTATCCCCCCTTCTCTTAACCTCTACCTGAGTCCTCTCTCCACTCTACTCACATGGCCTAACCTGTGACAACTATGCAGATGACACCCAGCTCATCTTCAAAATCCCTAAGGCCTCTTCCAACCCTCTTGACTTCACATCATGCCTCACAGAAATCGACCAATGGATGACGGCCAACTACCTCCTCCACCCCGAAAAACCCCAAATCAAGATCTGCAGGAAGACATCCCTGTTCCCCCAACCCAGCCTATGGCCATCCTCCCAAGCCCCTCCTTCTGCTACATCCAACTCAGTAAAGAACCTGGGATGTACCATGGATGCAGAACTGACATGTTCACACCACATCTACTATGCTTCCAAATCATGCTATTTACACCTTTGCATTCCATGACGCATCCTCCACTACCTCTCCTACCCTCACATAGTCACAGCAATCATCACCATCATACTCTCTCGCCTAGACTATGCTAACTCGCTATACCTGGGCGCCCCTGCATCTCAACTCAGACACCTCCAAAGGGTCCAAAACACCACAGCCAGGCTCCTCCTAGCCCTCAGCCTGAGAGAACAGATCACACCCACCCACTGTGTCCTCCACTGGCTCTCTGTTGGGTGACGGTCCACCTTCAAAACCATGTGCATCATTCACTGTGCTCTGCACAAGACAGGCCCCGAATACCTACAACACAAGCTCACCCCTTTCAAACCCAATGGAAACCTGAGATCAGGCCCCACACTCCTCCATGTCATCCCTTCGTTCAAATTGATCAGAATAGGGGCATCCTGCTTTTCCATCCAAGCACCCACAATATGGAACGTGATGCCCTTCAGCATTTGCCACTTAGAGGATCACCTTCCTTTGTGGAAGGCTCTCAAGACCTGGTTTTCCCCCTCCATGTCCTGATGGCCATTACACAGCTTGGGCCATTTTGCCCTCAGCCACATAGGTTGGGGCATCACATGAGTCCCTGAAAAGCACGTACTGAGAAACACAGAGAAAGAACCCCGGCAGATCAAAGGAGAGGTTCTGCACCACGCAACAAACCAAGAAACCAACCAGGACGCACAGGTATTTGTCACTCTCCATGTCAATGGAAAATAGCCGCAGGCACGGCCACCCACCCACACGCATCTGCAATCATGTGCTACTTGAAGACACATCGCACAACACCCCAGTCATCATAATACAGCGAAGTCCCAAAGCAGAAATTCGGTCTAGCTGCACATATAACCAGTCTCTTGGACTCCCATACTCTCCCTACAACATAACAGCACCCAACCACGTGCCAGCTCAACATGGGTCGCTAGCAGGGACCTGCCCCCCACCTACTCTCATACATGCCAAATGCACATAAGCACCTCTGAAGAACCTCCCATTCCTCATACTTCGCTCCCCCGAGAGTGTTCACCTACAGCGCTTAGAGGCCAAACCAATGGAAAAATGTGCTATACAAAGGCTGTATTACATTACATTACAATACAAATCTGTCTGCAGGATGTAGCATCCTCCATAAATCGAGAAGGTCCAGATCGTCCATGCCAGTAACGAATCCCTGTGTGGACTGTGAAAGAGCACGCAGAACATTATTGCATCGATTCAGATCCATATTTAATATAGTATCAAAATCCCCAAGCCACAGAATATGCGTATGCAAATACTGAATACATTTCGCAATCAAGTTGTTATGAAGTGTGGGGTCATCCACATTAGGGGCATACATGTTAATAATTGTGAAGTGAGTGTTACGCAGCGTGCCCATTACAATTAAATGTCTGCCCTCCATATCACGCTCCTTTCCGACCAGGAGAAAACTAAGAATTTGTGAATCAAGGTTAGGACTCCCATGGAATTTGAAGAGTATGAGGTGTAAAATCTAGAGGATCCCCATGCTCTGGCAAAAGTGTCATTGGTAGAGCCTAACAAGTGTGTTTCCTGGAGGAGGAGAATATTGGCCCCATGTCTCTCACAATAAGTCAGTATCCTACGTGCCTTTATCGGGCTGTTAAACACTCTCGCATTCTAATTGATAAAGGTACAAGCATCAAGAGACATGGAATTAAGGACAGTTGTTGAGGGCAGAGACATATGAATGTTGAACACAGTGTGGGCCCACTCCGTCAAGGCCAGAAGCGGTGGAACTCCCAAATAAGCAATATGAACCTATTTTAAAAAAGAAACCAAAAGCCTAACCAATCATTCCTCCCACCTCCACCATCACCGCCATACCCCAACTTGCAGTGTCAACCCCCACCCCTCTCCCCAACTATAAACCCCACCATAAACCTTGGCCCATTGCCCGAGGGGCATCATTGAGCCGCGGATCTTACTGGTGCTTGATATATGCTTGATATATGGGAACCTTGAACAATAAGAATGGACTGAGGTGTTACATTCTTAACATATAGTTGCTAGCAACTGCCAAAAACAGGGAAGGGAACTACCCTCCCTATATGCAAAAAGAAGACCGCCCAGCCATATCAACAACTACAAAGCATTCAGTAGGGCAAGAGGTTACTTCACAGGCAGGCTCCAGTGGAACCAGTGCCCATTACCCAGAGAAAATGGAGCAACAAAGGATACTACTGAGAAGTATTCAGCCTGCAGAATGATAGTCCAAAAAAGCATGAACCTCCACCAGATCATTAAAGAAATTAGTCTTGTTATCACAGACCACTCGTAGTCTTGTGGGATACAGCATTGCATATTGAAGACCCCGGTCACGTAGCTTAGGTTTTACTGAGGCACAGGTAAGGCGGACCTTCTTCACTGAATGTGTAAAATCCAGGTAAAAGGATATCATGGTTTCCTGACATCATACTTCACTCAATTCCCGGGCTCCATGAAGTATAAGATCATGGTCTTTGTAATTCAGTAACTTGGCAATTACAGGATGGGGCTGTTGACCATGTTTAGGGGTCAGTCCCAGTATACAGTGTGCTCTTTCCACCAGGAACTGAGTAGAGAAGGGTGGGTCTGAGAGAACCTTCTTAAATAATTCTTCCATGAACACCTCCATATTATTTGAAGGAATGGATTCTGGAATTACAGTAACTTGTATGTTATTTCTTCTTGATCTGGCTTCCAAATCCTCATTCTTAGCTCGGACACCATTCACCTCCTGTTGCAGCGTATGCATAGCAAGCGTCATCCTACTGCAGTCCCATCTTCTCCTCCTCCCTCCCAGGCCCTATGCTCTTCACTGGCTGCCCACTTTTCCTCCAAACCTCTGTACATCCTGTCCTCTCTGTCATCTGCTCCCCCATCCACCACCCACCTTTACTCGCCTCTTTTGGCCACCCTCTCTCTCCCTCATACTCTCCTCCCTCTCTCCCATTGCACCAGATGTGATCTCTAAAGTTGTCTGCTCTACGAAAGTCTGCTCTAAACAGGTGCTCCTCCAGAAGCTTCAGTGACAACACTGCCACCCTTGCCCATGTCTTTCCCTCAACCCCTTAAGCACTCTCTTGTGCACCCTCTCATAAAAAGGCTGTCCACTTGCCCAGCTAACTATTGCCCTATCTCTATCACCCCTTCCTTGTGCAAACTCATGGAGAAGCTGGTCATCCCCCAACTGACCCTCCACACCGAAATGGCTGGCATGAACCCAAACTGCTCTACAGAGCACACAAGAAGACCTACTCTCTAGCTTGGACTCCCTGTGTTCTTATCCTCCCCGATCCCCAATCTTACTTCTGCTTTTGACACAGTCAACCACTCCATCCTCATAAAACATCTCCATGATATCCTAGGCATCACGGACAGGGCACTGGCTTGGCTGACCTCCTTCCTCTCTAACAGACCCACCCAAGTTCAAATGGGTCCTTATTCTCTTCTCTACCTCACTCTCTACCTGTGGTGTCCCTCATGGCTCTATTGCCATGGCTCTTCAACACATACCTGGCCCCTCTGGCCCATTTAATTTCCCCGTTCTCCCCTCATTTCCAGCATTAGGCAGACAACACACAGCTTTCTTTCCCGGCTGCCTTCCTCTACCTCCACCTCCGCCTCTTCCTCCCTCACACCTGACTGCCTGACAGCCATTCAGGCATGGTGCTCTGCCAATGACCCCTGCCTGAATGCCAGTAAGGCAGAGATCCTTCTCATCGGGATGCCTGCTCCTTGCTTCCACCCACTCTCTGGCCAGACACCCACTTGTGAGGCAAAAAGCCTTGGGCTCATCTTTGACTCCTCTCTCTATTTCTCTCCACACATCACAGACTTTGCCAAGAAGTCCAATTTTCAGCTTCATCTCCTCGGGTGCATTCTTCCTTTCCTCACCTTCCCCTAGAAGCTCAATGTCTCCAGAACTCTGGTTCTCTCTAAGCTTGATTGCTACAATAGCCTCGTCCTCAACCTTCCCCTTTCCTCCCTTTGCCCACTGCAACTAATTCAGAATAGGACTGCAAGACTTATCCTTGGCCTCAAGCCCAGGGTATGCATCTCTACAGCCCTATATACTCTCCACTTGCTCCCTGTGACTGGAGGGATCAAATTCAAGAACCTATGCATCATCCACAAGCCCTGGGCCCTCTCTGCATCTAGCCTTCTCTTCAGATATACCTCCCAGCGAGGGTCCTTCGGTCTTCTGGCTCCAACTCTTTGCAGGTCAACCATTTCTCCAAGCAGAGAGTGGGAGGTAGATCCCTTTCCTCGGCTGCCGCCTCCCTCGGGAAGAACCCCCCCTTCAGACTTGAGCCAGAGCTTCTTAAGTTCCAGAAACTTCTCAAGACCTTCCTTTTCTCCTCCTCTTTCCCCCCCTCCCATGCTAAACACTCCATCTGCCACTGTGACTGGGGCCTGGTTCCTTCAGATTCATACAGGGGCCAGACCACCCCCTACCAGTCCCCCCATCAACCTTTCCCGGACTATCCCAACTTAGTACTCCCTGTCCATTGCACTCTTTCCTCCTCTCCTCCCTCTTTTCCCTGGCACTTGCCCCTTGGCCCGACCAGCACTGCCCGCCCCCACTCTTGCGGGTACTCCACTCCTGTACTTCTCCCTCTACTCCCCACCCCCTTGCACAAGGCGATCCTTGTCATGCACTTTCATGGTAGGATTGTCACAAGGCCAATATAACAGTCCTCTGTTTTTGTATTTTTATGATTTTCCATGTCCTCCCCACTTGTCTTGTGGCGCCAGAAACACCTGTTTATAGGAGCCATACAAATGGCCAATAAATAAATAAAATAAAAAAATATCCATCAGGAGCCCAACGCAGTCCTCCACTTCTGATATCCGATCACTCTCCTCGATGTGTTGCTGCATGCGGTCGACCTTATACACCAAACTGTCCAGCTTGCCATTTACTGACGCTAATTCGGACTTGATCTGCACCAAGATAATGGATAATTCTGACTAGGTTCCCGGGCACACCTCTTCCGGGGGGTAACGGCACTGCAGGCACTTCACTCAAGCTTATGGCCCTCCCAAAGTCAAATCGGAGGCCGTGGACTTCCGCCCAGGGGCAGACAGAGGTTCCCTATTGGAGAAGGACAGCTTGGATTGTCGCTTTTTGCGTTTAGCCACATGCTCTCCAGAGCGGAGCACAGGAGAATAACTGAGAATGAGTCTTAATCCAGCGTTACCACTGAAAAACAGTCACCAGATGGCCCAGCCAACCAGCAAGCATGTACTTTCAAGCAGGGTTTCACAGTGCACACTATCTTAGAAATCGGCCAAAGCAGCGCTAGGGTTCCCATCTATAGCTGGCAGCACATAGATTAAGCAATGAAATTCGTGTGAAGCGTTCAAAGCCAATGTTCCTCCAGTTCTTTAATTCTCATCACATCAGTATTAAAGACACAGGAGAATACAGACACTGCCAGAAGCAACTCCCTTTTTTCCAGGTCTGAAATGGTCTCGCCCACTCACCTTCGGTGAGAAGGATCTCTGGGAGCAGGCACCAGCCCTGTACAACACCTCCAAATCATTGATGGCACCAGGAAACACCAGATGCCAGCGGGCAAAGAGCACACTCGCCCGAGCACTGGGGACTCCCAGATGGTCAGAATTGAATGGGGAGGAGGGATCGCTCCTCTGGCATTACAAACACTCACTCTCTCTCCCTGCAGTTGTCACCGCCAGGTTATGTGTTGCCGTATGCAACGATCGGGTGCGAGCAGATGTGCCCTCTGTGACCCTCCACGTCTCTCGGCAGAGACCCAGTCCCTCACCACTTCTCCTCCGATATGGGCACAAGGACTTCAACGACAGCCCCCAGTTGAAACCCTGGGGTCCAATGTGCCTCACATGCAGTTTCCCCAACTCAGGGGCGGCTCAAGTGTATGTGGCATCCTGTGCAGCCACGCTTTCCCTTTCCTCAGCCGGATTTCACCATTTCCATTGTGCGCTCAACAGCGCCCCCAGCTGAGATGATTTTTAATTGTGAGGACCTAGTAGACTTCTCCAGTCCTATAATTCACATAACCAGGAGCCCCCAAAGATAAAAGAGTATAGTAAATACTAATGATGGTAGACGTAACCCCTGTCTAATCTTACAAAAGCTTGGACTCTCTCTGTAAACCCAAAGTAAGCATTTGCCAAAGCCTAACAGTCAGAGAACTGGAGAAAAGGGAATACATTAAGTACTGTCTGTAAACAAACGGTGTAACAACAGTGCAGCATTCTGTGCAATTATGAAAGTTACGCATGTCATCACAAAGCCGGGGAAAAAATAGGCCAAACTATGCACCATCCAGATTTTCACTATATTCAGGTAATTAGTTTTTGGCAAATCTTTTAAGATATTTGTGTGTCAGATTCAAGTTAAGCTAATGACAATTTCATTCTGATGAAATGCTGCTTTAAACATTGTGTTGAAGAGGTCAGACTGTTTCCTTCCAACGCATGCTCAAAGCAAACAAAGTATAACGTTTGTGGACTTGATGAGAGCCTTTCCGGCCTTTCCTTCCAGGGATTCTCAAAGAATGCAGTCTCTAAGTGACTAATGACTTAACTCTCTGGCAACATTTTTTAATCATTTAAAAAAACAGTGCCAAATTCACAAAAAGTAATGCACATTTACAATGTGCACCGAGTTCATTTTATGTATTTGCGTTTTTGGGGGAAATGGACAGGTCACCTTATTCACCAAGGTGATCAGCGTATTCCCGGGGGCGTGTGTTCCAGCACATATGTGCTGGCTAGCCCCCTTGCATGCATCATTGTCTGGATCATGTATGAGTAGATGCTAGGAGTGCATTTCATCATGACGGGACCTTAAAGCCCCTGCCATTCTGAAATGTCTAAAAAAAATACCAAACACATTTATATCGCTGTTTGAGGAACAGTAGTGTAAGTAGGAAAACAGCCGTTCATGCCACTATTGTAACACACTTAAAATGACGCTTTCATGCATTGAACTTCCACTGTGCCTGTTGAGTGTTTGTTTCCTGCACATTTTAATGCGTATTCTGTTTCTGAAAGATGAATGTGCATTAAAATGCACAGAAAAGCCATTTTCTTGTGCAAATGTGCAAAAGGGATGAAACAGGGAATCTGAAAGTGTGCTTTTACGATGGACACATTCCAAGGAATTTTGTGAATAGGGCAAATCATTTAGGGGCGCAAGTGATAAGATACATTAACATATTTCATCACGTACACCAACAAAGGTTTTGCGAGTAAGCCTCTTACTGTAAATGCAGGTTATGGCTTTTTCCCAGGTAGAGAGATCATACCCTTGCAATCCTACCTGGCTAAATCGTGTTCCTTTAGGGAACATCAGAGTTATACATCACAAATGCTTGACATGTGACTCACTCTGTCTTAAATCTACTGACCTGTCTGAGGTAATTGATCTGCAGCCATGGACTCTCCCTCTTATTGTATAAATATGCCGCAGTAGTCCTCATGGAAGCAAACTCAGCAGGATGAAACTTCATGCACTTCTAATGCATGACTAACTCTTCCCCGGCCCATTAGGTTATTCAGAGGTCCCTGTTTGTTATGAACTCCCTATATTGTACTATTGTAATCCTCATTAGAACCCTGTGAGGGGTGGTTGGCGGCCTGCCAGCCAATCAGGAGGCTCAGAAGGCTCTACCACACGGTAAAACCCCAGCTCTGAGCCTCCTCAGAGCTGAGCGGCAGGCCGCCATCTTCCCTCACCGGGAATAAGGTACGTGTGCTCCCCTGCATCCCCTTTCCTCGACCCCCAGTCCCCTTTTCCACATCTCCAATCCCTCCCTACCCAGCCTCACAGCCTTGTCCCTCGCCGGAGCCGGGAACACTAGTGTTCCTGGTGCATCCTCGTCACGGCAATGGCCGCCCACCATGGAAAGGGAGAATGGACTACATGTTGTTCCCTTCTCCCCGATCCATGGCGGCCATCACAATTCGTAGTCATGAAATGCCCGGGCATATGTTACGGGCTTCTAACTTATGCCTCCATCCTCAGGTTATATATCTTAAGTAATATCTAATGTGTTTCACTCTGAATGATGTCATGCAGACCCAGGCATGGCATACATGTGACTGACTCTGCTGGACTGACATGCAATGTTACAATTCCCCAAGTCAAATTTACCAATTTGATCAAATACAGAATGATGAAAGAGTGCGTTTTTGCCCAGATTCAAACATTGGACCCTCAGGTGACACATACATCTTACTACAGCACTTAATGAGCTCTATTACTTGGATAACATTCACTGATGCACAGGACTCAATGTCCCCTCCCCTTGCTTACCCGTCCTCCATAACCCATTCAATTCAGCCCCTCTCGTTCTCCTAAACCCTTAAGCTTTCGCTCTTTTCCTGAAGCCTTTTAAGTTATTTTCTGTATTTCTTTTCCCCATGAATCAGCCCAAACCTGCCCACACGTCTCCTGACGTTCACTGTAGATATATGGGTCTTAAAGGAAATACAAGCAGATTGCAGGTGGAAGAAAAATCCTCTGCAACTTGCCAATTTACCCGAATCTCATTTGAGAAAGTTCTCCCTGGACTAGCTATTAAGTCGTGTTGGCAAATGTATTTTAGCGGTTTTAACAAATCCCTCACTGATAGTTTTTGCTCCAAATTTGAATCACAGTTTAACTTATTTTATTACCAGAAGTGTTAGTATAGCAAGCTTTCTACCAGTTTGAACATTACTTTTACCCACAACTATATGCAGGAATTGTTATGTTGCCTTTTCACCCTTCACCGATCACTGGCTCACTTGTAGATTTTTTCTTTTGATGACAATGCCAGATTGCCTTACGTGTTTGGTGCACTTGAATGCATCTTGTACTGCACCACTGCCAGCTCGTACCTGTGAGAAGATGCTTTGCAACAGGAAAATGCAGGGCTCGATCAAGGAATTGATGGCCTGCTCTGTGCACCTTCCCATTGCATACCACAACGCAAATTTCCCTGGATCCGCGCAAGACTCTTACAGCTTAAGGAGTAGTAGTTTGCCAGCTGCCCTCAATATGCTACCACAAGAAATGAATTGACTTCTGGGTGGGCCCCTGATTCTATTTTCATGATTGAAACGTCAATCAATAATTTTATTTTCTCAAGTAAAGTAAAACCCCCTATTAGAACTGTTGAAAGTTGGAATTCCTTTTGAAGATAATTAAGTGCCAACACTACAATAGTCCTCTCTTGTCTCTTCCTGTTTTAAATAAAACATTGAATTACGTTGAGGTATCCTCAATGCTATGCAGTAGTGCACACTAACCAAGCCAGACCACCCCTGTTGTTACAAATGCTTGACTGAGCATCAGGCCTTCAACTATTAGGGGAGATTACACAGTAGGTGGTACAGCCCAACGCTGAACAGCCACAATGCGCTATGCAATTGTAAGAAAGTTATTTTAACTTGCATTGTCTCAATGACAATATTTACTCATTGAATGGATTGGCTTGAACCCTAATTCTGAAGACGCATAATTGTATTGCAGGCAGATAAATTACTGCCCATGTCTGACACAACACTAGAGAAGAAACATTCTGACTGCTTGGTTTCACGAGTTTAAATCACGGCTAGTTTCCCCATGGCTATTTTAACCGTGGTATTTTCGACCCGGCCGTTTTGGGAATTTTTTAAAATCGGGGATTGCCCACCAAACCCCCCCATCTAACCTACCCCCACCACCTCTCCCTGCCACCCACCACCCCCTAATTCCCTACTCAAACACACAACACATATATTTAAAAAAGAAAATTGCCAAAAACGGCCAGGGTGAAAACACCACTGTTAAAATAGCCGCGGTCAAAATTGCTGCGATTAAACCACAGAAACCGGACTGCTCATAACTAGATTCAAATGCCTGGGTGTCTCTTTTTTGTTCCAGAAGAGGAGCGGCGCAAAGTGGTAGTATGACACATTCTTCACAACATTGCAACTCTTCGCAACATTCCACTATCAGGCAGCACAAAACCTTATTCGACAATGTGGCAGATGTATTGAGGATCTTACCAGAAAATGTTATTAAAGATCATGAAAATTGAGGAAAAGCTGTGTGGAGTTCACTAATTGCATATTTCTGCACTGATGGCTCCCTTTACATGGTTGTACGTCTTATCTGTTACGCAAACTTTTTTTCACCATTCTGTAGCACCCACATTGGGTGAAAACAAATATATAGGTAGCCTTGTACTGACTGAGATAGCCTTGTAGGAAAGAAAAACATTGGCTATTTATAGAAATTAAGTAGAAGGAATGGATGCACCTCATGTTAAATTACATACCATTCCTCTGCAGTATATCATGAACTGTTAATGAAACATTACCATGTCTGCTATATAATTATAATTGTTTTTTTTAAATAATGTGCTTAATATTGAAAAAATTAAATATTTCGAAGCGCAGACCCGGGATTGGAACATGTATTGCTAGGATCATTTTGCTTCCAAGAGGAGCGGGTTGCCACTGAGCTATACCATTGCCACTTATTGACTTTTGTGCACTTTGTTTTTACAAACAAAGTGGAACATCTCAAACTTACATATGCAAAAGTAGGGTTTGCCATGATTTATCATGCACACTTAAATGAGTGATGTCATGCATAATTTTTTTTCTCCAAAGCATTGGAGTAATAATCAGTAGCAGCTTGGAGAATTTCACTTGACTATATAAATATGTAAATCAACCCCCTTCAATTGACCCCTGTGGTAGCCATTTTACAAAGAATATTTTCCGCTCTGCAGCAACTGCTATGTGTATCTTGGGAAGATAGATGACTGAAAACATGACATTGTCCAGCAGGCATAGACGTATTTACACCAAGGCCTACTAGTCAGAGGCCTAGGATGGCAGATTGCCAGAGGAGCAGAATTTTATTGGAGTTTATTTCAATGTATTGGTTGTCATTTTTGTAAATATAAAGCCAGTTTGGTTTCTCTGAGTCTGGCCGATCCACAACACTGCCAGAAACGTTGAGCTGTTACTAGTCATTCCACTCTGACAGCCGAAGTCTTTCATGGCCAAACTCGTGCATATGCTTGATAGTTGCAAACACATTATTGTTGAGGTGACTTTTGTTTATTTAAAAAGAAAATAGGAAACGCGTACCAAAGCCAGCATGCTTTAGGTATTTAGTCATTCTGTCATACAATTCTTACAGACATATATGACAGATATAAAGCTCTTTGGTCATTCTTATCTTCCCAAAATGCTCTTTAATATGCAAAACAGCCAAAACCTCATTGGTTTTACTGGTGTCACTTCACATTATGTTTGGAGTTCTTTTTAATCAATACACACATACACTGTGTTAAGCAATCAGGTTTATATTCAAATGAACGACATGCATTTTTTAAACCGCTGCAAAAATTAGGGTTTGCCCTTCAGAAAAGTACAGGTTAAAAATGATGCATCATTTACAATATTGAACGCATGCCTATGCTCAAGACAATCCCATAGTTTCCACAGGTGGCACACAATTATGTTGAGAAGCAAGCACTCATTTCCCTCTCCAGCCCCACTTTTTAAAGGTCTATGGCTGCCCAACAGGTGCAAGCATGAAATAGATCAAATAGAAGGTAAAATGGCAAAAAGTAAACATGAAAGCATGAAATAGATCAAAGAGAAGTTAAAAAGGCTAGGAGTAAATCTGAATGCGCAAGTGCATCAAGAAACCTGTGAAAGGTTACCCAAAGCCATAGAAGGGTGAGAACAAAAACTCTGTGCCAAAGGTTCACACGGTTTCACAGCTGTAAAGGTGTCCCGTAAAGATATCCATTCAGCCATCTTTACAGAATCTGCTTAGCGGTAAGCAGGCAAATGACATCCCTGCTGTTTTTTTGTTGTTCAAGTAACACATCTAGCTCCAAATCCGAAACAACTGGAGAACCAGCCAACCCCTGCAGAGGTTCTACTAATCCCGGAGAAAGAAGAACCAAATTAATTGCATTTACATCAACAGTGCCTTTTTTAGGTTTAGGACAAGAACAAGGTGGAGGAAGAGGAAGCCTAAGAGAAAGACGAATAACCAGGCAACAGAAGAAAACCTAGTTGTGAACCTCTCTACCAGACTACTTACTGATTCTGAAAAAGACAACGTACAAAAAGGCCTTAGCTTTCTGCCTACGTATAACACAACGATGTTCGACACCAAAGTTGAAGTATTCTGATTTGTCAAGAAACTTAAATTAGAGGCCTTCTTTGATGACATAGAGGGTAATGTGAGATCTGATGGAGAAGAAGAAGAATCAGAATTGAAAGAATTCAGGAGCAGTAGTACCTTTATGCCACCCATTCAGTTACCATCAGTAGACAACAAGTGCTTAAAGCTTAAAGATCTGGAAGCCATCACATTCAAATGTCCACACCAAAAGAATCTTAAACCACAAAAAATGACACTAATTAGGAACCTCTACAATGATAAGAACATAACGATTAGACCCGCTGACAAAGGAGGAGCCCTGGTAATAATGAATGAAACAGATTATGATATTGAATGCATCAGACAACTTAATTATGCAAGTGTGTATGTGAAATTGGACGGTGACCCCACACTGATGATAATGAGAAACTTAGATGAATTACTATCCTAAGCAGAAGATTTAGGCTGGATCAACCAACACACACCGAAAATTCTACAAACGGAACATCCCAGAATTCCTAATTTTGACACGCTCCCCAAGATGCATAAAGACCCCACTAGACCACAAGGAAGACATATTGTGGCAGGAATGGACAGAATTTTACAGCCCCTAGGCAAATAAATTGACTATTTGTTGCAACCCCTTGTGCAAAAAACCAAGGCATATGTCAAAGATAGCACACATTTCTTACACCATCTCAATAGCATCATATACAATCCTGACTGCATTATGTTCACAGTGGGCGTCAAGAGTCTGTAAACATCCATAACACACAACCTTGGCATGGAAACTATAGAATGGATGCTATTAAATGAAGATGACATCAAACCCCAGAAAGAGTTCACCCTCATGCTACTACAATTCATAGCAGAGAACTCCTACTTTCAATTCCAGAACCAGTACAACCTCCAAGTGTCAGGAACATCGATGGGTGCAACAATGGCCCCAAGATATGCTAATTTATTTATGTACAAGTACGAAACAGATCATGTACTCAATCATGCGGTATGGCACAATTACATCAACTTGGGGATAAGATATATTGACAATATCTTCGGGATATAAATAGGAACAGATGAAAATCTGAACAATTTCTTTATGTATCTCAATTCGATAGATCCACGCATACAGTTCACCCATGAAATGTCACGTGCCACGACACACCTTTTAGACGTTGAGATCAAAACAGGAGTCAATGGGTTTACTACCAATATCTACCGTAAACAAACTGATCACAATAATTTACAGCATAGACTCAGCTTCCATCAACCTGGTCTCATTAAAAACCTTCCCTACAGTCAAGTTTTGTGAGTAAAATGGATTGTGAGTGACCCAGAAGACTATACTTGCGAGATAAAAGAAATGGGAAAGAAATGTATCGCTTGTGTATATAAGACACAAGTAGTTGAGGAAGCTACCACTAAGGCGAACAGGATACTATGGAATTATTTACTTACACAGGCGAGGGAAAGAACAAGCACACCTCCACTAGTGTACGTATCCACATTTTCCATACAAAGCAACAGGATCAAATCAATCATCAAAAGAAATTGGAGGACACTTGCCTGCGACCACAGGGTTGAACATCTTTTTAAAGAACCACTGGTGTTTTCATACCAAAGAAGTAAGAATTTCAGATACAAACTAGTCACTACAAGACCTCCTATTCAGAAGCAGAATACCACACGCATCGGCACATTCCCGTGCCTACACTGCATAAACTGCTGTTTCGTGACTAATGGAAACACATTCAACCATCCTCGCACAGGAGAGAAAAACAAATTGCAAGGCTATGCCACATGTGACACTCCTACCATTATATATCCATCAAATGCCTATGTGGCCTAAATTATATTGGACAATCAAAGCGACCCGCTAAACTAAAATGGAACGAACATAGATCATGCATAGAAATCAGAATCTCAATTCGGTAGTAGCAAGACACTGGCAGGAAAAGAGACACAACATCTCCCAGATACGATTTCAAATAGTCGAAGTAGTGACTAAGTATAACCAACATGAAAACATTACTAAAAAATGGCACCACAGGGAAACTTACTAGATAGAGCGCCTTGGCACACTTACACCTAATGGTAGCAATAAAGAAATCAACTATACATGCTACATATTACTTTTTGCTTTCCTGGGATACTCTCCCAATGGAGTGGTTTTGTGTTACACCGCAGAGACCTTAGTATGAACCATACCTCTTTGCATCTTTACTTTGTGAACATCAGCTTCTCATGTACGGAACTCTTTTTCCTGTTTTTTCTTTTTCTGCTTTTTTCTGTTTTCCACATTACAACTGCGCTTATTTTGGTATGTATGTTTTCTTGCATTTAACCCATCCGTATACTATTTATGTTACGCTTATCACTTTGTATATTTGTATATTCACATGCTGATATTATATAGAGCTCAGCCCTGAATATGGAACACGGTTCCGAAATGCATTGGCCAACAAGCTCATAAGGGTGAGAATGCTTATTTTTGCCTCCATGAATAATGATTACATTTTGATTTGGGCATCTTACGGAAAACATCGATGGACTGAATACTTAATTTTCTAATTAATAGATAACAAAATATACGAATATTGCAGCTTCTATGGAAGAGCATTCTGAGAGCGCCTAGCAAACCCAGTGGTACCACTCGGTTATCTGTTCATTTATCACTTCTGGGTTTATCATGTGTCTTTGATGACTTTCTGCTGCACGTTCAATACTGTCAGGAGAACCAACTACAAAGAATGTCACACAATGCATAGCTGTGATGCTTATAAGTAATCTTTACAGTAATTATATTTTAAATACAAGGTAGGACTTTTACTGTGAAACAGTACTTAAAACGACAGCCGGACATATATATCTATACCCACACATCTCAAAATGTTCCTATGTATTGTACAGTCTAGCCAACTCTACAGAGTTAACATTTTAAATTACTTTAAACGCAAACTGCCGTGACTCATAGTTTAAACCACACCCACAAAGGGAAAATTGTGCTGGAACGCCTGACCCATTGCTCAGTTTTACTCTTGGAGTGTTGAGTATTTTGAACAATTGCACGAACAGCAATGATGTAAACAGTATGTACCACTTATTTGTTATAAAAGGTGCATGCATTGTGCAGCTACGAGAAATGGTGCTGCTTCCCATGCATGAATGTTCAGGGCTGCCCTTATAAATTACTCAAACCGTGAGAATGCACAGCCGAAGAACCTTCTCTGACTGTCTTTACTCTACTGAGGAGTTTATGCCCAGGCAGAGTTTACAAATTTCACTTGAGATTTTTCCATATTTTAATGGCATTCCAGTCCAAGTTATTGGAGGTACGTCGGCTGCAGCAGGTAAATTGCCTTATTTCCATTTCCCCCCCTGCTAACACCAGAGCTTTAACAATGAGAAGGGGGTCAAGTTATTTTTTATTTAACATTTGTTTAAGAAGTGCCTGTACCACTTGCATATATTTCATATGTAAACTTTACCATTTGACAAGACCTGATGTAGAAATATAGTTATGGTGCATTAGTATTACAGACTATTCTAGGTGATTCTCATAGTGTGACAGCAGGCAATTTGTGAGAGAAACCAGATATTAGCATTGAAACCAAAATTCCTCCTTCCAACCTTCTCTCACTTGTGTCCAGTTGGTAGACAGCTTATGTTCTTATCATTTCCTCTAAAAGATTGTTTTCAGACTTAACTGAAAGTGAACCATTAGCCGTAACAATTACCTCTAGTGCACTCTACTTTAGAACACACTGCCTTATCCAAATCTTGGTCAGCAGAGAACTGAAACACTCTTTCAACTAACATAACATAGAAGATGATAGGCTTGAATTGATAGAGAAGAAGCAATAGCTTTCTAATCCCTGCAACCTTAAAAACGTCCTTATAATGTTATGGTGCCAAATGGGGGCCAAAAATGGGGGTGAAGCGGCATAGTTTGGACAACATGGACAGAGCTTGTTGAAGGGGCGAAATCTGGTGAAGGTGCAGAGTCTGGCAGAGGTGGAGTAAAGTTGTGGGGGTGCATGCACTTATTTGAGCTGAGGGCAGCAGAAATCTTAAATACGCAACGGCCAGCAGGTAGTCCAAGGGACAGATTCTGAAAAACATGGACCTCTCAATGAGATGCGCAATGGCGCAAAGATACACCTGTGCCATTGCGCATCTCATTGGAGGTGGCCAATTCACAAAAAATTACCAAAACGTTTGCTTTGTGCAAGGGAGCACAAGTTTGCACACAAAAAAGTAATGGCTTACCTATGAAATGTGCATGTTTGTCATGCATCTAGTCATATGTGCCTAAAACTGGCGCCAATGATGTTGAATGTCTGAAGATGCACCCAAAAAGAAGTGCATCTAATTAGATGCGCCTAAAACAGGGGCAAATGATGTTAAACCTCTAACGCCAGGTCCAAAAATAAGCACATCTACTCAAATTCACATAAACAGGCGCAAATGACGTTGAACATTTGACAGTGCCCGAAAATGTGTGCATTATGTGAGATGCAGCAAAAATAGGCGCAAATGCCAATAAGAAGTGGAGAAAAACAGGAAGTTCACAGAAACAAAGCAGAGAACACTAGAAGACCATCATGTTGTATCCTGTGACATCCTGCGTATTGCGATGTAATCCAGGAAGAGGAATACTGCTGATGATGGTGAAAAAAAGCAGCGGGACAAGAACTTCACAGAAGAGGAGGTAGCGGTCATGGCTGATTTCATTAAGGGCAGTGATTACACCCTTAACCGCCTGGAAGGGCAACGCTCCAGCCTTGCTTTCAGGGCGGCATTCTTAGGCAAACTGACAATCAATATCAATGTCCTGGATGTCAGCCGGAGAACAATCAAAGAAGTGAAGAAGCGCTGGGGGACATGAGGCTCAGGACAAAGCACAAACTGGCAGACATGCGCAGTCATGCCAGGGGCACAGGAGGAGGACTGTGCAACAAAAACTCCCTACCTAACGGAGGAGGTAATTTCTGGCATGAGTCCCACAGTGGCAGTGGTCGGCATTGGAATACCAGACACAGATGCAATGCCACCAGGTGATCAATATGAATGGAACATGACCTGTGTGTGAATATAAATGTGATGTGTGTGGTCATTGAAGAAATGTTCCCACTGTCTGACACTCATTCAACACGCATAAGTGCCTGTGGAGCAGAATTTCATTTCCTGGGGTGATTATGTTGTGTCCCGCATGCATATTACACATCCTAACATGACACAGCCTACCAACCTGTGTGAATTGATTGCAATGACATGAAGGTTATTACTGTACATTTCCTCTATGTGTGATACCATCAGGGCACAACATTATTATTATTATTATTATTATTATTATTATTATTATTATTATTATTATTATTATTATTATTATTATTATTGTATTTATTGAGCGCAAACCTACCTTTGGGAGCAACAGAGGGCTTTACAATCACAGGGGAGAAATCGCAGACAATTTGGCAGCAAGGGATCTACAAGAAGACAGGGGAGGAAATAGTGGGGAGCAGATCAACCAGCCTCAGATAGGGTGGAGAGTTGAGGGTGTAAGTGAGGAGGGGTTGTTTTGCACCCCCATACATTCAGCGCAGAAGGGACCACCTGCTCCTGCAATAGTGGGGAGACGTCCTCCTTGCCATTCCCTGATGAGCAGTGGAAGAGGGACTATTGCAAGACACATTTTGACTCCATTTTGTGCTCCTCGAGACTCCATTTTTGGACAATGCCGCATTCTGATACCTGTGAAGCCTTCTCTCCCTTCTGCAGTGCCGCGCACAGCGAGCACTGAGAGCCCCCACCTCCTCCTCCCATGTCTGTGCCAACCAGGCTAATTTCTCACAGATGCTATGGCGTGAATTGGTACAAGTGAACAGTGTATTCATTTCTCCTTCCTCTGAGCTCACTGCCCTGTGTGTGACCGGGGTGAATCTCGACTTGTGACCCATCCGTCTCCACAAACCTGCTCCTTCTCCCCTCATGCCCACCTTTGGAAGTTATAACCTGCACAAACTTTTGCCCCTCCATTCTTCCTTTGATGTAAAAGAAGTGTGACCCTTCCCCGCTGCACAGCCTAGAGTGCCCCCAATATAACTGTTATCATGTCATCATATATCCCGCCCAAAACCAACACCTATCAATTGATTCTCCCGAGCTCTGGGGCGCAATGGTAAATAAATATTTTTGTGTAGGCGGAGCGGCAATCTAGGTGGCCATATTACCCGGCACTTCGCCACACCCCCGGATCCTTCCCTTCTACAAAGGCCTGAGGCGGGAATGTGTAAATAAAGTGTACGATTTATAGGCACCTCCACATACCAGTATATAGTATGTGGTTTGCATTATTTACTGCATGTTAGAGATATTGGCCCTCATTACGAGTTCGGCGGTAACCATGCCGCTATTAGCGGCATGGCTGCCGCTGAAATAGCGTCGGGGTCCGGGTCCTCGGAAAGTGGACTTACCGGGCCATTCCGAGTTCGGAAGGCCCGGTAATTCCTCCCTCCAAGGACCCAGACACGGTCCTTCCCCATTCCCATTTCAGCCCCCATAGGGCTGAATGGGAATGGGAGAGGGAGCAAACAAGGGCCATTACGAGATGGCCCGTTGTTTGCTCCCTCTTCGCCTCGCGGGACCCGGTAAGCACGCCTGGTTTTCCCAGGCTTGCTTACCGTGTCCCACGAGGGGAACTCATAATGCGGCGGTACGGAGTGAACGGCGCCGGCACCTTTTACGGCGCCGTTCACTCCATACCGCCAGGGTCGTAATGAGGCCCATTGTGTAGCTTAGTTAGCCAGAACATTCTCCTGTTCTGGACCCAAACTGACCTTCACCTCGCGAGGATAAGCCCAGCTGACCCACTTGATGCCTACCAGGACCGCCAAGCTGCCAGCCAATCCTGTGGAGCCAGTCCCTACACCAACATACTATATATATATATCTCTCACCAATCCTAATGTCCCCCAATATACCTATAGAGGAAAGTCACTAGTGACGTTTCTAAAGCTTATAATGTACTGTCTTTGTATTGTTTGATAGAGCGCTCTCAGGGCAGCAGAGTTCTCTGTATGCTTATCTTCGATAAACTTGGTTTTACTTACAACCTTTCTCTTGGTCTCATTCCCTACTGGAGTGTGTCCTTTTACTAAGAGTTTATTATTATATTATTGGGGATTGACCACCTTCAAAGATGTGCAAACATAGGTGTTAGAGGGAGCCATTCCTTGAGGAGGAAGGTCTTGAGCTCCTTCCTGAATGGTAAAAGCAAGGAGGCGAGTCTGATGTTGACGGTGGAGGAGGTTCCAGAGTCTTGGGGTGTAGACAGAAAAGGCCTGTCTTCTGGTTCTTTCCTTCTTGCACCAGCAAAGTTCAAGTATGCGCATTGCCTTACTTCTGATGGATCGCAGGCCTCCGGAGATGCTGATTTTTTCCATGAGGTAACTTGGGGACTTCAAGGTGACAGCCTTGTAGATGATGCAGCAGGATTTGAAGATGATACTGGCCCGCAGAGGGAGCCAGTGCAGTTCGAGGAGGGTTGGGCCGGATGATGTGGCAAATTTGCAGAGTCCTCTGATGAGCCATACTGCATCATTGTGGAAACATCTCAGGGGTGCCAGGCTAGTTGATCGAAGGCCTTCCAAAAGGACATAGCCGCCATCCAGGTGGGAGAGGGTCAAGGCTTGGACAGCAGATTTGAAGTTGGTTCCTGGGATGAAGGCTTGATTTTCCATAGTAGAGAAAGTTAGTACCAATCTGATGTGTTTTCCTTGCTATGTGCTGTTTGAAGGAGAGGTGTCTGTCGATGTCGAATGCAAGGGATTTGGTGCAGAGGGCCAGCTGGGATGTGAGGTTCATAGCAGAGAGCCAGGTCTTGTTGTCAGGGTGTTCAGTGTTTTTGGTCACAGTAGGAATTCTGTCTTGGAGGGGTTGAGTTTCAGGTAATCACTGGACATCCATGACTGGATCAATGTTGTCAGGCTTTGAGCCGTGGATCTCTTCTATGGAGGATATTTTGAGGTAGAGCTGCTTGTCATCTGCACATTGGTGCATGTGGATGTTGTGTGAAGCAAGGAGGGATCTAAGTGGTTCCAGGTACAGATTGAAGATTGCAGTGGAACGGACTCCACAGTTGATGGGAAGAGTTGGTGATCTGGGGGAATCAATTTGTACGAATTGTAGGTGATTAGCAAGGTAGGATTTCAACCAGCAGAGGATGCTCTTGCTGATCCCATGCAGCAATTTAGATTGTTGGTGAGTGGCTGATGCTCTACTGAATGCTGCTGAGAGATCAAGTAGAACAAGACTGCCAGGATGACCTTCATTGAGGGCATCGTCGATTACGTTGATGGTAGCAGTTTTTTGCCTGCATTTGGGCCAATGCCAGATTGGTAGGATTTAATGTGTTGGAGGAGTTGCATGGCTACTGAGGGATGATAGGGTGACCATGAGGTCTTTCATGGTGAGTGTCTTGAACATTTTGCAGGTAGTTGTGGTTTTGCGCAATGGGATGTGTAGTGTGCAGTCAGTTGTGGAATTTGTGTCTTTTTGTTGGCAGATCATGCTGATCTTGTTGATGAGGAAGGAGGTCATGGTGATTGATGTTTTGATGGGGGGCGGTACAGATGGGTCGGGCAGAGGGTTGATGGCTTTGAAGAGGGCTGTGCTTTCATTGTTGGCCTTGGTTATGGTGTTTTGGTAGTTGTTGACATTGGTAGTGGTGATCAGTCATCTGCTTGTAGCACAGAGTCCATTGAGCAGGGCGTGGTTGGATACACTGCAGGATTTTTGGCAAATCTTTTATGCTTTTCTGATAGTTTGTTTGCTTAAGTTTTGTTCTTAGGTGTACCAAGGTGTGGAAGGTTTAGACTATAGGGTGCATTGTTTCACTGGGGCATGGAGGTTGATGTTTGTAGTGAGGGTGGTGTTGAGTTCCTGGAGAAGTGAGTTGAAGTCCTGGTTCAGCAAATGTGAGGTGGAGTTTGGCAAGGTCTTACGTGAGAGCATGGACTGGGAAGTTCTTGAATCATCTGAAGGTTTGTTTGCTGAGTTTCTAATGGGGTTGCTTGATTGGCGTGGCATGGCTAATGTCAAAGGGTCTTGCCAAATGGTCTGAAAAGTCAAGCAGGATTGGAGAGCTGTGATGGAAGTAGGGTAGGGTGGTGTTGATTAGGTCCAGGATATAACCTTGCCTGTGAGTTAGATCTTTCATGTGCTATGTGAGCTTCAGTTTGTCAAGTAGGCAATGGGGGACTTCCTTCATTGACTTGGTTGCTGGGTTGCCAGGGATGTTGAAGTCACTGAGGATGATGATCTCCTGAGACATATGGAAGGAGGAGACTACCTTGGGTCTAAAGGAAGGGTCACAGCAGAGGATAATAAAGCTGCAGGGGTCGATCAGCTAATAGGGAGGCAAGCAGAGAAGTTCCAGAAACTCATTCAGTTTTCGCACAGAAATGATTGCAATCAAAAAGACATAGTAAAAATGTAATATTAATATCTATGGAGCCCAATGGCTTAAAGGGGGGACTCTGAACGGTGTTCAGACCCCTGGGAAGAGCCCAAGCAGGGGTTAAAGCCCTAGTTTTGGGGCAAGCAGAAACCACACATAGCCTTTGCTCCCCTGACAACCCAGTCTCCTGGGTCCCTGAAGGCCCAGGTAACTCCCCACATACCCTAAGAGAAGGACAAGCCTGACCCAAAGAAAATCTCTCTTGGGGAAACTGTGAGAACTCATGGACTCCAGCCTGCACATACTGATGCCTGCTACTCCAGGAGACAAACAACTTTCAGTGGTGCTCATTGGAGCAATGAGTTGAACTCTTGTGGGAAGCATGTAAGGAACAGACTTCCCCTTTAACCCAACTAACTTAGTCCCTCCAGACCAATAGTCAAGCTGCCCAGATCCAGTTTCTGCTTAGCAAAAATGTGTCTTGTGAGAGCACCTGTGAAGGTTCCTGAGAAAGAATCAGTGAAGGAACTCAGTCTAAGCCCACCAAATGAGGAAATCAAGTTCTCCTGGGCCAGATGGGAGTGTTTAGTATCAACATGGAACTGATGGACCTGTCTTCTGGATAGTTAATGGAATCAAGGGAATGGGACAGGAGGCACAAACTAAATCTCTGGGCCAAGGAAGTGTGAGTCCGTCCCCATGCTCCCTCCTCCCTGGTTCGGGGTAGAAGAGAGGTCTTCCTCAATGCAAACATATTGCTTCTCGGCCTGCCCCAATAGTGATTGATGAAGAGAAAAGCGTTCAGGGACAGTATCAATTTTGTAGAAGCCAAGAAGGGGTGAATAAACCTGTCCACCAAAGACATTTACACCCCACTCAGATGGACTGCCTGGAGAGATAAATGGTTGCATTCCCTCCTGTTGGTTTACAAGGGTTACTGCCAAGTTGCTGACTGCCCAAGCTAAGACAGCTTGGCACAGGAAATCTTCTTTAAAAACACAAATGACCTGGAATATAGCCTTCAACTCCTTGAAGTCATAGGACAGTCTGTTCTCTTGATGGGACCACCATCCCAGCTAGGATCTAGGCCCCATTTGTGCACTGCACAGTTCCATGAGATTACAATTAAAACAGGAATAACTCAAACTTTTCCAAGCCCCTAAAATAATGAAAAATACCAAATATTTTCTTTTTTGTTTTAATTTGGGTGGTCCCCTCCCTCAAGCCCCCTATTTCCACACACTGCACCTCGTGGCACTCGCGTCCATGGTCAGAACAACAGGAGAAGAGGGAGTAGGGGAAATCATCCACTTCAGATTTCTTGGTCTCAGCAACCACTAAAGAAGACCCCTGAGTTTGCCTGAGATTGGGATAATCTTTTTGAAATTCTGAGACTTTGATTGCCAATGCCCTTGAAGAAGGGATAACAGAGATCTGAAGTGCAGCCAAGCCCAAGTTGTGACAAAAATAGTGGCTGCCATCAGCCTCAACCTAGTTCTGGCTGAAGCAATGAGAGAATGACACAGATTTATGACCTTCCTCGACAAGGATTGATCACTTTATTCTGGTAAATGAAACATTCCCTCCTCTGTGTGAAAAACATAGTCTGTCAACTATAGTTTCTGTGTTGGAATCAACTGAGATTTCCTGAAGTTGATCAGTAATTTGAGGGTGCGAAGCAAGCTACAGGTGAGGTTAATACAGTTGTTGAGTTAAGGGTAGAACCTAAACCCCTCCTTGTGAAGCAAGCCTACCAAACCTGCTAGGGATTTTGTAAAAACTTTGGGAGCTTATCTGAGCCCAAAGTGAAAGCCAAAAACAGAAAATGCTCAGAGCTCACTGTAAAGTAGAGGAATTGCCGATGGGAGTGATGCACCGGAAAGTAGGGAAAGTGGAGGTAAGCATCCATCATATGCAGGAAATCTAGCAAGTCCTCCTTGGAGGTCAGAGGGATCACTCTCTACAGACTCTCCATGTGGAAAGCAATATTCTCCTATTAGTCTGCCCACCAGCCTGAAGCCCCACAAGCTTTAGGGAACAAGAAAAACAATGAAGTAGCACCCAACGCCTCGAACTGTGGAGGAACACCCCGAATGGCATCCATCAGAGGAAGGGTCCTCAACTCTGGTTGCTGGGCCGCTCTTTTCAAGCTGTTCTTCTGAATCAGGGAGATCCAAAGACCTAGGTGTAGTGGAATCTCACAGAATTCTAGAAGGCAGCCTTCCCAGGTTATTGACAATACCCACAGGTCTGAAACATCCTCCTCCCGGTTTATAGTGATAATATCGAAAACCAAAATCTCGAAAACCAAAATCTCGAATACAAAAGGCCGAAAAATAAAATATCGAATTTTTTTTTCAATGTGTTTTTTTTTTAAATGGGGGGGTTCCCCCCCAACCCCCCTTTTTTTCATTTTTTTTTTATTTTACCCCTTTTTTTTACTTACCTGACCCCAAAAACATATATAAATAAATAAATAAAAAATTCGATATTTTTTTTTTCGATATTTTTTTTTTCGGTCTTTTTGTATTCGATATTTTGGTTTCGAGATTTTGACTGACTACCCCTCCTCCCACTTGGTGCAGAAAAGCAACAAGCTGGCCTCCACCTGATGAGTCCTGGGCCAGTCAGTTCCACTGGAGTTTCACAGAAGTGGAGTCAAGCTCGGGTTGAGGAAGAGCCCTGGGGATGCCCTTGAAGATCGGCCACCTTGACCGGCAGGCAATCTGTAGGAGGGTCTGGTATTCTGATCTGATCTCCTTCTCTGAAGATGGAAGTGGGATTTGCACCAGAGAGTACCCGTGTGCTTGTCTTATTTGTGGACCTCCTTCACCTTGTATTCCAATTTGACCCCAAAGAGCTTGAATTTATGGAAGGGAAGATACAGGGCTACCAACCTCTGGGTGGTGTTAATCTTCAGGTCA
Organism: Ambystoma mexicanum; assembly: GCF_040938575.1. Lineage (NCBI taxonomy): Eukaryota > Metazoa > Chordata > Amphibia > Caudata > Ambystomatidae > Ambystoma > Ambystoma mexicanum. Next base: position 453,644,383 of record NC_090937.1, read on the forward strand.
CGCATATGATTCTGTCGCCTGGCTAAAATAGAGGTCACCATGGTAAGGGTTGCCACTCACAGCCCAACAGAGGTGAGACCAGAAAGCAACTCGTCTTGCAGGTGAATGCTCTTAGTCCAGTTTGAACAATGTCGCCCCTCCATTTTCTCAACTAGCTACTGCAAGTCTTCAAACAGAGAATTAGTCATATAGGAAGCTAGGTATGGCCGCACATAGCCAGACATGTCCATGCAAAGTTTATTTTGAGGGACGAGGATATCCAAATGAAGCAGTACAAAAGATTTGTCAACTGCACAGCTGTCAAACAAATTGTCCAACACTATGAAGAATGAGCAGAGTGTCATGTGTGGTTTATCTCTATTCTCTCTTCCCCACAAGTGTCCTCTCACTTACGCGCAGATAAAACACGGTGGACATTACCATCAGTTTTACCTACCAATGAACACACCTGACGTGTTCACACATACCGAACATGGTAACACCTGTTTCTGATGGTTACCAAGGACAAACCACTACCTCGAACATGAACGAAGGCCTTTCAAAATAAATCCAAGCACTGACACTGAATATGAGGCTTAATAGTCATATTTAAAGCCTCAATGCTGATTCGCAAAACCACAACAGACCGATGACATACAAACCAGCCCCAGAGTGTGGTAATTGAGACACATATATATCCCTCCCTCATACTTGTTTGGCATCTATTTGGCATTTTCCCATCCTCTTACTGTCTCCCTTGCTCATTTCTTCCATGGCAAGCCCAGGTGCTCTGAAAGTAGTGCACTAATTTGGAAAGTATATAAGCTTGTGAACATAAGTGTTCTTACAAGCATCCCCATGCACAGGTGTGGATGATGCAGAATAACATCCTCATGGTGTTGGTGTATGCCGGCAGATCTTTGTAAGGTGAGGCCTATTGTTTTACTCCTGTGGTCCTCAGGAGATTTCACCAATAAAAGAATGGCATTCGTTGATGTTATGTTCTTTGACACGTGTGTCTTTGACGTTTAGGACGATTGTTTGTTTATCATTCACATCACTTGAACTCCAGATTTTTTTTACGGGTACATACTGTGCATACCAATCACATCCATCATTGCAAAGTATATTTTCCTTTCAGCCCCCGGATTCTGAAGCAATGAATTGATAGCTTTCAAACACAAATTACCCTAATTGGGATCATGTGGCAGAGGAGAATGCGAATGTAGCGAATTAGATCTATTTCAGATTCCTGTTTCCAACCAAACAGCATTACTAATGTGCAAAACTCCATGCCAATTGAATGGAAAATTTGCAGAAGAAAATAAAGTTGACCTGAACTTTTTCTTTTACACTGACTGTAACGACAGACGATTATGGGTCAAGGATGCCAGGAACATCCTGGATCAATTATTGATGTCTGAGGTTGATTTTAGCTATCTTTATGTGCGAAGGCTAATTTCCCCATCCCAGAAACAGATGTTTCCTTTGGCTGTCAAGTTGGACGATTGCCTTGTTGCTTTCGGAACCGAACTGTGTATCTTGGGACAACCTCAGAAGGTATTATACAATGCAGAGGGTGTCACATGTGCAAAGTGTGTATTGCCTTTGAAGGAACAGCACATCAATGTCCACCCTGGAAGGGTACTATTGGTTACAGGCAGGCACCTGAGAAGTAATGTGTGCTCTAGAATCAAGGAGACTGATCAACAGTGGTCTGGTACCATGCAGAACGCGCTCTGCTTCTCATTTAATCGAATGCAATTCAGGGATTTAAGCTTCATTTGTAAGCCTTTGGAAAATGCTACAAAGTCCCAAAGGTTAGAAAAATCGACGAGGATAAAAGTGAAAAACATGCTACAGATGAGAAGGCATCAAAAATGGTGCTACTCATTGGCCCTTTCATTCGCTAGATGTCAAAGTATCTCAAGTGAATATCGCTGTCAAGGATTCTGCAGCCCAGTAACTGATGTTTTGAATGTTTTTTCTTCATATATTCTTAACAGAGTAGACATCAGTTAGATATTTATTTATTTGTTCATTTCTAAAGCGCACTAGGCCTAGAGGCATCAAGGCGCTGGAATGATATTACTAAAATGTATCCAGGCAAAGAGAAAACAACCACAGGGCTGATTCTCAAGCTTTGGTTCTATGAACATTTACCAATTAAATGTTGCTGAACTGCAATTTTGCTGAATTATTTTTGGTTGATTGTTCTGAATTTTTTCTGACCGCAAACAGTGGGGTCCGGGGACCCCCCACAAACAATGGGGGAGACCCCCCACACCCTGCATTCCATCACCAATGCCCCCTTTCTATATACCTTATACCTTACCCCAATTTACCATTTACACCTTTGTGGTAAAAAAAAACAGCAAAAAATGCAGCCAAGAAAATTTCTGTGACATTGCAATTCAGCAAAAGTAGGTAATACCCAAGCTTTTGCTGGGAGCAAGAAAGGAAATGGCTGAAGCATCTTTCAGATGCTGATTTGCCAATGAAATTGCCAAAGATTTCCTTCAATGTATTTCAAAGACGTTCCAGGAATCATCAGATCTGATCCCGTGCAAATATTTGTGAATATAGCAATCACCCATGCATTGGGGGCATGAAGAGCCATTAATGGCCCACCAGCTTGAGTCAAAAATAGGCTCAAGCGAAGCTAGGACATCAGTGAGGGCTGAGGGTGTAACTGGTCTTGTATGCCCCTAAATTCTTGGGTGATCACTATTCGCACCTGGGGCTTCTCGAGGGTGGGAATACTTTTGACAGTGTTTTTATTTCACGGCAAATGGGATCAGAGTGTATTTGCAAATGCTTAATTTTCTGTGGCGAAAACAACAAACAGCAAAATGAGTATTCCCTTTTCTATTACGATGGGACCAACACGGCGAGGGAGGGATCAGAGAGAAAGCATGGAGCTGCAGGGAAAGCTAAATCAGGATTGGGGTTCCCATGCAGGACTGGTAGTGCTGATAAGGGGATGAAAAGGAGAGGGGGTCGAGGAGGGTGTCTGGTGACAGGCAGACAAAACTATTTCAGAACCAAAGGAAAGGTGCCGAAAGCCAGGAGAATGTGGTCGGTGCTTGTGGATTCATGCCCACATTCCCAGCCTCCTGATTGGCTGCGCTGATTCCCTATGTCGGAAATAGCATTTAGTTCACAGTTTTGTGCTTAACATACTCATTCATTGGATTCAGAATACATGGTGCATTTTACTGACGCTTTTAGTAGGCATAGGGACTTTCATTAGCAAGTTTTCTTTTAGCGACTGTACATTTGTGAGTAAATACCTTAATGGGGCATATCATTTCTACAAAAATAGAATATGCTGCTCCTTAATATGTAGTGAGGGGTGACCTTCTGCCAATTTACTGGCCAAAGGTTTTTGCTTTTTATCTTGTGTTTAATATTTATGTGAGCAATTGTACTCCATTCTGTGGACTGCCTTCCAACAAATAAGCAGTAAGGGACCCGAAGATACATTACGGAAGTAGGAGGGTAAGGTAATAGGTTACATTCTCTTTTACTTTTCATCAACATGTTGACATAACTAGTAATTCCACCTCACCAGTATCAGTACCAGTAATACCACTAGTAGAAAGTAGTAGTAGTACTGAAACTAAAACTACCAATAGTTGTATTAATAGTAGTAGCAGTACAACTGCTACTATAATGACCGATAGTACTAATAGTACTACCAGTATAACCAGTTGCAGTAGTGGTGCTACTTCTGAAATTAGGAGCAGTGGTCAAACCACAATCGGCAATAGTACAATTAGTACTAGTATTAAAATAGTAGAAGAGCTAGCAGGAGTAATATTACTACTACTACAAATAGTAATAGCACTGACACTAGTATTACACGCAGTGCTAGAAATACTATCAGCAGTAGCAGAACTATTAGAATTAGTACTAGTGTCAGTAGTATTAATACTAGGACCAATGGCAATACTACCACACATAGTACTAGTAGTACATGTAGTACTATTACCACCACTACCAGTAGTAGTCATATACAGTAGCACAAGTAGTATTAGTACTACTACTAGAAGCAGCAATAGTATTAACAGTAGTGGTAGTACTCTTATAAGAAGTATTACCACTTACCAGTAGGATATATACTATTAATGTTACCAGTAGAGGTAGCAGTACTACTTCAATTAAGGGCTGTAATACTGGTACCAGTTGTTGTGCTACCACTAGCATCTGTAGTATCACTAGTAGTTGTGGGCACATCAACAGTAGTGAGAGGAGGAGTACACTAGAAGCAATCCCAGCAGGGCCTCTAGCACTGGCAGTGATACTACCAGTAGTGCTTGAAGTAATACTGTGAGCAGTTGAAGAAATATTAGTTTTAGGTTTAGTATCATTAGTAACATTAATACTGCTACCAATGCCAGGGCTAGTACACATTCTAGTAGTACTGCTATCCATAGGGGAAGTCAGCCTGCATGCTTGGAGAGGAGGTGAGGCTGGCTGACGTACCGCAACCAAGAACGGGGGAAGGTACCATTGAGCGACATCCAAAGACGCACATCAGAGGAACTGTAAAACTAACTGATGTGCTAACCAATTCCCCCTTCCTACTCCTCCAACATCTCCAATACCACTATACATGACCAGGGTCTAGCCACACTACACATAGACATACTGAGAACTAATCTAATCCTCTCACTTGTATGGCAAGTCCCTTTTTGTATTAATAAAAGGAATCCAAAGAGCCACAAAATTGTGATGAACCAGATATGAGAAAAACAAAAATGTATTGTAAAGACCAAGGCAGGGAAATATTTAGCAGACATTAAAATATAGTAGAGAGAATGCATGTTTTAATTGTGGTTACAGATATCAAAAAGCAACAATTTGTTATAGGTTTCTTCACAGTCATTGGCTGGTATGAGTGTAGAGGAGCAGTTACATGCCTCTGCAGGAAATCCTGCCCCCCTACCTCCTATATGTTAGAAGCCTGAGATTGTGTCATGCTTAACACCAGCTGTTGTGGCCATACCACAGCGGGTATTTGAAAGAAGGTATAATCGGAGAAAACCCTATCAAATGTATCCCTGAAGAGATGACAATCTGAGGGAGGAATTCCCTGAAGGAATATGGAAAGGGTGAAAGAGAAGCCAGTGACGTCAAAAGAGACGAGCGTGATGCCCTGAGGATACTGGCTGAAGAGAATACATGGATTTTACAGAAACAGATGACGAAGTTAAGAATCAAGTAAACGTTCATATGCTAAAAGAAGATTGCAAGTGTGTGAAGCACTGCAGAAAATGCAAGCCGTTTAAAAACTGTGCAGATGCTCTAACGCAAGTAGATTAAGTAATCTTAGAAGCTGGCTATATGTAGTGAATAGACTGCAGGCAAAGCCGCCGTTGTATAATCACTGTCATGAATTTAGTAAGCCATGACCCATGGAGAGAAAAGGCGAGAACTGTGTTGCAGCAAAAATATGCTGAGATCGTGGATGACGAGGCTGCCTGGCCTGGTATCAATGCTGAAGCAGCCAAGGTCGGTTATCTATTCTTGAAGGCATTGAATGTGCAAAGCTGAATCATCCATGCAAAGAACGAACACCAAGAGTGCCAAGTTCTATTCATTTAAGACATTTAAATGCTGCAAAATGGACCAAATCGTGGTCTCCTGTCATGTGAGCCAAGGATCGAAAAAGAGTTGAGTATGGAGTTCTAGAACAACGATAGTGAAAGCCTGTACCCTCATATATTCCCACAGACAAGGATACTTTGCAAGGCCAAGTTCAAAGACAATTTTCATGAGAGAAGGCATGGGTGATGAGAGATGTTGTGCTAATTTGGTGGGGAGGTAAAGTCAAGTCCACCTCCTGGCAACTGAGTCTGAGCTTACGTGCTGCTAAGTGAACTGAATGTTCCAGACATGGCACGAGCGTGCCAACCAATTATAGAGGGCCTTATAACAAAGGCCTTATAGTTTGAAGACCAATGATAAACTGTGTACTTAACAGTATTGAAGATGACATGTTTTAGAGGTAGGCATTATTTGTCCACCTGACAGTAGATAGCCAAATACAATCTCATCCCTGATAGAAATATACTTAGATGTTCCCCTTGAACGTATCACAATCCATCATAGGTTTTTATTATTTTGCCACGTAGTGTGATGTCAATTCTGACATATATTTTGCAGTAAGGATGCTTTTATGAGAAATGCACTGAGAGCTCGAGTGAACGTCCGTTGATGGCTGTTGTAACTCCCTGTTTTAGATCATTGTTAATAAAACAGCAGCTATCCCATCTTCTAGAGTTGGTTCGATTATTTGGTGGCAGAGTTACTCTGCATCCCCATCCATTGTATACACGATATCCAAAGGGCCATATGCTCATGAGTTACAGTATATGTGTTTCCATAAAAGACACAACTTCATTGCTCTATTCTAAACATGTGGTAACAGTGACATCTATGCTGGTTCGCTCATGTCCAGTGAAGTCATCTTCCTTCTCACGCTCCATGATTGAATGGGGAGTGTTAAAACAAATAACAGTCAGATTTGGTTTTCTATTGGCTGTTTGAGGAGGAGTAGATATGGAGTGAGTAAGCACAGAACGATCAACTAATCCTAATGTGAGATGTGAAAGTGTGACACAAATTTATAACATTTAAGTTCCTTCCTAAATGAGCTAAGCGGTTGGCACCAGAATACTGTTCCCATCATTATGAATTATGTACTATCAGTTTATTTTTCAACTCTCTTGGTGGAAAGGCTACTTGCATGTTCTTCCTGGTTCTCATGAGTTAATCTGTCCAAATTCTGACCTGATGTGCTCGGGCTTAGCTGCGAACAAACTTTGCTCTTCCATAAAGGCATATGTGTGAATGTACATGTGTTTGCACAGTGTATGTTGCCATAAAACTATCTTTATTTTGCTAGTACATTCAAGCAGTGTGACTTAGATATGAACTACTCTACTGACCTCAGGTTCCTGGTCAATGCTATAGTATGAGTAATATTATGTGAGTGTGGTATGGCTTCAGAAGTTGTCACCATCATTGTTGCATTCACATGATGTGAGCTATGTGTAATCTTCTCTGTTGTTCACTAATTCCCAATTAGGGCTGAATGATGGATACCGGTTTCTTGCAAACTGATTGTTCGGCAGAAAGAGCTCTACAAATGTGATTTATGCTACAGGGGACAGTGTTGTGCTGCTATCGGTCTCTCTCTATAAACATGCTTGCTCGGGTCTTACTGCTCAACCTCTGCCAACGGGTGACCTTCATTAAGCAACGTTTTGTTATTCTGCCTAGGGACACAAGTTGTTATATTTCTGAGGGACATGGCTTTGGGAACTCGGCAAACCTGATGTTGTCTGACCAATCACGGCACAGTGTCTTGTCCTTAAACCCTGGGTTCTAGTATCGTTTTCTGTTGTACTTCCATGATATCATTACCACCTCTAAAACCCTGGGAAAGCTTTCAACTCCCTTGCTTTTAGCCAATCATTGTGCAGCATTCGGCTTGTGGCTGTGTGAATATTGGAACTGGGATTACGCGTCTTTCAGTGAGGGTCTGACTGCAGCTTTCTGCTATGGGGTGATGGGGAGATTGTAATGATTCAAGAATGGCGAACTAAATCTCCAGGCCCTCATGTACTGTATTCAAATAATGTAAAACAATAGTGATCATGTAGTCATCAATATAAACACTTCTGCATTTCTCTAATTAATGTTGAATGCAGTTGGGTTTCAGTAAAGGTACATGGCTATGTTAGTCTAGAAAGGATGTGTTATGGCCTGGTTGAAGCATAGCTACTGGTGCTCTGTTGACCTAAACATAAAGCCTTTTGCTAAATGAGGCTGCTTTCTTCGTTACAATGAACTTTTCTCACAGTGACTTTCCCAGATCATATTTTCGTGCATGTTTGGATCTTTGGATAAATGTGTCCATGTTGTCATACTCTCATACATTGTCCCCTTTCATCCCTTGAGGGATGAATATTTTTCCAGTTTCCCCTTCATAGCTTTCTTCTTCTTCTGGCCACTCATAAACACTCCTGGGTATCCATATCTTCCCTATGTGTCTTGGATCTCCACCATACATAATATAATCCCATGGACTGCATTGTAAATAGCTATCTAATCCTCACCCATCTCTCTGAGACTCTGGAAGGGATCTTAGAGGGAACATACCCTTGCACATAGTCCATAAATCCATCAACACCACACAAATGCACACCAACACAATACAATAAAACACTGAACAGTCCTCTGCGACTCTGGACCCCCTTATGGATACAAATAACCTTTGCACACAACTGCAACCCCACTCTAACCTTATACGACCCACACACCCAACACAAAAAGTAGCACTTATCCGAGGCACTGAGTCCCACCCATGCGGTTACAAGCGGGGCCTCTCAAACCAACTCTCACACCCAAGACAACTCACACCGACTCCAGTTCCTCCTGGTTCCGAACCTATCCTATCACCCTATCCTTAGTAACACACCCTGCCCACTAGCAGAGCCACGTGAGCGCCTGCAGACTGCCCTCGGGTGGTAGCGGAGCACAGTATAAATCAACATAGCATAACATATTACTAGCAGAAGTCGTGGTAGTTCTAGTAGGACAAGTAGTATCAGTACCACTACCAGTAGCAGTTGTAGAATTACTATCAGTAGTGGTATACTATTAAAAGTAGTAGTAGTAGTATTTCCACCAATCAAGTGGACGTTTACTATTATTGTTATTAGTAGATGTAGTAGTAACAGTAATACTTCCAGCGATGTACTGTACCAGTAGTCACATTGCTACTTCCACCGGTATTAGCACTAGTAGTAGTGGTGGTATCAATAGTAGTATGAGTATTATTAGTAGCAGTAGTACAGAAGTAGCAGCAGTGCCTGTAGGAATGGCGGTAATTGTTTAAGTATTAGTAATAGTAATGGGTGTAATTCAATTCTGCCGATGGGAAGTGCAGCTAAATCTTGCCTGGTATGTGCATGTACAATGAACAGGGGCAGGATAGCAAGTGTTTGTGTTAATGCTGGAGGTTCAAGATGCTAAGTATATGCCTCTCAGTATGGCAGGAAACAGCAAGGGGTTAGGAGGTCAGGCCACAAGGTGTAGAAGGGGATTGAATAATCAGAAATATAAACATGTTGCTGGAAAATAAAATAAAAACCAACCTTTCACTTTGGATTTCTGCTGCTGCAATGAATCTGCATACTGCCCTTCCTCTCCTACTCTGATACCACCTCCTGTTTTGGAAGCTCACAAAATGAAAGAACCCAAGTGAGAAACATGCATACAGAAAGGAAATTAGTTTTTGCCAGAGAATTGGGCAGAGGTTAAAACAATACTGTTATGAAACAACATATGCAAAGTGCTAGTGCAAAGAGTTATAGGTCTCTCACAAAATTAATACATTTGTTGAGTTGAGCTCCAACAATATAAACAAAGACGTTACCCAGACCAGACTTACTGCATATCACATGCATGACATTCAGTGAAGGCTGCAAGAAGAGAGCACTACAGATTATCCCTGCGAGATCCCTTCTCCCTCTGCCTGAACCCAGCGATATCAGCTTCAAATCATCATTGTCACAAAACCCAACCCACAAAGAAATCCTACAGTTCCCTCTGTAGATTGTATTAGTGCTCTTCCTTATCCTCTTTATCAACCATATAGTAATAAAAGAGCCAGCTAGGGAAGAGAAAAGAAGGACACAAACTCACAGTTGAGAAGTGCCACTGCTGGTAGTAGTCCTTCAACTCATGCTAACAGTGCTGGGAATCTAAGGTCCATGCCATTAGGGAGCTAGGTTGCCTGGTTGTCTTTGTACTTCTCTGCCCAAAATAATTGTAATGTACACATTGCATTGGTTTTGAATAAGTACTTCTGCCCCTGATGTAGGGCCAAGTTAGTGTCCCGCTCCTTCACATTTTTCAACTGGGATTGATCCAGGTTTCTCTAATGTCTTTGTTCAAACGTCACAAAAAGAGGACGGGTAGAGTGGTCTCATCCAGCAGGGCTTACAGAAGTACGATGCAGTCATTTGCCGCTTGAAGAATGGCTTACAGGAGTAGCGTAATCAATCTCGATCAACAAATAAACATCACTGGGTAAGGATCTGGTGAGTACAAAGAAGCTGATTTAGATTTGCTTGCCGAAGGTACAGGGGGGCATAACAAACATGATTAGCTACAGCCGGGAATTTCTACCAAGCTTGACCATGAAGCCCTGCATTGATGTATTTCATCTGAGATGTTACAGGGGAAAGGAAATCAGGCACCCCCGGAGCACACATCTGATGCCTGCCTATCTGCCCCTAGAGACAGGAAGTGGTGCAACGCATCATTGATAGGATCTTTGACATTTCTAAAATAATATCTTAGCCCTAACTCTATACTCAAGGAACAATGGCTGGTGATGGCTTCTGTTACTTTCAAATTTAGCATATTTTATTACCCCAGAGCGACAATATTAATTTAATTGGGTCAAGTGGGTCAGTACAGTGAGTGATCAAGTTAGTAAGTGAGCATGCCAGCGAGTGAGTGAGTGCTGCTGATACTGGGGTTCCATAGAAATTCCATAGAACAGGGTATTTGCCCGATGTTTGTTCTCAGCAGAGGTGCGCCCGCACTCCTTTTCAATTTTGCAAAACTTGGAGTTTTACCCTAAGTGACCATGGGTAATCCAAAACTGGACCACTTGCTCACTGTGCTTTAGAATAGCTCAGCTTCACCTCTCTGAGGAGGCCCAACAAGGCCGAAACACGTGTCTGGGGTTGCTGATGGTACTCTTGTTCAGAGGAGAATGGCCTAGCATTTCGGTGCTAGATTGCCCTTGTTGGTGGGACAAAGATTGATATGCAAATGGTTATTTCTCCTCTGTGAAGGGTGCAGTCAGCTAAAATGTGGTTGTAGACCCTCCTGAGTGGATGAAATTCCATATAACAGGGTATTTGGCCCGTGTTTGTTCTCAGCAGAGGTGCTCCCACACTCCTTTTCAATTTTATACAACTTGGGATCTCACCCTAAGTCAACAAGTGTAATCCAGACATGGGCCCCTTGTTTACTGTGCCTTAGCGAGGCTCAGCTTCTCCTCACTGAGGAGGCCCGACAAGGCCCAAACACGTGTCTGGGGTTGCTGATGGTACTCTTGTTCAGAGGAGAATTGGCTTGCATTTCAGTGCTCAACTGCCCTTGTGGGTGGGACAAAAAGGGATATGCAAATGGCTATTTCTCCTCTTTGAAGGGTGCAGTGAGCTAAAACATGGTTGTAGACTCTCCCGAGTGGAAGAAATTCCATAAAACAGGGTATTTGACCCATGTCTGTTCTCAGCAGAGGGGCTCCCACACTCCTTTTCAATTGTATTTAGAAATATGCTTACATCTCCAGAAGTATATTTATGTTTCACACAAAGATGTTTATTCAAATAAACACTTACAGAAGTGTTGGATTCTTAATTACAGTAAGGGTATATATCTGAGTTGGTTAACTCTTGAAAACTGAAGAAGTGACCTTGAGTGTCTATGTTTGCTTTGCTGCTCATAGAGAACTATTGTATAAATATGTGAAGGGTGATCCCCTTCCTTACGGAGGTTATAGAATCTTCAGTCTGTTGCATTGAAGTCAACATACTGAGAATGTTATACAAATCTGATGAAAAGGATTGGGGGAACACAGTTTGGGATTGCTTGGGGTGTGGGGTAAAATGTCATAGATAGAGAGGCCATGTTAGGCCCCTATTGTGAGATTGAAGCTGGCTGATGTTGAGACCCATTGGAAAATGCAGGCCAGTTCAAAACATTGTTTTTTCGATATAATGTCGGAATTGAAATAGTGTTATGCCTCCTATCGCAGCAATTGTATGTGTATTGGCCTACGCCAAGTTGTCTAAAATATCATGCAAATAAACTCTGCGTCAAGGTCTTGACCTTAGAGAAAGGTAATGTAAGTCGCCATCTTGGATTAAGCCGCCATTTTAGGTTCTCTTGTAATGTGGAAGTCACCCTGAACATCAAAATGGAGGCTGAATGACATTCTGAGTAAGATTCTGGCCGTTGTGACCTCCGCACACACGAATAATTAATATGCCTGCAGGCCACTTGTCGGGGTCGCGAACTGAGACCTTGTCCTATTGCTGACCTATGTGTAAATGCACAACCATATCAGCGAAACTGATCAAAATGCATAAATTATAGGATTGACCTGGCAAGGAACCCTAGGCCCGATCCCAAGAATGGTTAACCCGCGAGAGGGTTGGCCAAGGGCTGGACAAATCATATAAAAGACCCAAGTATTCCAATGTACGGTCTCTCTAACTAATGCATCGAACCTTTGTTGAAGTTTGTTACGTTACTCTGAGAGCCGAATAGCTATCCGTTTTGTCAATTGACTTAGTAACTGTTGTAGCTTTTAAATAAAGCACTTGTATGTTCTTTGTAACCTGTGTTGGTGTGTTTCTTTTGGGCTTCCCGGCCTCATATTATTTTTATGTTTTCACAATAAGGCCTAGTGAATGAACACAAATGGGCCTATTTCAACTTTAGTAAAATACAAAGACACTGAGTTTAAGGAGAGTGTGCCTTAGAACTGTAATATTGCGAACTGTCTCCAATGGAGTCAAACAAAAAGAAACTGGTGGTGCAGCAGATGTTGAGTTTGTATAAATTGGGAAAATGCTCCTTTGACAGATTTAGAACCACAGCAGTGCACAAAGAAAGACAAAATACTTTTGAAATATGGCACATTTGGGAGATAAAAAGGAGGAATGATGCCTGACATTTAAGAAATAAAGTCAAGTGACAGATTTCTTTATCAGGAATAAAGAGACTTAACTTTCATCATATAAAATCACAGCATGTAAAGAGAAAGACCTATTTCATGTTTGTAAAAGTGAACACGGGTTTCCTATGTTAACTGTGGCCTGTCTGTGTGCATATGATTAATATTGAATCTACCTCTGTTCTAATATTGTGGAAAAGAAAGATGGTATTAATAAACAGCAGGCCTTGGTCTAATACAAAATGTTACATGTTAAACACATCTTGTCAATGTAAAATGCTGTTCTTTTAGAATTATGTATGTAGCTTGCTTTTCTGAATTGAACTGGAAGGTTTGGGTCTCTGAAACTTTGACCTCAAGACCTTTATCTGAGGACCGCTAGGAGAAGAAGGTCTGGTTTTCAGTTTAAATGCTAAAAAATACACAGGGGCAGATCGGAATTGTGGAGGTGGCAGATAAGCCAGCAAGCAGAAGTGACCATAAGGTCAGCTCTCGCCATTAGCTGTGCATTAGTTTCGAACAAAACACCTTTGAAGAAAGGAGGGGAGGACATGATCACATGGGCCAGCCAGATGTCCTAATAAGGTCACAGAAGAAAAATCAAACCTAAGAAATGGTGGAGACTGATGTGAAACTCAGGGACACTTGTGGTGCCTTTCTATTGATGAACATTGAATACATTTTCTTCAATAAAAGTGCAATGTGTGTTCCACTGAGCTCATCCTGGGTTCATATTAAAGGGGATCAGAAGCCAGTCTGAACCATGTAAAAACAAATTTTGGATGATGAATACAACTTGAGTTATGAATTTTCCCTTTCAGTCCAAACCGGAATCCCAAAGCCTTGCATTTTCATTGTAGGAGTGGTGCAAAACGAAGTCCCCTATTTATTCCCTTGTATCCCAAATCCGAATTCCAAAACATTGTATTTTACCTAAATAAAAAGCCAAAACAATATTTCCATTTTGTTCCCACTCCATGTAACTTGCCTGGAAATCAGAGGGGACATATCTAATTGATGCCTGGAGGGTGGGGGTTGCTGGGAGAAAGGTGTATTGTGCCAAACTAAGAAATCGCTGTGTGTTTTGTATTTTTCCTATTGGTTAATTTGCAAGAAATCTGATGTAAATTGTGACTGCAAACTTCAAAATGTTACCTGTCTTATAGCAACTGAAAGTCCATTAAATCTATGTTAGTCATTCGGTGCAAGAAATTTGAATTTGTGATATTGTGTAGTGTCACAGCTTTGGCGGTTGATGTTTTGGTGGTTGTCTATTGTTCTTTGCAAAATCTATATATTGTGACTATCCACCGGCCTGGTTCGTAGCTGATTGGTGGTAAAGAGGGTATTTTCACATAAGCTACGATAGAGGTGGAGGCCTCACTAAAGTTGAATCTGCAAAGAGTTTTGTTGTCCGCCACCTTGCTTGGGGGCAGGGTGAACTCCCTGAGCTGAGAGTGACGGTATAATAAACCATTACAAATTTGGGGGCTTGAGACGGGAATTGTTTCAGAGTCGATGGTGCACTAGCAGCAGACTATTCACTTGGGTATAACCGCATTTCAACGGATAGAAAGTTGTGTTTACATTATTAAGTGCCAGTCAGACCTGTACCCTGGTTTCAGGGCATTGTATAGATAAAACAGTGTTCATTTTAAGTTGTCATTGTGAGTGGAAACTAAGCAGGAACAGGGTTGAGATGTTTGCCCTTGCATGGAGAAGGTGGTAGAACACACTTCGAAATGAGGACCGTAGAAATTAATTTGGCCAGGAAACATCTCCTATACAAATTATTTATTATTTTTTTTTTGTAAAGTATTTTATTGGTTTTTTCAAGAAAGTGAGAAACATTACAAACTTACAAGTGTGGTAATAAAGAAACGATACAACAAAAAAAAGTAACGTGAGAACAACCAAAACAACAGCAGTCTACATGTAGCGTTAATTATGAGATGTTTGGTGGCAAGTAAAAATTATAGTTCCGATGTTACAGGAAGCGAGGGGAACAGATTCGGGTAATTCCTTCTCTGTATCAGTATGAAAAATCGGGTGTTGTAGGACGCTACAGTCCCTCAGGGAGGCTTATAGTCTGCCTTGAAGCGCATGTCACTCAGGAGGGCTTTCCAGGAGTCCAGGGCTCCACTTGTGGCTTCTCCGCTGGTTGTGATCCCGTTTTGCCAGGCCCTGGTTTCAGCAATCGTCCATCTCGCCAGTTCGCTCAGCCACCGGGCATGGCTGGGGCCCGCTGGAGTCTTCCAGGCCATCGCTATTGTTCTCTTGACCAAAATGCATGAGATATCCATTAGTTTCACCAAATGTTTAAATTTGCCCGGTCTAGGATATATACCTAGTAGGCACTCTCCGGGCGTCCAGTCGTATCTTACCATGCCAGCTTCTGCGCAGGATTGTTTGGCTTTGAACCAGAGTGATTTCACTTTGATGCAGGACCAGAACATGTGGATCATGTCTGCCTTGTCATTTCCGCACCATGGGCACGTCGGGGGTATTTTCGGGTTGAATGAGGCAATCCTGTGGGGAGTCATATATGTCCGGTAAAGGACATTCAGCTGTATTTGTCCGAATCTGGAATTCCGGGACACTTTCTTGGGGTAGATCAGTGCTCTCTCCCATTCCTTGTCAGTAAGTGGTGATTCAAGATCTGCCTCCCATTTCGCCTTCAGTGCCTGACCTTTGGGGTTAGGCTTGTCTATGAGTCTGTTGTAAAGTCTGGAAACAGGTCTCCATCCATCTGAGAGGTCGTGCATTTCCTGTAGCAGTGGGTCTGGAGTGGGCTCTTCCGGCCAGCTGTTCCACTGCTTCTTAGCGATCTGTTTGATCCTGTGGTACCAGAGGAACTGGCCCTTGGATAGTCCTTCAATGTTCTGTAACGACTCGAAGTCCCTGAATTCCCCATCAGTGAACATGTCTCCCCATGTATATATGCCTGCTTCCTCCCATCTCCTGGGAGTGGAAAGTTCCGCCTCCGACTTGCACACATCCACCAACATGGGGTTATCCGGTGAGTACGGATGTTTCACTTGCCTTATGTGACAGGCCCTGGCCCATATCTGCCTGCCCAGCTTGACAATCAGCAGAGTTTCGGGAGGTAGCCGAGGGGGAAACCATAGAATTTCTTTGGGGATTAAGTTTGTGGAAGACTGCCTGAGTAGTTCCAATTCGGCCGATGTGTCATCAGACAGCCACTTCGTAATGTGACTGAGCTGGGCCGCCAAGTAGTAAAGGTGAAGGTCTGGGAGTTTTATTCCGCCTTCCTTATGTGGGAGAGACAGCGTGGCCAGTGTGAGCTTGTGTCTGCGCGGACCCCACAAGAAGTCCTTGATGATGGCCTCTAGTGTCTTGAAGAAAGGCGGGCGAACGTAGTGGCAAATATTGGCAAAGAAGTACAGGAATCGAGGAAGGATTATCATTTTGGCAATCGCCGCTCTACCCACCATTGACAGTGGTAGTTTGGACCAAAATTTGACTGAACGCCGAAGGCCGGTGACTGCTGCTATAGTGTTATGTTCGTGTGTGAGTAGCGGGGTGTGACCCAGATTGATTCCCAGGTACCGGAACTTGTCAGGTTGCCACTGTATTCCGATAGGCGGGAGGTTGTCTACTGCAATGCCCCTCAGGCTAGCTAGGGGGAATGCAGTTGATTTGTGTCTGCTGAATCGTATCCCTGAGTACTTTGCATAATTGTCGAGAACTTCTAGCGTTGTGGGTGCGTTGAGCTCAGGGTTCCTCAAGTAGAGAAGTACATCATCCGCGTATAATGAAATTATGTTGTAAACGTTGCCCACCTTAATGCCTGCATCAAAAAACTGTTGGCGAAAGTATATGGCTATTGGTTCTAGGCCCAATATATACAGCATGGGCGAGAGTGGGCACCCCTGTCTCGTGCCTCTTTGTATTGCCCAGGACCCGAGACAATTCTGCCTGTTTTAACCCTTGCCATTGGCGAATTATAAAGTACCTGGATCCATCTGATGAAGCCCGCACCGAAGCCGAAGCCCCTCAAAGCCTCCACAAGCCACTCCCAATAGATAGAGTCGAAGGCCTTGATGGCATCAAGTGACAGTATCGCCAGGTCCTCCTCTCGATCGTGGGTTTCGGCCATGATGTGTTGTATTCTCCTGAGGTTGGCCGTGGTGTTGCGTCCTGGGACGAATCCATTTTGATCTTCGTGAATTATGGATCCTACCACTCTGGCGAGTCTGTTGGCTAATATAGAAGTGAGGATCTTGCTGTCGTAATTCAGCATGGCCAAAGGTCGATAAGAATCGCAATCGGTGGGTGACTTGTGCGGCTTGAGCATTGGAATAATTATGGTCTCTTTCATGGTGTTGGGCAGGATGCCGTTTGTGTAGGCTTCTTGATAAACTTCATGCAGGATGGGGGTGAGAATGGGTTCGTAGGTCTTGTAGAATTCAGGCGGGAGACCATCACTGCCGGGGGCTTTGCCATTAGCGAGCGATCTGATGGCCGCTGTCACATCTTCGGAAGTGATTTCCGAGTCCAGTTCCTCCCTCTGCTCGCTGGAGATTTGAGGGAGGCCTATCTCCTCCAATGTTTCGATTAATTCTGCGGCGGGCACCTGGGACTCGTGGGCATACAATTTGGAGTAGAACTTAGCAAAAGTCTCGTTAATCTCCATCTGCGTCTTGTGTGTTACTCCTTTTTCGTCCTTTATCTCCGTTGGCAGGTGTTTGGGGTGTTCCCGCTTGCAGAGCCAGGCAAGCAATCTGCCGGGTTTGTCAGACTCGCTGTGGGATCTGGCGGTATGTGTTGCGAAGTCAAATTTCTCCAGTCTGACCCATGATTCCTGACATTTTATACGGGCTGTTTTAAGGATCTTCTCGGACTCTGGAGAAATGTCAGGGGCGGACTCTAGTCTTGCGATCTCTAATTCCTGGGCCTCAAGAGAGGACTGTAGTTGTCTGCGGGTTCCGCCCGCTCTTGAAATGATTTCTCCCCTGGTAACCACCTTCATGGCCTCCCACAGTGTGGACCAGGTAGCCACCGATCCCTTATTGATTTCGACATATTCCTCTAGCTTCTCAGCAAGGTCCACTCTGAACTCTGGATCATCCAACGCTGCTGTAGGCATCCTCCACATGGGAATTGGAGGTTTGGGTCCACGCAGCTGCCAATGCATGGCGAGCGGGGAGTGGTCGGAGATCGATCTCCCCAAATATTCAGTGGATGTGGCCAGTGGGGATTGTTCCTTATCAACAAACAAGTAGTCGATCCTTGTGTGGACGCCATGTGGAGCTGAGTAGTGTGAGTAAATTCTGGCCTCTGGATGTTGCACTCTCCAGATGTCTACCAGGTTGAGCTGGTCGAGTGTTTCCGTCAAGGAGATGGATGCGGGACTGCTTGGCTGAGGAGGAGGGCGCGATCTGTCCTTGCTTAAGTCCATGACGCAGTTGAAGTCTCCCCCCCACACGAAGGTCCTGCCTCGGTGTTGTGCCAGTCTAGCACTCAACGTGCTTAAGTATGACGGGATTCCATGCTGCGGAAAGTATGTGTTAATGAAGCACACTGGGGTTTGTTCTATGGTGCCCCACATTGATGTATATCTCCCTTCCTTGTCAGAATCCCAACCTTCTAGCTGGAAAGGCACATTCGGGTTCACCCATATCAGTACGCCTCTCGCATATTTGGAGTAAGGAGACCCCCTCATGGTCCCATCCCATCGATCTGTTAACTTAGACATGGAGTCCGCTGTAAGGTGGGTCTCTTGTAATAGCGCAATCGAGACCTTCTTCCTCCTGAGGTAGGACTGCACGCGGTTCCTTCTGAGGTATGAAGCCATTCCCCTCACATTCCATGTCATCACAACAAGTTGCGACGCCATCGGATCGGTGTTCTGAATTCGTCTTGGAGTTCTGGCCCGCTGGCCCGGTGGCACAACGAACCACAGGTGGCGTTCTGCGGGCGGGGGCCCCCTGGTTCATGAAGTCTTGTGTCGTAACCTGCCGCCATCTTGTACTTTACCAACATTGATGATTCGTAGACTGCAAAGCCAACTAAACTAATAACATAACACAAACTGGTGCGCCCAGCGACTACAACACTGTCGCGGTGCTCAGGCGCTCTCGCGCCGTCTGAACCCATCCGGGTATCGGGCGTGAGCTGGGTCGGGCGGTGAACTGGCCCAATTGGATTTTCTGCTGGGGGTAGGGTTGGTGCGAGGCGGCAGGGCCGTGCGAGGGCCGCTTCCGTAAGTTAAACTGTTGTTTGGATTACCTGCTGGGGTCCGGTTACTGGTGGTGCGAGGAGACTCGGGATTTAATCGTCGTTCCGAGGGGGATCCTTGCCATCGGCTAGGTTATTATCTTCTAGCCACATATTGGCCGCCTCCGGGTTTTCGAGAAATATCGCTCGCCCATTATAAACAACTCTCAGGCGCGCGGGGTACAGCAGCCTGTATTTAATGTCCAGTTGGCGAAGCTTCGCCTTGATCGGGACGAATGAGTTCCTTTCCCTCTGCACTTTCTGGGTGTAGTCGGGGTAAATAGTAATTTTTGAGTCCCCCCTTTCAATGGGACCTGCTTCCCTGGAGTGCCGTAGGATGGTTTCTCTGTCTTGAAAATTCAATATTTTGGCTATTATTGGCCGTGGACGCGAGCCGGGGGGAGGACGTCTCTGGAGGGATCTATGTGCCCTTTCGACCGCAAAGCCTTGGGTTAGTTTTCCGGCCCCGATCTCTTGTAGCAGAAGGGTTTCGACATAGGATGTGGTGTTTAGGCCCTCTGTTCCCTCCGGGATACCCAGGATCCTGATGTTCCCCCGTCTGGCCCGTCCTTCGGCTTCCTCTGCCCTTTCCTCCAGGAAGGCGACCCTCCTCTTTAGATCGGAGACTTCGGACTTCAGGGTTGTGGTGGCCCCGGACAGCTCCGTCGTGGAATTCTCGACGGTCGTTACCCTCTCCGTCAAGTTGCGGGCATCCTGGCGGATGAGTTGTATGTCTATTTTGAACTCATCAATCTTGGAGTCGATGTGGGTTCTCAGTGAGGCAATGGCATCCAATATCTGAGAACGATTGTCGTTGACCTCCCCTTCGTTCGGATGAGTGATTTCGGAGAGGCTAGGTCTGGACTGGGTGGAGGTCTTCGCCTTGGTCGAGACAAAGGAGTCCATGGTGGCGGCCCTGCTCTTGTTCTTGGTGGCCATCTTGAAGCCGCAGGATGTAGATCGCCGAGTCGGGGAGCCAAGTGGGGCGGCCCAAGGGTGCGGTGGTGGTCAGGGGCCCACCAAAGGGTATTATGTTGGCTCACGCACCTTGAGTTTCAGGGCCCCCGAGTGCTTCGGCTGGAATCAGGTCGTTCGGGTGATGGCCGTGGGGCGGGGTGCTGCTTCTCAGAGGTGGCGAGCTTCTCTTTATGTGATGCCCTCCACGTGGTTCTAGTTGTAGTCCGCGTTGCATAAATTGGGCCAGCCCAGGGGTAGCGGAGTCAGGGGCCTGGGGGCCTGTGTCGATTCCGAACCAGTCTCAGACAGGGGTCGCCCCCCCCGGCCTTGTTGCCGATCCCCAAAGCGCTCCGTCAGGGGACGCTGGTTCAGGGGCTGCGTGAAGCTGTGCGAGGCGCCATCTTGGATCAATGCGCGGCGGAGGGGAGGGTGGGATCCGGAGCCCGCTCTTCTTCACGGGGGCTCCGAAAATACCAACAATCGAGTAATTCCTAATGGGGAGCACTTCCCCCGCCGATGCGTGCTTTTCCGCTGGCTGCAACCACTCTTGTACCGGAGAAAAAGGATCAGGAAGCGGCGTCTCGGCCGGAGCCCGGCAGATCAGCTTCTGCCCTCCATCGGCTCCAAGCCACGCCCCTATACAAATTATTTATTAAAGGTGAATGGGTAGAAGAAGAACATGAAATGTGGCAAGCTAGAATGATTCGGGAGGTTACCTCCGCAGATGTTGATATGCGACAGGATGGGGGACTGTTACACCAAGCCCTGACAGACTTTTACATGACACAAACCAGCAATGATGAGTAAATTAAAATGACTCAGCTCACAGCATATATATATTTCCATATGCTGATCATGGAAGAAAGACACCCGAATAGTGTGGCCAGTGTGCAAAACTAGGCCAAGCCTTTGAATCAAGCCCAGAAAGAACTGAAGCAACTAGAAGTGAAAGCCCAACAGAGCCAACATTAGAAAATATTATTGGACAGCTAAAAGATGAGTTAACAAAACAACAGCAAGAAAATGCAGAGAGCGAGACTCAATTTTCTGTACTGTAAGGGGAATATAAAGAATGTGTTGAAAATTTGATTGCAAGTCAACACAAATTAAATGAGCAGGTTGTTCATACTAGAGCTTACTTAGAGAACATTTTCACATTTCAATCACAGGTAAAACAACTGAAGGCCGAAAACTGGCATTTTGGCATTTAATTATCAAAGAGGTTAAATCTCAAGGTGAGTTTGATCAGATGCACCAAGATCTGAACACCTTGAAGCAGCAGAGAGAGCAGCCGGAAGAAGAAAATAACACATTATGGGGCTCATTACGAATATGGAGGTAATGAAAAAAAAAGGCGGAACGGCTTTACCGGCATCGTTAACGGGTCCGGGCCATTATGAGCCGACAACCCGCCAATACCGCCACCGCCCATACCGTGCCCCTTTTTACCGGCATGCGCGCGTAAATGCATCCCTTTGCGGCGCCAATACCGGGATGCCGCTAACAGGAGGACATCACAAGTTACACGGGCATGCACTTACCGGCATCCCGCAGGCGGTAATTAGGGCCTGCACGACGGCGGCAATACAGGCATCGCGGACCAGCCATAAATAGCAACGTGCAGTTCAGGCAGCTGCCACAGGTGCACACAATCACCACAGGTGGAGTATGGAGCCTGTCCCAGTACAAAAGGAGTACACCCACACACCACACCCCTCCCTACAGCAAAATGAACCCTCTAGCTGTTGCAATCATGGGGCTGGAGGACATGCCTGTACTGCTACAACAACAGCGACAACAACAACAACAACTACAACAACAGGCAGCACAGAGGAGACGCAGGAGGAGAAGGAGGGTGAGACAGGGCCAGCAAGTTCCACCAGTGCAGCCAGTGGTACCACGTAGGCAGCCACCAATTCCTCGCATCAAACCCAGTCCATTCAATCTAACCCCTGAGCAGATCCACACCCTGTACAGATTGGACCGGGGCACCATCACCACCATAGTGGACATGATACACGACGACATTGTCAGCCTGATAGAAATATGCACTGTCATCCCCCCTCTACTAAAGGTGGTGTCTGTGCTCCACTTCCTGGCCACATGCACCTACCAGCGCACAGTGGGGCAGCTGCATGGCATATCACAACCACTCTTGTCCCGCATGCTGACCCAAGTGCTTGATGCCCTCCTGAAGCATGCAATCATCCACATTTCCCTACCATGGACTGGCCAGGAGCTCGTTGACACCAAAGTAGGCTTCCATGCACGGGCAGGCATGCCCAATTGTGTCGTTGCCCTCGACTGCACCCATGTAGAATTGGTGGCCCCTCATGCCAATGAGGTGGTGTATCGCAATCGCAAGCAATACCCCTCCATCAATGTGCAGATGGTATGTGACTCCAGCAAGATCATCACACATTGCTGCGCCCGATATCCCAGATCTACACATGATGCCATGGTGCTGCGTAACTCGACGCTACCCGGCTACACGGAGTGACATGCTGGATGACGTGCCTGGCTGCTCGCTAAATTGCCTGACTGGGCCATGGCAGTGCATTGGGGTTGTGAGGTGGGGGGGATGCATGCTCCACCTGGGTGGGATTGGGGGGGTGCATGTTCCACCTGGTGGGATTGGGGGGAGATGCATACTCCACCTGGGTGGGATTGGCCAGTGAGTAGACAATGCACTCAGAGCTAAACACTGTTGTCCTGAACATCCCAACCTGAACATGACACATCAATGCCATACATAAGACCAATGCCGCACATCAATGATAACATGCCCGACGCACAAGCAGGCCACCATGGGAATGTCAAGCGATGCATGACGAAACACAATTTCAACTGTGTCAATGCCGCTAGTGTGATTAGGTAAAGAGTAGCATACACTGCAATAATGGGTGGCAAGACATCGTTCCGCATCCACAGTACATCCACTTCAGCATGCAAGTGAACACCCTGCATCATCTGTACAATGCAATCCACACTAGTAGACCATTTTGCAGTACACAATGCATCAAAAGAACCTGTGTGCATACATCCAGGGACATGTGCATGTCAACACCAAATTACTGCAGCCATGGTAGTTAATCCTAAAGGTGTCAGCTCAGATTGACTCGCACATACCTCTTTGTACTCCCATGCAGTCGATGGAGGCTATCCCTTGATGCTGTGGCTACTTACCCCTGTACGGAACCTGCATAACAGGCACGAAGAGAAGTACAATCAGGTTCATACCTGTACCCATGTTGTGATTGAGCAGACCTTTGGCCTGGTGAAGGCACGATTCCGCTGCCTAAGCAGGTCTGGTGGAGCACTACTTTAAGGCCCTAAGAGGGTGGCAAAGATCACCATGGTCTGTGTCATGCTGCACACCATGTGCATCTGGAGAAACATAACACTGCCACCTGACATTGACATGCATGCACCGGGTGAGGATGATGGTGGAGGAGAAGCAGCACCCCTGGCAGTACGTGCTGCACAAGATGGCCGTGCTGTACGCCAATCACTGATTGACGATTACTTCTGAACCACAGGGACATTGATGGTTATGTGTCAGTACTACACTGAGCACTGGGACTATGTGTACATGGACACAGGGTGTGTGGGGAGTTGGGCACTGTGCGCTGTCATGAATATAATGAACACACACAAAATGAACAATGTCCAGGCATGAAATGATTTTGAACACAACGGGTGTACTAAGAAAAATAACAACATAGTGCTTCCTCCCTCCACCACTCACACGCCCTCCCCCCAAAACACCCAAACACCCCATACCCCACCAAACACCCCACACCCCCCAATAAACACCCACTTAATCCCCTCAACACCATCAACACCACCTCCCCCCTCACCCACTGTCATCCCACACACAATGTAGTTGGACTGGCTATTTACAGACTTTTTTGTGTCGGGGGGCTGCATTGCACTGCGCCTCGTCACCCGCACAGAGCTTGAGGAAGTTCAGCTTGCAGGTGTGGTCGATGGGGTGGAGGTGGATGGGTTTTGCACTGCCGGTGCAGGGTGTTGATGCTTGTGTGTTCCAGCATTCTGTTTAGGACCTGTGTGACTGCCCCCAAACTGTCACGTATGATGATGGCACTTGAATTGATGGCTACAATGTTTCCAGCATCTGCCTCCTGGATCTCACGGCAGGTTTCCTCACTCTCGGCCCCATACTGTCGCACCAGTTCAATCATTGAGTCCTGGCGGGCCTCTACCCTCTCAAAACAGAAAGATGATGGCCGAACTGCTAGGTCACATCCCTTCTGCACGAGACCGCAAGCATCCCCAGACATGTTTGGGTATACCCGTCCCACTTGGGGTGACTTTAGCAAAACAGAAAGGTGATGGCTGCAAGGTTTTGAATTAATCATAACCACGGGCAAAGCTCTGGGCAACCCTCCAGACCATCGTTTTTCAGCCTGCCAAGCCATTACAGAAAGCGACAAACCATATGCAAATCATGCTTGGTCCTACCCCAAAAGGGTCAGTCCAGCCCGAACTGCTAGGTCACATCCCTTCTGCACGAGATCACAAGCATCCCCAGACATGTTTCAGCCTTGTTGGGCGTCATCAGTGAGGAGTAGCTTGGGTCTCTAGGCCCGACAGACTCGGGATCCACGGCTGGGCATGCCCTTCCCACTCGGGTGACTTTAGCAAAACAGAAAGGTGATGGCTGGAAGGTTTTGAATTAATCATAACCACGGGCAAAGCTCTGGGCAACCCTCCAGACCATCGTTTTTCAGCCTGCCAAGCCATTGCAGAAGGGGAAAAACCATATGCAAATCAGGCTTGGTCCTACCCCAAAAGGGGCAGTCCAGCCCGAACTGCTAGGTCACATCCCTTCTGCACAAGACCACAAGCATCCCCAGACATGTTTCAGCCTTATTGGGCGTCAGTCATCAGTGAGGAGTAGCTTGGGTCTCTAGGCCCGGCAGACTCGGGACCCAAATCTGGGCATACCCGTCCCACTCGGGGTGACTTTAGCAAAACAGAAAGGTGATGGCTGCAAGGTTTTGAATTAATCATAACCACGGGCAAAGCTCTGGGCAACCCTCCAGACCATCGTTTTTCAGCCTGCCAAGCCATTACAGAAGGGGAAAAACCATATGCAAATCAGGATTGGTCCTACCCCAAAAGGGGCAGTCCAGCCCAAACTGCTAGGTCACATCCCTTCTGCACAAGACCACAAGCATTCCCAGACATGTTTCAGCATTGTTGGGCGTCATCAGTGAGGAGTAGCTTGTGTCTCTAGGCCATATGTATGGTCGTGCTGCAGGTCTCTTCCCTGGGCATCAGTTTTACTGGTGAGTGGGCACCCCCGTCTGTGGCCATGGCCTCCGTGTGGTTGGATGCCAGGATGTTACGGACCCGGAGACGTAGGTCATCCCATCGTTTTCTACAGTCTTTGACCGTGCAGGGGGTGGTGCCAACCGCTGACACCTTGCGCGCAACCTCCTCCCAGATTTCTTTTTTTCTTAGCTGCACTTCGCTTTTGAGGTTGTTTGCAAAAACCTCATCTGCATGGGCTGCAAGGGTATCAGCCAGCATGTTCAGCTCCTCATCGGAGAAGCGCTTCTTGTGCAGGCGGGGGTAGTCTTGCGGCTAGCCTTGGACATGCTGGATGGTATGGCCCTGCTCTCTACTGTGTAGCACTGCTGGATTGTGAGGATTGCAATGGATTATGTTTTTAAAGATGGCCGCCTGCGCATTTCCCGTTCCGACGCAATTACGTTACTTCCGGGTCTGGTATTACGAGCCCGGTATTAGCGTGATGTTATTACTGGGTCATTATTAAGGGATTGCTCCTTGGCGGAGGCGGTATCGGCGGGTCCCGCAATGGCGCTATCGGGGGGTTGGAGGGCCTTTAGCGGCATGGCGGTGCAGCCATTACCAGCATGGGGGTTCGCGCATGCTCGCGCACTCGTAATCATCCACTATTAGTGGCATCAAGGGTGCATGGACGCGCGATTACCTCCATGCCGGTAATGACTCTGTTTTTAGCGGGATACTAGTAATGAGGCCCACAGTCAAGAGAACAGTGCCCTGTTTCAGGAAGTGCGTCAGTTATGGATGGATAAAGAGAAAAGTGCGTCATGTTCTCAGGACCTGACTGACATGAGGCTAGAAAATGCAAAATTAATGGAACATGTGAGGCAAGCAGAGGTTGACAGAGCAGACAACACATGCCAGAATTGAGCAAGAGGAGCAGATTAGTCTCCTGAAACTGAAACGCTCTGAATATGCGCAGACAATGCAAGCCTCACAGAAGGAAAATGAGTCCCATTGTGAAGAGAACAAGGGACTAAGAAACGATTAATGACACAAAGTACAGTGCTAGAAGACACTCAAGCACTAGTGTCAGAATTGAAAACTCAGGCCTCTGCATACCCCCAGGAGAGAGGGACTGAGAAAAACAAATATCAGATGTTGGAAAGTGAAATATCCAATTATAAACAGGCTTTGAGGCACCCCAACCAGGCAGGGTATGAAAAAGCACCCTCTGATTATGGAGTGATGACCTCTTTATCAGGGACCTGAAGCCAACTCACGACCTTCTATCCAAAGAGTGCAGCTGACTTCATGCATACTGCTTCTCAAGAACAGGAAAACATTAGGCAGCTGGACTTACCCAGGCATGGTCAAATTGAGACAGAAGGCCAGTCCTTATCAGATATTGATGAATATTCATCTCTACCAAGCAGAAGGGAAGGTGGCCAGACCGGTGGGTTCTAAGAGTTTAAAAATACGATGGCAGGTACTTTTCACTAGCAGGGCTCCAATGATGAAAAGATCAAGGAGTTGGACTGACAGAAAATTAAGTTACAAAGGGACCACCTGTTCCACTTTTCAGAAAGAAAAGGATCAGAGTTTAGGCCTCAAAAGAGTATTTTAAAAACCTCCACACATTCAGGGAGGTTGGGGGAATTCTCCACCATATCTGGATGGAGGGATGAGGAGGATGAGTACTCTCCTGTGTGAAAAGGGGAGTACAAGGGATATGACCCCGAGAGCCCACAGCACCATAGGAGAGAAGAGTCCAGACCATGTCATTCTGGGAGGTTTTCCCAGTCTCATAGAGGTAGGGGACACCTAGGGGACCACCAATAGCAGAAGCTCTGAGTCAGAGGATGAGTGCATTCAGGTGCAGTGGAAAAGATAAAGGTCATAAAGAGCTTCATGACTCCCTACCACAAGAATACCAAATATTCAGTACAGAAGCATCCACACCTTCATGACCAAATGATAACATAATTTTGTATTAAGAATGATAAGAATTTCATTGAGTTTGTCAAATGGACATTCACCCCTGAATAATCGAGCTTCTTTGAAGGGCTGGGGGACCAAGATCACCAAAAATGGTGCACCTACAAGGTGGCCATGCTAAAAAACTTCTCCATTCATAGAAATCCTCAGGAGGCCCACAAGGCGGCATACAACCTGCAGTGTGGTGAAGACCCAGCGCCTAGAGAGTTTGTGCAGAAGCTGAAACAAGCATTTGCACAGACTTCTAGGCGAGTGAACAACAATAGTCGGGAGTTCATCAACGCATATTTTCATGCGCTGCATAAATACATAACGACCCAACTAGTAAGGGATTTCCATGAGCGTAGGACCCTGGATTGGGTGATAGGACAGGCAACCCAGATTTATGAGGTCCAAAAGACCTCAGAAAACAGAAACAACCCTAAAAACCCTACACCATCAAACGCACCTGCTGCTGCAAAGGTAGTGGAGGTGAAAAATACTCCCCCATTGTACTTGGAGACGGGGGGGCTAAAAATACTACTCCCATCAATCAGCAGAACGAGAGGCAGGGAAGACCCTTGGATCCAACCCAAGCGGGTTGTAGCCAGGCGGGGTACCAGACAAATGACCCTTATGACACAGCCACCTATGTAAATCCAAAATACAGAGGTACAAGACCTATACTCGGGTTTATATGGACTCCCTGGCACAAGGGGCAGGGTCCAATCAGGTAAGTACCACCCGAGGAAACCTCCATCAAAACTTCTCTCCAAGTTTCCCTCATGTGGGAAGTAATATTCCGCCCCTTAACCTAAGCTTCTTTCCCAGATACCCTTCAAACTCAAATTTCCAGAACAATCCTCTTTCTCCCCCCGTTTCCAGGACAATAGATTCCCGAACCCAGGAGAAGGGAGAACTAGTAAGGAAGGTTATCAGGGAAATTTCCAATACCCAAGCTACTCTGGAAGAAGGGACAGCTACCCCTTCCAGGAGCAGAAAAGATATGAATCAAGACCTCCCTACCAAACTGAAAATATGTCACAACTGGAGCAACAAGTCCAACAACTGACTCAAGACCTGGGTCGCATGTTGAGGGCTCAGCAGAACCCTCAACTGGAAACTGCTGCCCAGAATAACTCGTCACCCGGGTCTGGTGCCCCGGGGGAGCAATGACAGAAAGAAAATTCTGACAACAAACAGGTTCCTGAGGAAGGGGCCCAGGTGGAAGGGAGATGCAAAGCCCTAGAGCAGTGGTCTTCAAACTTTTTATGTCAAGGCCCCCCTGAGCAAACAATAAATTGTTTGGGAGCCCCTGCCCCGCCCTTCTGTGTTTATGTTCTTTTATTTATAGAGATAGCTGCGAAATGTGTGATGTCTATACACGAGCACACTGGATTGTTTTGTATATGAGCCTCTGACGAGCATGCCAATCAAAGAAGTTGCCTCACATTGTAAATCCACTAGGCCAGTGGTCTTCAAAAATTTTTAGCCTGGGCACCCCTGAGCAAAATTTGGGCATGCCGGGCCCCCAACAAAATGCCAAATGGACATTATGTATTGCGCACTGTCACTGCACCCTACTCCCAGTATAGTCCATGGGCTCCCCCGCCTGCTCCCATCACAGTGGCTGGGCTCCCTCATCCCACTCCTACCCAGTCCCTGGGCTCTCGCCACACCATTACACAACCTGGGCCCTCCCCTTCCTGCTCCTACCACTATCCAATGGTTCCCGGCTATCCTGCTCCCACCACATCCATGGGCTCCCCCATCACGTTCCCAACACAGTCCGAGAGCCAGTGGCGGCTGGTGAATTAAGTTGAGGGGCATAACTATTTCCCCCAAAAATGCCATAGCGACCGAGCGCAGTGAGGGAGTCTGGAACCAACCAAGCAGAGTTTAGGTGGTTTCCCCCGTGATTTCTTAAAATAAAATAATGTGTTAAAATGTTGCATTGTAGAGCATTCTTTAAAAGAAAATGGGTAAATATCCAAACAGTTTGCAATTGCTGCTGGGGTGACCCAGGGAGCAGGCATGACATGTTTTACTGGATATCTATGATAGACGTCCATCAAAAATATACCATCCCTGTCCCCTGGGCCCCACTAGACCTAACACAATCAACATGGTTATGTGTGTATGCAAGGCACTGGGGTGCCAAGGGGGAAAGCATGGTATTTTGACTGGATATCTATGATAGAAATCCAGTAAAAAAATACCATCCCTGTTGCCTGGGCTCCACAACGCCTCAGAAGGAGAGCTAATTTTGGCAGGTAGGTATGGGGATTGTGCACAACCCTCCTACCCCCCCTCTATCCACCACTTGCCATAATCAGCTCAACGGATCAAAACAAACTAACACACACATTCATACAGCAATCACTTTATCATTCACACGAGCATCCATCGCCATACATTCACACATAACACAAGCATTCACGCATCCATACACATGATTCCATAAAATAAATGAACATAAACATACCTTCTGCCTTGGCCTGCATGTGGGTGCTGAAACGCCCTGTTCCAGGCTGCTCTGTCCGTATGTGCGAGGAGGCGCAGGAGCTCCCACTCGCACGTACAGACATGCAGTGCCCCAGCCAGCATTTCCAATGAGCTATGCAATGCTGGTGAAGCAAAACGCCCCAGCCTTGCATGGCTCAGTGAGCATGTGCGGCTGGGGAATGAACTGAACTGTCAAAGGGAAATAGGGTTTCCCTTTGACAGGTCAGCCAGCCCAGGAGCACTCCCTCAGCTGGAAAAAGCAGCTGAGGGAGTGCTCATTGTTTCACCGGACTGGCTCCTTAGCTCCGCCATAATGGGTGAGGGGGCCACTGGGTGGGCACCCCCTCGCCATTGTGGCTGAGCCGCCAGGCTCGGACTCGCCTACTGGCCTGGTCCCCTTCCCTTTGCCTGGTCGCACTCTGAAACACCTGTGTACGAGCGCAATACAAATAAAATATCATATCATACCATATAGGGCAATGCCTGTACCAAAAATACTAAATGCTAGTGTGGGCCAGTCAAAATGGGCCACCTTTTTGGCCAATGTGGGTGAGTTTGATGAGTTACTTCCCTCGCAGTTAGTAATTTTGACCATTGTTGCTGAATAAATATTCCATAAATATCACAATGCACTTACATTTTAACACAAAGCACTCCCTTTGGTACTATTCAAACAGTCTGTTAATGAATATCCATTTACAACTGTGGGCCACTTTTTCATTGCTGCCTGAGACAGTGGCCCTCATTCTGACTCAGGCGTTAAGGGGTTTACGGCTTCGTAGACGGCGCCGACCCTTAACGCCTGATTACAAGGTTCCCTTTGCGGGATGGCTTTTAACGGCTGCTTTTTTGCAGCCGTTAAAATCCATGCCGCAAAGGGACCTTGGCGATAATTACGGCACCGTAATTTACGGTGCCGTAATTATCGCCTTTCCCCATTCCCATTATGCCCTATGGGGCGAAAATGGGAATGGGGAAGGGTAACATGGGAAATGGGGATTTACCGCCCCATTCACCTTGGAATGGGGCGGTAAATCCGCCAACCACCATTGCGTAAACATAGTTTACGCCATGGTGGTAAGGGTACGACCCAGGCGGTAATTTACCGCCTGGGTCGTAATGAGGGCCAGTGTCATGCTTCAGCCCGACCATGTGAACCACCCCTGCTCTTTTCTTCCAATCTAAAAAATATATATATTTTTTTTACATTTCATGCTGGCCTCTCGCAGCCCCCCAGGGATGTGGCCGTGGCCCCAATGGGGTCGCGCCCCACAGTTTGAATACTGCTGCCCTAGAGGAAGCTTCCTTTCCCGCCAGACTAAACCCCTGTAAAAATATGAGCCTGAATATGAATCTCCTACCCCCGAAAATCTGAAACCTAAAGAATAGAGGGTAAGTAGGAGAAAGAAAAAGAAAACACACTTTGTGGAGGAAGTCTGCATCATCCCTTTTGAAGGAGAAGAATCCCTGGAGGATTCAGGGAAGAAAATCTTCTGTTTCTGGGATGGAGGCATCCCTTCCAAGGAGAAATGGGTCCTAAAAGACCCTGATTTAGACTGGGTAGGTATGGCAACCGAACCAGAGCAATAACATCTTAGACCCCACCAAGGTCACCCAGATGACCCTGAAACCAGTGAGGTATCCGCCCCCTAAACAGGTTCTGGGAACTGTCAGCAGAAAAAGGGTGACAGCAAATAATCTAGGAAGGGAGAGGATGCCCACACTCCAGGTTTGTCTGGATACAAAATCTTTGTTACAGATTCCCAGACTCCAACACAACAAAATGCCCAAGATCACGCAGTGTCAGAGTTCAATATAAAAAGGTTAACTGCCAATCTGGCACATAATACACATTTTATTTACACCCTTGAAGAGAAAGAAGGGAGATGGTATGCTCCCGTCATGGTACAGGGTCAGTGTGAATTATGAGGATTGGTGGATACTGGATCCCAAGCCACCCTCCTGACAAACAAGGCCTTTGACCAAATGAATTCAAGAAGGGGGAGAGTCACCAAATTCACCTCACACCTCTTGCTGGACAACTTCAAAACTTTGATGGAAATAACATTTCTGTCGAAGGGGCTGCAGATCTGGAGATAAAAATTGGGCAACACGGTGAAACATCCAGTGATCATCGTTACTGCAGAGAGCACACCTTGGGCCTCATTACAAGGATGGCGGTAAGGGATTATCGGTACTGGTAAGAGTACCGGTACTGGTAATCCCTTACCACCTTACTACGAGGGCCCTTCGCGGGTCCCTACCTTAACGGCTGGTTGTACCAGCCGTTAAGGACGGGACCCG
The DNA here is from genome assembly GCF_040938575.1 of Ambystoma mexicanum. Lineage (NCBI taxonomy): Eukaryota > Metazoa > Chordata > Amphibia > Caudata > Ambystomatidae > Ambystoma > Ambystoma mexicanum. The sequence continues at coordinate 453,676,397 of NC_090937.1, forward strand.
CAAAGGTACCTTGGAGGTAATCACGGTACCGCAATTTGCGGTACCGTAATTACTGCCTTCCCCATTCCCATTGAGCCCTCTGGGGGCTCAAATTGGAATGGGGAAGGGCCAATGGTGAATGGGGAATTACCGCCCCGCCAACATTGGAATGGGGGGTAATTCCGCCATCTACTATGGCGGGATCGGTAAATTACCGGCGGCAACCATGGCGCCAATAGCGCCATGGTTACCGCTTTCCGTGTAATGAGGCCCCTTGTCTTTTGGGGAATTACCTCCTTCAGAGGTTATCACCCCTGATCGACTATGTGAACAAGGTCCTCAGGTCTCAGACTAACTAGCCAATCAAACTTAAACAAAGCACAAACTATGTGAGTTTGAATGGCACATGCTATGTAATTGAACAACTGTCCAACAAAATAGATTTTTTTTTCCAGAACAATTAGGTACCCCGACATCACTGTCATCTTTATATGAGAACACACTGGTGATGGTAAACCTGCCCCATTCTTGAAAATCAACCTCCCACACAGTTTTAAGTTGCATTCCACACTGGAGGGAAAGACTCTGAAATGTTGTACCCATCTAAAATCAGAAGAAAACCCAAATTCCATGCTAAAAGATGATGAAAAACCAGCTCAAAGTCTGACCGACATCCAGATAAAGGGTGAACAGCTGTTTTCCCATTCAGATAAAGGAAGGGGGGAGCCTGTTCTCGTCAAAGTATGCCTGAAAAATAGAAGAGGCTTCATCAGCGAAGTATATTCAGGAAACTCCCAAAAGATCCAACCATTTCCACCTTTAAATTGATTGATTAGTGGGAAATGAGCCTGGAAACCCCAAATTCCAAACATCTCCTACCTTGCAGGTGTATGCTACAAATATCCAGTGTCGACAAGAGCATAGAACATAATTTTTGGGTTGTGAGAGATGTCCCTTCCGGCTTTTATTTGGTTAATGACATTCTCAATCGATTCCCAATTAATTTGGACCTAATTAATAATAAAGCCTGGTCCCGATTGGGGGGTGGGAGGTAACCCCCTGGGCTTTGAAAATACTGAAAAAGCATTTCCGTCAGCTCAATTGCTGCCTTATGTGGTTGAGGTTCAAGTGAGAGAAGGGGTTACTATCCCAGGACAGGTGTGACAGTTTAAATGCCCCTAAAAGTTAAGCGAGGACAGAGCCTCAAAAATCAGGATGCCCATATAAATTTGAATTATCATCTCCAACAACAAGGTTTGTATTTACATCCAACACCCCTAGTTGGCCTAGAACATTACACCATTCGAATATTGGTGGATAACAGCGACCATAGAAGTATCGCTTTGGGCACAGACACCTTTATTGGAATGGCGGTTGATGACCAAGGTAATGAGATAATTGGACCCATCCCAAATGACTTCATCAATATAAACAATGGTATTCTTCCAGAAAAGATTTTCACCAGACAAGGACGGAATTATTTGGTGTACTCTTCCTGCCCTTATAGTGTGGAAGAGGTGACCTGTGATATCAAGAAGGTTGAGGTGGTATTCCGAGTCAACAGTGACTACCTCCGATCCTTGGAATTTCTGTATTGGAGCAGACATACACATACGCAGGAGATCCTACCCCCCTACGTCCCCGGTATTGGAGCCATGAGACCATGCCCTGTCTAACCTCTGCCACTGTACCAATAATACAGCAAGCATATGGAAGACGGTATCCATTAAGACGGCCGTATCGAATGTACCTTCGATGTGAGGACAGCCTACAGGAGGTACTCCCTGAAGACATATGAGAACGAGCTAAGTGATGATGTCATAAGAAAGGGTGCATGATGTCCTGAGATACTGAATGAAGACGATGTATGGATCCTAGAGGAGAAAGGATGACGTAAAGAATCAAGTGAACTCTCAAGTGCAAAAGAAGAAGATTACACGATAAAAAGCTCTGCATAAATCAGTGGCATGAAGAATGTACAGATGCTGAAATGCAAGATAGATCAAATCATCGTATATGCTAGCTATAAGTAGTAAATAGAATGCAGGCGAAGCTGCCATTGTATAGAAACTGGATATTGGTATCATGAAATAGTAAGCCAAGGAATCATTGAGAGTGAACGAAAATCTGTGCCCCAGTAGAATAGTAGGCTAGTGGAGCTGCGTGGCGAGGCTGTCTGGTCTGAAGTCAAGAAATTAGAAGTCCAGGTCAGCTATCTACTTTGAAGAAGAACATGTGTGCAGAGGATGAATCCTCTCATGTTAAGGTGCAGGATAGAACACAAAGCATTTAAAAGCTGCAGAATTAACAGAATCGTGGTCTCCTGACACGTGAGTCGAGGTTGAAAATAGGGCTTGAAATTGGAGTTCCAGACATGATAGCCAGTGCCCTCACTCCTGTGCATTCCCAGGATGAGAGTACTCTGCAAGGCCAAGAACAAAGACAATTTCATGGCAGAAGGCATGGGTGATGAGAGATGCTGAGCTAATTGGGTAGTGAGGTAGCTTCATGTTCTATCTCCCTGCATCTGGGTCTTGGCTTACGTGCTGCTAAATGAACTGAATGCTCCAGATATGGCATAAGCGTGCTAAACCAATTGTATTAGTCTGTATAATGAAGGACCTTATAGCTTGAGAAACCAATGAGACACTGTGTAGCTGATTTGTCTTAAAATGGCAAGTATGAAGAGGTAGGCATACATTGTCCATCAAATATTGGGCAGCCAATAGTAATCCTAGCTTTAATATGATTGTATATCTAGATGTTTCTCTTAACCAATATGCTTCTTTGATATGTTTTTCACTATTGCCATGTAGTACGACGTCACTCTGACGCATAACAAAGTATATACATTGTATTTTTTGTGAAAACACAGAGAGACTGAGCGTACGTCCGTTGATGTTCATTGTAACCTCCCAGTTTTAGATAATTGTTAATAAAACAGTAACTTGCCATTTTCTTTTGTTTTTCTGGTTATTTGGACTCAGAATTATTCTGGTGTAATCCCATCTAGCTATAAATGCACGTTCCAAGGGCACAAACTCACTCCCATCCAGGCCAACACCATCACAAGAGACCTCGCCACCCAACTGGAGGATACTGCTGAAATTGCCAAGCCCAAGGTCTTTCCAGGCTTTAAGATGATGGTCAAAGAAGGAATCGATCTTGCTGATGCCTGTGAGACCGAGGGGCAAAAACAGAAGCTGAAACAGGTGATTTTGGATTTTCAGGATATCTTTGCAGTGGATTCATATGACTGTGGACGCACAGAGATACATTCAACCACCATACCCACAGACCCCGAGATGGCTCCAGTATTTGTGATGCAATACCGGTTACCTCTTGCATCCATGGAGTCACTCACAGAGATTATTAAAAATGTAGAAGCCATGACATAATTCATGCAATCCACAGTCCATTTAACAACCCGGTACTGGGGATACTCAAACCCAATGACCAATGGAGACTTTGCACAGACCTCTGGGTGTTAAATAAATGGGTCCACATCTCAAGATTGCCCTTCCCTACATCAATCAGAACTGTCCGAGATCCAAGGGTCAAAGGTGTATACCGCCATTGACCTGATCAACGGTTACTGTACAGTAACTGTGAGGAAGAACAGTATAAGCTTACCTTTAGTTTTGGGTGGCAGCAATACACATGGACCCAAACCCCTTTGGATACATAAACTCTGGCAATGAATTTAACATCTTCCTACATAAGGCCAGCCCGATTGGGGCAAAAGCGGTAACCTGTAGATGATGTCTTAATCAAGAGCTCAACTGTGGATGAACATATAGCGGAAATATGCTGGGTTCTGACCCAGAAAGAAGGAGCAAAACTGTCCTTTCAGTGGCACAGTGGTGTAATATCTACGTGAACTTCTTAGGGCAGGAAATCACCCCTGAGGGTCTTAGTCCCTGGGCAGGAAAGGAAGCCTTGTTGAAACTGAAAGTCCCTACTACTCTGTGAGAATTAAGAATCCTTCTTGGGCTGACTAATTATAGACAGAAGTTATGAAGACTACACAGAGGTCACTCGACCCTTTGTCCATTTATTAAAGGTCGGTTTCAAGTGGGAATGGGGTCGGAACAATCTGAGGCAGTAAAACAACTCAAAAGAAGTCTTTGCCAAGCTCCTTGTTTGGCCTTGTTCTTCTTGGAGACTGGGTTCTCAGATTCTTGCTTAACAGCAGTATTGTATCAAAAGCATGACAGGGTCAACAAAGTAATCTCATACACGAGCAAGACTTTGTCCTCTGTGGAGGAAAAATTCAACAATGGTCAAAAAGGCACTCCTGGCAATGGTGTGGGCGTTGAATAATTACTGTCCATTCATCCAGGGGAGCACATCATTGTCGAAACTCCTCAACAATCCTTGCAATATCTCCAAAGTGACTGAATCCGAAAAGGGAACGTGAGTCATTCAAGAATTACTTCCTGGATTCTGTCCATGCAAGGCTTTCCTGTAGAGGTCAGATATGGCCAAAACAAGAAGAGTCCTCTAGCGCGTAGATTGTCTGACTGGCAAACCTGACTCAAGGACAAACGTCTAAGGACCATTGACAAAATGGAGGCGTACCTTACTTCCCCGCACAAAGTCTATGAGGAAGACAGGTATTTGGGGATACACACAGTTTACGTGGATAGGAGCTCCTAACATATTGAGAAAAATGGGGAAAATGAACTAGCGGCTGCCATTGGGAATGCATGGGTGAATGATGCCCCCGTGCCTTCTGCTAGTTACAAAATAGGCCCCCGAAGCAGTCAGGTGGTGGAGTTGCTAGCTGTTTATGACGCCATCCTCTCTGCCATGCAAAACCAACTCAAAGAACTTGTCATAATCACTGATTCAGATTATGTCAGGAATGGGTTTGTGGAACACCTGATTAATTGGAGAAATCGTGGCATGCTGTGTGCGAACAACAAAACGCTCAAGCATGGGAAATTAATCCAATCGATTGACGATCTAGTGACCTCTAATGAGATGACCATCTATTGGAAAAAGTTCAGAAGTCACTCCAAAATAGAGGGACCAAACAAAACTGGAAATTACTTTCCTGACCATTTGGCAAAAACTGGAGCCATTCACAGGGATCTCATAGAAACTGAATCCCTGTTGGCAGAAATCCAAGTCACTTCTGTCACCAGGTCCCAAGCCCATGCCAACAATGAATTCTCACTGCCCAGTGGAGTAAAGGAATTCCAGATGCAGATTTGATTATTGCACAAAAAGAGGACCCGATTATTGGGAAATGTTATCAACATATTGAAGACTCCGTGAAGTTTCCTCTGACAGAATCTGATTATATCAGGAAACAGGATTTCTGGGTGATGGTGAAGTTTTAAAAATGTTCAGAATCCACAATAGTTTGTTGGTACAGAGATCCCTATCTGGATGTGACCAGTGGGTGGTACCTACCTCATTCCAAAGCCTGATGTTAAGTCACACCCATGATGCAGCCACTGCCGGTCATAGGGGATTTCATTCAACATTAGACATCTTGCGTGTGGTTGCATACTGGCCCCGTATGGATCAAGACGTCAACATCTACTTAAAAGGGTGACTTGTGTGTGCTCAGTTTCAGCCAAGTTTGTTCACACACTGAGCTCCCCTCCAGAAAAGGGAAATGACACTGCTTTGGCCAGATTTGCAAGTCGATTTCATTGGGCCAGTGATTCGCTCCTCTAGAGGAAACAAGTATATGCTGACCATAACATGCTTGTTTACCAAGTGGGTAGAACGTCCTCCGGCCCCAAATTGTAAGGCGGAGACGGCTGCCACACTAATGATCAACCATATCTTCTCTCTTTTCGGCCTCCCACAAAGGATTGAGTCAGACCAATGAAGTCATTTTACCAGCGAGGTGATAACCAAGATGTGGAATATTGTAGGGGTCAAAAGAAAACTCCACATTGCCTACCTCCTTGCCTCAAGCGGGGGTGTTGAGGGGTACAGTAAAACAATTGTGGACATCTTGAAGAAGTTCGTAGTGGACTCTGGACCTAGATGGGACATGCGATTACCGCTTGTTCTGATGGCATAATGTCTTCTGTAACAGAAATTTCTCCATTTGAGCTAATTACCGGACCAAAAATGGTGCTACCTTAGCATCTGCTCTACAGAACTCATGAGCAGACCCTGATCAACGCGTCTACTACCCATGAGTACATAAAAAATTTAAGGAAACACCTTCAGCATGCTTTTGTTATGTTCATCGCATTTTAAAAAAGTTGGCAGAAGGGATGAAAACCTACTATGACTTAAAAACTATGAATAAGGAGTACAAAGTAGGGGAACAGGGTCTATCTGTACAATTTCCAAAGGAACCAGACCAAAGAGCAGAAGTTCCTCCCCTGTTGGCTCAGTGCCTTTGAAATTGTCGATAAAATCTCATATGTTGCCCATAAAGATCTGCATCCCTAAAGGAGAACATTAGGAAGAGAAATGGGTCCATATCGATTAGTTGAAGAGCTTTTACGCCAGACAGGTGGTGCGAATGATTGAAGAGCCCAGTGAGAGTAGAGCCCAGAACTCATCTGAAGAATGAAAGGAAAGAACGGAAACCCGGATAGAGAATATCACATATATACAGGCAGTAACATAATTTATACTCATAAATAATGTATAAAAGTCAAGATGAGAAAGATAAGGTGTTTAGAAATGTTCATGTAAGGGAAATAATTGTAAATGTGTTATGTGATGTTGTTTTGTTTTTTCAAATTGAATGTCTATAATACCGGGGAAAGAAGTACTGTGTGATACACTTAACCTCTCCTTTATTCTCTACAGACTCAATAGCTCCTTACCTTCACAGCCTGCGGTTAGGAAGTTTTAAAAAGGGAGGGCTCCCAGGGCCAAACCCCAAGATCCGAAAAGAGTGGAGTGCAGACCAGAGCGCCTCTCCATCAGGACAGGAAAAAGAGCAGACGTGCTCCAATGAGAAAGCCGGGAGCCAAAGAACAAAGACAACAGAAACCCCACTCTCCCTTGCTCTTCTCTCTGAGTCATCTTAATCAAAGATCCAGCGAGGGCGGGCATCAGGGGTAAAATACAACCCCAAAATGTCAGAGAACAAGAGGCCATGCTAGGCCCCTTTTGTGACAGTGAAGCTGGCTGATGTTGAGACCCTTTGGAAAATGCAGACCAGTTAAAACATTGGTTTCAGGTATGAGGCCTCGTGAATTAACACAAATGGGCCTATTTTAAATTTGGTAAAATACAAGGACACCAAGTTGAAGGAGAGTGTGTCTTAGAACTGTAATATTTCTAACTATGTGCAATGGAGTCAAACAAAAGGAAATAGGTGGGGCTGCAGATGTTGACTTTGCATAAATTAGTAAAAGGCCCTTTTGACAGATTTATAACCGCAGCAGTACACGTGTACAGAAAAGATACATTTGAAATACGGTGCATTTGGAAGATAAAAAGGAGGAATGATGCCTGACAATTAAGAAATAAAGTCAAGTGACAGATTGCATTATGAGGAATAAAGAGACTTACATTTCATCATATAAAATCACAGCCTGTAAAGAGAAAGGCCTATTTCGTTTTGGTAAAAGTGAACACTGGTTTCCTATGTAAACTGTGGCCTATCTGTGTGTATAAGATTAATAATGAATCTACTTCTGTTCCAATATAGTAGAAAAAAGGATTGTATTTATGAACAGCTGGCCTCGGTGTAATACAAAATCCTACAAGCTAAACACATTGTATCAATGTAAAATGCTATTCTTTTAGAATGGTATATGTAGTTTGTTTTCCCAATTGAACTGGAAGGTCTGGGTCTCTAAAACTTTGACCTCAAGACCTTTGGCTGAGGTCCTCTCGGAGAAGAAGTTCTGGTTTTCAGCTTAAATGCTAAAAAATACAGAGGAGTAGATCAGAATTGTGGAGGTGGCTGATAAACCAGCCAGCAAAATTTACCTTAAGGCCAGGTCTCCCCCTTAACTGTGCATTAGCTTCGAATAAAAAACCTTTGAAGCCCAGGAGGGCAGGGCATGATCACATGGGGCAGGCAGATGTCCTAATAAGGTCTCAGAAGAGAAATGAAAACTAAGAAATGGTGGGGGCTGTTGTGAAACTCAGGGACACTTGTGGTGCCCTGCCATTGACTGACATTGAATACATGTTTTTGAATAAAAAGCGCATCCCAGTTTCATATTAAAGGGATCAGAAGCCCGTCGGGACCATGTAAAAATGAATTGTGGGTGATCGATACAACTTGAGTTATGAGAAAAATGATGATTCTGGCATTTTCATAAGTCTGAAGAACTGAAAAATTGGTGAGGTGATAGACTGAGAAATGTTAGAAGTGGAAGGAGTCAGATTTGTAACTATTTAGCCGCAGCAGCCATCAAATCGTGAAAAATGGTAGCTCCGCCCAGGTAGGGCATGCTGAAATAAAATTTGTATTTTCTGACTTTCCATAAAATGTAGAATTAAAAAATATATAGGTTTATGTAGTTATCCGAAAGATTAAGGTAGTTGCCATGTTGGCAGATTTTGGGAACCCAAAAGTGTAAAACTACCTGCCATTTTGAAATGATGTATTTGCCCTCCTCCCTCAGCTTCCATAACCCATGCCTCCCAACTTCTGGTCCTATCAGCAGCCAGTGGGCGTCTTGGTGGAAGGTGAAGGGAGGGAGCTTGCTAATCAAGAGGAAGGAGGAAGAAAAGGAGACCCAGGGACTTTGCTTGGAAACCTGGGATCCCTATCTGAGAGAGGCCTGTGGCTGGAGAGACCTGGCTGGTGGATAGAGGATTGAAGTGTGAGCTGTCTGCCTGAAAGAGTGTCCTAGGATCTGGCGGGCCTCCTAAACTAAGAACAGAGATCTCCCATGTAAGTAGATATATCTCAAAGATATCAATTGTGTGGTGAGCTACCTGCCATAATACCTTTCCCTTAGTGGGTGAAGAAGAGCGAAGCCCTGAGGACCAAAGGGCTGTGGACTATACTGTTTGCTGTGGCGAGTGCCTCTTTCCAGGAGGAAGAGGGAATTGAAGAGGAGTTCTGAGTACAGAGGTGCGTGTGCCTGTACCTTTAACAACTGACCCAGGAGTCAGGTCACATGACCTAGGTCACCTGGTACATAAGGCCACCTCCAGTGCCCTTGCGGCGCTAAGCCCTGAGGACCAAAGGGCTGTGGACTATACTGTTTGCTGTGGCGAGTGCCTCTTTCCAGGAGGAAGAGGGAATTGAAGAGGAGTTCTGAGTACAGAGGTGCGTGTGCCTGTACCTTTAACAACTGACCCAGGAGTCAGGTCACCTGACCTAGGTCACCTGGTACATAAGGCCGCCTCCAGTGCCCTTGCGGCACTAAGCCCTGAGGACCAAAGGGCTATGGACTATACTGTTTGCTGTTTGGCGAGTGGCGCAGAGCGCCGGGTCACTGTGATTCGGCCTGATGGATCCAGTTATACCAGCCTCGAGGACGAGAGCCCAAGTCAAACGCTTGGCAACATATGAGGACCATCCTGTCAAGCGGGCCCGCCAACAACAGGTGAGCCAATATTATTCATGTGGCTCAATATTAGAAACTTGTGAGGATATGACAGTTGTGCTCGTTGAAGAGATTTTTGAAGACTCCCCGGGCGAGACACTAGTAGCCAATGAGCTTCTACACTCATCTACTATCTCCGCTTCCTTATCTCCGCCCCCGCCTCCTAATCTTACCCAACCCGCTGAGATCATGACGCGGATGGACATCGTTGATCACACGACGGGTAATGAGTTGATGGATAACATACTGGGTGATGCGCTTGCTCCTTCGGCCACCGGGGCGGCCCCGCGGGCGCTGCCTGGAGACGGTGAGGGGAGCGCGGGCTTCGCGGGTTCGCCGCGGGAGAGTGCCGTGGTGGACCGGGCGTCTTCTACGGTAGCGCCGACTCCGGCCACGAGCGATGACGTTGGTGGGCATGGCTGCATTGTGACTGATGCGGATGCGAGTGATGACGGCACCGACGCGGAGGCTCGGCAGCGTCAGCTGGAGTTGGAAGAGGCATGTCAGGATAGCAGACTGACCGTCCGTGCTGACGCGGTAGATCCTCCATCTGCGGTCTTTCCTGACTTACGGAAAGTTGGCTTGACTAAAGTGGTGAAAGTAACCAAAGCAAGTACAAAGTCCGGGAGACAGAATGACGTAACCACGCACTTGCACTTGCATGGTACGCCACAAGCTGGTCAAGGCGAGGTCATTAATGCTCCATCAACATCACAAATAGTTCCTGCTGCCCCCTTAGATCCGATGGATCCCTATTTGCCATTACTAGCACCAAACATATTACCACAAAGTGAATGTAGCCTAAGTGATAATGTAAAATGTACCGATAGAAGGAACTCGTTGGAGGTCGTTTCTGCGGTCTTGCAAAATCTGATCGATTTAAATAAATCACGTTCATGCAAACTGACGGACATGGCTACACCAGATCCAAATACGACACAAAAAGTTTCCCAGAGCAATCAAGGTAGAACCATGACGAATGTCAATAGAGATATATGGGGATCTGGTAATTATAAAAAAATTACGAATTGGATCCTCTGAGGAGTCAGCACAATTATCAGAGGAAAAGGTGGTACACTCCCAGAAAAGATTGCCCTGTCAATCTACTGAAGGTTATGAGTCTGAGAGACAACATCAAATACATCAACCACATTTAAGTCAAAACTCAAATAGCGATAAGCCAGACGAGCCTATGTCAAGAGATTCATCGTTTGTGGCGTGTCCATTCCCAAAAATAAGAGAACGCGTTCGGCTCTCACGATCTGCACGTGATGCGCAGCATATTTCTGGTGGCGGATCTGTAGCCCCGTGTGTACATGTACCATCGAATGACCTACTAATGGCCCTGACATCCGCGATGGCAATCTCCCTGACACCTTTTACTAAATTGTATGAAACATTAAACGAAAATGTGAAGGATGTGACAACACTGCTGGCTCTCGTGAATTCAAAACTCGTTCACCTAGAATTAACGCTCAGAGGCCAGGAGTCAAAACAAGAGGAGATAAACCAAAATCTCCTGGCAGGAATGGAAGCAGCTAATGAAGCCAAGCGGAATGACATGATCGATAAAAAACTGTTTGCGGAGGTTGCAAAAGAAGCGCTGGCGCTCTTCCACAAACCAAACTCGCACCTAAAAGGAGAGGAGATGGGCAGAGCAAGTACCATGGCTCACGTGGTTATGAATGAGCAGTCGACTCTTCTCCCACTTCCATTCACTATTGCAACGTCCACAGAGCATATCGGTCAGCAAACGCCATTACCCCATATGAAAGATCAGTCCCCTCAAACCAACTTGAACCCGACAAGCCGGCAAATGGAATTAATTGGCTTGCCAAAAGGTTCAACTAACGATGCCGCTTGTCACGAGGCTCCTGGCGAAGAAAATTCGAAGAACATCAGTGAAGAATCTGAAAAAGGTGAAGACCAGCTGTGCTCACTGGAATGCTTGTTCCATTCAGCGTTCATGCAATCTAAAAATGTATCAAACCCCGCCTTGCATGACTGTCAACAAGCATCTGGCTCTCTGTTTATACAGCAGGCGGTGGCTGATGATTCATGCCTGAGTGATGCGACTGTTGACACGACAAAGCCTGCAGGCCTATTTCCCATTTTTGGAGGTATATTGGTCGAAGCCCAAAATAAAATCATTGGGGAAGGAAGTAAAAAAAATCCCTCACAAGCGAAAAAGGAAAAGAACATGCCTGCTCGTAAGAAGTCGAAACAAAAGGGAGCCCGAAAATTTCTTCGCAACATCAACATGTTCCAACTGGTTGATAATGCGATCACATCTAGTCTAAAATTAGCAGACACAATCAAGGTGAATAAACAAGTTGAGGTCGATTTGACAGGAAATATCACGCCACTATCCGAGGCTCTACAAGATGAAACCGAGCTGGACGATCAGGAGTTAATGGAATTATCAGTTTACGAGGATCCAATTCAAGAAGCCCCTGTGGTAATACCTCTTGTCGTGCCGAGTGATCACAAAGCAGTCATGTTGCCTTCAAACTCAGGGAGGAATAGTAAGTTCAGGATGCCAGTAGTAGGCATTGCTAATTCTCACGACCAGTTGCCGGGAAAGCAACAAGCTCCACCTAATATCATAACATCGGAGTCCTGTGACAGGGTATGCGTGATAGTTTTACCCGTAGGAGAGGTGGTAGAGGGGGAGCAAGGGCCTAAGAGCCCAGAGTTTGTCACCTTACAAGAAAAACGAGAGCGGCTGGCGAGAAGCGCGGCAACAATGAGTCCAAACGTTGGTGGCACAGGTGTGCCTCCTTTGGTAAGGATAAACGCCGTAAAAGGAAAGAGTGTGCTGGCCGCAGCACTGGTGGTTGATGATTTACCCAGATCACGGGAAACCGAGTACCATCAGCCTGAGGTGAAGGCGATCAAACTTAAAGACAGGAACGGACACGAATCAGGCCAACGGGTAGGGTTAAGCCCTGCAATTAAATTGATGTTGGAGAGGTTGGAATGTGGTGAAAAATTAATTTTGAATCAAGCAAATGTGCTAAGGCTGCTTCATCATGTGCCTAGGCTACGATCCCTGTGCTCTAAAGATCTGCGTATTATCGAATTTCCGGAGGAGCTACGCACGGATAAGGTGATCCTACACATAAATTCCTATATAATCGCAAATGTAATTTTGGAATCAGATGAGGAGCTATTGTCTCTAGGTTTCGACACTTATAAATTAATGGATCCTGTAAGGTGCAAAAAAGTAGTGAGGAAAGACCGAACCACCCAAGCTCAGTTAACACAAAAGGTAATTTAGGGGACAAAGAAAGCTTAAATAGAGCTGAATCCAGAGAACAAATCCAGCAGGAGCAACTTGGCGTGAATGAGCTGGCGCCTAAAGAGGGGTCATCAGTCTCTGCGCGAAGAAATGTAAGCGCAGGCAAAAAAGAAGAGATTGCGAGAACAAGTCCAATGGTGAAAATTAAAATCACCATAAACAACGGTGGATCTGCAGACATGCCTACTCCGATAATGGTAAATAGCCCATCGGACATAGATACGACGCAGGACTGGAAGTGGTTGGCCTCGGCGTTGAACGGTAATACTCGCAGCTAATGCTCAAAGGACAGCGCTGGGCACTTATGTTCTTTTGCCTCATGGAACACGAGAGGGTTCATACATCTGCTAAAAAATGATTGGCTGCATGATTTACAATTGATTTGCCTGCAAGAAACGTGGTTGTGTGAAATGCCAGTGTCTTCTGAATTTGAGTGTGCACTGAACCCTGCTATCAAGGCAGAAAAGGGACGTCCGATATCTGGTCTCTTAACGATGATCAAACGATCTTCAGGTTACCGGTTATTAAATTCCTCTAATGTTACGCCTTACATTCAAGTATGTGAGATTGGTAAAAGCAACGCAATACGACAAGTGGGGGAGGCGATCCATATAATTAATCTATACTGGAACCATTACCGGACTGGAACTTACTCGTTTATCGACCAGGTGACATTAATAATTGACAATTTACTGGAGTCCAACAAAGGGGGTTGCTTGTTAGTTTGTGGCGATTTAAATGTTGATATTTGCAAGCCACAGAATGCATTTAAGAGACAACTCGCGAATACCTGGTTAGAAGAACTGAATGTAAGAGGTCTATCAATGCTAAACGGATGCACACAAGGAGACATTCCAGCTCAGCCTATGTGGCGGCGTGAATGTCAATTTTCGACCATTGACTATATTTTTGCTTCAGATATCATGCAGGCGCGGGCAAAATACTTGAAAATCCGTACCATGAGCAACAGTGACCACGATTTGTTGGAATTAACATTCCGCGACTCAAAAGAGGAACAAAACCAAAAATGGAGATCAAAAGTTCTGGTGGAATCAAATCGACTCCGGGTGAGACTGGAGGAAAGTGATGTGGCCAACATATGAGCTCAATTTAGTTCAACTCCCGAGGAGATTGAATACGTGTCCATTCTGTCTCAATTCAAAGCTTAAAACATCGGGATGAAAAACTGGTCTTTCCAGAAGAAACATCGCTTCAACCTGTTGGTGCTGCAGCGCAAAAGACTGATGAGGGCTGAAATCCGGAAAAACAAGCAAGGGTCAGTCCTTGAAATAATAGCAAAAAATCGGACAACCAAACAATCCTACAAAAACTGGATAAAAAGTCACAAATGGATATTACTTCAGCAAGACGCAGAGGCAATGTTGAAGATCCTAATCACTAAGAACAGTAGAGAGTTCTGGCGAACTATTAATCAAATGGAAACATCGCAAGAGGCTTTGCAAGTATGTTTGATATCTGAATCTGAGTGGGTGCAGCATTTTTCTGCTTTATACCACAAACATTTAGTTCCCACTACTTCAAGACATAATTCAGTACCATGGGATCTATACTTTGCGAAGGATGAGATCCGAGAGGTAATCATGAGAGCTAAAAATTCCAGAGCACCAGGCCCTGATGGCCTGTCGAATTTCATGATTAAACAGTGCCCAGATCTCTGGACTGATTTTTGTTTCGACCTATTTGGAAGAATCAATACACAAAAACAAGTGCCAAATTCTTGGAAAACTGGGATTATAGTCCCCATATTCAAAAAAGGAGATAGATTATCACCAAAAAACTACCGACCTGTGGCGCTGCTGGATGTCTTGGGTAAGAGTTATGCTTCGTTGGTGAAAACCAAATTGCTGAACTGGGCTATAACAGTAAAGAGAGTTGACGAAAGACAAGCGGGATTCGTAAAATTGGTCGGATGCTCATTGAACCTGCTGGTCCTAAACCTACTGAAGATGGAAGCCCTACGATCAAACACAAAGGTGTACCTAGCTTTCGTTGATTTCTCTAGCGCCTTCGACATGATTGATCGTGAGAAGCTGTGGCAGAAAATGGAAGAGTGGGGTTGTCCAGTGGGTCTATTAGCGGCGATTAAAGAGCTTCATACAGATACCTCCATTACAATTCGCCTAGATCAATCAGGCTCCTTGTTGGCACAAATCAAGACATATAAGGGTGTCAAACAAGGATGTCCGCTGGCAGCAGCAATTTTTAGTCTCTTCATCTCTGATATCGGCGAGGCTATCCATTCCGTGAGAGCGTTTCCACCTAAGCTCAATTCTTCATGGATAAGTTGGCTGCTGTATGCCGACGATTTAGTAATCTTAGACGTAACCCCGATTGGCCTTCAACGGAAACTAGACGCTGTACAAAGTTATGTAAGCTCGAACAACCTCAAGATCAACGCAGCAAAGACGGAAATACTGGTGTTTGGGAATTTAAGAACGACTCAAACTGCAAATGCGACAAAGTACGTGTGGAAACTAGATCAAGTACAGCTAAAGGTTTCAAAAAGAGTGAAGTACCTAGGTATGATACTGAATTCTAGTATCTGTGATGAGTCCTGGGTAGTAGAATCCAAGAGGAAAGGAGGTCAGCTAGCTTGTCAGGGTCTAGTGATACACAGAAAGTTTGGGCGTTTTTCGATGCACCCCTTGCGCAACTTTTATGAACAGAAAGCGGTACCTCTCCTGATTTACAGTGCGGAAAATGCGTTTGGATGTTCGTCGAAGCATTGGGCATCCTTGGAGCACATGTTCTGGATGAAAGCGTTAAGTTTACCGATTGGGATCTCGGCTGCTTGTATAAGATACGAACTTGCGTTAATATCACTGCATGCTCAAGTCAGCTGAAACCTTATTTCGGAAATCCAGAATAGAGGAAGGAATCTTGCAATTCAAGATATTACACCAGGCTTCAGCAAAAGGGTGTGACATTCTATCTCAGTGGGTGAAACGCTGTGAAGATCTGTTAGCACTATACAACATCAGTTTCGAAATTCTACTAGCAAATCCAACGGCAGCAAAGGAGAAGCTCTGGCGTGCCGACTGGATTTCCACATGTAGCGAGCGAAAGTCGGCTAGCGCCATGAAAGACTATCCGGTCGAAGCAAGAGCCTTCAACGTGCCTCAAAAGTATCTGAATCGCTTTCCAAATTCGAAAGCAAGAAGACTGTTTATGTTATTCCGGTTAAATGCCTTCAAAACAAAGGAGAGGACCAGTCATTTGCCATGTAATGTAGGCGCAAATTCCACCTGTCGCCTTTGCGAAAAAGATCTGGAGTCACTTAAGCATCTTGTGCTTTTCTGTCCAGCACTAAAAGGCATAAGATCAATTCATATGAGCCAGTGGTATAATGTCCATCAGTCCATATGTGTGGAGGAATCATGGCAGATGATGTGTAATGGTTTGGACATGAAATTAATATTGCCCCTGACTTCCTTCTTGGCAGCAATTGAAGAGAGACTAAATGCTCTTGATAGGCTGTGAGCGAAAGAGGTTGTGTAAAGCCATGTTTGACTCAGTGACCTTAGGTATTATCTGAGTATGCTGGCATAAGAGGTCACTGGAAGGAAGTAGGATAATGTTGGAATCATCATTTCGTTTAAAATGTTGCGTTAAATGTTTACCTTATGTGTTTGTTGTAATATTTTAAAGGTTTGATCTAAAAACCAATAAAATAAAAAAATAAAAAGAAGAGCAAAACTGGGTAGACCTTGTCCGTATTGAACTAAAAAGTTAACTCAATGAATGCTTTATAGAAGAACACCATATCCAGCTACCTTAAATCATGTTGAAATCTGTCTGTTTAACCCTTACCTTTGCATTGGTGGGTGCTCTCCATTAGTGTATTACCTTAGCACAATTAACTAAACATATAATTTAATTAATTCCCATAGGGTCATTTATCACGGGGTGATGTTTTTATCAAAATTCAAAATTGACGAAGGACTATGCCAGTGCACTGTATATGACTCTAGTCTGTAATGTATTTGGATAACCCTGCTGTTCAATTAAATGTGCTAGTGTCCTCAAAATTAAAATCCCAACACCTTGCATTCCCATTGAAAACACATTATGCAAAACTAATTTTCCCTTTCAATCCAAACCAGAATCCCAAAGCCTTGCATTTTCATTGTAGGAGTGGTGCAAAACGAAATTCCCCATGTATCCCCTTGTATCCCAAATCAGAATCCCTAAACATTGCATTTTGCCTAAATAAAAAGCCAAAACAATATTTCCATTTTGTTCCCACTCCATGTAACCTGCCTTCAAATCAGAGGGGTCATATCTAATTGATGCCTGGAGGGTGGGGGCTGCTGGGA
This sequence comes from Ambystoma mexicanum, assembly GCF_040938575.1. Lineage (NCBI taxonomy): Eukaryota > Metazoa > Chordata > Amphibia > Caudata > Ambystomatidae > Ambystoma > Ambystoma mexicanum. Next base: position 453,693,517 of record NC_090937.1, read on the forward strand.
GAAAGGAGTATTGTGCCAAACTAAGCAATCACTGTGTGTTTTGTATTTTTCCTATAGGTTAATTTGCAAAAAATGTTACTGTGAAATTGCGACTGCAAACTTCAAAGTTTTACCTCTGTCTTATAGCAAATGAAAGTCCTTTAAATCTATGTTAGTCAAATGGTGCAAGAAATTTGAATTTGTGATATTGTGTAGTGCCACAGCGTTGCTGATTGAAGTTTTGGTGATGGTGTGTGCCTATTATTCTTTGCAAAAACGTAAATAAATATATATTCTTATTACCCACTGGCCTGGTTCCTAGCTGATTGGTGGTAAAGGGGGTATTTTGATGTAGGGTACAATAGATTTGGAGGCCTCACTAAAGTTGAATTTGTGAAGCGTTTTGCTGTTGCCACCTTGATGAGGGTGGGGGGAGGAACTTCCTGAGATGAGAGTGACCTTCTAATAAACCATGACAGCGGATTGCGTGCTTCCCATTCTTGTATTCCCCCTGAAGTGCCACTATTCAAGTTTTAATTGACTAACATCATGAGAGATACAAGCTCTGATTCTGTTTTCTGCTACAATTTAGGTGCTTTTGGCCTCAGATTTTTGGGCGGAAGGGCACCTCAGACGAGTCGCAGATCAGCCCTCCAGTGACACGCCAGGTGCACGAAATAAAGCAAGATATTTTGTCTTAGCAGGGATGTTGCAAAAGAGAGGTTCTGTTGTTCGGGGAGCCCTTGGAGAGAGCAGCTTTGACAATAGCAAAGGGAAAAAATGAAAATTGAGCTGTTTGCATAGGCTGGTTGTGGGAGTGCAGGGAGGTCACAAGGTTGTTTTGCCTTGTTAGGCTCGTTCATGATTTGCTAGAACTTCTATTGCTTTGTCATGCCTAGTCCATGCTGTAGCTTGCTAGCTTGCATTATGTCGCTTGATTCTTCCCCCTAACTGCCCCATTTTACGGTTCTATTTTATACCTTATATGATACAACTTCCTTTGTATCCTATTGTGATACTTCACACTGGGATGTTCTACAATACTTCCATGTAATTTTGCTCCTGTGGGTCAGCATATTGCTTCTCAAATGGCCTGTGTAATTTTGCCCCCTGTGTAATTTCTCCTTGGTTACAAACTGTAATATCGTCCCCTGGTACCTAAAGCAATTAGATCCCTACAAATGATTTTGATCCTCTTTGCCCAATGTCATTTGCATGACTGGCTCCTAGAAGTTACGTCTTGACCTTGTAGTATGATGTATGTTTCCTAGGATCCCACCAGGACACTGCCTTCTCTGGAATCCCTTCTCTGAACTATTCTCCCCAATGTCTACTTGATGTCCACTGCTGCCTGATCCATATATGTTCCACTCCTTCTTACGTTCCCTCACTCTCGCCTAGGACTGTAAGTGGTTTCAACCCAGCACTCCACCTAAGTCAATGCCTAGCGTGAGATGCCCAGCTGGAACCCTTAATTAGATATTTTTAAATCTAAAGTTCTTTTATTTCTGAATGATGTAGCCTTATATCACGCCCCTCTCTTTGAATCCCCACCGGTCACACTGAACCAAGAAGTAGATTGTTTTGCAAAGTTAAAAGATTTATTTTATGAATTGAACAATATATATATCACACTTTTATGAATTTGAACAATATCTAGATATCGCACTATTAATATTTATACAATGATCAACAATGGGTGATATTACAATAATCAACAATCTCTTTAATCAATAGGAGTCTGGGTGGGAAGAATAATGTAGCATGGAATAAAACTTTGTGTGGGTTCAATGAAATGAAATGATAGGAAAGAATGCAGCACAGAAATAATACTTTTGTGTGTTCACTCAAATGCAATGTAATCACTCTTTCCCGCTGATACTCCTCAATCCCCCCTAATATGCAATATAGAGATGGAAGGGGAGAAAACAGGTTTCAGGAATAAACACTCTACAGATGCAGTTTCAATCCCAGTTCCCCCCAGAAAGCTTAGAGAAAAACAGGAATGATTTAAAACAAGTCGAATGCTTTTGAATGTGATTTTAAATGAATAGGGAAAACACTGAAAATGACTTTTATTCTCTAAATGGGATTCAGAACTAGTGGGAGCCGCTTTGGATAGCTTCAGATAAACACTAGCAATGATGTTTGAATAACTGGCAGATATGAAACTGAATTCAGAGGTTGAATGCAAAAAAATAGCTATTTTACATGGAATGAAATTTATTTATTTATTTATTGGTTAGATATACATATAGCCAATTGGCTTTGTATAACACATTAACAAAACAACATAAATACACAAAATCTAAAAACATATTTCATTTTCACACATCCTATACAATACAATTTAAAATTGCCACAATTTTCAAGTAAAAAAGAACAATGAAATATATGAGGTTAATATCATTGCCCCGCATAAAAATCATCCATTGATCAGATATCTCAGTCATAAGCCGGTCAAGTGGCACAGCGAATAGAGCGCTCGCTTTGACATCCGTGCAGAGCCTGTTAACGCAGGTTCGAATCCCGGCGGGGCCAAACTCAGCCTTTCATCCTTCCGAGGGCGATAAATGAGCACCACACACCGTGGGCAATAATAAGCAGCGCTCAGATACCTGAGGGTTCGTAGCGCTATATAAATGCCTAATTATTATCACAGTGTCATTATTATAAGATTTAAAACAAATAATTTGCAGATCGTTTAAACTTTCACAACACATGATAAGATGGTAAAGGGACTCAAAGACATTTACTCCACACAGGCGACAGTACTTTGGCATATGTGTGGATCCTATATTAGCACAATTTGTTTCTAATGCAAAAGTAACGTTAAATTTCATCATTAGATAGTTACGAAACGTGCTAACATTGGGATAGGCAAGAATGTATAGGGGAGAAGACACTCGACTCATATACTCATCAAGAAACCTGCCACTGAACTTTTTAGATGCTAGATCAATCATGTTTTGTTCATGGCAGTAATCTTGCACCCTGAACTTAAGTCTCATTTTGAATGATAGAAGAGAGAGGGCACCTGGATCAGACCCATTGGTCCATGTGCGGTGTAGCCTTTGAATTATACCAATGGTACCAATCAACACATTGCCTTCTAGACTAAGATATGCTTTTACAAATGGCACAAAAATAGTTTCAGTGCGGAGTGTGACAGCTTTCTCATAGGACAAAACACATTGGCAGATATATGCGTACAAATAGCTTTTGATATTGAATTCCAAATACAGATATTCCACACTCACACTTGGAGGGAGACATAGTAGTTTTCTTAAAAGGCTGGATTCAAGAACCACACCACGTTTGACAAACTTGTGCCCCCAAACTTCCACAGCATAGACCAGCATTGATCTAATTTTTGCAAGATAAATATTAAGAACTGCAATGACCGAATAGCAGCAATTGCGACCAATAAACACACTTAAAGCATTTGCCGCCACAATACATCTGCTCTTAATAGTAGACCACTGTTCCTTCCAATTCAGCTTTTCATCAATGATAACTCCCAGGTATTTGTAGGATTTCACCTGTTCAACTTTTTTGTTTTCCAGGCACCACAAGTATTTCTTAGGTCTACATTTCTTTGAGAAGACCATTATCTTACTCTTATCAATGTTGATAGTCAGACCATTTTTGGCTGAATAGATAACCAAGGAGTCAAGCATATGCTGAAGGCCCGTCGGAGTATAATCCAATAATAGCAAGTCGTCAGCATAGGCGAGCCAACCAATAGTTACTCCATTCACTCTCACGGGATTGGCTTTTGGGATAAAGAATGCTTTCATCATGTCTGATAAATACAGATTAAAAAGGATGGCAGCGATCATGCAGCCTTGCTTGACACCGCAACTAGTAGCCATGAATTTCGAAAGTTTGCCTGTGGCATTGAGTCTTATGCGTACTGAGGTGTCAGAGTTTAACACATTAGCATCTTTAACAGACCTTGGGGGATCCCCCATGAACTTAGTTTTTTCCAAAGTCTGTTTCGGAGTATGGTGTCAAATGCCGCTGAGAAATCGATATATGCGCAATATATATCATATTCAAATTGCATTTTCTCCAAGCATGTTCAATCGAAGATGTTAACAGCAACACATTATGTGCAGTGCTAGATTTGTCACAAAAGCCTATTTGATTGGAGGGTAAGATATTATTTTCACTTATCCAATTGTTTAGTTCCTTGAGCAATACCTTAGTAAATATCTTAGAGGACACATCTAGCATTGCCAGCATTCTAATGTTAGCCGGGTTAACCCATGACCCTTTTTTATGAACGGTAAGGATGTGGCTTGTCTTCCATGATAGAGGTATTGCACCAAGTGTCCCTATTTTTATAAACAGCAGCACAAGTGCAGCACCCCACAGTTCAGGCTGCTTTTTTATTACCAGGTTGCAGACCCCATCCAGCCCTGCTGCACGTGAATTCTTAAGATTTTCAATAATCTTAACAATATCAAGTTCTGAGGATTTACAGACCCAAGTAACTTCGGGAGGAAGAGTAAGCACTGTACCTAGTTCAACTTTTCCCAATGTGCTATTGATATAGTGGGCCCACGCTTCTTCATTGATACAATTAATTGTCAAATCGCATTTTTTGTGTTTGCTAAGGAGATGCCAAATGCCTTGTTGGTTGTTGGGCAACTAGAGAATTTTTTTCCATAGTTTGGTTTCACATTCGTGTTTATGGATTTTAAGCCATACTTTATAATTCTTTTTAGGTTTTTTGATTAGGCATGCTACCTCATGTGCTGACAGCAACGGGTCATTATTTCAAACAACAGTACAAATTTCATTACGCAGTTTCTTTTTGGCAAGAATAATCTTTTTATCATTCTCAGGCCTACGTGAGATAGCAATGTTGGAACATTCCCCAGTTGATTTGTATGTTCGACGTTCACCCACTTGTTTCTGAATATTTTGCATAAACTCAGTGAAACTATGCAAAATTTGGTTACCAGTGTTCATACCGGATAATAGAGTGGATACCAATTGAGAGACATGTTCAATATTTCGACTATGCCATACTATCCTATTATTTCCTTCGTTTATGCTGAGAACTCCATTATTATCATAGTCATGGTGGTCTGTGCCTTTTTCTGGTATAGCAAATAACAGAGACAAGTGTAGATGGTCACTCTCATCTCTCTCAACTACAACTACACCCATATCAATGACAAGATGAAATCCAATCTGGTTGGTGAAAACGTAGTCAAGGTAGCTGCAGATCTACCTTCAACCCTAGTAAAGTTCATAGGCACATCGCTAAGTGTTAGACCATTAAGTTTCATAAAATTGTGGGTCTGCATAACATTCATCCACTTTTTGCCTTGTCTATTGGACACCGAGTGGATTTTTGATTTTGACGAGACACCCAGTTGCACATCAAACTGACAATTTTCGCATTCAAATCTCTCCAAGAGGAATATAGGGTAACGATGATTTTACAGTTTCAGCACATTTACAACAGTCACAATATTAGTTACAGTTTTGGCCAGATTAGGAGGATCGTAAATATTGATAACAATTAGGACGGTAGACATCCGTGTTAGTTTGGCCACTAATACATGCTCATTAGATAATGAAAGTTTAATAATAGACCATGGTGATTTAAAAGAGATCAACAAGCCACCTTTTGCATGGCCCAAAGGGCTCTTAGAGGCAATTTGGTGGACAGTACTTCTATCATCTATCTGTATTTCCGCTGTTAGCCATGTTTCCTGGAGTGCAATAATGTTAAAAAGTGCCATACATTCAATCAAACCATCATCCTGAAACAGATGCGAGTGCCAACGAGTATTCCAGGAATAGACCAACTGCTTCGAATATGGTCATTGGCGAGATTCAGCAAAATGGGGCTTAAAACTCAAAGGCAACCATTGCCAATAGCCTTCAGGAATGGCATCATTATTGCTTGCAACAATATAGGCAGACCCTATCCCGTCACATAATATCTTCAACTTCGGGAATTGATTCTAATTACTAATGAACACCACTTTCAATTTCTTAATATGTTCTATTACATTGAATAGAGGTTTAATTGTACTCATTACTTTGTACTTCTGTGTTTTTCTGTGATTCAACCAGTATTCCAGTGATACATAACTGGTTTCTTGTCAATATTGTAATTGTTTTTCATTTATGTTCTTTCCTTGATGTACCAATTTCAATTTTCTTAGATTGTTTCTAAGCTCTCATACCCAATTGATAAATGGGAAATGAATGTTCATTTTCAAGATTACACGTCTTTCCACGTTGGTTTTTACTATATGTACTTAATTTTTTATGATATTAAATATTTCTTTTCTTTTTTTACATCAATCTCTGTATATATCTGTTTATTCTTTAGGAGTGTTCTAATATGTATTTTTGCATGCAAACTGATAACCATCAAGGTTATGTGGGTTTAGACCAGGTGCAATATTTCTAATTCATTTACACTTCACACTGGCTAACCCCTAAACATACCAGTACCTTTGTTTTGTTGAGATTATGCCACAATATTAGTGCCATGTTTAGGCGGCCCTTGAGCGGAAAATTGAGCGGAAATTGAGCCAAAGGCAGAATCGCAGCAAACTTTTCTGCGCGCGTGTTATCTTCAATTCAACACTTAAATTTCCTAGCATGTACGGTCCAGAAGTTATGAAGGTTTTAGTAAAGGTCGATTTTTCTCAAAAAGAGTCAAGATTTCAAATGAAAGATGCGCTTTTGAAGATTACAAACAAGGATTGGCTTTACACTAAGGGGCTATGAAGATGCGAGATGCCAACGGTACAGCCACCAGTCCAGAGGCGCTTCTGTCTGATCTTTGCCCGCTGCGACACTTGCCTTTCTTCAGCAAAGCAAAGATGATTTATCACTACAATTATCACAGGATTATATGGATGAGAGCAGGATTCAGGATAGACAAAAGAAATTCTACAATGCAGTTCTGGATATGATAGAATGGGTTGGATAGGATTACTTAAGAATAAGAGATTGGCTGTGGACAATTCTATGCTAAATACTCACAACTATGGTTTTGGAATAGGCCTGTCAGAGATCTGGTAAAGGGTTTTGGACTGGAATCTGCTAACCACCGGACAGGATTCAGGCGCTTAGTTCTGCTCTCAGCACGGCACTCTGTCTCTGCACAGCCTCTTGGACTGGATCTGACGGGTTGCGTCTGGGTTACAGCTCTGCTCTACTGGTTTGGATCTCTGGGTTCTAGCAAGTGTTCTTGGCAAGAAGCAGAAAAACAGCACAGCCCGGCTGTTCAAATGGTTGTGCCCCTTGGAAGTTTGGGGTTAACATCAGGTTGCAAGATTTTAAGAGACAGCTGAGAAGGATTCAGCTTTGGATTGGGCCTTCTGCTTTCAGAGTTCTGGCGTCTGCATCTGGGTTCTTCCTACAGAGCGCTTCGCCAGTAAATCAGTTGATGGGTGAATGTGTGTGTGTGTCTAGGTCAACAGTCCTTATTTATATATTTCCCAAGGGGGTGGATAGGCTGATTATAATAAGCCCACCCTCTAGGAAACTGATTGGCCAAAGTATTCCCTCTCTCCTGATTTGAGAAGGAAACAGAGTGTCATGATGTGTCATGATGATGCTGTGTTTATGGTCCAGGGAAAAAAGCTCCCCTTTGTACACAGAAAATCTATTTTTCATATAAAGCATATTTACAATATCACCAACTTGCTAATAATACATATTTACATCCCAAATTAAATAAGGCATGTATTTGTGCAAGTCCCATCATCTTAAGATTTTCGGTTCACAAATTACAGTTGTTTGTGTTTTTGGTTGGTTACCCAGTGTCAGATCTGTACACATTTTTCCACATAGATGCGCATAACACCTGGGTACCATCCTGTACATTTTCATATTCCTAGCATTATCACAATTGCTGCAATATCTACATTTTCGTGGTTCAGCCTCTGAACATCGCACAAATTCCGGAGTAGTTTCTACTTGTGAGCGACATTTTCATTTTAACAACCTATAACTTTCCGATTTTTACCAGTTTGTCACAGTTTTCTATGAGTCTTTTCTCAAAAATATATTTTCTACTGCTCCAGATACACATTTCAGTCTGGCCCCGCCCCCAAGGTTTTGGCTGGGCCAGAGCAACCTGAGCATCTTTCTGCTAGCAGCTGGTTTCTGTTGGCATCCAAATTTGCATTTCCTTTCAGTCAAGGGAATCTTTTGTCTCTTGTCAGAGCAACAGGCCAAAGACCTCCTCCAACCTCCATTAACACCTCCCTGCCAGTTCCTCGGTAGAGAGCAGGAGGGAAGATTCCTTTGTTTGGGAGAAGTTGGGGAATGTCTTTGAAGTCCAGTGTGGCTGGCTTTAGCTCACTTTTAAAACAATGTTTAAAATGGCCTTTTTCTAAAATACAAATTACATTTTTACAAATATAGCCACAAATCTCTTAATTCCAGCCTTTCTAAAGCATAGAGATTGAATTGTACAACCTATATTGCTTTTGATAGGAAGTCTCTTCTTTTCCATACTTTGATTTTAATATACAAGTTTTAAATGACAGTATAAGTAAATGCCAGCTTCTGACACAGGCAAGCGGCGGTACGGCGCCCATATTTGACATATTTTTCCAAGCAAGCACCTTTGAATGTGGATTTTCTTATGATGAAATGTGCTTCTCATGACATTGTGCTTAGGTAGATTCTTTAACTAAAGTGATGTTTAACACCCAACAAGGATGTTGGATCTTTTGTGATGTTTGGGAACCATGATTTTTGCACTTTCCACAGCCAAGGAAAAACGGATTTTGAAAGCAGTTCTGGGTTTCCCTTGCAATGCAGCTCTGCTTTTTCAAGTAGTTTCATTTTACTCTGTGGGCAGCTACATGATAGGCAGTGGTCTCCTGTGTTATCACTGACATAGGCAAAATGGATTGGCGGCCTTTTTTTCAGGTTTTCCTGTGCACTTAAGGCTTTTCGGCGGTCGTTCCGTTGTTTTGATGAACACAGCACACAGTGATGTTGCAGGGCATAGACTAGTGGGTTAGAACATCCCACAGGACCAATCACTGGCCACTGCCATAGATACCATCCCACACTAGCGTGCCCTAGAATATCTTCTCCCAAGTGCCTTACCCGAAGGGCACCACTACTAAAATGTTGCCCAAGGGCCACGCCTACTGAGATTTCACCATAGGTGCATTGGAAAGATGTTCCTTGTTGCCTATTGGGCCTTCGACTAACCCCCCTCATCCCTCGACAGTATCATTCTCAACCTCTACTCTCACACTATACATATCGTTCAGACAAAAAGCAAACAGTAGAATGCTACACCTATACAATCTACTGACATATCACAGTTCCTGTCAATGCATTCTAGTATCATGGTCACAGGAGACCCCATGTGGCCACAAATTCCTCTATACTCTCAACCCATGACACCTAGAAATAGACCTGAATTCAGAGCTAAGGGTCCTTCGGTCAGCTCACCTCAACACCATAGCAAAGCTATGTTGCATTTTCCCTATAGCTACTAACCTAACCCATCTCCCTCTCTTTTAGATTTGTCAGGATGAGTTGAGGCCTGGGAAAGGTCAGCGGTACGCACTGCACGTCCCAGTAAAATAACATGAGCTATGCCCATGTTAAAAAGTCTTTGTGCTGCTGTATACATCAATGCATGACTCTTTGAGGCTAGGTCTGCAATCAACAAAACCCTAAAACATGAATTGCCGCATATCAGAGAATAGAAGCAGGAAGGACATGACATAAAGCAGTGGTGAGCATGATCAATGCTGAATTGAACCACAGGAGAAATCCAACTTTTTCAAGATAACTTTTGTCACTTAATGCCCCTCTTTGCGGTTGGAAATTGTCTCTCGATTCAGTATCTTTCCTCTGTATGGGACATAACTGGAGTCCCAGGAAAGAGTTAGCAGCAATGTTGTTGCGCTGGTACATATTGGTCTACCTGCTGCCTTTGCCATTGTTGTCGACTTTGCCACCACACACCAGCATTGGTTTGGCATCACCAATATGAATCTATGATGGATGCGCTGATTTCTGCAACAAAGGAGAGAGTCAATGGCTAGGTCATTTTTGAGCCCAAAGGTTTTCTTATTACCCATACAGTTGCACAGTGGTCAGCATTGTTGCTGCTACTTTTTAAGTTACATATTTAACAGCTCGCTAAACCTCTGCTAGTTTTTGCAATGGCTTTTTACGTGCGCACGGATGCACACAAGTCCTGATGCACCTTGATGGTTATCCCATCTTGATTAAGAAGAAGTACTCTCCCTGCATAATGGCAGGTATAGGGTGGTTGGATAAAATAGTCTAAAATTGAATTTTACCAAGACTAAAACCATGATTTGTGATATATCTGCAACATTTGGGAGGTCAGCGTTTGGTCTCCCACTCTAGGATCATTTCCAGCTCCTTGGCGAAGGTTTTGAATTTGAATCACACTGTATAACCAACACTCTTTAACTGCCTGAATTAGTAAAGTGGCTTAGACATGCTTTTTACAACTCAAATCTCTGAAGAGACTACTCTCTTGATTAATGCATATAATGTCTCCAGGACAGGCCACTGCAGTTCAACTTATCTCACACTGCTGCTCTATTGCAACATGAGGCTCCAAAAAGAGCAGAACTCCGCCACAAGGGCTTTGCTCAAAGTGCCGTGCCGCGCACAAATGATACTAACCAGCTCCACTGGTTTCCTAAGAGACAGGTTTGTTTTCACGCCTCTCGGTTCATAGGCCCCCTCCAGTGCTTAGGTCCAACTTTGTCGAGTATCATTTCAAATATTTTACTCCTATGCTTGCTCTTCAGTCAGCCTCTGTAAATTTTCTTCATCGGCCCCTTGCCCCTGTTGTGTACATTTACCATTAAAGCCACATGCCACTGGGACAATCTTTTTCTCCATCCAAACTAAGTGGACAACTTCCTCCACTTCAAACAACCACTAAACGAATACTTGAATGCAGTGTCAGCCGCCTATTTGACTTCATCCAGGTTACCTACATGACATAGCATGCTTGTGGTGCAAATATTGATTTATAAAATAAATATAGCATAACAATATTGACCCACGAAGAAGATGTTGTTCCCCACCAACCATGATTCGAAGGTGACCATCTTGGACAAAGGACAAGCCTGGTACATAGAACGGTCAAATAGTGTGGCATATTTCCTCTTTAGCATATTGGGAAAGTGATAGTACAAAAAGTGCCCCACAGATGTCCACACTCATGCAAATTCATTCAAGACCTGGGCACACATGTATGTCCTGAATATGCATCCTTATGGCCTAATTCTAAAGATCAACAAGCTTCCAGACACGGATCCACACTACAATTATATCAGCACCGATATTAAAGGGCTTTGGAAAGAAAGGATTAGAAAAAAATGAAAAATGTATAGTTGCCATATTGCCACTGGTGGTCCAGAGGGGAGCGAAGAAATCTACAAGCACGAAAGAGCGTGACAAAGAACCATAAAGCAAGGGCAGCCCTTTGAGCCAAAACTGTTGCACGACCGACGTGTGAAACAGGTGTTTACCAATGCAAAATGTTTGTGACTATACCCCATGCTGTCAAAAAGGTGCAATTGTAAATCTTTTCAGTAGTGTAGTCAAACTATATCATAGTGCAGAAAGAACAAAGCAATCCAGGGGAATTGCAAGGACATCCGCTTATGAATACCAGTACAATAGCAAATAATGAGTGTCGTTACAGTGCATTGCCCTTGAGAAGTGTGTAAAAGCATGGGGCCACTTGAACGTACCTGGGCATACTGCAGCTTTGAATGAGGCAGTGAAGGATTGCAGCAGTACATTTGGATACATTGCGAATCTGAAGGGACGCTGGAGGAGGAGAAATCAGCTGTTTGTTAAGCAGATGGGAGTTGTAGTCCAAAACATCTGGCGAGCCAAAGGGTGCAGACTGCCTTCAGCAGCTATTCAATTTTCAACATGCTGTATGATTCTTCTGTGATATCATGGGTGGTGGTTCTGGAGTTCATAATCCGCTGCTAATATCTTCTTTAAGGTCATGGCATGGTGATGTAGCATTTTCTCTGCCTTTCGTGGGTCTCCTAAGACCAGCCGGAAGCACAGAGGATCATATTCCCTGGCCACATCACTCCCCAATCCCAGGCTCAGCTGACGATGTGTGGGGACCCGATTCAACATGATGGCTGGGGGGCCTGGCCCCCCCTGCTTAGAGCAGAAAACAGTCAGAGTCAACCCAGGGTTAATAGCTTCCAATTATCACGGGACAGCCAGTGAGCAGAAAGCTGAAACACTAAATGCCCACTGAAAAGCTATTTATCTTCATTGTCACCAAGTGGCTGATGTGGAGGTACCAGTGTTAAAAGGCAACAAGGTGATAACACTTCTGTATATCCCGAGATAAGTGACAGCTGGAAGGACTCCAGCAAAGGCTCCAGTAAGGCGAGTGCTGCAAAGCAAACATTTAAAGCCCCAATACGAAAGTAGTATAGAAAGGAATATATCGCCACGTTATGTCTGCTGACTGGCAACACTGTTGCTGGGGTCCCCCTGAGGCTCAAGACCCCTTTAAACTGAATAAGTTGAAAGGCCCTGACGCTGTCCCTGCACAATGCCCTGCAAGCTGTTGCAGCAGGGAGGTGGAGGTGATGTGACAGAGAGGTCTTAGCAGCAGGGTGTCAGATAGACTTGTCATTCTTTTGGGTGGAGTGTAGATACAGTAACACAAGGGAGGTGGGTGAGGGTGGACGGACACCAATACAATATCCTTCATGGGGCACTAACCATATTTATGAACTCTGAACCACCTGCATTGCTTGTACCTGGGGACAGCGTAGCATAGCATGTAGCAGGAGGGCACACAGTCAAATTACCGAAGGGTAGCATGCTGAGTGACATCATAAACAGATATCACCAGTTCTTTAAGTGGGATACTAAATTGAGGGGTGTCTCTCATTAAGGGCATGGCCTAAGTATGTGTGTACTTAGGCCATGCCACTTACGAGAGTCCCTCTCGCCTAAGGGGGGACTGGTGTAACCGGGGAGCTCGGGTGCACTGGCATTATTACCTTTGGTGCCCCCAGCCCACAAAAGTGGGGGCTGGGTGCACCAAATGTGTGGCACCAGTGCGCCCCAGCTCTCTGACGGAATATGCAGCCCTTTCATTCAAGGAGCCATGGGGTTAAAAACTATGGGCTCCTTGGGTGAAGGTCCGTCTGCTGCTAATGGCTCCTTACTCAGAAACAGGGGGAAGACCGGAGGACCCGGCTCACCTATTGCTTCTGAGTAAAGAGTCATCCAGCCGCATGAAAGCCCATTAACCATGCTTCAAGCTGGAGGTAACTCCTCCACTTTAACTCCAATAATCACTGATATTACCATCAGGCAATACCGGCAGGGATAATACCGGCATAATTATGGACCCCATTACAAGGGGATTAACACCGGCAAGCCTCCACTTGTGATCAGGTGGTATTAAGTGCCAGTCAGTAATTTTGTATGCAGTATTCTGGCAGATTTACTGCCAGAAAACTGGCAAACTCGTATAGAGCCTCAGTGTATAGGTACTGCTTTAGGGAGAGACCAACAGTGAGTAGGAAATATAATGATTAGACATCATGCCTGGGAAGAGAACAAAAGAGCAAGTGTAACCATATGTCACTGTGATTTGCAACTAAGCAATAAGCCTGGAGCCGCGGAGGCATTACCGAGTCAGGTAAAGTCCCGGGGCGAATAGCTACAGGCTTATTGCTATTAGTACCCCGGCCCATAAGACTGGGGTACTAAAAGTTTATTTTTTTTTAAATGGCCGCCGGGGAAGGGAAAACAGAGTCAGTTTTCCCTTTCCATGGTGGCCATTGAAAAAATGTGAAAAAACGAAACAAAAAAAATTGCCTTCATGGAAAGGAGAGATGGGACTACGTGTAGTCCCTTCTTTCTTTCCATGATGGCCTGTTGCATATCGGGAGCGGACGCGCTCAGGACAGAAGTGTTCCGAGTGCGGCCGCTCCCAAAATGGAGCAAAAAGAAGGTAAATGGGGCTGGAAGGGTGACGAGGGGATTATTTAGATTGGGGGATGCGGGGGAGGGAAAACATTTAACTCAATCCCCGGCACCGGAAGATGGGAGCCTCCAGCCTTTTGGTGGCTTGGAGCGGGGATTACACGTTTCTGACCATCATCATTGGCCGAGTGGCCGCCAAACCCACCCCGCCTGGGACATGAAGGAATGGAGAGGGATTCAAGGGGTTTCCGGTCAGGTAAAGCCCAGGCGAGGGCCAATCAGAATGATTGTTACATTGTGATTGACCCTCGCCGGGTACTAATGCTGTATAAATCAGGGCTCCTGATATGCTAACTTCGTGGGGAAAAGACTGCACCATTCTAGGACTGCTTGTCCTGCACTGTGCAATACAAAAGTTGCTCTTAGTTCTATCAGTGTCTTGGGATGTTCCCGATAAGGATCCCCAAGGGGTGCGGTCTTAGAGTTTACCTTGTTACATCATTTCACATAAATATTTGCCTCTCATAATATAAGTCAAGGTAAGAGCATTTCCTATAATGTTGCATGCAAAGTATAAAAGGTGCACACTTTTTCAAAAAGTAAAGCTGCACTAAAATGTTTCCTGATTTCCTGCAACGAGCCAGATTAACATGAGATTTCACAGAGATCTGGATTGGCAGGTAAAGTGGTGTAAGTGTGTTGCCTATAAGCCTATCAATCTCAGTTCGATTCCCCTCTTCGGGGCACTGGTAAAAGCTTTTCGGAGCACTGAAATAATGAAGGGTGCAAATGGATGTCCGAGATCCAGAGAAACATGTTTTGCCGGATCGCAGATCTGGGAAAATCCCACCCAGTAGCAAGCACTGGTTGTCAAAGAGCAAAGTCTAAAATCCAAAGACGATGGGTCCAGTACAAGGAATACATTGCTATTCAGTATCCACTGACGGCCTATTGCAAGCAGGGGTCTGTTGAGGATGTGTAAAGCTCAGTCCCTCTGGCCAATGAAACGAGGCACCATCCAAGGTGCACCCTGAAAGGTTCTTCCAAGTGCCCCTCCCCTTCCCCCAACGCCCAAGACCCTCTGATACACGTTTATTAACAGCCCTCACTGAATGTTTTTGGCCAAAGTGTGATGACCACAATACTCAACTCAAGCAACATAAACCACACACTAATTTCCTGTTAGGAATGTCAGACCAAGACACACCCCTTATTGAGGTATCCAAAAGGACAAAGACAACAATACAATCCCCCACCCAAAAAAGTTACATTCTTCACATTTGCTGTTCAGCCATGTATATATCTTATAAACATGACTTCTCTTCTTTAGTACACCTTCAATCAGTGTTATATGTCACTCCTCAATCACTGTATTTGTAATGCGGGTTTCCATTTTAGCAACCAACACACCCAGAGATTGCACTTTAACGCTTTTTGCAGGCGTTAAAGTCCAAGGCGCTAAGCGACCTTGGTGCTAATTACGGCACCGTAATTTACGGTGCCGTAATTAGCGCCTTCCCCATCCCCATTATGCCCTATGGGGCAAAAATGGGAATGGGGAAGGGCAAATGGTGAATGGGGAATTACCGCCCCACTCACCTTGGAATGGGGCAGTAATTCCGCCATCCACCATGGCGGAATCCGGCATGGACCATGGTGCCAATAGCACCATGGTCCACCGCCTGACTTGTAATGAGGGCCATGGTGTCTCTGATTTTGTCCAAAATTGCATTATGTTGTGCTACCGTATTGGGTGAAACAAAATAATTCCAGTTCTCGTCACCCAATCCTGCATCACCAAGAATCATCAGCAATAATGGTTCCATACCGTCCCTTTTTTTAGTCTTGTCGTATTAGATATTGTGGCATCATATACTAGCTGTTCCCTTTGAAGGAATGTCTTTTGTTGCATTATTATGTATTAAGTTTTATATTGCGCTAATTTGCAGACAAACTACTTTGAGGTACTGATGGGGGATATAGATAAGGGAGGATGAAAAGGGATGTTCATGAGGTTGGAAAAACTACAAAGAAAATACAAATTACATCAACAGCCCAATCACCTTTTTTCAATTAAGAATTCTGTATCGACATATGAAAGTCGTTCTCAGCCACGGCCTGAATTATTGTCATCACTAGTCTAGTGTCTTCCAGGATAGTGTCTTCCAGAATAGGATACTGTAATCCACTGTGCTGGGTTCATCCTTAATCTTCAATGGATATTGTATGATTTGATATTTTATTTGTATCACGCTCATACACAAGTGTTTCAGAGCGTCACAAGGCAAGGGAGGGGAGCAGAGGCGAACAAAAAACAACGATCTTACTGTGCCCAGTGACATTGAGAACGCGCAAGTGCATGGGAGAAGGTAAGGGGAAAAGTTCATGGAAGGGGGGAGAAGTGGAAAGTGCAGAGCAAAGGAAAAAAGATAAATAATAAAATTAATAAATAATAAAGTCAACAAACAGTGGTAGTGCAGCCAGCAAGGGGCAAGTGCTGGGTTGAGGCAGCAGACAGGGTATGTCTAATAAGTGCAGGCAAAAAGGGGGTGGGGGGGTAATTCTATGGTTACAGATACAGGCCCCAGTGCAGGGATTGCCTGGAGGCAGTGCGGGTGGGTGGCAGGGTGAACAGGTACTTGGGCCCGGAAGACAGAGGGTAGGCCAGGTGCGTGCATAATGCTGAGAGAGAAAAGATCAGCAGAGGAGAGGAGGCGTGAAGGCAGAAGCATAGAGGAAGGTCCTGAGGTGCTTCCAGAAACTGAGATGGTTCTCCTCAAGTTTCGGAGTGTCAGGGAGGCTGTTCCAGAGGGAGGCCCCAGCCGAAGACAGAGATCTACCCCCATCTTGTTCCTTTGAAAAACGAGTGACCCTGAGGGAGTTAGAGGTAGAGGAATGAAGAGCTCGAGAGGGAAGGTATTTGCAGAGGGATACCTGTAGGTATTTTGGACCCAGCCCCCAGAATGCCTTGTGGACAATGCAGAGGGTTTTGAATGTAATCCTTGCATCCACTTGGAGCCAATGGTGAGATTTCAGGGCTGGAGAGATACGATCCCAGGGCTTGATGCCAAGGACAAGTCTTGCAGACCTGTTCTGGATGGATTCTAAAGGGCAGAGAGTAGAGGCAGGAAGATTTAGAAAAAGGCTGTTACAATAGTGTAACCTAGAGAGAACCATGGCTCGGGAGACCGTGAGCTTCTGGGGGAAGAAGAGGAAAGGCAGAATACCTCTAAGGAGGTGCAATAGGAAGTTTGACTTTTTGAAGACATCAGAGATGTAGGCAGAAAAGGAAAGCGCAGAATCAAAGATGATCCTGAGGTGCGTAGCCTTGCAGGTGGGGGTAGGAGGAAAGCCAAGGGAGGCCGGCCAAAGAGTGAGGGGAAAAGAGGGTGAAGGTGTGCTGATGAGGACGATCTCTGTCTTGCTTGCATTCAGGCGCGGCACACCAACCCTGAATGGCAGTTAGGCAATCAGAGATGTATTAATGGAATGAATGAATAAACTTCAAAGAGTCCAAACTTTGGTGGAAAAGAATGGGCTGTAAGTTAATTCCGCACAGCCATATATCGCCAGGCTTGTATCGTAGCCATTGGCTAGAATTCAGTTTAAATCACTTTGTGTAGCCCACATGGCCAACATTGGTACAGACACTGCCATTGGCCATTCCCTCCCATGGAGTGTAAGCCTCTTCCCACACACAGTTATACTCCCTTAGTTATCGCTTGTTTCAGATGGTGGGAGGAGGGTTATTGTTCAGGTCTCAAGACTGTGGAATCCACTTCCTTTGTATATTAGAGTGTTGTTCAATCTTTCTGAATTCTTCTCTTTGATCAACACTTGGCTATGTCCTGTTCCATAATAATTAGCCTTCCTTCCTCGTTATTCTCAAACACTCTGTTACTTTCTGTGCGCCAAGTTCACTTTAAAAATGTAAACAAATAGAAAATAGAGATAGAAATAATACGACAGTAAAATTCAGACAACAGTTCACAACATATCGAAGTATATTCATGCTTGACAACAAAGAATATCGAGCAATATTAAATCAAAAGCACAATCTAGACCTGACATGTGGGCTGTAAGGGACTGTGGGAACAAAGGATGGGGGCAGAAAGGACGAGGAAGACTCAAATTAAGCAGTATTTAATTGTAACTATTAAGATTTTTCTAAATGGTGAAGGGGGGAAAACGGGAGTGCATATTAGACCTCACAGGTGTAGTCACGGTCTAATATTCTAAGATTAGGTAGTCATGAAACATCAAAAGCCTGTTTGAAAACCCAGGATTTTTGTGCTTTTTG
Source organism: Ambystoma mexicanum (assembly GCF_040938575.1). NCBI lineage: Eukaryota > Metazoa > Chordata > Amphibia > Caudata > Ambystomatidae > Ambystoma > Ambystoma mexicanum. The sequence continues at coordinate 453,711,785 of NC_090937.1, forward strand.
AAATTCATAGTGTTATTCCTCTCTGAGGAGGTTGGACAGTGTGTTCCATATTTTCAACCTACAATTTTGGCTTCATGGCGGTTCCTTTTGTGTATTTGAGTGACCAGCTTATCGGCCATTGATGATGGTTTGCTCCTTCTTGGATTGTACTCTTTGAAACAGGTGGATACGCAGAATTGGTAACCCCAAGGGAGTGCCAATGCGGCTTCCCAGCCAATTAGCGAGCATGGAATTCTGGCTTTACCTCATGGTTTAGCCTGTGTTCGGGTCCCCCGAAGCAGTAGGAGACTGCCATCTTGCATCCAGGAAAAAAAACTCCACTCTTGCCAGACTCCTCACACCTACAAACCCCATCAAATGCCCCAAACCCCACCAACCTTCCACCAATCCCCCTACCATCCCCTCACTTAGCTTCATCCAAGGAAAAATCTTCTCTGCTGGCCTTCCCTCCCCTCAATGGTCAGGAAAGGGAGAAGGGACGCTCCCTTCTCCCTTGTCCATGACGGAAATCTTGTTTTGTATTGAGAAATGGCAACCATGCTGTTTCCCAACAAAAAAAAATGATTAGCTCCCATGAAACCATTGCAGCATGCTAATGGCAATGAACCCTGAGAAGGGGTGGCATTACCGGGTCTGGTAATGCCCCGGGCCTGCATTAAGGCTTTTTTTTTTAACTTCATTCAGGCCTGTAACTTAGGCTGTAGGGCATAACCTAACCTGCTAATACACCCCCCCCCCCATCTCAGGGTTTCTAAATTAATTATAGATGGGTAGTTATTAATCCCAGGGTGATATTCCACTGAGAGTTTCTAAGTTACATCTGATAGACAATGAAAGTGAAGCTCGAGTTGTCTATGATGTCACTTGGAACTCCAAGAGTTAATACACTGCTTAATTGAAAGATATGCATACATAATGTTATGTTGTGTAAGGACCACTCCCATCCAGTTGCACACCCTGCACTGCCCTTAATAGACCAGCAGTGCATTTGGTGGAGACTGAGTCATCTAGCTTCAAGGTTAGGATCAGCCCGGCCGCTATGCTCTGGCTAGGCTGGTATTGTTGTAGGAGGTGTTTATTGACCTCTGGGTAGATCCCTTTGCAGGAGTCTAATCTGGAAAGCATTAGGGTCCTGGCAACTTCATTTTTTGTGTGGCATTTCTAGGAAAATGTAGCCTGATTCCCCCTCATCCGGAGTAAGTGACAGGGGCCCTGAAATTACTGTTTAATATGGCATGAATATGAATAGTATTTTGTACCTGGGTATAATTAAATGTGCCTCCGCCTTTCATATACAAATTAACCTGAGATGAAAAATGCTTCTATAATACACTGTGATAAACAATCAGATATAATGCAGTTTAAATAAAGACAAGGCCAATGACACAGGCGTTCTCAAGTGCTGCCCTATATTAGAACCTGAGACCAGGGGAAGCTTAGCTAGAACAGAGAGATCTGAACAAAGCCTGCAATACAACTTTTACTCAGGGTTTTCTTTTCCCTTCACCCTCCAAATGACAATTACTCTCTTTACAGTGTGTGTATACTCCTGACTCTATGAAAGAGGTTGCATGAAATATGGAAAACACAGTGAGAAATACAATGTTTAGAGGACTCAAAGACACGCCAATCACTTTACAAGAAAAGCTCAGATTGCCATCTGCAATCTGCAAAGAACGACCAATGGGGCCAATAGAAGACATTGGTGGGCTAACCTTAGATTGTCCTTTGGTGTATTCTGTCTTCCATTGATACTACCCACCATGGGTACCCTGGAGAGGAGCTTGGCTACAAAGAGAAGGGGGGAAGGCCCAGGAGGCAGAACTGGAACACACCACCTTGTAGCGTTAGCCACTGACATACAGACTGGTGTGGAACAGCGTCCTCAGGTAAATACCCAGACACAACACCCCACGGGGTGTGCATTCTCAATCCATGCAGAGAAGTGGAGCAGTGAGCAGATTGTCACCTCCCACCAGGGAGGAATTACTTCATGACAATCCAAAAAGCACCCTTGGATGCTCAGACAATGACAGCTCGACTGGAGCTCCGAAATGGCTGCTGTGCTGTGGGGCCTGCAATCTATCAATCGTGGGGCCACAGCATTTAGAGAACCAAATGTGAAACTCTAGCACCACAAAAAAACAGATGAGAATGATTGTGGGTGTAAATAAATGGCCAGGAGCCTGACTGGTTAAGACCAAGCATGAAAGGATGGAGCAGCTCAAACGACATTCTCTTCCCTCTGCCCCAAATATTTGTTTTACTTCCAGCTCAAACCCCAATTGTCTACCCCTCCAGCAGCAACCAATATTACCCTGCCGTAGGGGAAGAGAGAGAGACCACTGTACAGGTTTTAGAAATAATCCAAGGGTGATCAGTTGTTGATGGGGCATCTCCCCAGTCCTCATACCTCTTACTTTACTGCAGTGTGTTACATGAGGAATTCATTTTTTACATTGTGGGATTGCAGGTGAGATTTGTTGTGCTAACATATAAGGTTGGGGTGGAAAGCAAAGTTTTCATAGAATAGGCTCCAGCAAATGTTTGGGGCCAGCACAAGAGGCCATTTGTAAGGCAGTGAGGACCTTACAGGAGAGGCCATTCCAGAAGATATGATCTCAAGTCGGGATGCATGAAGGCAGATCTCATCATCATGTATCCATTTTGGGGTATTTTGCAGTGATATTGAGATGTGTGGGGGTATCTGAGATTCATCTACGTAGATCTGAAATTCTGTGGGGGAGTACTGTTCATTTAGGGAGACTAGTGGTATCATGTCAACATTGAAAAGTCAAGAAGAAATAAGCACCCATTGTGGATCCCTGCATGTCAATCTGGAGATGTCAGAGTCACCAGTCTTTACTTGGTTGATGCCGTTGTTGCGGCAGTTGGGAAGCCATTTTGGTTGTGTGCATTCTGTGTCCATTATGTTTTGAAGCATCACTGCCTTGCGTTGGTGATCTACTGCGTCATAAACTGATAAAGACAGAACAGGATCAGTAAAAGTGGTCAGTTGTTGCTCAAGGATTTAAGCTTTTTATCTTTCATAAATAGGAGCCTTTTTTTCTTTGCTTTTCCTAGGGTGGAAACCAGGCTGATTTCCATAGAATATCCATATGGATAGGGAATATTAATTTGCTGTTAATCATTATTGGGCGGTTATGATTTTTCTGGGATTTTGCCTGATGGATATGGGGCAGTAGTACTCACGGTTTGCAGGGCCAGTGCCTATTTATTCAGTAGGGTTGAATATCAGCTGCTGTCAATGCAGATAGCATTTGCCCTGTCTCCAGTAGTGCATTGCAAATGTCTGTTAAGCTTTGTGGCAGAGTGAGAATGCAGTCTTTTAACACAGTAGCTGGGTTCACTGCTCTCAGCTTTTGTTGTGACAATAATGCGTTCATCATTGGAGGTCTTTAGGAATGATGTGACTTGTGTGGGCATGCTAATTAATATGTAAATTAGAACTCTATCATCTTCTCCAGAGATTCTCAAATCCATTAGCACCGTGGGAGGCGCTGCTAACCAATGAGAATGCTCGGAACGTGGGCTCTATTCACTAAGGAAAGCCTGCGCTGCGAGCATTTTCATTGGTGTCGGGCGCTTCCATTCCCTTCCCTGCTCCCCCTTCACCTTAGCACCTCTCCATAAACGGGTGCTAATGGTCTCTCTTTTTAAAAAAGAACAAATAAATAAACGTACCACAGTGCTGCTATCTGCGAAGTCCGTTTCCAGGTTGATGATGACACACTCTTCAACATGTAAAACGGACTTTTAACCATTCTTATCTATATCCTAACTTGTGAGCAACAGGTTTGTGGAAAGCACATGGAAAGCCCTCTTGTTGTAAGACATCAGTCACTGGGGGATCTAAAAAAATACCAAGGAAATAGGAATTTCTAATTGTATATGTGAGCTTTCTATTTTGTTTGGCTGCTAAATGTACTGACCTCTTTAAATCGCAGCTCCCCCATGTGATGTCTTTAACAATCAAGGAAAGTGGCCTATACCCAAAAGCATATTTAGTATTTGGCTGAATAACAAATAGTGTGTCAAGTATTTGGCCAAAGCTGAATATGAAGCCAAATAGTTCTTTAATTTAATAAATCATGTTTCAAACTTGAAATATATATTTTTTAAGTGAAAGCACTATTTGAATTATGTGTTCCTTAAGTTTCATGTATTTCTTTTTACTTTAATCAACATCTCATCCTTACGTAATGCACACAATCCAGAAAAGAAAAGATTAATTAAAAAGCAGAGGCTATATCTTAGGGAAGGTGCTGCACATGCAAAACCAGCACTACTCAACAGAGCAGGCTTCTGAGTGCTAAGTACTAGGTGGCAATGAACCAAATGGATACTGCAGTTTGCAATTGCCATTGCAGATCACACACATTGCAATATCTTGCACTTTACAAGGTTGCGCGTGTGGAAGTGAATGTTGACCCTTACTTTCAGCTCACACAGAAATGTGTAAATGGTATCTGTCCACTCATGCAAAACACCCACATCGAGGGTACATGTGAGGTGAGTGTACACCTCAGCCTTACTATTTTTAAAGAGGGGATTCCCTCTCCATATGCTAAATATGGGAGCAGACTCCGTCAGAGAGGATGAATGGGTTGAAGCAAGCGAAATCACACATAGGAAGTCTGGCGTGACTAAATACGGGCATAGATCTCCTCAGAAAGGATGAATGGGTTGAAGCAGGGGTAATCACACATAGGAAGTCTGACGTGAGTAAATACAGGCGCAGTTTCTCTCAGAAAGGATGAATGGGTTGAAGCAGGGGTAATCACACATAGGAAGTCTGACGTGAGTAAATACAGGCGCAGATTCTCTCAGAAAGGATGAATGGGTTGAAGCAGGGGTAATCACACATAGGAAGTCTGACGTGAGTAAATACAGGCGCAGATTCTCTCAGAAAGGATGAATGGGTTGAAGCAGGGGTAATCACACATAGGAAGTCTGACGTGAGTTAAATACAGACGAAGATCTCCTCAGAAAGGATGAATGGGTTGAAGCAGGGCAGGGGAATCACACATAGGAAGTCTGACATGAAAAAATCTGCCCAATCCCTACAAAGCACTTTCCTTTAGGGCAATTGCTAATTTCCACTAAATCTCAGTTCAGGACCACTTACTTCACCTGCTTCCCACCACACTCTGGGATGCACAGTGCTGCGTCTTTCTCTATGTCTCTCACCCTTCAACCCTCCCACCTATGGCACGAGCAGATTCAGTGCTCTCTATCACTGTCTGTACAGGAACAGCCTCTCATCTCCCTCATGTTTCCTGTTGCGGCAGAATGGCCGATAAAGTTATCCAAGTGATTTCTGAGTAAGCAAGCTCTCCTAAGAGATCAATATGGTTTGGGAAATGTGGCTGCCTCTTGCACCACCTTATGCCAAGTAACTTATCCCGAGCCCTTATTGATGCAGAAAGACCCAGCCACCTGTGGGGAAGTCTTTGATTTCCAAACATCCTCCCCTTCTACCAATTTCACAAACAGAGCAAAGCTCTTTAACTATGTCCCATACAGAGCCCTCAAACCTATCTCTCTATTAATCCGCCTGGAAGACAGGCCCACAGGGAAAATTGAGAGATTTCCCAAAATGACATTCCTCATAGCCTGCTTAGCCTGTGGCATATCTGTTGAGCCCACATACAACTGTCTAACTACCTGTTCTGAATTGAAGTTTCTCCATAGCCATTTCCCATATGAACAAACCATGCTCACCTCACACATCCTCACCAACACACAAATATGTGCACCTTAATCTTATATGCAATCAGAAATGCTTTCAAGCAATGTTTAATTCAATTCCTTTTTGCAATCTGCACCTCATATGTGTCTCTCTGACTTGTTACTTTGCATTAAAGTGAGAAGACAAATTGTGCGGTGGAGTCGAAAAGCAAGAAATTATTCGGCTGGAGACAAATAATACATGTTCAGCCATAATCAACCAGTTCGATACCCATCTAAAGGAAAATACCCCAAATTTGAAATCTTCCTTTCAAATCACTTTTCATCTCCCATCCTCTACACCCACTGAATTAACAAGGTCTTAATAAATTAGAGGCCCTCATTGAAGCACTTGCATTGAAATAGCACCTTATTGGCTTAGCTTTGTGACCTATAAGATGCAATCACATCCGATTGCATGGCTGAAAATCTCAAAGTGAATATTCATATTCCGTTTCAAATATCCACCCCGTTCCCCCCGGCAAAATGTGTATCTAACAGCCATTTGGAGTGACCTCTGGCATTCATTTAAGAATGGGGTACTGCGATATGTGACCTCTATGAAACGGCTAGCATAAGCTAGTCTGCCACAAAAAGACTCACCTTTAGTTCCTCGCAGGTTCTTGAGTGATGGGGGAGGGTGCACAATAGAGCCTGTGACTCTGATCCTCAGGGTGATAAAAGCCAGCGGTCCCAAGGATATACGAGTTCCAATTTCAGCCAATGGCGACCCCAAAGTGTCACCCATGACTGCCAAGGATTGTGTTTTATCTGAACCTCTAAGATTTTTAAGCCATTGTTCGTTTTTTTTTTTTAATTAGGTGTTACTTAAGTGCTACCTATAAGATGAAACTATTGCATTGGAGTAAATATGACCCCCCTCTAGCCCACAACACAACTTCCTTGTATTTCTTAAAGCTCTGTCAAGCAGTAATATCAAACGTTTGACCTGCCAGCGTTATTTCTAAGTAGTCTGTTGTGAGTTGTTGGCTTAATTGCAGTTGTAAATGTGCTACAGGTGTGATACAATGCCTTGGCCAAGTGTGCCTTCAGCCGCTTGACTTCTATCTTGTCCTTGCAATTTAAAAACAAGCTTCGACTAGTCAGGAGTTTTGGCATTTGTGTGGGTATGCATAAGCATTTGTCAGGCAGTGACATACTGGTACTACCTGGCCATAAATTGGCAACATCTAGAAAACGGAGTGATTTCCTGAGCATATGATAGCAGTGCCTGGCAAATGTCTATCAAATACCCATACACAAGCCAAAACTGTTGGCTTTGACACCACTTGTATAGGTATGCAAAGATGTTAGGGTGTCTTTTGGACTTTTTGTGATAATCGGCAGGTACAATGTGTATTGAATTATGTATTGTTCATTTATATAGCGCTTATACACAGGTGAAGTGCTACATGGTGGGAAGAGAACAAGGGAATAAAGTCATTATTCTTAGGCCTTAAAGATTCCGAATGATCTAAACAGAAAAGCTAGCATACTAGACCTGATGACATTTCTTCTAGTGCAAGTGCATGAAGTGGTACAGTTGAGACCATACTCGGGGTGGGGGGTGAGGGGGACAGGACGGACGCACTAAATGGTCCTAGCACGTTTGTTTTTGTAAAGCAAATGGGGCCGCAGGTGTTGTGATGCCATCAGGGAGGCAGGGGATGTGTGAAGCTTCTGGCTTTGGTGAAATGATGTCACTGACATGGAGGTTAGATGCTGTGCCCTACGTTGTTCTGCGGGTTGGATTATGTAACATTTGGTATTTCCTGATGGGTCCCAACTCTACTTGAGACTTAGGTTCCACAATAGTGCTCAGCATTAAACATGAAGAACCCCTTTTCTCTAAGTCAGCGCGGTTAGATTATCATCCTGTTGCAGTTATATTGGCAAGCAGTCCGTGGCTGGCATCTGATAATAGGATTTGCCAATGCGATGCCACATCGACGTAAGCTATGAGATGGAAATTTGCTATCATGTGTGCCACCCTGGAAGAAGTGGTACCCGGCTGTGTTCCACCCTTGCCTGACTGGCCCCCTTCAGGTTAACTGACACAGAGGGGACTGGTGTTACCCTGCAAAGAATGTTTACGTAGAACAAGTAATCAAATAGAGTCCAGCATAATGACACATATGTACTGGTGCCTTCTGCTAGGTGGCACCCCAGCGTGTTGGCTGCATCGTGGGTTGGATTAGCCCTTTACATGTGCTTGCCTGCCCCTTTGGCGTTGGAATGAACTTAAACGCCTTGCAGCGCATGTCCGACTGTTTGGATAAACCCCCTGCATTGATGGACGGCTCCCATCGAAATGACTAGTGAAATTCAGAACTTAATGCCAAGACCAGGTTCGCCACATTTGCGTGGAGCCAAGAGCAGGCCGCAATTATTACATTATCTTTTCAGGGAAATTGCTCTATGGATCTCAACATATGTTGCCTGATTAAAGAGAACTGAACGCTTATTTTCCTGCTGCATGAATATCTGTTCAAAATGAGTCTAAGTAAAATATAGTATCCATAAGACGAAGGCATACACCATCCCCTTTACATGGACCCCTTTTAAATGATGCCCGAAGAGTTTAGTGACATCAGTGTGGACCCTGCATGTCCATGTTAAGGGCACAGTTAGGAGTATGGTGGCTGGGGTCAAATCAGGTACTGCTTAAAAGACCTCACATTTTTAAACTACTACCTAATTATGAGCGCTGGGGAGGTAAACCACATGGCGGACTTAGAAAGGACCGCATGGGGTACATATGGGCTACATACACCTTTCAGCAATTTCTACGCACTCCGAGCCATACATATTCCAGGTGATTCAACAAATAGGCGGCATTTTTAAAAAAGGTGCCATTTCAAATACCACTGTTAAGACAATATTCATTAAAAGGTGCATGGTATTTGCAATAACTCCTTAAAAAAAGCCCCCTAATTATGTGATGTGATTGCATGTGTTTTGTACAGCATAGGAGAAAGTACCACATGAGGTTGATAATGCATATTTACCCATATCTGCATGGGTTAATTAACCCTAGCAGGACTTCTCTGTACGACATGCTGCAAAAATTCCATGCAGGTCAAGGTGAACTGCTAAGGGTGGTGTCTCACGATAACACAGTAGGTTTCAAAAATATCAACACATTTCATCACACAAAATATATAAAGAAGAGCAAGCAGCAACACCCCAGAAAGCACGTGAATAGTTCACAATGGGTGCGTTCACAATGGTGTTTCTATTTAATACATCATATTGAAATGGCGGACGTAAATAACCACCTGGGCTACAAAAATACATATATACATACAAAAAAGCATGCATAAGTGTACAAGGTTATAGAGCTTTATAGCCCCTTGAAACACACCAGTAATGCAAAATGTGAAAGTGCAATAAATGTAAGAACTCAACGGTTTGTAGAGATAGGCATTGCCATGTTAAATCAAACAATGATCACGTCGGATCATACACTACGTACATGGTCTAATGCCAGCCCAAAAGTAGCGGCCAATGGTCAACTAGAGGGTGATTTGAGCAAACCTAACAATAATACAATGGTTTCCTCAATAGATGAACGGCATCTTCCCTTTTTACTAGTTTCGACAGTCCACAAATATATTTAACAAACATAAACCGTCTTCCTCAGGACCCAAGGAGTCAAAGGACACCTCCCATCCTATGATTTACAAGGGTGGCTGTCGCAGATGAGTATTCATGTGGTGGCTCCTTACTGGCTCTGTATGAAGGGACCAAGCAAAATGTAACGGCCTTTTTATTGGTGTCTGTCAAATTCTGCAACCTTAGTTTGCTCGGAGGGAAATCAATTGCCTCTCGTTTCGAAGTACAGATTTGTTTCATCTTGCATTTTGATTTAACGTTGCAGGACCCGAAGGTTCCGAGTCCTTGGCTGCAAGCTCAGGCCGCCTCGCAGAGTGATGTATGTAGGTGGAGTTATAAAGGCGCGAAGGCGTCAGGTGAATAAGAGTCCAAATATTAGGTATTCACATGTGAGGATGAACATTCCTTTTCACCCGTTCCTGGCATTGTGTCGGAAGCATGACGGGCTCTGGATGCAATGTGGTTTCAGTATGGTGTTTCCTTTGCTGAGAGCAAGTCAAGGGCCTCATGATAAGTTAGCCAGTGCAGAATTAACGTGCCAATATTACCGTATAACAGCACGTTACCTCACCAGCCGACTGCCAGTTTGCCGGTGAGGTGCCTGATTTACCTCCAGCTGAGAGCTGGAAGTAAGCCAGGTGCCTTAATGGTAAAGATCAGCACCGGTAATACAGGTAAATCCCTTTAATGGGGCTTTACCACGATTGCCGGCACTCGTAATCCAACGGTAATACCCCCGGACTGAGTGCTGGTAACAGTAATACAGTTTGTTGATGTTGCGTCGGATTTACCAGCGGGATACCACCAAATTGTAATGAGCCGCACATTTTATCTATTCAGGATGAATACAATGAGCAGCATTGAGTTGGCTCATAATAACACCCATACTGTAAGCAGTCAGAAGCAATCAAATTGAGATGGGTGTATTATTTGCAGCCTAAATTGTCAAACACATTGCATCATGATTTAGAGTTTATTCTTGGGGATTGCCATCAACAATAGAACAATGCTGTATTTGCCACAAACCTGAAAATGTGCAGTTACCAAAATCTCCAGTATGTGTAGCACTTCCCAAAAATCTGCTAAATTGGTATTCTGTAGGTCTAATGACAACCATTTGGTGATTCCTCCAGCTTCTGTGAATGTTCTGTGGACAGCTTTTATGTAATAAATGATGCCACCGTTGTTAGCCACTTGTGGCCCTCAGTTCATGGTCCTGGTGGGGCGGGTGTTGAATGGCAGAGTCGGCCCAGACGGGGTATCGACGCCCTGGTGTATGGCATCGACTTGTTCACGAGAGCAGGTTGCGCTTGAGTTCTGCTCCGGCTTTGACTCCTTACGTCACTTCATTCCATTCTGATAAGGCCTCCCTAATTATTTCAAGATCATAATTTCCTTATGTCAGGCTCTCGCCCTAATTTCCTGCATCATAAAAAGCTTGAAATACTTTGATTTCAGACATCTTACTGGCTTCTCAATAACATTTACCAGAGTAACACATCGCCCTTAGCAACGAACCAACGGCACCTCAGCATGGAATTAAACACAGGGGGTTCACGAAAACATTCTCTGACAGATCACATAGATGCTGTTTCCCTGGGGCTCATACTGAGTTTGTTGGCGTGGGTTTGGGGCACTGTACATCAATATAGTGTCACATGAGTGTAGCCAATGAATGGCAACAGCCAGTGGAAGGCATAGTGACGGACCCAGCCCTTGGGGTACAACTTGTAGCTTAGCGTGCTCCATGCATTCAGCAGAGAGGCTCTTGGGAACTGAAGCTGGGAAATATAAACAGGATCCAGAGATCATCACCTAGCAACAAACAGTCACTAGGCATCCATGTTTCAGAGAGCGAGATAGCCCTGGGCTCAGCACAATATAATCAATAATCAGGAAAAGAAAACAAATTCAAAAGGAATTGCACCAAAGTGTTGGTAAATTTGAGCACGAACACTAAATACAGAAAAGGCCCATCAAGTGCTTTGATTCTTCCAATACCCAAAAATCTCAATTTTAACATAACAACCAAAGTAATTTCGAGTATTAATGGTGCTACTTAGTCACCAACTTTTTCCCTTAAGAAAGATGCTAAACTATCACTGTCGGGTGTAGGTCTTCCCTAGCAAGCAGTGGTGGGATGCCTATCTTGAAGGGATAGAAGCAAAACCTCTAGCTGGGAGGATAGCTCAGGGGCAACGTGTCTGTCTTGAAAGCAAGACAACGCATAGCAACACAGGTTTGAATCGCGGTCTCTGCATTGAAACTGGTCTCTGGTATTAAACGCGTTATAAAATAACAATTATTATAATAACTGTCCCTTACAGCACAAATACCATTCTAAAACAGGGTGGTTCTAACATGTGAGTGATTTCCTAACTAGACAAAGTCAAGCAAGGCTATTAAGGAGATTTAAAAAAAACATTTGGTGAATGGAAGACCAATGCCCCCAGGGCAGAAAGGGCCAGCCAAAAGAGGATAAGGAGTTAAGAGGGACCCTGATGCTCACTCCATGCTTCCCTCGCTATAAGGAGACCTGGCACATGCCTAGGTGAACCTCCAGTAGCTCTCCAGAGGGGTGAAACCAGCAGTTGGGTGAACAGAGGACCTAGAGACTGGTCCAGAGTCATGGACAGGTAGGCCAAAGGGCAACACCACATGGCAGGCATGGCATTGGCGGCATGAAAAGGACCCTGCCATGGTCTGAGAGAGGCCCACTGAAGCTGATGCTATCAGACCCAAGGTTGTAAAGAGTCCAGAAGTACAAAGGGAGTATGACTCTTGAACACTCTGGAACCCGAGGCTGACAGAGAGCCTACCAGGAGGAACCGGATACCTGGGAGAGGTCTTTGCTGATCCAGTGAAAGCAGGAAGACTGAAGGGAGTGCAGACGGTGAGTCGACCCCGGAAGCCCATTCCCAGAAGGAACTGTTTGTTCTTTGTGGTTAGATTAGGGATGAACATTTGTAGATTAGGATTTATGAACAACCCAGTTAGTGTGTATATCATAGTGTAGCCTGGAGGCTAGGTAATTGTTGAGACTAGGTTTGCAGACTTTCGGTTGGCCACATCATCGGAACTTTCCTTTGTACTGTAGGGTGCCCCAAGAAGGTACAAGGACCTTTAAAAATACACTTTGGAATTTGTTTTGTTGGACCCTGCAACACCCTGCTCACCATACTATACAGTATAATGAGCGGGGTTTGCAGGGGGAAACCCCTGCAGCTGTCTGCAAAAAATAAGAACCCTAAGGCGACGGTTCCCATTCACAAAAGTGAAAGGGATCTGGTGCAAGGTAAGTAGGATGTGCGTGGGTGTGTGTTGGGGGTGTGGGTCGGGGTGTGGGTTTTGTAGTGTTTTTAATAATATGTTTGCATGGGAAATGTACGAACATCGGTATCGCATCTTCACCCCCTTGTACTGGTATTAAGACCGATTTGTCCCAGTTAATTTTAAGTGCGCAATACCACCCACATTCACGTACCGTTTCTATTATTCTTGGGCCAGATCTATTAGGTCCCCCACATACATGAGGAGATCATCTGCATGTAATGAGATTTTATCTTCCGAGTTAACTGGCCATCTAAATCCCCTGATTGAGGGTTTCATTCTGATTCTTTCTGCTAGTGTTTCAATTGCTTTAAGGATGAAAAGGGGCAACAAAGGACAGCCCTGTGGAGTATCCCTTTGTAGTTGAAAGGTTTTGGATATATGTCCATTGGTTCTGACCCAGGCCTGTGTCCGTACATAAAGGAGTTGTACCCATTTAAGGAAACCCGGTCCAAGGCCCGCCCTTTTCATCAATGCCCAGAGAAAGCTCCAAAGCACTGAGTCCAAGACCTTCACTAAATCCAACGCCATGACTGCATGGTGACCCTCAAGTGAGTTTGACATTGCTTTTTCATCAATTTGTATGTCAGAGAGGAGAGGCGGAATTCAAATGCTGGGGATACCTTTGGAGCCGGCCAGCTTTTTGTACAGGCAAAAAGCAGATGGACTCCATAGGCATCCATTGTAAACACTGTCTGCTATGTTTGCATGGCAGACAGAATTTACAATTATAAATAAACGCTCTGCGACGTGCTGGTATGTCGGACATCGTTTATTTTTCTTTGTGAACACTGCTTACCATGCAAGCATGTCGAAGAGTGTTTAATTGTAATTGTGAACAGTCCTTGCCATGCAAGCATGGCAAGTGGTGCTCACAATCAAAAGTAAACGCCACCATACCAGCATGCCAGGCAGCTTTTACTCCATTTGCAGTCTGGAGTGCAAATGTGAACGGAATTACATATGATGAAAATGTGATGGCATAGAGCTGTCTATGTTGCAGTGCAAACGTAATGGGTCTCCGCCACTAAATTACTAATTTTTTAAAATGAGCTACTATGTACCTTTTAGATGAGGCACCCTACCCGGCTCCTGGCTAGGTTTCAAAAACGCTGTAAACACCAAATACTTAATCTTTCAGGATGATATTCCACAACGTCCAGTCTCAGACATAGGAAAGCAGCAGAAGGAGGCAGAAGGAAACCAGGAACAGGATACAGCAGCCACTGGCATAGCAGCAATGGGCAAGATCAAGACCTGCCCAACAGGAGACAGTATTCCCAACATCTCTGGCAGAACATCAAAGGAAATGTAAGTACCAGTAGGCAACAGAATGGTACCCATGCTGATCATCAAAACATTACCTCCAGAGGTTGATACATGTCCTTACCTTGGAGTCTGTTTGCTGATTTTAATGCATTTGTGGACTTCTATATATTGGCAGCATGACACGCCCACTCATGCATCATCCAAGAACCATACATGTCAAAAATGCCAACCCTGAGCTAACCCAAATCCTTGTCATCCAACAAACTACCACAAACTCAAGAGAAGGCAACCATACCCTCTGAATTAGAAAGAGGGGAGCAATCTACATTCATAAAGTGGACCCTTAAGCAACTGCATTTATTGAAACTCAGACGTCAACGTGTTATTCTGCTGGCGTTGGTATACAAGATCGCACGCCTTGATCCACTTGGTGCTGAGGTACAATCTGAATGATTTGAGAAAGTGACCTGGCAAGAACAGAGGATGATAGGCACTGGGAACGTGGAAAAGGCACCAATATACATACACAACTCCATCCACATCTGGGAGTCAGGGATGCAGGACTCTCTCAATTCCCTTGCACCACCTCTGGGGTAGGTCTGGCTCTCGCATTGCTCTGATCGGCTGCCTACCTCAAGTTGAGAGAGGTCACTGGGCCCATAAAACAGGGTCATATTCAGGACCTTGTCACACCTCCTATTTGCTACCTAAAATCTTTGTGGCTTAGGTACGCATGCATATGGATACAATGTTTTCATTCCAGCACAACTAACCCTCTGACACCTATGGTAAACACATTCTGTTTGCTCCCCAATTACTTTATCTCCCCACACTGGTCTTTTGCACACTGTAGTGATCACCCCGTGTTTGGACGTACACAGGGTGGCCCGCCAGTCTGCGCCTAAGATGGGCCTGAGAGACGTGAGGGCACCAGCAAGGGCTCAGGGCTGTTATTGACTCTATATGCCCCTGGACACGGATAGGATCGATATTCGCAAGCCGGGGCTCCCATAAGAGTGCGAATAGTTTAAAAGTATTCGTTTTTTTTAATGGGAGATAGTCTCCCCTCTTATTGGATGTGCCTAATCTCCTGTCAGCATTCAGGAGGCATCGCCTCCACTTTCTCTTGAAATACATAATTTGGTGGTATGGAAAAGTGATAAATTGTCAGTAAAGGAATAACCTCCCCTTTGCTGCCATCTTTACCTACACTGCCATACGCGTAATGAAGCTCTTCCTCTTCTGTCTGTCTCCATTGGTTTTGAGACGACCTGTCACTCATTATATTCCATCCTGTTCATGACTATGGCCCTCATTACGACCTTGGCGGAGAACCATGGTGCTATTAGCACCATGGTCCATGGCACTAAGTTGCCAACTCCGCCATGGTGGTTGGCGGACTTACCGCCCCATTCCGACCTTGGCGGGGCGGTAAGTCCCCAATCCCCATTTACCCTTCCCCATTCCCATTTTTGCCCCATAGGGCATAATGGGAGTGGGGAAGGCGTTAATTACGCCACCGTAAATTACTGTGGCGTAATTAACAACAAGTCCCTTAGCGCCATGGATTTTACCGCCTGCAAAAAGCAGGCGTAAAAATCACCATGGCGCTATGGGAACTCGTACTCAGGCGGTAAGGGTCGGCGAAGTTTACGCCGGCGTAAACCCCTTACCGCCTGGGTCGTATGCCTTGGATCCAACAGGACAGATATTCCACTTACACTCTTTTTATCCAATTTCTATACATTTGAATCTAGAAGTTCTTGCCTACTTTGTTTTACAAATATTTCTTTGATAGTCCATCAAATTCCTCAGGCCTGTATAATCAATTAAATTACAGGTAAAGTGTGCCTATTTATAAAATCTATATAGTAATGTGGAGTGACATTATTCTTAGCTTACATCACTGATCTGAACTAAGTGAGCATGCAACTCCCATTCAGCATCCTTTTTGTTTGTTTTATTTTGGAATAATGACTTTAAAAAAAATGTTTTATTGTTATTTGGTTAAACCATAAAACCTTTAACACATTCATAAAAACAAACACAAACAGCCAATAAAATGTACATAGTCTCAGAGCAGCATTAACATTAAAATGAACAAAAGAAAGAGAGAAGAAAAAGGAAAACGATCCTGTAAGCCTTGTAAATAAGTCAATGGCATAACATAAGAACATTGTAATTATCAAAACCAACACTTCCTTAACGCAGCTCTAAAACTTCTTCTTAGAAATGTATTGCCGCAACCACCCAGGGGTTACGACCTGAAGAATTCATAATAAGTTAATACACTCTTTCAGTAAAGAACTGACCATTGGGTTGCAGTAAGTGACCAAAATAAAACATATGCCTAGCCCCCAAAAAGTAGCATCGTAGTAAAATGCGACGTAGTGTTTGCACCTGCTCAGACACAGAGCAACACCTGCATATCCTCAATGCTCCAGGTGTTTTAATCCTAGCACCTATTATTTCGTTGGTAGAAAGCAGATTTAGCCTCATCACCTGGGCACGCCAAGAGCTACTTGGGGGGTTGCTCAAATATTATTATTTACTATAATTACTTCTGGAACTTCTACCTCCTTTGTATGTAAAACTTCACTAATTCCATAGCTGATGGGCATTGACTCCCTTAGGTGCATCCGTCTATGTCACCTTTAGCATATAGGTAGATCGACAGGCAGGAGTGGAAAGGCCATCCTGAAGGGTGAGCAAACAAAATACACAAGCCATATATGTGCACACTATGGTCTGGGCCAGCTCATGCATTTAGTGAGTGGGATGGCAAGTGCTGCTTTGCATGTCAACACGTGTGGGCCGCCACTCGTCAGGCACTGTGCATGCACCCTTGCTTTGACCACTGTTCAGGACCAACCAACCACTGCACAGCTACCTTCACAATGTGATTCTCAATGATATTAACTACATTGACCAAAAGCATGTCCACACAATGGGCAGTGTAGGAGGACCTTTGCTCTTTGACTGTTTTTCCAACATGATAGAGTAAGGGAGGAAGGGTCGTTTGGGCCCCCCTACATTCCAGGTGAAGTGCACATTATGCTCATTCAATGGTTAGCAACGTACCCTTGGCCTGGCCCCGATGACGGGTGCAGGTAGCCACTGATTGACACATATCCAATGCCTCTCCAGGACCCCCAGAGACTCCATTCTGTATTAATCACAACTCCATCTTTAACTAGGCCCCACACATAAATCCAGAGCAGCAAGCCTGCATCTCTCCCGTGTCCAGCACTGCGCACGGCCAGCCCAGCAACCCCCACCTCCTCCCCTCTGTCTGCGCTGTGGCTGTCCTATTCTCACGGAAGCTTGGGCGCGAATTGCTACAAACTGACATTGTATCACTCGCCTTCCTCTGAGATCACTGCCCTGTGTATGACGGGCGGAGGCCTGGCTCATGGAAACCATCCGTATCCACAAACCTGCCCCTGCCCCAGCAATCCCCATCTTAAGAGTTACAACATCTTAAACCCCATACTACTTTCATGTAGCAGGGATGGGACCCCTGGCCATGGGCCACCCTCAATTGACACCCCCATATAACTAATCCTGAGCAAACATATATCCTCCAAGTACTAAGAACTTTCGGTATCCTTGTTTGATCCCAGAGGCATTTGATAAATGTACCCCGACCGTACCCGCCAAGATAAGGCACCTGGACCACTGTACCTCTGCCCCTGTTTGGCCCAGATCAAGAGTGCATACCAACTGCAACAATTTACAGAAGACAATGTGTTCTGATGAATCTCAAATGTCTTTTTAAATCTTGAATGCCTATGATTACTGTGAAGCTTACCTTAGGTAGAGTTATCGCTGCATGGACACAGCGTGGCCCTTTGCCCCTCCCTGATGAGCACAGCTGCCCCACATGCCTCAATAAAGTAACAAGTTCAACCCCAGCCAATCCAGCACCGGCACCATTACATATTGTATAATGTCTTGTGTTAACTTGTCCAATGAAATGCATTTGTGTATCCCTTATAGAACACGTCATAGATGACGCATTGCGAACTTATAATGTGTCTTATCTGTAATGTTGGCAGAGCGCGCTCTCGGAGTAGCAGAGTCCTCTGCGTGCCCCACTTTATCTTTATATAAAGAATACCTTTTACTCACTTGCAAAATCTCCTGGTCTCATTCCTTACTGGGGTGTGTCCTTTGGTGTCCATTTATTCTAGTGTTTACTTTAGCTGTGGGGTGAGATCACTTTCATTTGGTGACCCTGACGTGATAGCGTTCTTTCGTTCTTTTATTTTGCGAAGTCCCCCGGCCACAGCATCGAGATCTGGGGCGCCCCATCAAGGCTGCCCACCTACGGCAACTGGTACCTTTTAAAAACCCTTACGCTACTGAGAAGGTTCCACGGGTCCCGGCTTTGTGAATACCTAGCCCTACCGCTCACCGGAGCTGGGATTGGCTCTTGATTGTGGGGGGGGGCAGCCTAATTGTGGATCAACCAGACACGGAGGCTCTCGGATCAATACAGAGTCAGATTGGGGGTACGTGAGGGACAGTTTATGGGTGTGAGGCTCGGTGGGATTCTTGTTTGACTGTTCTTTTCTGCATATGGCCATTAGGATGTTATAGGAGATGATGAGGTAAAAGGAGATACAGGAACCTAGCGCCGAAAGGGGGTAGAAGGCGACGCCAGTGTCACACTCACCTGTGTCTCTGCAGGAGTGATGGATGAGCCTCCCTTGACCCCCGAGTTCTCACTTCCCCAGTTTTCACCCGGAGGGATTCCTGTCAAATACAAGGTAAACACATAGATCTGAATTCACCTGATTCCCCTGGGCCCTTCCCTTTACTTTAAGGTGTGCTGTGATGTCCCCTAAGGGCTTACCTTGATCTTTAGTAAGGTGTGCACTCCATTCTGCATTCGCAGAGGCACGATTTCCTCATATGGATGATGCCAATGTCTGTTGGCTGAGTTCAGATGTCACACGCTGTTATATACCTTTACAGCGAAGCCGAGTGTTCATGGCACCAGTTTATTCGCTGGCTAGAAACTCTTTTTCAAGTGAACGTTGTGCAGAGACTGTCTAGTGTCCTGAATTGTTCGTATTGTCTTTGTTTGCCTAGGTATTTTGTGGGTGTGTAGCGCTGCATGCTGAAGTCAGCTGCTGATAGGTAAGCGCAGCGCCTTAAATTCAAGCGCGTCTGGTAATGTCTCTCCTTTTTCTTCCCTTGCCCAAGTGGATTACGTGATATTAGCGCCTCGAGTCCGGGTTCAGTGCTACCAAAGACTTGGTGGTCTGGTAAGTTTGCACAGAGATATTGGTTAGTATATACTGCGTTATTAGGGCGAGCACAATGACTAATGTCTCTTCTTTCTTATGCAGGGGTTTGTGCGCTCGCACAACTGACCTGGATACAAGCGTCGCAGGAAGATTCGGTGAGTATGTGCAGCGTCATTGCAGTGCGCGTGCTAACGCTGTTCTTTGTTCTTACAGATGCCGGTGTTGAAGTCCCCTCTTGACCGGAGATAGCCGTGGCGTGGAGAAAACACATAGTACCTGTAAGCTGAAGCAGAAGGATCTGAAGCAGGTAAACGGAAGTAGGATGTTCCGGAGCAGGTAATCTGAAGCAGGATGATCCGGAGCAGGTAAGCTGAAGCAGGATGATCCGGAGCAGGTAAGCATAAGCTGGCTGATCCAGAGCACGGTGAGTGTGTTGCTGATGCAGCTCAGAATAATCAACACGAAGAACTGGAAGATTCTTGGGTGTGGCTTATATAGCCAGCCACACCCAAACACTAGAGAGCTCATGGATTGTCATGCACTTCCTGTTTGGCAACAGGAAGTGGTAACCAGGAAAACCCAAACACTAGAGAGCTCATGGATTGTCATGCACTTCCTGTTTAGCTACAGGAAGTGGTAACCAGGAAGTTACTACAAACACTAGGAAGGAAGTAAAGGATGGATCTGCTATGGGTTCTTTGTGTGCCTATGCCAGGCCTGCCAAGCCTCCACCCAGCTTGCCCCAACTATTTTCCTGATACCCATGACAGCCACATAGTGCTATGTCCACAAGCACAGGAGTTAAAGCAGTGGAGAAAATAAGTAATTGGGAGCCGTGTATAAGGAGAAGGCCCAGAATCATTAGTTGTGCTCTTCTTCTTTTTTCTTATCTATCCTTAGAAGTAAGTCTTTAGAGGTCGGTCTAAAGGGGGCCAGGGAAGGAAGAACAAGGGTAATAGAAATAATGGGAAAGTTATAGAAAGGGAGTAGTAGGGGTCTAGGCAGGTAGGGTTTATTTTCTATGTTATTCTGTGTAAAGTAACATACATCAATGTGTCACGTTTAATGTTTTATGGTTAGTGTTTTTCGTTAGTTGATTTTGGTTGTGAAAATGTTAAGTATTGCACACTGTTTGGTATGCTGAGAAAAAGTATGATTAAAATGTATTGCTGAAAGGTTGCAAAAGAGGGGGTTTTATGGTGAACACGGTGTAACAAGGTACTGTAAGAAGAAGTAATTTAGACTGTGCACACCTCCAAACAAACACACGATAGTGAAAGAGAAGACACATGATGGGGGCAGACACACCGTTCATACACATATGCCAGCACCTCCCCTTGTATAGCGAGAAAATAAAAAAATATCACGAGCAGTGGCTAACTGAAATAAAAGGGGACGGGACCTCCCAAATATGGCCTGAAGGAGGGTCATATGACAAGGCAGTATTAGATCTCGTAGCAACATATTTGACAATTAAGTACATAGGTAAACAGCTCCAAAATAGGCGAGAAGTGCTATGTGGAGACTGTTTGAGGAAGTGCCACAGGTTAAAAATAACTACAAAGAACAGCCGCCCAAAGCAGCAAGGCTAAGGGAGGAGGGTGGATAAGACAAAGAGGAGGGGAAAGAATGCAAAAAACTGTACCTTTTATTAACAAAACCTGCCGAGGGATACAGTGACCCTATGTATGTGTCCAAGCCACGTTCTCTCCCCACACCGGCAGCAGCGCTGCCTCCCCCTTATGACCCTAAAGGTTTGTATGGGCCAATGTGTGCACCCCCAGTGAATTTAGGGTGTTTAACACAAGATTTGGAAGGGGAGGGGTGGCACACCGGGAGGCTAAGGATGTCAGGACTTCAGCAGGTGCTGATGCAGGTCAGGGACATCAGGTAGAAATTGTGCACAAAAGACAGCAGCATGAGCCTAGGTAAGGCTTGGTGTTTAAACATTTGTATTTCAAGACATTATTGTGCCTTTATTGCAGGAGAAAGGCTTGGGGGAAGCAGAAAGCATCCCCAAGCATATGGATTGCCAAAAGACTCCAATTCCTAGCAAGCTTGCGCGCTCGCGAGCCAAAGATCTCCAATGGGACAACGCCCGACGATCTGCGAATGCGCGTAGTGCGCGCACGAATCGCCGCTTGTGCTAGGAGACACAGACCGGAGAAGACGTGTGAGCAGAGAGCTCCTGCAGGCAGAGACTCGCGGGGATACTGCAGGCCCCGTGCACCCTAGCAGATAAGTGCATTTCTCTGTGTTGTCCTGAATACAAGCAGCGCCCGGCAAAGGAACGCTTGCAGCATAGTTACTGATTGATCCAGCGCGTTCCTATGTAGGAGAAACACGCTGATAGAATCTGATGCTTGCTAGATGCGTTGGGACTGGAGGAAGCTTGAGCACCGCTTCTGTAACCTTGCATGGGCAAGGCTGCATGATTGCCTGATAGGTGCTGTTTGATCTGTGTGACACAACACAGCGTGTCTGCAGCTACGCAGAATAGACAGAATGTTTGATCGTGCCGTGTGAGGTAACACGGTCTGTGAACACAAACTCATACATGTTTTTGATTCTCTTGTAGCGGCGCTCCTCTGTAGCCTTGCAGCAAGAACTGGCAGCGGTGCCGTAGCATTACGGCAGGAAGTGGGGGTCGCAGCCTCGCACCCGACACAGCAGCATCACATGAAGCTAAGTACTATTTGGTATTTCCAGTTAATGTGCTTGTTAATAATTTTGGAAGGGGCAATTGTGTATAGTAGAGAGTCGGTTGTGAAAGGGAACAATCAACACAGTGTCTGAAACCGAAGGGTGAAAGGAGCGTTTCTGCTTTGCATAATGTACTATGTGCTTTCTCAAATAATCGTGTTATAGATTGAGACTAGGCAGGTCTTTGGAAGGGGGCAAATCTGCATGAGTGTAAGTGAGTGTGTGAGGGCAGAGTACCATCCATCTCAGGAGCCCCAGGAGGGGCCAACAAGGCAAGCCTTTCCTTGAACCCCCTTCCTACCCAATACCTCTACCGTACCCTTTTCCCAGTTTTCCTAATTCCCCCTACCTATCCAATCCAACGGACCCTAACCCTCTTTCCCCGGTGGGTCACGGAGGCCTAGGTTTTCTATCAGCCAGACACCAAGAGCCAACAGGGAGGCAGGAGTACGTGCTACCTCCGCGCAAGATTGAGTTCCTGACAAAGGAGCAGAATTGGGAGAATGGCACTTGCAAAGAAAAAAGGGACGAAGTTGAGTAAAGGAAAAGTCGAATGTACAGATGCCACTCATACATAAGGGGGCGGGGAGGCCCCACTACGTTCCTTGGGCACAGATAGACAAGGCTAATTTATTGAAAAAAATGCCCCCGCTTTTGGAGGGGTCAGCAAATGAATATATGCTTTTGAGAAAAACACAGCGGGTGTTCCATTAGCAATTGGTGATGTCAAAAGTTTGCTGGTCTTCACAGTGGGTGAGCAGGCTACCAGAGTGTGGGTAAAGGCCGGTTGCCCGGGGGTAACATTGGATTGTTGTCCACCATGATGGGGCGTCATTTAATAATGTAAGGGCACAGGTATGGGACGCATTGAGGAGTACATTTCCAGATGCTCACGACTTACAATCAGTAATACAGTGCAGAATGGGGGAGGACGAGGATGCTGCGACTTACTTTCTTCGGGTACAGGATATGTGGTGGGCAGAGACGGGCACAGCTTGGGACCAATCCACCTACCTCTTTTACTTCATAATTAAGATAGGCCTCCCAAAAGAGGTACAGAAGGCCCTTGATAAAATTGCTGGGATAGAAGCCAAGGTTTGGCCAGAATTACAGAGCATTATTTTTTTTATTTTTTTTATTTATTGTATATTGGTTTAAAAAAACCTTTACAAATGTTCATTATCAAAACATAAAATTGTACAAAAATACATTTTATCATTTAACACAACAATCTTAAAACATCATTTTACACATATAGTAAGCATTTTTTCTTACAACAACTGCATAGACTTTTACTTTCATAAAAAGACTCACATGCAAGTCTTCAATTCTTTTCTTTCGACTAAAAGTAGTTATGGTAAATAAGATTCTTTGATTTTTCCTCATCCAGAGTTGATAACCTCAACTGTACATAATTCTCTTTTCCATCTAACTGCTTACACCTGATCATGTTTCCCGAGAATATATCCGTATGTCCAAACATGCCAGACTTCAATCCTTCTATGTAACTTTGTAACGCTATCACCCTTATTTTTAATATGATATTACGACCATGTAGCATTTCAAACCAAATTTGCTTTCTAAATACACACGAGGTGTCAATTACAAATTTCGCAAAGTAAGCAAGTCTTTCATTCTTTAGCATGGTACAACCTAACAGCAAATGTGACAGAGATTCTGGAAGATCTTCAAACATGCAGAATCTACATACTTTCATATTCTGTGGAATCAATTTTCTTAATGCACATATTTCATTGGTATTCATCACATTCATTCTGAATCTCATAATACTATGTCGCAAGTTCCGTGAAGGACATTTTACTAGATATTGCTCAGGTACGGGGAACCATTTCCAAACCGATAATACTTGCACATACAATTTTGAGTTTATTATTACAGAATTATTCGCAACCCAATCAAAGGCTTTAATCATTATTTTGATTTTAGCAGGTCTTTCTAAAAGGACATTCAAAGTAACACCAATATTACTCAGGGTCTTTTCCACCTCTACTTTCAAATTCGACATGTATGTCCCCATATCATTCCTACAGACTTGATATATTGAGTTATGCTTAGCAAGAACACATTTTCTGTAAAGCATCGCTTTTTTGCAATCCATACAACATTTTAACGAGTTAAAGCCAAACTCATATCTTATTAGCTCCATCAGTATACATTTTGGCAGAAAGAATAATAGCTTTTTCCAGATTTTTGATTCAAAACTTTTTAACTGTAAAGCTTCTTTCTCTGGGTAGAATTCAAGTCCATATGACAGCCTTGGGATCACCTTCATAAGATAGAAATCTCTACAGGCACTCATGGAAAATTTACCATACTTGCTTTCGATAACTCTCATTTGTTTCGCTGCATCAATGGTTTTTGCTTCCAAACATTATTTCACAAAACTATATGACATATTGCTAACAAAAGAGTAGCCCAAGTACTTGAATGCTTTCTGTAGACGGACTGCAGTACCCTCAACAAACCAAACAGGATTTACACATTTCTTTTTGCTTTCTCCTAGGTTAATCACCACTGTTTTCTGCTGATTAATTTTCAATTTCAGATCACTTATAAAGCTAACAAAAGCATCAATAAGCCTCTGGAGACCGATCTTAGTTTTGTCAAAAAGAATGAAATCGTCCACATAGGCCAACCACTTGATCGCAATTCCACCGACCCTGGGGGCTAATAGGCCCGCAGGGTCCAGTCTAGCATTCGCTCCAGAGACGTATAAGTTGAATAAGATTGCTGCCAATGCACAGCCTTGTTTCAAGCCATTCTTTGCATGAATTTCCTTAGACATCAGTCCCTCATTATTAAGTCGAACCTTTAGAGTTGTGTTTGAATATAGGTGAATAATCATGGAGAGTAAGCCACCCTCTATGTTTAACATTGCCAATTTCTGCCATAGAAGTAGCCTATCCACCGTATCAAATGCTGCCGAGAGGTCCATTGATGCAGCATATATGGGGTCGTTCCCCTTTTTAGATCTTTGATTTTGCATAATTGTAACTACTAGACCCCCAGCATCGGTTCCCAAGTCTTTACGAAAACCCATCTGTCGGACATCTAATATGTCTTTCCTCCATCCAGTTTAGTAGACTTTCTAGAATTATGGCAGAGAATATCTTTGTCTCGATATTTAATAAATATATTGGTCTATAATTAGTCGTACTCTGTCGGTTCCCTTTTTTAAAGATCAGAATTACATATGAAACTTTCCAGGAGACTGGCATAGTTTGCGTCTCAATTACATTTTTAAATAGCATATGGAGTATTTTCGCCCACAACCTTTCATTTTGCTTTATCAACACCATGGCCAAATTGTTGGGTCCCGGGGTACCGGAGGCTTTCATTTTCTTTATTATGGATAGTATTTTTTCCACAGAAACATCGAGGGACCATTGACAAGCCATCTTTTCAAGCACAAAGTCACCATTTATTTATTTTTATTTTTTACATTTATAAAGCGCTCACACAGCCCGCAGGCATCGAGGCGCTGTTACAGGAATTGTTAGTTTTTTTTAGTTGTGTTTTTTCTTTGTCTTAGTTACGTATTTATAACGCGCTTAAACACTCAGAGGTTTCTAAGCACGGACCCGGGGATCGAACCTGTTGTTGCTTTGTGTCGTCTTGCTTCCAAGACGTGCACGCCGCCGCTGTGCTATCCTCCATTACAAGAACATGCATACAACTTCTCAAAGTATTCACACCATACCTTTTCACTAATGGGATTAGTGTTTAATTGAGTTTGAGTAATCTCCGTACTATTGATGATGGCCCAATAATTTCGCGAATTGCTTTCCTTCATTGCATTCAACATTTTTTCACCATCCTTCTGTAATAAGAAGGCTTGATGATGCAACCTCCAATTCCTATAAGCTTGTCGTCTCTGTCTACATTACTCCCCTGCATCAGGGGCAAGTAACTTTTGTTTTTTTATGGCACGGAGATCCTTGTTCAGCCTGGACCTTTGCAACATGATCTCAAGATCAAAGGAGTGCCTATGGTTTTTGTCTTTTAGCGCTATTCTCGCTGTTGGTTGCTCCACCTTGGCCATCATTGTACCCAAGAACTCGCCAAATTTGTCAACCGAGTATTGGATCTTTTTTACCTCCAGAGCACATTTCTCAAAATCATGCATCATCATATCATTGAATTTCGCTGTTTTTTCCATATTCCACTTTATTCTCGAGCCTCTGACATTAACAGTTGTTTGGGCACAATATACTTTGGTAAGATTATTTTGTTTCCTTATATTTATATTCATTGATAACATTGCATGATCGCTTTCTGAATTATCTTCCACATGCATATTGGTCCCATTTCCAATTAGATGCTCGCTTGCGAAAATAAAATCAAGAATTGAGGAAAGCCCACGCGCCTTCCAGGTGGGTTTGTCATTAAACAACCGTGTCAGCCCCCATGAGTTTGCAAAATTACATCATAAGGCTCCTCTATTTTGTTTATTATCTAATCGCCTTCTTTGGTTGCAACACCCACTTAATCTCGCTGCTCTTTCACTACTTGTTAGATCGCAATCCGCATTTAAATCGCCTGCTAGGATTATCAAACCGTTTGGGGTAGACACTATCCATTCTTCTAGCAATGTATTCAGATCATACAACAGTTTTTCAAGCATGCGATCATCATTTTCCACATCATTCCAATAGATATTAATGATCATAAGGTGGGTAATGCCCTCTTTAGTTACGATTTTAAAATTGGCCGCTTGGCATGACTCATGCACATGTGTCTCTTTTATCAGAGATATATCTGGATCATTACGATACGCGAGCGCCAAACCACCCTTGGGGCGACCTCTAATGCCCTTCATGCCAAACAGGCAGAGGACAACAAAGCCGTCCCAAAGCAGTGGTCCACATGCCCAAGTTTCCTGTAACAAAACAAAGTAAAATTTCTCTAAATTCATACACACTTTTTTGTTTTGTACCAGGTGTGTATGTCCTTTAGAATTCCAAGATATCAATTTTAAAAAACTATCATTGCTAAAGGGATTTATCCATACCTTTTAGTTGTTCCAAAGTATCTCTAAGTGAAACCGCCATCGATCTCCATTCGTCCATTTCACTTAGAGTTAAGTGTTCACCCCCTACTTGATTCATCACCCTTTGTTTCTCTCTTGTATTATTATTTCGGGGGTATTGCTCCGCATTTCTCTCTCGTGTATTCTGACCAAAATCAACATACTCATACGTGTCAAACCCCCTCTTTTGCAGAGCCCCAGCTTCCTTGAGTATAAGAGCTCGCACCATAGGCGATGCAATCACTAGGCGCACAAAGTCCATCCTATGTGGATCAATAAAGTCCACTAGCTGAATATCACATGAGGATACAAGGGCTAATTCTGGTATCTCTCTAAACAAGTTCAAGATATATGATCTATTTAAGATGGGATAATAGCCATCATCAAACACATAATATACGATCAGACTTGGATCACTAGAACATTCAGGCCGTCTCACTTTATCATACTGATTACCGTTCAGATTTTTCCTATTCACATAATTTTCATATGCCATATCCTGCACTCTATGGGGGTACACCTCGCGCTCCCTAATAGCATCTTCATGAGGAGAACTAACAGCCCCCTGTATACTCTCTTCGTGCATAGGTTTTCCCCAGGAACCTTTACTTGGTTCATTATATCTATTGTCAATCGGCATACCGTTACCTGTGATTGCATTTTCTGAAGCAGGTAATCTTCCCGCTTTATTTGACAATATTTCCTGTATTATTTCTCTCACACTTGTCACAGTCAAGGGCTGATCTTTTTCCTCTGTGTCCTCTTGTTTAGATGGTGTGATGTCACTCTTTGACATTATTTCTGGTACAGGCATTCGTGCTAGGCTGTCCGTCACCCTCACCACAGGGTCTCGGATGCATTGAACCCCTTTATATGTGCACGTCTGATCTATAGGCAAGGATTCTTAATTCTCTCAGGACTTCTCTCTTCCTTTGATCTATCTCTTTGTACACCCATACGCTTGTCATGTATTAGCCTTAGCCTACTAGCATTCTCAGCAATTTCAATTGGCTTATCATTCCCCTTCAGCTCTCTGAGGGGTATCTTTATACGCATCTGTGCATCCGGGTTCTTGAATAAGTCAAAAATATCAAGCATGCCCATTTCTAGATTTTTCAAGTTAGTATCAATTCTATCAGTGACTATTTTATTTTTCATAGCATCTGATAAGTTGTTTACTGCATCAGAATAGCCAGTCACCTTTGGCTCGTTATTAGTCCCTATATCAGAAACCAGAATCACACTGGGTTCGGTACTTGAGCCATTCTCAAGCCCCGGCTGGGCAATATTCCCCTCAGACTTGTTATTAGCAGGATTTAAACGGGGGATTACTATCTTCGCCCCTTTTCTCTCCCGCTTACCATCATCCATACATGCTTCCAACCCATCTTTTGACTGTCCTGTAGCTGAGTTCGCTCCCAATGCCAAATCAGGGTTGCGTGTATCGATGTCTCTCAAGGACTTTAAAGCAGATGCATTCATAGCCTTTTGAGCACGCACCTGTTTTTGTCTATTTTTTTTTTCATTTTTTTTTTAGAAATCCTGACATTAAATATATCCGCCACCCTGATAGGCTCATTGGCAGCAGCAGGAATTTGCAAATCTTCCGTCAAGCTATTGTTTTTCCTAGTATTATGCACCTCAATAACACTCTGTTCATTATCTCCCATGTCAGGTCTAGGAAGAATCAAATGTAACTCACCTGAGTCCTGCTCACCATTGCTCAATGTATTAGGTACAGTATTAGGGGCGCCTTCTCCTGACATTACTTTCCACTTTGCCATATTTTCAACTAGCATTTCAGGGAAAGCTGTCAAGGCAAGCAAGATTTCTTTTAGAATACGGGTCTGCGACTTCACTTCTTTTAGTATGTAATCATGAATCCCATCATTTCTCTCTGAAATCTGAGATCGACTAGACTCGCTCAAAGCTTCCTCTGCATTCACAATGTTACGTGCTGCATTCGAACATTGTGTGGGTGAATCAAAGTGTTCAGATAAACCCAGTAAAGTTATTTCACCAGAGGTAAATATGTGAGGTGTATCTATAAATGAGACGGTATTCTGTCTTAGTTGTGACTGATTTCCCGCATTCCATCCTATATCGACCCCATCCTCTCCTCCCAGTCTCGGCTCCTCATTGAACAGGGACTGAGAGGAGGCAGGGATCACATCATCTTGATTTTCAATAATTATTCTGTCGGATTCATTTTGGGCACATTCAATTAGGTCCTCATCAGAGTCGGAGGGTAATGGAAGAGCTATTGCAATGGCATGCGCTATGCTCATACGGCGCATTTTTATAATATTCATTGCCGTTGCTGGGTCTTTTTTACCCCTGGCAAACTTCCTTTTCATTACTAATCTTATGTTCTGGGGTGATAAAACCGTACCCCCAATCAAGCATAAACACGTATTGACCTTCACGTACCTTACTCAGATATACTTCTTCCACCAGTACCACTCCTATAGATGTATTGCCTTTTTCAAAGAGTTGCCCCATTGCTGTGTCTTTATACAGGCCTACGATTATATAATTCGGCACACACAAAGCTGCTCAGCTGCACACCACACAACGCAGCAAACAGCCAACAGCCGTACTTCGGGCGCTTCCCAGGTGGCGCGCAGGTGCGCAGTGCACAGCGTATTTAACGCTACCAATGGGCGGGGTCAGAGGCGGGTTTGAAAAGAGAATATCCAATCAGAGCATCTGAAAGAGGAGGGGCAGAGAATCAATAACAGGCACACCTCTTCCTCATTATTCAGTAACGTTATAGCAGTTAGCTTTTAGCTTTTAAAGTTTATACTTCGTGCACCTCAGGGACAGGCAACTTCCGAGTTGCCTTTAAGTACGTCCTGTCCGCTCTTCTACGAAGTGTTTCGAAGTATTTCGAAGCCGCGTTAAGCGGCGCCTCTGCAGCGTTCTGAACCAGCGGTCCCAGCCAACAGCCGTACTTGGGGTACTTCCCAGGTGTGCGCGCAGGTGCGCAGTGCACAGCGTATTTAACGCTACCAATGGGCGGGGTCAGGGGCGGGTTTGGAAAGAGAATATCCAATCAGAGCATCTCAGGGACAGGCAACTTCCGTGTTGCCTTTAAGTACGTCCTGTCCGCTCTTCTACGAAGTGTTTCGAAGTATTTCGAAGCCGCGTCATGCGGCGCCTCTGCAGCGTTCTGAACCAGCGGTCCCAGCCAACAGCTGTACTTCGGGTACTTCCCAGGTGCGCGCATTATAGTACATCACAAAGAAAGGGAGAAGGAAATCGCACAGAAAAGGTTGGCAGATGAAGCGAAGCTTGTGCAGACTAAGCTGGTGAAGGTCGCGGCAGTAGCTGCCGCCCTCCCCATGGAGCGGCAGGGAGATGGAGAGGAGGGGCAAATAGCAATATAAGCAAGAATGGCAGCCACCTGGGCATCAAATGAACAAGAGCAATGGACTGGAGAGGGCCAAGATTGAGGGCCCCAGTGGCAAGGAAGGGCAGGAAGAGGAGGACGAGGTTGGTACCGAGGACAATGAGGAGGGTATGGAGGGCAAGGAGCCCGAGGTGGAGGACAAGGAGTGTGTTGGTCATGTGGTAGGTGGGGCCACTTTGCAAAGGAATGTCGCTCTCGCCCCATGGCATACTGTCAGAAGGAACAAAAGTATGGCCACCTCCACCCAGGCAGCCCCTATGACCTGCTTATGGGTGGATCCAGAGGAGAACAAATTGGTCCCCGTTACGTACAAGAGCAGGGGGCACCACCACAAGGCATGCAGCATTGACTAACACAACAGAACCACATGGTAAACACCCGCGGTAACCCATTCGCTACCATGGCAAATGGCGCCCCAGCGCCGTTCAGAGGTGCAGCAGTGGTGGGGGACAACATTTTCACCCACTCTGAAATGACTAGACACTCAGACACTCAGAATAGGACAGCCCACAGAGAGCACTTGCGTGTCCAATCCTATTGGCAACCCTAAGACCAGACGAGGAACCACTGGTGGGGGCAGAGATAGGCAACAAGCAGTTCATCTTCATGGTGGATTCAGGGGCAGAAAAAGCATGTCTAAAGGAAGGCCGGTTTCCGCTCTCAGACAAAACATTGGAAACACAGGGATTCTCTGGGGCGGTGGTCACGGTTCCTTACATTAAAGATCTAGACGTAACAGTGGGGTGAAAAATAGTGCAAGCACCCCTATTGTGCCACAAAGACTCACCAATAAATTTGCCAGGGAGGGATCTCCTTAGTAAGCTTAATATGACAATCTCCTTCACCGAAAGGGGAATAGTGGGCTCTACACCAGCTATATGTGCCATGAGAGAAATGTTGCTGATTAACACAATTGCTAATGAAATAATGGTTCGGGGAGTGCCAACTGACCCAGGCATGTTCATTCAAGGGATATGAGTATTGACAAAAGCAGTGCTAGAAATAACACGGCAAGAGTGCCGTGTGCCTTCCAACTTTGTGTTTCGCCCCGTGGCTACCCCGAGGTATTGTCCCTAGATTTACATGGTGTACAAGTATCTGCACAGCGAATAGCAGTGATAGGGTTGGACAAGAATGGGTGTGAGTGGAGAACTGTACAATGGATAGATCCCAAAACAGCGCTGCGTGACCGAACAAATGAAGAATTATTCACTGACCTTGACACTGATGGGGAAATTATAATGGAAATCTGTATTCCTTGTGATATAATGGTTCAAAACAGACCCCCCCCATGGCATTGTCAGTGCACCTCCAACATTTTTCAATGAAGACATGCAACAAGTGCCAACCACATTATGAACGACAAATCCCCATGACGTATGGTTCATGGACAATCGAGGGTGGCCCATGGCCAGGGGTCCCGTCCCTGCTACATGAAAGTAGTAAGGGGTTTAAGTTTCAAACAAGCAGTAACTCTTAAAATGGGGTTGCCGGAGCAGGGGCAGGTTTGTGGAGACGGATGGTTTCCATGAGCCAGGCCTCGGCCCGGTCACAGACAGGGCAGTGATCTCAGAGGAAGGTGAGTGATACAATGTTAGTTTGCAACAATTCGCACCCAAGCTTTCATGAGAACAGAACAGAACAGCCACAGCGCAGACTGAGAGGAGGAGGTGGGGGTTGCTGGGCTAGACAGGGGAGAGATGCAGGCTTGCTGCTGTGGATTTCTGTGTGGTGCCTAGTTAAAGATGGAGTTGTGGTTAATACAAAATGGAGTCTCTGGGGTCATGGAGAGGCATTGTATATGTGTCATTCAGTGGCTACATTGCACCCGTCATCGGGGCCAGGCCAAGGGTACGTTGCCAACCATTGAATGAGCATAACGTGAACTTCACCCAGAATGTAGGGGGGCCCAAACGATCCTTCCTCCCTTACACTATCATGTTGGAAAATTGGTCAAAGAGCAAAGATCCTCCCACACTGCCCACTGTGTGGACATGCTTTTGGTCAATGTAGATAAGATTGATGAGAATCACATTGTTAAGGTAGCTGTGCATTGGTTCAATATTTGTATAACATTTGGAAGTTGGTATTTCATCCCATACATCATTTTCATGCTTTTCTCTTTGGAGACCAATTTTACACATTTAAGAAATGTTGATGGGCCTTCGAGGTGCGGAAACATGATATGATATGATGAGTGATTTATAACGCGCCAGTACGCAAGTGTTTCTAGGTGCGACAAGACAAGGGAGGGATGACAGAAGGAGGACAATAAAAATGATCTTACTAGGCGTTGTGTCATTTAGATTGTGCAAGTGTGATAAAGCAAAGTGCAGGTGATGTATGTATGTATGTATGTTTGTATTGAAATGTATAAAGCACAAACCAAAGCCAGAAGGCATCTGGGCACTAGGAAGAGAGAACCCAGGGAGAAACCAAAGACGAACAGGACAAAACAAGGAAAAACAAGTTAAACATTAAACAATAAGGTCTTTAGTTCTTTGCGAAAACTAAAATGATCAGGTAGAACACAGAGCACCAGAGGGAGAGTGTTCCAGAGCCTGGGGGCCTGAGCAGAAAATGAACGGCCTCCCGATCTCAACTTGTGGAATCGTGGTACCACAAGTAGATTTTTGTCGCTGGAACGTAGCCTACGAGAAGGAATATATGCTTTGAGTTTTGCCGCAGAAAAATAGGGCTGGTCGAGGAAAAGGCCCTGTGGACAAATGACAGAATCTTAAACTCCATACGTCTCCTAACCGGAACCTAGTGTAATTTCCAAAGTAAAGATGTTACATGCTCCAATCTGGGAGCATCTAAGGCTAGGCGGGCTGCACCATTCTGAAAAATCTGGAGTCTTTGGGTAAGATAGTCTGGATGACCTAGATAGATCCTGTCGGGGGGAAATTCTGCCGGGGTCGGCCAGGCCGTCCGCAGACCTCCGGGCAGGGAGGCCCCAACTCCTCCCGTATATCCCAGATGAGATAGAGTATGAGACACACGCAAGAAGCAAGGTGACTCTGCTGTTTATTAGACAAAACGGCAGGGATGGGTCAAGGAGCGTACGCGTCCGTCCTGACACACACACAATCGTGGGGCTCGCAGGCCGTTTTTACTGTATTATGACGCGCTACTTGCGTCACTTTAGAAAGTTAACAAAAAACCTATCGCCACTCTTAATTGGTTGCTCGAGTGGTAGGGTTAGTATAGCACACGTATAGAGAATAATATTAGTGGATGAAGGTTAGTCAGGTGATATATCTGGGTTGTCCCTACAATTAGATACATGAGAATTGTTACATGAGGACTCCTAATGATTGGCTAATACTACTAGCGTCAGTGATAAGAGCCCCATGTTCTGATTGGTGCGCCCGTGAGCTTCCCAGCCTGGGACCACCGCTGTTCCCAGCTCTCGGTGTACCTGCAGTTTGCAACAATGTTTCGCTATGGGTACGTGCAGACAATGTGAGGATTTATTCATAGCTGGAAGGCTGACCGCTCCCACTGTCGCAAATGTCCATTGAGCCTTTCAAGTGTATCTGCCTGTGTCTCGTAACGAGGGATCCAGACGCCTCTTTTCTCCTGGGCTTGGCATCTCGTCAGGTTCGGCTTGGTCACGTGAGGTGGGACCGTGTTTGAGGCAGAATTCTGCACAATTAATATTGTTTTTCCACTGTGTGTTTGGTTTAATTTGCAGGTGTGACTTTAACGTTGGTGCGCGGAGTGCGAGGTTGCAACATCGTGCCCTTGATGATTTGCTCTTGGAATGTGGGTTTGCAACATTGCGACCTTGACTGGTTGCTTCGCCGGGCTCATTCTGCAGGATCAGCAACCTGACTCTTGTTTTGTTAATGTCCACGGGAGCTCTTGCTTGCGGCCTACTTAGGCCTAGTGTATAAGTGGGTCCGTCTGGTGCAAAGGTGCTTTAGGTTACAGTACCATATAGTTTCATGACCAGTATCGTGTCTTCATTATATTTCTCATGGTGGCAACTGGTTTTAAGAGAAGCGTGAGCAAGCTTTGTAGATGAGTTCATGACGCGTCTTGCGTTTCTGCATTTTGAAAGCCTATGTAGAAAATAATAAAGATGCATGTCCGTGAGTATGCCTGTCGCCTACGTCATAGCACTGGGTATATTCTTCGTGTAGATTGGTGCGGGAGTGTCCAGTGTATATATTTGCACAGGTGCTTAACCGTTGGCTAGGTCGTCATGGCATCTCTAACGACGTGTAGATTTTAGTCTAGTTGGTCTGTGCCGCAGGTGTCGGCATGGCCAGTGCGGACTGCTGGGCAGGCAGATGGACACATCCGTATGTTCCTGTACCAGGGTATCTGGTCGTCTGGTAAATGGACAAACTCTTCTCGTGGCGGGTGTCTGGGTCGTGACCCTTTAGGCCAAGCGCGAGAGGTGAAGGACGGGAGTCTGGTCTTCCATTCTCCCACTTCAATCCCATTACAATATTTGAGAGAACCCATTGTAGAAGAGGTAACCACAGTGGCTTGGCAAGTAGAGGGAAGAAAAGGCAGAACCTTTCTAAGAATTTTCAGTTTAAGAAACCCTGTGTTACAGACTGAAGCAATCTGGGCCTCTAGATAACGGAAGGGGAGGATTTTTACCCCTAGGCTTTTGACAGTGGAGCAAGGAGCAGGAAGGTTGCCTAATGACTCAGGCAGAAAGGTGGAATTCCAGGACAAGCTAGGGGCTGAGGCACCAAAAACAGGACTTTGGTTTTACTGCCATTAAGTTTAAAACTGTTGTTAGCCATCCAGGTTGAAACTGCTGTCAAACAGTTCTTCAGACTAGAAGGAAGGTCAGATATCTGAGAATCAAGACGAAAAAGTAATTGAATATCCTTCACGTAGTGCAAAATCAGATGCCAAAAGAGGTAATCAGATCAGTAAGGGGACGAAGATAAAGTTTAACCATCAGAGAGGAGGATCCCGGAGAAACACCACACAAGACTACGTAAGGCACATCAGAGAAAGGGAACAACAAGACTGTTTGCTGACAGTCAAATTAAAAAGAAATAAACCAGTCTAATGAGGTGTCTCTGAAACCTGGGCCAGCCGTTGAACCATGATGCCATGATCGATTGTATTAAAGGCCGTGGAGAGGTCAAGAAGAATCAGGACACCAGCCTCTCCATGGTCTAGCATCATTGCCAAGTCATCGAGAACCAAAATTATTACTGATTCAGTTCCCATGGAGAGTCTTAACTCTGCTTGGAAGCTGTGAAGAATGTAATTTCACTCCAAAAATAGAGAAAGCTGAGGTGTGACAAGGACTTCCATGAGTTTCATGATGGCAGGGAGTAGTGAATTTGGCCTGCAGTTGTCAGCAAGGGAGGGATCAAAGTGAGGTTTCTTCAAATGAGGTGACACAACAGCATGCTTAAGATAAGAAGTGATAAAACTGTGCGACAATGAGAAATTGAGAGCTGCTATAAGTAAAGCGATGTAGTCAGAGGGTAAATATTGCAGCAGGTGAAGTAGAATAGAATCCGCAGGTGAGGTGGATTTAAGCTGCTGTAATGCTTTACACACAATCTATTCTTAGACTGCATGGAAATTCAAAAAAAAGATTTGGGGATTCCACAAGTTTCATAGACAGGGAGAACATCAGCTGTGGATCTGCTAGGACCATTAGGCAAAATAGAATTCAGAATGTTGGTAATTTATTTCTGGAAAAAAGAACTTATATCATTGCACATTGCTTGAGAACGGGAAGGATCAAGAGTCGGGCTGGGAGGAGTGGATATCTGTTT
Organism: Ambystoma mexicanum; assembly: GCF_040938575.1. NCBI lineage: Eukaryota > Metazoa > Chordata > Amphibia > Caudata > Ambystomatidae > Ambystoma > Ambystoma mexicanum. Next base: position 453,747,935 of record NC_090937.1, read on the forward strand.
TATGATTTTAAATAATTCACAAGAGGAACAGGTAGATGCTAAAATGCACTCTGGATAATTAAGAGATTTTGCTGCCTTGATAGCATTGTGATAAACTTGGGAGGCCAAGTTGTATAGTGCTTGAGATTCAGGATCATATCTCAGCCTCCATTTCCATTCAGCCCTCCAGGCTGCTTGTTTAAAGGTCAGAAGTTCTGAAGTAAACCAGGGGCCTGTGGGTCGGGGACGGCTATGACCAAATTTCAGAGGAGCTAAGGTGTCTGCCGTAATTGTAAGAGATGAACAAGTGTCTAGCTGATCTCAATTGGAGTTTTTAAGGTTTGTTGAAAGTCCTTAAAGTGAGATGCATCTTGGTCTGGGATTCTTTTGAACCACCAGTGCCGGCAGGACCGAAATGATCCCGTAGGTTTAGCTGAAGCAACCAGTGATATGGTTAAAAATGGTATAATGATCTGACCAAATGACAGGAATTGGGATGAAGGTGACTAATGATTCTTCTGCAGAGAAAATAATATCTAAGGCATAACCTTTATTATGTGTAGGAAGCTGATTGCGGGTATGCAGATCAAGATCAGCCATGCCAGCAATCAATTTAGCCGCTTGGGAGTCATTCTTATCGTTAATATGCACGTTAAGGTCACCTAGAATGATAAAGTAAGAGTAAGTGAGAGAGAGATCCGCACTCAATTCTAAGAGTCTCTTTAGGAAGTGTAGGGAAAGATATGAAGGGGGTCGATAAACAACAAGAATGTGGACAGACCAGTGAGGGGTCACTGAAAACCGAGTGAGTAAAAGGGGGAAGTAGACATTGAAGAGCCAGTGTGAGAGGTTAAAGCCCTGGGGAACACGCAATGTGGAGAGTGAGGTGGTGAAGAGAAAGGAGCACAGGTTGGACCTGGGAGGGGCAGTCCAGGTGGAAGGAGGTCAGCCACGACTGGGTCTGATCTGTGATGCCCAGGTTCTCATGGAGACGATTGACCAGGATGGTGCGATTGACCGTGTCAAAAGCAGAGGAAAGGTCAAGGAGGATGAGGACAGAAGGGATGCTAGAATCAAGGTTAGTGAGCAGAACCTCCGGGTGATCAGGAGAGCAGTTTCCATGCCTCTGGCTGCTCTGAAGCCAGACTAATGGTCATGGAGACAACCAACAGATTCAGTGTGGAGAGTCCGCTCGGAGATGACCATCTTTTCCAGCAGTTTGCCCAGGAAAGGAGGGAAAGAGATTGGGTGCTAGTTTGCCAGACAGGTAAGATCATCAGAAGGCTTTTTCAGGAGGGGGTGCACAAGGGAGTGCTTGAGGAGAGAGGAAAGTTCCAGTGGCAAAAGAGTGATTGCAGAAATCAGCCAAAGCTGGAGCAAAGGTGTTAATGTGGTCCTTGATGGTTCTGAATGAACTGGGGAGCACCTGTTTGTACGACATTTTCATAGATCAGACTTGTCTAGAAACATTGTCAGGTGTGATTGGAGAGAAGGAGGAGAAAGGAGGAGTAGAGGGAGAGGCGGCCAGAGGGGGGCCGAGAGAGGTAGAAGGAGAGGGAGACGAGAGAGAGGACAGGATGTCCTGAGATTCAGTGATGAAGTGAGAAGCCAGAGCGAGTACAGAGGGTTTGGGAGGGAACAGGAGAGGTGAAGACTTCAGAAGAATTGGCCAGCTCCTTGCAGATTTTAAAGAGTTCAGCTGTGTTTGAGGCTGCAGAGACGTGGGCTTGGAAATGGGCTCTCTTCTTGGACAGAACAGAGAGTCTGTATTGCCTTTGGAGCAAGCAGCAAGCGAGTTTGGGAGAGGATGCATCCAATGCCCTCCACTTCCTCTCAGCTACCCTACACTTGTGTTTCAGGGTGGCGAGGTTGGAGTCATACCAAGAGTTGCACTTGGAGATAGGCTTCAGATGGAATCTCGTGACAGGGACGAGGACATCCATAGTGTTTGGAGATAGAAATATCCAGGTTAGAGATGGCAGTGTCAGAGTGTGAGTCAGCCTCCACTGGCATAAGCTTCATGGGCCAAATGACCGAGAAGGTAGGTGGCAGTGCTGGGGTGGGCTTCACCTGGGGGGCAGAGAGCTTCAGGTGAGAGGAAAACAGAAAGTCCAAGAGAGAGGAGAGGTAAGAGGGTTCGAGGGGGGATATCTGAGGAGATGAGAACATCCAAGGTTTGCCCAGTGGAGTGGGTTAGAACAGAGGGTATAATGGAAAGCGAGAGAGTCTTGCAGATGTTGAGGAAGAACCCTGAGGAGGGATTAGAAGCATCCAGGTGGATGTTGAGATCTCCGAGAAGGAGAGGTTGAGAGGTAGAGGCAAGGAGAGAAGAGGAGAGGTCAGCCCACTCTGAGAGGAAGACAGCAACCTGGCCAGGTGGTCTGTAAATTGTGACCACAGTCAGAGAGAGGCCAGGAGAGCTAGAGAGCCTGCAGACCAGGCATTCAAAGGTAAAGTAGGCCTGTGTAGGAATTACAGAAGCAGGGACCCACTCCGGGAAAAATCTGCCCTACTCCACCTCCAGAACAGTTGGTTCTGAGTCCAGAGAGGATCTTGTAGCCATCAAGGAGAAGAGTGTCAAAACCTGTGGCAGGGCTGGCCATTAACCATGTCTCGGTGAGAGTGAGGACATCCAGAACAAGTTCTTCAAGGAGGTGGCAGTTGTTAGATGAGCATTTGACAGCAGAGCGAGAGTTGAGAGTAGCGACATGGAGCAGGTTGCCACATTCAAAAGACTTCCGTTGTGGGGAACAGGCTTGTGGTACACCGTGCAGAGGTGGTAGAGGGGCCCGAGGGTGGGCAGAGGAGGTAGAACAAGATGGCAAAGTAGCCAGAGAGGATGAGGAGGTGCCAAAGAGGTTGCAGAAGAAGGAGGTGGCGGAGGAGCCAGAGAGGTTCTGGTAGGAGTAGCAGGAAAAGGAAGGAAGTTGATTAGATGCGGGAGAATCCTATCAGAAAGGAGGAGATTGGGCTGAGGGCCCTGGACCAAGATGGTGCCATTCAGATAGATATTAATGATGGGCTTGGAGGAGTGGAAGTAGGCCAAGAGGATCTACCACCAAGTGCCACCATTAATGGGAGAGGCGAAAAAAGGAGAGAGAACAGAGACTGCATGAGGGTTCCATAGGTCTGGAGAGGGAACGACAAAGACGATGTTGGTAAGAGTCTGTATGGAGGAAGTACTGATGTAGGTATCAGCAATAGGGAGGCCTGGATTGGGGACCTGGATGTCCCTCTTGAACTTTTTCCTTCCTGACCTAGTGAGAGGAAAGGATAGGAGAGTACCAGTCAGAGAAGACAGGGGAGACAGAAAGCACCATATAGGGTGCAAGGAGGAAGTAGGAGGAGGAGAGAGAAAAAGAGAGAGAGGTGAGATGCAGAGCCCTTGCTGCAAAACACAGGATGCGCAGAGTTGTGGGGGGTCACACAGTAGGGAACACACAGAAGGGGTAGACAGGTACGCTCAATAATACAAACAGTACCCCAAGTGGGGTGGGGTCCTAGAGAGGGGCAGAGAGCCTAAGGGGCACTTATTACAGAACAACAGTAACCCCAGTAGGAGGGGGACCTAGAGACGTGGGAGAGAGCCTAAGGGATGCAGGTCACAATACAGCAACAACCAGAGCTGGGGGGAGCTAGAGAGTGGGTGAGAGCCTAATGGACACAGATCACAGTACAATAGTCACTGCAAATGAGAGGGCCTAGAGAAGGAGAAATCACAAAGTACGGCTAACCGCTGGAGGGGGGAAACAAGCGCTGCACAGAGACAGAGTACTATATGTCAGGCGGTTAGCCAGAGGTGGGAGTTAAGGCCAGGAAGTTTAATAGGGAGCAGTAGTGGTTGCTCCCTCTTCCTGTACCTTCCTTACCTTTCGGTCGCTGATGATCGACGGCTGTGCCTCACAATCGCACTCTGCGCTGCAACCCCTTTGCTGCCAAACACCTGCGTTGCTCAACACTGCGGCCTCGTCCTGTGAAGGTTTTGCCGCAGAGGGTCTGATCCAAGGTTCTCAAAGGTTTGGATGCCTGTACATAGGTGCAATGTATTACCTGTCGACCAGCAGCGTCTCCTGCGCAACTGCGTCGCACAATACTACATCCTTGTCCTGTGAGGGCTTTGCCGCAGAGGATCTGGTCCTCAGTTCTTAAAGGTTTGGATGCGTGTACGTAGGTGCAACGTTTAACGTGTCGGTGAGCAGCATCTCCTGCGCACCTGTGTCGCACAACACTGCGGCCTTGTCCTGCCCCAAGTCGCAGGTTCCAATTGAGCATGCAAGGTAGAAGCAATGTTTCATTTATGAAACCTCTCTAAATATTATTCAAGAGCAAAGTACTACTTTGTGCACATGAGATTTCTTTATATGTAAGATATAGGTGTCCAATATAACACATTGAAAATTCAGCAGTACTGTACTTTCTTTTTATTCTTCACACATGATTTTGTAATTATATTAGTGTTTGATATTTCCTAGTGATGTATACATGCAGAGACCAATAACTATTATTGAAAAGTGAATATTGGTGAGTAAATATAGACATGTAATGTGTGCAAGCAACTGAGAGTGTTATTTATTTATTTATTTATTTATTTATTTATTTCATGCTTATATAGCGCTTTTATCCATAGTGTTTCACAATAGTGTAAAAAGGACAGTACAAAAAATGTAAATAATTCATAAAATACCACAGCTAGCCAATCAAATTTACATGACAGTATCAGAGCAAGGAGAATGCAGAAGATAAGATTTAAGAAGTTTTTTTTTAAAAAGAACAAGAGAAGAGGAAGAGCGACTCTCCAACGGTAGTGAATTCCAAAGCTTGGGTGCAAGTAGATGGAAAGAACGAAAGTGTGAGGAAGCACAAAGTGGTCGACAAACAGTCAACAGTAAAAGTGTAGCAGAGAGAAGATTGCAAGCGGGCTGATGTAAATATATGAGAGATGCAAGATAAGGGGGAGCTAAAGCATAGATACATTTAACGATAAAAGACAAAAGGTGCTGGTATGTAAAATGATCCAGCATAGGGAGCCAACGTGTACAAGAAAGATAAGGAGTAACTTGAGCAGAAATGGGAAGATGATAGAGTCCTAACAGCAGATTGGAGAACAAATTGTAGAGGGAGAAGGGCATATTTTGGAAGATCAACATATAGAGAGCAGCAATAGTGTCAGCAAGATAGTATGATAGACCTGAGTGAAATGTATGTAGCAGTAAAGGTGAGAAGATGTCGAATCTTCTGGTTATTATATAAGTGAAAGCGACCATTTTTGACCAGTGTGGCAATCAGGGCCTGGAAAGAAAGTGATGCATCAAAAATAATACCTAAGTTACAAGCTTGATTTGAGGGAGAAAGATGAAGTGGTGAAAAAGATAAGAATTGATGCAGAAGAATTTTGGGAGAAGCAGAAAAGAAAAGAATGTCACTCTGTTTAGGATCTAAGGAGAGAAAATGAGAGGACATCCAAGAGGTTATTACAGATAGACCAACAGACAGAAGATGATGATTAGAGTCGGTAAATGAGGGAAATAATTCCAGGATTTGAGTGTCATCTGCTTAGAGATGAAGTTGGAAAAATAAGCTAGTGATTAATGGAGCTAAAGTAGATGTATAGAAGGCAAAAAGAAGAGCTCCTAGAACTGAGCCGTAGGGTACCCCGCAAATAGAGGAGAAAGAATTCAAAGAACAACCTTTCCAGGACACTGTGAAGGAACGATTAGAAAGATAGGAAATTAATCTACTAAGAACAGAACCTGAGAAACCCAAAGAGGAAAGAGTAGAAACCAAAAGTAGATTGGTCAACTGTGTCAAATGCTGCACTCAATTCTCATAAAATCAGAATTGAGGATAACTTGAGACGGTGAGTGTGACAAATAAAATCAGAAACAGAAAGAAGAGTCATTTCTGTCAAGAAACCCAAGCGTTTGTTCAGAGGAGATTTGCCTAGCATTTCGGTGATGGACTGCCCCAGGGCTGGACAAAGACTGATATGTTTAGGATATTTCTCCTCTGTAAAAGATAGTGAGCTAAAACTCTGGGTAAGGCTCTTGTAACCAGGACTCATGTCTGGCAGAGTGTCTCCCAGGATCCCCCTTGTTATTTGCACATTTCAAGTAACTTTGGGTCTCACCCTAAGTTACTAGGGGAATTCAGACATGGACCCCTTGCTCACTATTCTTAGAGAGGCACAGCTACACCCTACTGATGAGGTTCAACCAGGCCGAAACACGTGACTGGGGTTGCTGTTGGTACTCTTGTTCAAAGGAGAATTGCCTATCATTTTGGTGATGGACTGCCCCAGGGCTGGACAAAGACTGATATGTTTAGGATATTTCTCCTCTGTGAAAGATAGTGGCCTAAAGACTATGGGTAAGGCTCTTGTAACCAGGACTCATGTCTGACAGAGAGTCTCCCAGGACCCCCCTTGTTATTTGCATATTTCAAGTAACTTTGGGTCTCACCATAAATTACTAGGGGGATCCAGACGTGGACACCTTGCTCACTATTCTTAGAGAGGCACAGCTACACCCTACTGATGATGTTCAACCAGTCTGAAACACATGTCTGGGGTTGCTGTTGGTTCTCTTGTTCAGAGGAGAATTGCCTAGCATTTTGTTGATGGACTGCCCCAGGTCTGGACACAGACTGATATGTTTAGGATATTTCTCCTCTGTGAAAGATAGTGAGCTAAATACTCTGGGCAAGGCTCTTGTAACCAGGACTCATGTCTGGCAGAGAGTCTCCCAGGACACCCCTTGTTATTTGCATATTTCAAGTAACTTTGGGTCTCACCCTAAGTTACTAGGGGAATCCAAACATGGACCCCGTGCCCACTATTCTTAGAGAGGCACAGCTACACCCTACTGATGAGGTTCAACCAGACCGAAACACGTTTCTGGGGTTGCTGTTTGTGCTCTTGTTCAACGGAGAATTGCCTAGCATTTCGGTGATGGACTGCCCCAGGGCTGGACAAAGACTGATATGTTTAGGATATTTCTCCTCTATGAAAGATAGTGAGCTAAAGACTCTGGGTAAGGCTCTTGTAACCAGGACTCATGTCTGGCAGAGAGTCTCCCAGTATCCCCCTTGTTATTTGCACATTTCAAGTAACTGTGGGTCTTACCCTAAGTTACTAGGGGAATCCAGACATGGACCCCTTCCTCACTATTCTTAGAGAGGCACAGCTACACCCTACTTATGAGGTTCAACCAGACCGAAACACGTGCCTGGTGTTGCTGTTGGTACTCTTGTTCAGAGGAGAATTGCCTAGCATGTCGGTGATGGACTGCCCCAGGGTTAGACAAAGACTGATATGTTTAGGATATTTCTCCTCTGTGAAAGATAGTGGCCTAAAGACTATGGGTAAAGCTCTTGTAACCAGGACTCATGTCTGGCAGAGAGTCTCCCAGAACCCCCATTGTTATTTGCATATTTCAAGTAACTTTGGGTCTCACCCTAAGTTACGAGGGGAATCCAGATGTGGACCCCTTGCTCACTATTTTTAGAGAGGTACAGCTACACCCTACTGATGAGGTTCAACCAGACCGAAAGACGTGTCTGGGGTTGCTGTTGGTACTCTTGTTCAGAGGAGAATTGCCTAGCATATCGGTGATGGACCGTCCCAGGGCTAGACAAAGACTGATATGTTTAGGATATTTCTCCTCTGTGAAAGATAGTTAAAAACTCTGGGTAAGGCTCTTGTAACCAGGACTCATGTCTGGCAGAGAGTCTCCCAGGATCCCCCTTGTTATTTGCATATTTCAAGTAACTTTGGGTCTCACCCTAAGTTACTAAGGGAATCCAGAGGTGGACCCCTTGCTCACTATTCTCATAGAGTGGGGTACACTTTCGCTCACCCCACTTCCGTCAAAGGGGACCCCACTCCAAAAAGACTCAGATGCTGGTCAAGTCACAAAGGTTTATTTGTCAATCTTCCACGGAAGGGCATGACTTCAGCGTCTTTGAGAGAATGGGGAAGTGAGCTGATAAGCATTAGGTCTGCATGGTTTATATACATTTTCAAATATCATTGGTTCCAATCTCTAGCATGTGCACAGAAAAGGAGTTTACATAAGCAGTGCAGTTAATCACGTAACCTTCCTCCCCCATCCCTCCATTGTGCAGAAGAGATCCTCGTAAACACACTCCAGGGGTGAGCTGATAAGCCTAAAACTGCACAGTCATTACGCCCTTCTCTGCATGTGAGGGGCCCTCTTTAAGGGAATTCACTTGTGCTGTTCATAGACTATCGTGTATCTGTTGTGCCAGGCCTTTACCACCATCTGCTCTTCCCTTCTTCTTGGAATTTGACATCTGATTAACAAGAAAACAAATTTTGCAACACTGCCTAGTCGCACGTAATTTCCCTTTTCTACTCTGGGGCTCTACAGGATTCATCTTGCTACAACATGTGCATGGACTTACTAATTTTTGTATCCCCAATTGCCCCTTTTGCTCATGTTGAGCAAGATTATACGTCGATATTATTCAAATCCTCCATTTCCTTCAACTACATTATCCGCAAATGCTCCTTTTCCTGATGAGAGGGGGTATCCTGTACCTTGCGGTCTGTCCTGCTACAGCAATCCATGCAACCTCCAATAAGCATTGGAGAACATTGTATGCATAGGCAGCAAACCAGGACTAATCCTATCACTACCAGTATTGGGGTTAGCAACTTCCAGCCAAGATCTTTCAGTAACTTCATCCACCAACTATCTCCGACCCCCTCCTCATAGTGGATTGTCTCGGCTATCTTATGTAACCTGGATATCCCGGACAACACGTCCTCACTTGCATCGGGAATATACATGCAACATTGGGAACCCACCATAGTGCAAACTCCGCCCCTTTCTGCTGTCAACACATCCAACACGTACCTATTCTGTAATGCAACTAACCGTATGGCCTTCATCTCATATGTAATATTAGTGAGTATATCAGCTGTTTCACTAATCATGGTCTCCACTGCCCTACTTAATCTGCGTACCTCTTGGGAGTTCAGGAATATTCCTACAGGGAGTGTCATTGCCTTTTCTATGTCAATAATTATTTCCAGATCAGTGTCTTATTGGTCAAGCCCTTTCCTCATCTCTCTCTTATACCTGTGTTTAGCCTACATTTCTTTAGGGGTATAAATCATAGCAGCAGGTATTATCCTTGCAAAATAACATGTTCCCAAAATGTTCCTGGTAAGCCATAGATAAGCCTTTTTATTACAAACATATGTGTACCCTTCAATCTCACCTATACCCCTACTATACCTAGAAAGATTGTATATTATACTACATCCCAAAACAAATTTCCCTACCCTTGCTTGACCTACAAGGTTTCTCGAAGAGTAGGTTACTCCCTCCTGTTTCATTTTATGAACTATACCTGCTGATATGTCTGACCATTTCATTGTAAAGCACCTGGAAGTATTTGGCATATACTTGTCTAGTGAGAGAACCCTCATCCAAAACAAAATACAACTGTCAACTTCTGGTACTGCGAAAGCATACATAGGTATTCCATCTCCTGCATGGCGGGAACATGACTACATATCCAACAATTTGACAAATTCAATGCCTTCTGTGTTGTATTCATTAAGCGTATATATGCATTTCTACTATACTCTTCATCTACATGACCATCATGCTCATGCCTATCTTTACTATATACATAAGTAATATTGGTATCATTTGGGGAGTTCACCACAGGAAATATATTCTTAAATTCATACATTGAAGGGTGTTCCAAATACCATAAATATACACCAAGCCCTGTCACCACCAAAACACCTGCCATACATAAATCAGTCTTTTCCTTCGTTGTTCACCCATATTTGTCCACCTTCATTCATCCTCGTGGGTGGGAAGACAGAGCTAAATCCTGCAGCTCCATCTCACTTATCATTGCTTCTGCCACCCTACCTGAGTTTATGCTGACACTTGCAGGTTAAGTTCCGTGGCGTGGCTGGGTCCTAGCACCTAGCGTTCTACCCTAGTGAGCAGCCTCTCGCTCTTACAGCTTACATTCCCAACCCTATTTAAAGCTCCAGTGTTTTTGTACCCTAAACGTACAGGGCGCACCAGCGGCCCTTTCACCGATCTGTCCCACGCCTCGTTGTGCCTTGTCCAGGAGGGACACCGGAGGCCCTTCAAGCAACTGCTTGTTGTCTTCAGCAAGGCTGTGCACTGCTCTGACCGACAAAAGAGTTTGTGTCTCTCTAACAATCAAAGTTCAATTCACAGTCCTTAGTCGTTGCCTGGCACATATACTTTCTGTGATCTCAGGTTGTACCTGAGAACATCCGTTGGGAGAGCGGTCTGGGTTGATTCCAACAGGCTCGTTTGTACACCGGTTGATTGCAATGGTTCTATAGCAGCAGCTTTCTTCACATGACTTGCATGGTACCAGTGCGGTTTGCCGTCAACTTTCAGTGTTGTCTGCGTTGTCAGCAACACCTGGTAGGGTCCTTTCCAGCGCGGCTGCTGGCCGCTAGTTCTGTCAAAGGCTTTAAGTACAACCCAGTCCCCGGGTTTCACATCATGGCCTGGCCCAATTGTTGGTACAGGGGCCGCATCTTTCACCTGCGTATGTATAGAAAGAAGCCTGTTAGTCAATGCAATACAATATTGCTGCAACGCTGGCCAGGTTTTTTCAGACAATCTTTTGGGGTTTACAGGAGTACCAATGCTAGGTGGCCGGCCCATTACTATTTCGAATGGGGATAGTCCATGGGTGCGTTTGGGCGCAGTTCTCATGCTCAGCAATGCCAAGGGCAAGGCATCGGACCACTTCAAACATGTTTCTGCGCATGCCTTTGCCAATTTGTTCTTCAATATCTTATTGGTACCCTCAATAATTCCTGCTGACTGGGGGTGGAATAAGGCATGGAACCTTTGATCAATCCCCAGTGCTTTGCATACCTTCTCCACCACCTCCCCTGTGAAATGTGAACCATTGTCTGACCATAAATAGGTAGGGACCGTGTACAGGGGTACCCAATGTTTCAATATGCATTTTGCAGTTGAGGCAGCAGTGTTGTCTCAGAGCGGAATGGCTTCCACCCATCCTGAATAACCACATTTCATTACCAGGCAATAATCAAATTTGTTTACAGGTTCCAGATGTATAAAATCCATATTCACCACTTCAAAGGGTTGTGTGGGCAGTTTACAGTGTCCTGCTGGGGCCGGCACACCCTTTCCAACATTGTACATTAAACAGATCTCACACTGCATTGCCCATTGCCTGCAATAGGGACCAATTCTTTTGTTTTCCCAGACAGTTTTTAGCACACTTTCCATTGTTCTAGAGTTTACATGTGTTTGTCCATGTGCCACGCTAACTACAACAGGGAGGTATGCATCTGGTAACATCCACCTACTTGTGTTCACATTTGCCCATGCCCCACTCTCCAGTTGTCTTATATTTTTATCCGAGTGCCAGGTTTTCCTTTCTTCTCCTGTTGCATCTTCCTGGATTCTTACTACCTGCTCCCCCACACCTAATTCCCCTCCTTCAGTTTGACACATATATTGTGCAAGCTCATTATTTATACCATTTTCTGCTGCATATTTTGCTGTCATGTCTGCTAAATTGTTACCCTGGGATACATAATCAAGTACTTTCCGGTGGGCTGTGCATTTTACCACTGCTACCCTTCTGGGTAATGTCAAAGCATCCAGGAGTTCACTTATTAATGCTGCATGTTTTATCTTTGTACCTTGAGATGTTAGAATGCCCTTTCAGCCCAGAGCCTCCCAAAATTGGTTACCACCCCATGTGCATAAGCCGAATCAGTGTATATGGTTACACATGTTCCCTCACTATGTCTTAGTGCTTTGATTACCGCACGCAATTCTGCCACCTGTGCAGATTCTCTGGTACCTTTCCCATGTCTACTATAGTTTCACCTGTTGTCACTGCGTAACCTGCCACCGTGTCCCCTGAATCTAATTTATAGCAAGACCCATCACAAAACAATATACCCTCTCCATCCTCCAGTGACCTGTCCTGTAAATCAATCCTTCCTTTCGTACTTTCTTCTGTCCTAATCACACAATCATGCATTACTTCATCCCCATTTGCTTGCACTGGTAAAAGAGATGCTGGGTTTAACACATTGCATCGTTCGATCTTGACGTTCCTGCTGAATAGGTACATCTCATACTGTGTCAATCTGGCAGCCATGAGGTGTTGGGTCGGAGTCCTATTTAATAATACATCTACAGCATGTGGTACTTTAACAATGACATCATTCCCTAAAATGATTCCTGCGCTTTGCTTGAGCGCCCAGGCTGCTGCTGCCACCGCCCTCATACATGGTGGTAGTCCAGAAGCAACTGCATCTAACCCTGTTGAGAAGTAAGCACAAGGCCTCTGCCTCCCACCCTGCTCTTGGGTCAACACCAACACAGAACACCTATCTACCTCATCTACAAATGAATAAAACAATTTCCCATAATCAGGTGTTCCCAGAGCTGGTGCGTTACATAGGGCACTTTTCAGTGTGCAAAAGGCCTGCTCCATTTCCACTGTCCAACAAAATGCTCCACCCTCTTTTTCTGTTTTAAGTGCTGTCAATAATGGTTTTGCTGTTACTGAAAACTCAGGAATCCAATGTCTACAATATGACAGTAATCCCAATACTTTCCGCAAATCTTTATATTTCTTGGGATATGGTATAGATTACACTAATGATATGCAATCAATTGACAACGCTCTTCCCTCTTTTGACAAAACATAGCCCAAGTAGTCAACCTTTTGTTGTACATACTTCATCTTTGCCAGGGACACTTTATGATTATGCTTAGCCAAATTGGACAACACCAAAACAGTTGCTTCCTGGCACCCTTCCTGTGACTCTGCACTGATCAATATATCATCCACATACTGAACTAAGGACGTACACGTTGGTAGCATGAGTTCATCTAACTGGGCTTTTAATACCTGGCTAAAGATAGCTGGGCTTTCCGTGTAACCCTGCGGTGCTCTTGTAAAGAGGCATTGCCTTTGTCTCAAAGTAAAACTGAACAGATATCTTGACTCTGGGGCAATGGGCAAACTAAAAAACGCGTTTTTCAAATCAATTACACTGAACCATTCAGCCATGCTTGGTATTAGGGTCAAAATACTGGCAATACTAGGCACCACTGGGAATCGTGGCTCCACAATTTTGTTAATCTCTCTTAAATCAATAATAAAGCAATAAGGCAGTGTCTCATCCCCTTTCTTGTGAACAGGAAGAACCGGAGAGTTGCAAGGACTATCATTACACTCTTCCACCACACCCAGGGTTATCATATCACTCACAATCTTTAGCAAGGCTTCTTCTCACTCCACAGATATCTCATATTGTTTTACTCTGGGGAGTCTAGCACCCTCTTTGAGTTTTATCACAATCGGGTCCACCAATAGTGTTCCTACGTCATTACCATGTGCCACCCATAGATGCTCTGGAAGTTCCTGCAATTCCACTGGTAGAGGCTGACTGAGTGCCATTACAATGTGGTTACCTGAGTCATTTATGGTCATACACACTCCGCTTAGAGAACAATAGATGGTTGCGTACAATGCCTTTAATGCATCAATTCCCAATATGTTTTCTGGACATTTATCTGTCAGCAACCACCCATTGCTCCATTTCACTCCTTCCAACTCTGCCTCTATCTCCTTACTTACTGGGGTCAGTATGGGTTCCCCGCCAAACCCAATGGATGTTTTACTTGTTCCCGATAGTGGCGCTGAGGGGACGTTTTTAATATCTACCGAGGTGTTTGCAGCACCAGTATCCACCAAACTACAGGATGCTGTCCCAGTCGCACAGATACATATGGACCCCTCTGATTGACTGGCACAAACACCACTCGCCCAGCTCCACCTCGGCCCCTTCACAACAGCCCACTAGACGGGTCTTGAAACTTCTCTGGCCTTTCCCCAAATAGCATGCAGTCCTCACCTTCACACTGTTCAAACTGTGCCATTTGCCTAAGCCCCTGATCAAACACGTTTGGCCCTGGTGGGGAGAAGTTCGCTCTTGGTCCTGGTGCCATCCCTTGCTGTTGCATGGTCTGCCCTGGTCATCCTCGTGGGACGCCCCTCCTTCGTCCTGCACTTTCCGGACTCTGGTTTTTCCAGTTACCTGTTTTTTTTACAGAAGGCGCAAACATTTTGGGCCAGTCCCTCCGGCCGTGAATATGTACTTACCTGCCCTCCGCCCATATCTCGAGCGTTCCATTGTCGATATCCGTTCTGCTGGTTACCCCTAAACCCTTGGGAGCCCTGCTGTAACTGCTGCATTAAAACCCTATTTTTAAGTTCCTTTTCTGCCAGCATCTTTGTCTGGGTTTTTACTTGTTCACTACGCTTGTAATATCGCGCCATTTCTAGTATATCTTTTGGTGACCTCGACTGCCAGGTAGACTCAGCGCTCCTCAAACCTTTCTGAATCGGGGCATGTAATCCTTCCATGAAATTCCCAGCAAAATATCTTTGGCCTGTTTAAGTCGCTAAATCCAATCCACTGTGAGCTTTGAACGCTGCCTCGAATCTCAGGAAATAAGCTGCAACATCCTCAGCGGGTCCTTGCGTCACTGCAGCTAATTTCTCCACGTTCACATCTTGGGGTTTTAATATCTCCTCAACAGCTTTTAATACCCGTAACCAATGCCGTTTTACATTGAGAGATAGGGGATCTTGGGGTTTCCTGCCATTGTCATCGTCTTCTATGCTTTTCCATATTATTCCTAAATCATTTCTCTGCCTAAAGGGTACCCATATTTCTTCAGGGACTAACGCCATCATGATATTATCCACATCTTCTACTGTATACTGGCCTGGCCTAAATAGTTTCCTCATCTCCTTGTAAAAGCCAGTAGTGTCTATTTGTGGGTCAGGTATACTTTTAGTTATTTGCATAAGTTCCATACGGGTTAAGGGAACATATAGATAGGTCTTTACTGGCTCATTCTTGGGGTTATTACCTGGAGTGGGCTGACATTCTCGTAGTGGGAAACTTTTCTCATGCCTATTTCCTTCTTCCTGTGTAGCTCTAGATTTAATTTCTACAAAGGCTTTCAAGACCTTGTTGAACTGCCCCTTTTTTTTGCTTTGCTGGGGCTTAGCGTTCAGATCCACATCCAAGCTTACCTCAGCTCCTAAGAAAGTTTCCGTTCCTGTCAAATCATATTTTTCCTCTTGCCCATCCAGTTCAATCAAGTCTTGAGTGTCGTTAAACAGATGCTGGAGGCATGCCAATTGTTCTGCCCAGTTATGGGTCATTATTTCTTCCCCTGATTTGGTGACTGATTCATTAATTACGCATTTCTCTATTCTGTCTGCCAAATCCCTGCCTAATGGTCGGACCTCTTCCAACCTCTTCTTCCTGTCAGCCCGTTTCTCTATGTTTTCTTTCATTCATTGATCCTGCCTTTGTTCCCGTAGGTATATTTCTGTCATGATAACTTCCATGTACTCCCACAACTGTTTATTAGTACAGGCTACGTCTATTCCCTTTGTAGCATCACGGTAACTCCTGGGGAGATCATCACTTACCCCACATTGTCCCCTGTTATAATCATAATCTTCAACTAGAGTTCTAGCTACTTGTTTAAATTCCACAGGTCTTAGTCTTCCCAGCATGTTCTTAACCTCGTCTCCTATCCTTTCCTTATATATATATCGTTCGCTATGGTCTTCAGCTCCTTTCGCAGTTCCTCACCTATCTGAGTGGTCCTTGTTAAACCTACATCAGTGAGATCCGCACCATACTTCATGGGGTACTCGCCCTCTTCCACAGCTCTAGTTATTATAGCCGGGGCCGTGGACCCCGGGAATAATAAGTAATTTGTAATTATTTCGGCTTCCCGTGCTATGTCCTCATAGCGGGGGAACCAGGTACGGATGGGTACATACCTCCACTTTCCTTTATCAACATATGTCTATCCATTTGCTCATACTTCTCCTGTATTTCCTTATTGTCTAACCCCCTCGCCTTCTGATTTGCAGACTGCTTCTGCTGCTTTCTCTCATTTTTATTCTGTGCATTTTTCCTCCCAATTGCCTCTACCCACCACAATAATTCCGTCAAAGGGACCCCACTCCAAAAAGACTCACACGGCTGGTCAAGTCAAAAAGGTTTATTTGTCAAGCTTCCGCGGAAGGGCATGACTTCAGCGTCCTTGAGAGAATGGGGAAGTGAGCTGATAAGCATTAGGTCTGCATGGTTTATATACATTTTCAAATCTCTAGCACATGCACAGAAAAGGAGATTACATAACCATTGCAGTTAGTCACGTAATCTTCCTCCCCCACATCCCTCCTTCGTGCAGAAGAGTTCCTCGTAAACACACTCCTGGGGTGAGCTGATAAGCCTAAAACTGCACAGTCATTACGCCCTTATCTGCATCTCAGGGGCCCTCTTCAGGGAATTCACTTGTGCTGTTCATGACTATCGTGTATCTGTCGTGCCAGGCCTTTACCACCCTCTGCCCTTCCCTTCTTCTTGGAATTTGACATTTGATTAACAAGAAAACAAATTTTGCAACACTGCCTAGTCGCACGTAATCTCCCTTTTCTACTCTGGGGCTCTACAGGATTCATTTTGCTACAACATGTGCATGGATTTACACATTTTTGTATCAAAAAGAGGCACAGCTACACCCTACTGATGAGGTTCAACCAGACCGAAACTCTTGTCTGGGGTTGCTGTTGGTACTCTTGTTCATAGGAGAATTGCCCAGCATTTCGTTGATGGACTGTCCCAGGGCTGGACAAATACTGATATATTTAGGATATTTCTTCTCAGTGAAAGATAGTGAGCTAAAGACTCTGGGTAAGGCTCTTGTAACCAGGACTCATGTCTGGCAGAGAGTCTCCCAGGACCCTCCCCTTGTTATTTTCATGATATAAGTCGACATGTGTTAAGTTGTGACAGGGAAATACAACGGTAGGGGATTAGATCTTGGGTGGGTGGTTAGCCTGTTCATAAAATGGGGGTCAGATGTGTATCTCCATCAAGAGAGGTTGGGGGACTGTGGCTTCTAAAGGTGGGGGTCAAGAGACTATAGACAGGTTTGTGTAGACGGATGGGCATGCAGGTGATGGTTCTGCTCCAGTCTCACACAGGGCAGTGAGCTCAGAGGAAGAGAAAGAATACTTTATCTGTTTGCATCAATTTGCGTCTGGGCTTCCATGAGAAAAGAGCTTGTGCTGTGCAGACAGAGGAGGAGGTGGTGGGGGCGGCTGGGCTGGCTGTGCACGGCACTGGACAGTGGGAGAGATGGCTTTTGGAAATCCTTGTGCGGCCTAGTAAAAATATGGAGTTTTGGGGTAGTATAAAATTAAGTCTTTATGTGTCATCCAATGGCTCCTGTCCTCTGTCTTCAGGGGACAAAACGTGGGGACATCTCCCGCGAGTGGATGTGCATAAGATTCATTCCATACAGAATGTACAGGGGGGGTAGAAAGGACCTTTCCTCCCCTACACATTGAACAGGGACTGCAGCATCCATGGACAGTTGTGGATGTCTGCGGACATCGGGGGTCAGTCAATCAGATTTTGTGATTGTGGTGTACAGAAAGAGAGAGTAGCAGGTGTTTTCTTTGTTGGGTGCAGTGAAGATGTATGTATCTATGGCTATGAAGAAGCACAGTGTATGGATGGTGGGAGATTGTTGGATGTATTCATTGAAGAGTTTACACTGAATCTTGTGGCATCTCTGCTAATATTGGATTGGAAGAAGTGGAAGTTTCATGGCATGCAGTTTGTGGATTAAACTGGGCGACCTTATTACCATTCTGTAAGAGTATGGCTCAATTTAATCATCCAGATATTATTATTGTGCATTGTGGAAACACCAGTTTTGGCTATATAAGTCCAATATCTGTGCAGCTTGCCATGAAGGATATGTTGAGAAGCCTAATTGAACTGTTTCCAGCTGAGAAGATTATTTTTTCTGCAATGAATCCGAGGCACATTTGGAGATGTCCACATTTGATTTGTCAAGAAATGGAAGAAGCTAGGCACCTTGTCAATATAGATCTATGTGCTTTTTTATATGTTTTAGGGATGGCATCTTTTGAGAATAAAAATATAAAGTTGGATGGTGTAAATACTTTTCAGAGCGATGGAGTGCATTTAACTGATGTTGGCAATCAGATTTTTTTTTGGAATGTTTAAAATGCTTTAACAAAGTTCATGTAAAAAGTTAAAAGGGAAGATGTGGAGTATATACTAAAGCCTTTCTTAATAGGTGTCCGACATACAAATGAGGGAAAAGAAAAATTGAAAACCCACAAAAATAAAAAAAGGCTCTATTAAGATCCACCATTGTAGAATAAATGATTTTTGTTTTAGTTGTATTTGGTTTAGAACAAACCTTTACAAAACAAGATAAATACGTAATAAACATAACATCAAAAAGAACACATCAGTACATTACATTTGATTACATTTTTTAGCAGTAAAATTCAAACAGGTAGTAGAGTATAAAATGAACAACGTTGAACAATACAAAAAATAAGAGAAAGTAACACTCCACTAAGATTGCATCAAATTCAATCTTTTGATGAATGCCGAACCCTCATCTCATCCATACCATTCATCTGTCAACCTTGTATGATACACCCGAATGGGCCCCATTAATGTCATCCTACGAGCAGTTAAGGCCTCAATATTTAGCAGCAAATGTTTAGTGGTTTAATAGAGGAAGTACAGAATCTGCAGCCACTATTGACTTTGGTAATAATATTTCTCCTGAATAGGAGCAAGTTCCAACGGAGCCGCAAGAGAAGAGGCCCAGAATACCGGTTTGGAAACTTTGAAAGCAGAATAGAGAGAGTCTCCCGTCTTTTGTGCTCATGGGCTAAGTGTCTCATAGATGGATGGGACTGGAACAGGTCAGTATTGCTGACCCAGTCTGATTCAAACAGGGCCCTTTTAACCTTTCTCAGATTTGCAGTTAAAGTGTCTACATCCAGTGAGCTTCTTGAATGGATTGCTTTGCATTCTGGCCAAACTGAACAGGGAGTTATTAGAGTTCTTAAGAGCGGCACCCAAAAACTCGTAGATAGAGTCAGGAATTGGGGACGTCAATTTTGAGTATAGGGATAGCAAACGCCATTCAACACTAGCTTTTAGGGAAATAATTCCTAACTCGAATCTGATAGCCGCACTAGGGATCACATTAGGGAACCCCAAATATCGTATGCCACATCTTGGCCTCAATCAGATCCAGAGATTTGAAAATAGGCTCACCATATTGTTCAAGGCCATATGTGATTTTCAGAGTGATTTTGCCTTCATAGAATATGAGTGCAGGTTTAAAAGAAAATCTTCAGAATTTGCTATCAATATTGATTATTTGGTTCTGGAGCAGAGACTCTTTTTGTAGCAGAATCTTACGGATATTTTTTGGGCCGAATGCACACCAAAGTGGAAACCCAAATAGACAAGACTGGAACTGGTCTTAATAACTATGTTTTCCACAGACCAAGAGTGATTACATTTCTTTGTCTTTCTCTTTGTAAAAGCCAAAATCCTGGTTTTACTTGAATTTATTAGAAGCCTATTCTCTTTAGTATATATTGAAAAGGTGTTCAGGAGCCTTTGGAGACCGGCCTACATTTTATCGAACAACAAAAAACCATTGGCGCAGGCCATCTATGATATTTTACATGGGCCCACCTTCAGTGCAATTAGGCCGCCTTCAGCAAGACAATCGGCTTTGTCAGACAGGTATTGATCGAATTCCTATGGGGCTAAAATGCAACCCAGCCTTAGTCCGGCATAAACGCGTATTCTGATCTATAGATCACCTTTATGATTTAACAGGATCTGGATGCCCGAGTTGTCATAAACGCCCATCACTAGGCGCAGAAAGCCATTCGGCATGCCGCAGCCTGCTAATTTTGTCCACAATCGATTCCGGTTGATGCGATCAAAGGCCGTAAATAGGTTGATTGAGGCCATGTAAGTGCAACCATCAGGGACAGCCCAAGCTGATTCTTGTATGGTTTTCAGAGTTAGGCCGTTAATGGTTGTTGAATGCCCTTTGAAAAAAACAGTTTTGAGTTTGTTCAACCTGTGCATTAAAGTAGTCTATTGCTCCAAGTGAGTTAATAAAAGGGAAGAAAATATCATACAATCAGCATCAATTAACACAATTGGTCGATAGTGTTTTGGCTCTGACCTGCTACCTCGTTTGAAAATAGGTACAATGTGAGTCGTGCTCCAGGATTCTGGAATCACTCCAGTTGGGAGAATACTTATGAATTGCAAAAACAACACGTTAGCCCAAATAACCAAAGTCGGCCTTAAAGGTATTATTAGTTAGGCTGGTGTACCCGGGGCCCGTGACTTCTTGCATTTCTTTAGTAGATTATGAATGACTTCTATGTCCAATTCTGGCTGCCAAGAATACTCTTATTTAACAGTACATATTGATAAGTCATTGCCATCATTCTCAGGGATAGATCAAAAAAGATCCTCAAAAAAACAGATCAATTGAAATTCAGGAACTGCATTTAATTGCGAAGTAATGGTAATAGGATTTTGATTATTGATTAGGGACCAGAGCAACCCCATATTGGAGTTAATCAGAAATTGGAGCATGGTTTCAGCATCACGCCGCATCATTAGTGTTCTCTTGGACTTACAGAAACTCCTGTATTTTTACTTGATTTTTTTAGCAGAATTTACTTTAGTCACAAGATCCTGGGTTGATGCCATACGTTTTCTGATCTCTTTTCTCATAAGAAATTCATCTGAGGCCAACTCTTCATTATAGGTAGGGATGGATCTAGTAGGTTTCTTAGGTCTAAACCTAGTGTTAATCTGAACACGATTAACCATTTCAGACATAAAGTCCTCAAACTTGTTCACATTAAAAGTCTCAATTTTCCACTCTAATGAAGTTGTTAACATAATCGAGTGGAGATCTTGGTTCAGGGTCGCAATGTTAGTGTCAGACCAGCGGATTGCATTACCTGAAGTAGTAGTTTGTAATTGCGACAAATCTATTTGTTCTCTAGTGATGAATACAATATTTAATTCAGCTCTTAAAATGTCATGATCACGCCAGTCATTCCTGAGCACAGTGAAAGAAGTATAACAGTTGACAAATAATCATCAAGAAAGATACAGGGCTTCCTCACAAGTCCGGCGGTAACATTGCCAGTGCATCCGGCAGGTTGCCGCCAGACTCATAAACTTTTACCAGTGCCTGACTTCCCGCTGCTACCGGGAGATTAGAAGTCCAGCGGCCCAGGAAGTCAGGCACCGGTGAAAGACTTGGAAGTGCCGGCACCACTGTTAACAGTGCCAGTGCTTCAGTGAAGAGTCTGCCTACCATGGTCGCTGTGCCTGACAGGGTCGGACCTGTCGGGAACAGCAGCCACGGCAGGCAAACAGGTAGTTTGCCGGTCCAGAAACAAGGGGGCCGGTGAGCTTACCGGCACCCTTGTTTCCAGACCGGCTTGGCTTAGATTAGATAGAGTGTTTCTAGTGTTCACCCTGACCTTCACCGCAAGGATGAGCCTAGCTGACCCACTTCCACTAAGACCGTCTGGGAAGAAACAGCCAATTAGCGCCTGGCATCCCCTATGGAGCAGGCTTCGGCATATGGCCGCACCAACCAGCTATGTGAATTTCTACTAGATATGATTTCGTCATTGATGATGCGTTTGACCTTTTTAGTGTGCTGCCCATGTAATTTTTAGCAGAGCGTTCTCGGGCAGCAGAGTTCTTTGCTGGCATTTATATTATATAAAACTTTGTTATACTTGCAAAACTCTCGCCTTGCTTTATTCCCTAGCGGGTTGTATTTACTTTGGAGTGTGTGTTCAGAGGTTTATACCTTCACCCCCATCCAGGTTTGGTGTGCGGCTAACGATCTTTGTCTGAATGCAAGTAAGATGGATATCCTGTTTATTGGGACAGTTGTGCCGTATTTCCCTCTTGCCCTCTGGCCACTCTCCTTATGCCCTCTACCATCACCATCCTGTGAGGTGAAAAACCTTGGGATCTTTTTCCACTCCTCCCTTTCCTTCACATCTTGGATGTTTTCTAAAAGACCCACTTTTAGCTTCACCTGCTTATAGGCATTCCATGTTTCCTCACCTTCCCCCAGAAGATCAACGTCTACAGAGCCCTGGTACTCTTTACGCTCGAATAATGCAACAGCCTCTTCCTTAAAATCCCCTTTGTTGCCTACACCCCCTTCAGCTCATCCAAAATAGATGCTGCAAGACTTATTTTTGGCTTCTAGCCCAGGAATCGTATGTCTGCAGCCGTAAAATATCTACGCTGGCTGGTGGCAGCAGGAAGTATGAAATTGAAGACCCTGTGCATTATCCAGAGGGCTTTTTGGGGCCTGGGACCACTCTATTTGCAACTTTGTCTCCCTAAATACTCCAATGCTGGAGCCCACCGCTCCTGTAACTTGAATTTTCTGCTTGTTAAATGCTTGTTGAAGAGAGCGAGAGGTGCCTCTCTTTGGAACAGCACTGCATGCTTAGTCACATGACACTGTTCGGAAAGACAGCGATGACGTCAGAGGTTTGCGAACGTCAGCAAACAAAGAACTGTGTAAAAGTTGTAAAATGTTCATAGAAGTGTTACAAATTTTGCTAGGAGTTGGCAAATGCCACTGTTTTAATTTGAATCATTCTAGATCGGCCGAAAGGACTGCTATATTGGGGGTAAGTATGATATTAGGAAGTTGTAGATGATTAGGTTGCACTGAAATTCAGTGAAAAATCTTTGTTAAACGGACGATATGGTTAAGTTGCACTAATAAAAAACCCAAGAAAATCAGTGAAAAAAACATTGTGTTAGGTGCCTTATGGTTACAGGTAAAACCAGAAAAATCCTGAAATGTGCCACTTATGGTAAGCTAAGCAACCATAACTCGCGCCACCACCATGCACTGCTAAGACCAACACATCACAAATGTCATTGATGACATTGGTGAATTTTGACCACCCCCCCCCGATTGCAATGCAATAAAGATCAGTTAAGAAATCTAAAAGTTATTATGCGTCACATTTTTTAGTTTTTTTCCAAAAGTGTTGCCTACTTCCCATTAATTTTTCAATAGACAAATAGGATACATTTTCGGCAAAGCGCACAGCCCAAACCGCTGTACGTATTTGGACCAGGCCAAAAACAACTTGGGCACGAATCATTGACTCGCGATCCGTGCTTGGTTTGGGGTAGTTCCACGCAGTAGTTAGACTAGGGTGCCCCCTTCTAAAAAAAATGAAATGATACAACTGCCATTTTGATATTTGCGACTATAGCCAAGGATATAGGTAAATTAAACGCAAGAAAACATCTATTTGCAGTTAAAGAAACATGCAAATGCCATCAGGCTAGAGGTGCGTCACAGAAGCAGTGTGTGTTGTGGGGGGAAGGGAGGGTGCAGGGGAGGTGAGGAGGCTATCTGGGGAGTGGGCGAGCTGGCACAGATGAGGGGAGTACTTGGCGAGGGCCAGGAAAGCATGTTTTCCTCACTTTCCTTTCCCGACATTCACAGCTATGGAGGACTCTAGATAGCTGCGGGTATGGGTTACCGTTTTTTTTTAAAAAAAAGCGATTTCACTACTATAGTGACGCTGGGGGTGATAAAGCACCATCCAAGTCTCTCATCCATGCACTAACCAGGACAGACCCTAATCAGCTTCAACGTGGGGAAGGGGCCAGCCTCCTCATGCCATAGTGTCTGATAATTGAGTCGCAGTTACAAGACCACTAAGAGAAACTGGCCGGCCCTTTCTTTGCTTTTATTTTTTTTTTAAACTGTGCTACTGTCAGTCCTTGAAAGCTTTGCACGCAGAGACCATTTTTTGCCTTTTGCTGAATTGCATTCTAGTATTTGTAGTCTTCCAGTCAATAATAAAAAACAGTGTGTTTCCCACCCCGGCAGTAACTGAGACAAACCCTGCTTAGCTTCAAAGCAATGAAGGTGGTCATCCCCCTAAATCCATGTTGCCTAACGAAGGAGCCTGCCTTACAAGACCACTTAGAGAAACATGGCCAAAGGGGGCAGGATCCTTCTTTGCTTTGAAACTAAGCAGCGTTGATCCCAGTTACTGCAAGGATCGGAGACAGTCGACAGTCCCGAATGCTGTGTGTTTTTTTAGTTTTAAATATCTCATAACACACAGTATCCACATTATTTTTTTTTCAAACCCGTGCTACTGTCATACCTTGAAAGTTTTGCACTCAGAGACAATTTTTGAATTCCGTTTTTGTAGTTGTTGTCTCACAGTCAAGTTGGGGGGAGTAATGCCACAATTGTACACTTTTTGCCTAACATAGTTCTACAAGGATTTATATATTTCAGTGACACTATGGTATGTGCACTTTCAAGTTAGCTTTATAAAGCAGAGTATTGTTGATAGCCAGACATGGGGCGTGAGGAGGGGAAATGATGAGCGGGCAAGTAAGTCATGAGTATTTGCCCACGATGTGGCAAGAGAGTTTGCAATCCTGGACACTGGTGCAGTTATTTTCCCCTGATTGTGGCTGCTTTTCAGGGCACCATTAAAGGACACATGTGGGTGGACAGCGTAACTTTACTTCAGAGAACGGACGCAACCCCTTTGTTTTTGTTTAGCTTGTCAAGCTTGCTCAAGTATTTGGCTACCAGGATTTTACTCAGGTTGTCGTGTTCCCAGTGCAGATGCTTACTCACAAGACCACCCACACTTTTTTCATATTGGGATTTCGTTTTCATGGGAATATTTCATGACAGATTGCTGGATTTAAAAGGTGAGCACCTTTTATACATTGGTAGCATATTTATTGGAACATTTCCTTTCTCAGGTTATTTTTGTGGTCTTCATTATTTTTTTTAAAGGTCCAATGCTATTTTGTCTTATGTCATTTTGTCTAAGGAGTAGGTCTATTGAACTACATTTGTATATTTCACTTTAAGATATATGTTCACTTACTGTGTATATATTCATGGGTGCCAGCTTTCGATTTTCGCTATGGGGGCAAAAGTACCTGGGCATATGTTATTTTTCCAGCTGGTCATTTTCTTTCCCATTAATGCGCTACTTAAATGCGGTTAGTTGGGGTTGTGCAATGTATGACAACAGTCACCAATAGACCGGCCATAAAACAAGGGGCTTGTAGTATGCTGCTTAACCAAAGTGTGTGATCCTCTGTAAATAATTTAATCGCACAGGGAGTTAACTAAAAACATTGGGAGTTGTCAAAGCCTGCAATCTTTTATACATAATACAAAATAGAGATATTTTTACAGCTACAGTGACATCGGACGGAGGTGAAAAAAATCACTGGTGATCTGGGTCTCCAATCCATGCAATAGCCAGGAGCGACCCTTCTTACCTTCAAACTGAGGAAAAGGTCAGCCCTCTCAAACCATGGTGCCTAACAAAAAAACAATGTTACAAGACCACTTAGAGCAGCATGGCCTGATCGGGCCGACTCCTTCCTCACTTTGAAGCTAAGCAGTACTGTGCATATATTCATGGGTGCCAGCTTTTGATTTATTGGTGCAGAAAGTACCTGGGCATATGTTATTCTTATAGCCTGTCATTTTCTTACCATTTCCATGCTGCTTAAATGTGGTTAGTTGGTGTTTTGCGATGGATCACAACAGTCACCAAGAGATCGGCCATAAAACAAGGTGCTTGGAGCACAGGACAGGACATTTTCGGCGTGGCCAGTTTGGCACACACCGTTATGGAGTGACCGTTTCGCTGCAGGTCCTGTTTTGGTGCTCCCAGTTAGACACAGCCATTTGTGCGCAGGGACCTCTCAGCGCACAGATGTTTTGGCATGAGAGGTTGCAATTAGCACGGCATGCACATGCAGGCACTTTTCATTTTGTACCGCTCAGCGCAAGGATGTTTTGCATTTTGTAATATGGATTAAATGTGAAAAACATTTATTTACTGCAACTCTGGGCAACATTATCAAACTGAAAAAACTAAACAAAACCCATTTGTGCTGAATGCTGCCTTCGAGAACCCTAACATGCAGGAGTTTGAGACACACCACTTAACCATTATGGTACAACAATATTATTGCCTTGGTTCTCACAAGTTTCATACTTAGCCTTTTACATTGGACATATTAAAATGTAGGCTAAGTATGAAATGTATGCCTCGTGAATCATTAAACCAGTGTGGCATAGTGGTTGAATGCTGTTCCTTCCAGATCAGGGTTCAAGACATTTAAAACAGTATATTTTGGTAAACACTTTGTATTCTGGACTATGTAGTCTTAACAGGCATGCCTTTGATCCATGTGGCTTCCTTCATGGATACTTTCACCCAATCACTGCATGATTTTAAGAAAGTCTTTTGAGCTGCACTACCAATGGTTTAATAATTGTTGTGCATCTTCCATTGCACGTGAGCCAGTGCAAACAAGACTTTCTTTGCAGCTTAAGGGAGGGGCTTGCTAGACAGTCTAATTATTCCCTTAATATATTGTACTACTTTTAGACTTTGAAAAGGGTGGGGCAAGTAGACACCCCTCCTCTCCAGCCCCTTATTCTCACTTTCCCCAGCTGAAAAAAAACATAATTTACTTGTTTTCCCCCTCCTCTGATTCTACACCATGTACCTCCTCCCTTAACAACTTGCAGTTCCCCTACTGCCCTTCAACCCAAATAGAGGTGCAGGAGAAATAATAATATAGCCAAGTTACATGTCTTGTATATATTACTATATGCCACATCCCTTGTTATTTGGAAGATGATCATCCAGATTTCCTTTTTACTTTGCATGTTGGGACTTCTGGTACAGGACACTTGATGGACAAAACAAAACTGCAAGTCACAAAATGCAACAAAGAAAAACACGAACTGGATGGGCATCTTCCGAATTACATGGAGACATGCACACACACAAACACACACACTGACACTGAACACTCACACTCAACCTGCCACAGTGCTCACATACACACGGGTGCATATGTGTGCATGCACACTAACAATCACTTTCATGGAGCACACTGCACGCACAATCCCTCACACACACCTTCACACCATGTACACACACACACACACACACGATCACAGCAAACATACACACATTGCATGTACACCCTCTCATATGACATGCACACCCTCACACCACACATTCCCCCTTATACTGCACATATATTCAAAAAGATGACTACACCGTTGCTGGGCGACATTATAAAACAGAAGAAAATCACATTTATGCTGAACACTGCCATTGGCCTGCAGGAGTTTGAGACGCAACACTTAAACATTATGCCACAATGATGATATTGCTTGGATTCTCACAAGTTTCATACCTAGCCTTTTATCATTGAACATATAGGCTAAGTATGAAATGGATGCCCCTTGCAGCATGAAGCCATTGTGGCCTAGTGGATAAATGCTGGGCCTTGAACTCTGGCAGACCAACGTTCAAGACTGTGTATTTCTTTTTTTAACTTATTTGATTTAATTTAATTTCATTAAAAGAAAATAATTGTTGCAGTGCTGTCCTGTGATCTTATTTGGCATGAGGGGGTTTGGAAGTGGCTGCAATGTTATCCACGTCCAAACATCCCTTGCGCCAAAATAACGGTGCCGGAATGGCTTTCGCGCTGAAAAGGGCACACCAAAATGGGCTCTGCAGCGGAATGGCCATGCCAAATTGGGCAGAGCCAAAATGATGGAGCCAAAACAGGGTGTACCACTTGGAGCACGCTGCTTAACCAAAGTGTGTAGTCCATGGCAAATAATTTGATCTCACTGCCCATTGCCTAAATATATTGTGAGTTCTCAAAGCGTGCTTCCGAAGGCCATGGCTAGTGGTCTGGTAGCGTTTTAAAATGGACAGTGGGCACGGACATAGGTTGTACCCACTGACCATGGCCGAAGACCATGCTAGTGGTCTGGAAGCATTCTAAAAATCTATGGAATAACAAAACCCTTGAAATTCAAGGAAAAAAGTTTAGTTGGAAGGAAATTCAGGTGAGCATTTGAAATTTAAGGAAAAAACTTAAGGTGCGGGGATGTTAAGGTGAGAACTTAACACAGCAAAAGCTCTAAAATCCAGCTAAAGCCACCTTAACTTTGCATCCCCTGTTGCGCAGCCTATGACCACAATGATTACATCACAGATCACAACACGGATGACAACACTAATTACATGTTATACGAGAACACTGACGACATAACAAATAACATCACTATTGCCATCACTGATGACAACACTAATTACGTTGTATATAACTGATTACATCAATAATGGAATTAGACATAACAACATTTATAAGTTAGCTCATGAAAACTTTGATTACCTTAATAACAATTTAGGCCGTTGACTTGGCTATGAAAAATGCTGCGGTCACTGGCCAGCACCAAAGGCCATATCTAGTGGTCAGTTAGTGTTCAAAAATACCAATGTGCATGGTTAAAAGCCATGCCTAGTAGCCCATCACTGTTTTAAAAGGTATCCGTAGAAAAAGTGAAAAAAAGAACATATGGTATAATTTAAATTTCGGGCTGCACTAAAATACAGCCAAAAATGTTGAACAATTACACTGTACGATCCCATTGTAGCGAAAAGTGAGAGCGGGGATGCTGTTTTGCCCCCCGCTGCCTTGTTTGCTATACAAGGATCAGGGTTTGCGGGGGGTGTCCCCACTATTTTAAAAGACCCTGTGGCGCTGGTTCCCATCCACATAAGTGAAGGGAACTGGTGTCGCAGGGAGATAGGAGAGTTCATCATACACGATTGTGTAATGTACCTCTTCTTTTCTATCATTAATTCTGCACGCTAACTTCACTTTCAATTTATAATTTAATAGTGTTTATGCCCGCACACGTAATACTAACATTCATTTGCCAATACAAAATTATTGTACTTTATGAACAAATTAATTTCATTTTTTCATGGCACACACATTTCTCTTTTGGTATTTTCACATGCATCCTTTTGAAATATACAGTGGCCAACTTTGAAAGCTGTAGTCAGTGCCCATGGCTGAAGGCCATAGCTAATGCCCATTAATATGTTAAAATATACAGTCAGCACAGACAAAGGCCGTGGCTGCTGCCTAGTATTTTGTTGAAGACCATGGCTAATGGCTGGTTAGTGTTTATAATATACCTTGGGCATGACCGAAGGCCATAGCTATTGGCTGCTTAGTGTTGTATAATACACAGTGGGCACGGTCGTAGGCCATCGCTTATTGCATTTTATTATTTTAACATATACAGTGGACATGGGCGAAAATGTACACACTGCTCAAGGTCCAAGACCATGGTTAGTGGCCCATTTATATGTTAGAATGTGTAGTGGGCACAGCCAAAGATTGTGCTTGCAGGCCAGTATTGTGCTAAAGCCCATGGCTAGTTCCCGATCAGTGTATATAATATAGAGTGGACACAGTTGAAAGCTGTATCCACTGGTAACGCCCAAAATCTATGGCTGGTAGCCTGTTAGTGTTTTAAAATATTCAGTGCACATGGGTGAAGGTTGTGACCACTGTCCATAACTGAAGGCCATGACTAGTTGTGGGATATATTGACCCAACTCAGCTGTGCTTCCCCAAATCACAAAGCTGCATTTCAGCACAAACATCAAAATAGCTGCGCTGGCTTCTGTGAGCTCCATGGCCTCAAAACTGCATTTTGCAGCAACAAAATGATGGCTGCACCGTCTTGCCAAGCACACATTGGGCAGGATGGTACAAGGGGACACACTAAGGGAGCGTGCCAGTGTGTTCTGACATATACAAATGGAATAAAGTGAAAAAGCAGCGTTGCTTTGCTACCAGCCCAACATCCCCAGTAAAAAGGAAACTTTTTCACCTTTAAAATAATGCTGCTGGCGCTATTTTCATCTGCTCTTCCTTAAACTACTGTTATTAATAAGGCCATGCCCAGTATATCCCATTGTGTTTCAGCAAAACCAAGCATGATTTCTAATTGACAGGACCTGTCAAACCAACTCAGTGAAAAATCAACCAAGGAACTTCACTTTTTACCGCACGGGGAAACACGTTCATTTTCTTCACAAAGTACAAAAATCAGTAGTTCAAAGTAACTCCAGCTATCTGGACCATGTCAATTTCAATGCATCTGTGCTTCAAACCAAACTCTGGCATACAAGAAAATAACTATGGCTGAAAAACAGTGTGGGAATCTGATGGAGATGCAAAACTGAATTTAAAAAGAAATGCCAGCTTGCACCACACATGTAAAAAAAATAAATGGGCTTTGCAAACTAAAGGAGAAAAATGCTGTTTTAAAAAGTACAACTGTTGAATGAAAGCCTGCTATTACCTAGCCATGTAAAGGGGTTGGTTGTGTAGGGGAGGACTGGCCGCGAGGCCCTCCTCACCTACAGCCTTCTCCCCAGGTGAGGACCATGACTCGGCGGCCGTCCCCTCATGCCACCCGGGCCCAGGTGGAGGAGGGGTCACCCGCCGACGACATTGCCCACACATATCCGTTCCCTGCATATACCAAAATTCAGTTAGGCCTAGAAGCCATCTTGTTTAGCAAACATGGCGTGAGTTCAGCACACTGTAACGAGGCCCCCACCTTTGGAGGGCCTTTTCATGCATCTCCGCCGCCGCAGTAGCCCTGGTAGATCCGCTGCGAGCGCGTTCCCATGAGAAAGCCGGGTATGAGCTAACCCGAGATACTAACACTGTAACATTTTATCGTTCACAATGTAATATTGCACCCCGCATGACCTGGTCCGCGAGGCCGGGGTGACGGGGAAAAAAAGCCGAAGCATCACTATCTGAAGAAAGTAGAAAATAATTCAAGTATTGGTACTAACGAACTACCTCTGTTTAAACAGATCCTGTAAACTGTGAATGAACTATAAAGATGCAACGTTACATGATACCACCCCAGGTCTGGACTAGCGCTGCTATAACCACAGAGAAAGATGTCGACCAAATGTGTAGCCTTTATCTGTATAAGTGTTCTTACAACTTTATGTAGAAACCTGAACTCATATATGTTTTCTTAATCACCTAAAGCAGCGAGCATTAATCTCTGTAGGCCATAACCTAGAACTACCTCGTGTAACGTCTAATGTACATAAAATAATCACACTATGTAGTAAATATAATGTTAGGTAACGAAAAGGTACTCGGACCGACTGTATTAAAGAAATGTGTAACGAAATTGAAATATATATGTGTGTTTAAATAACATCAAAATAAGGCGGAACATTATAAAAGTTCTGCATTCAAAAGTTAGCAACGCACGAGGAAAAAACCTTTGTGAATATATGCAAGGCCATTCTCCCTCCCACCCTACCAAGCCTGCCAGATAAAGAAGCTAAGGCCTGTGCCGCGCTCCCTCACCTCCCCCAACCAAGCTGGAGCCGCTTCAGAGAGTCAGAGGCCCCGGTACCGCACCCAAGGCCACAGCCCGCCACCTGTGTTATTTACAGCACGGTAATAAACCCACGTTCGAATCTACTGATCTACCAGCACCCTCTCGTAAATTCCACAACCCTCCCCTAGACCACCCCAAGAATCATGACCCCCATCACTGGGACAAGACACAGAGACCCATTTATATAATAACTTCTAACGCGGCAGACAGACATGTATCATTCGGCCCAGGCCCCAGAGCCCAGCCCCTCGACCTAAAATACCGGTCAATGGGACACAGGTAAATCTCACCCCAACCGACAACCACCGGACCTCTCACGAGGTGCATTCCTCATGTGTTGCGTTCATTTTGTAAGACAAACTGCTGAGCGATTTATTGATGAACTTAGATGTCGTTTCTTGAATAACTGCAGTGTGCATGGCCTAGGGCAAACGAGTCAGGAAAGGTATTCATCTTTGTCACAGGCTGCCCCAGCATACCAACACCGCTCGGATGACCTCAAGCTGGCCTGCCAGGCCCAACCCAACCCACG
Source organism: Ambystoma mexicanum (assembly GCF_040938575.1). Classification (NCBI taxonomy): domain Eukaryota; kingdom Metazoa; phylum Chordata; class Amphibia; order Caudata; family Ambystomatidae; genus Ambystoma; species Ambystoma mexicanum. The sequence continues at coordinate 453,779,798 of NC_090937.1, forward strand.
AGGCTGACCAGTGACGTCCTCACGCCAAGACCAACCATGCTGCAGCAACACCTATAGTTAGTCGACGCCACCCAATCCCAATTAACTTGTGCCCCCTATAGTGTGTAGGTTCTGATGACGTTTTTTGTATTAGAAATACGCCTGTCTTTGCTATTGTCAGACAGAGCGCTCTCGGAGGTTGCAGAGTTCTTTGCATTCCCTATTCTTTGGATAAACTCCCACTTACGCTCACCCGCACTCTGTCTTGGTCTTATTCCCAATACGGGAGAGTCCCTTATTGTCTCTCATTGCGGGGAGGATCGTGCTGAAATTGGGGGCGCTTCCTTTCAGTGGTGACCCCGATAGCGTGATATCTCCAAATTATTTTTCCTAACTCCTTTTTAACGACCCCCTTGTGGCACGAGAATCTCCGGTCGAGAAGGGATACGCACGGTGAGCCGGCTCCGGGAGGCTGCCCGCCAACGGCGACCGGCACAATAAGAAGTGCGCACTCAATGAGAAAGGGTACGGGATCCCGATTGGAAAAAAATCCCCTTTGAGTGCCGCTCGCCGGAGCCAGGGGCTGACCGTTGAGTTACCGGTGACACTGCCTGGACGGACCCAGTTTCGGAGACTATCGGTTCAAGACGGGCACGTGAGTACTGAGTGCGAGCGATCGTAAAGGGGAAGGGAGGGGAAATTATAACAGGAGAACGGAGACAGGTAGAGGAGAATAATAACAGGGGTCTACTAAAGACGGGTCTTGAAACTTTCTTTATCTTTTCTTTGCATATGGCCATTAGGAGTAAGAAATAAGTGAAGTGGTAGAAGTGACGGAAACCTAGCTCCGAAAGGGGGTGGAAGGCGGCGCCGCATAGTGCTATCTAAACTAGTACTGGGAATATATGAAGAAGTAAGAAATAAGTTATTGGTGTCTGGCAAAGGGAGACACCGGGAATATTTTTTAGTGATTGCTACTCTCTCTATTTCTTTTTTTTCCATTCCACGGGGTAGGGGGAGAAAGCGAAAAGGGTATAAGGTAAACATACTTGTAGACGAACTATAAAATAGGGAGCACTTTTGTAGGAGTGGGGATTAAGTAGTAGCACGTACAGACGTGAACATAGTAACCTTAGCAGGAAAACAGGGACAGCTGGCCAGGGAGGAAAGGGAGGAAAAAAGACGAGGTGTGAGTGGAAAAGCATTGTGAAGGGTGCGCGCACCGTGTGAGTGTTGGAGACGAACGGTTGACCGCGAGGTGGCGCCAGAGAGTGTTGACCATAACTGGTATTTGATCAGTTGCGAGTGAAATCACATGAGAGTGTATGGGAATGGGAAGGAGATGAGCTATGGTAAGTGAGAAAGGATTTGCGCAGTGAATAAAATTGGGTGATAATTTTTGAGACGTCCGCTCTTGTCTGTGCCATACAGGCATACATACACATATCTACACCTAACTAGAAGTAAAAAAGGTGAACACGGCTGTGTTAGTGATTTAGAATATGGGGGCCAAAACTCCCTTGTCACATATTTGTAAGAGCTTACCGGGATACGCTGAACGAATAAATAAATATCACGATCAATGGGTAACAGAATTGAAAGGGGAGGGTCTGCCCCAGATCTGGCCCGAGGGAGGGTCTTTTGACAAAAGCGTTCTTGATATGGTACGAGCATGCATTAGCCTCAAGTATAAGGGGAAACAATGGCAAAATAGGAAGGAGATATTAGACCTCTGGAGATTGTTTGAGGAAGTACCCCCACCCAAAGCTCCGGCACCAAATATTGATCTACCTTCCACCACAGATAATCCACTGATGATTCCAAGAGAGGAAAAGGAACAGCTAAGTACAGAACAACCTGCGGAGGTGATTAGTTTGTACCCAATATTACCTAAACCAGCCCCCGCAGCAGGATATAGCGACCCTACTTATGTGCCTCCCCCCACAACTGGTACACCACAAAGACCAACAGCCCCCCCGCCATACGAAAGCACCAGAGAGCGCGCCCAGGGAAGCACACAGAGGGTGGATATAGAGAAGCTAACGAGTGACTTAGAGTCGAGGCTTACTGTGGCAAGGGATGAACTCTCAAGAATAAAAGACATATGCGAGCGCACGGCGTGCGCCCCTACACAATCAGGACGCACGTCTAGAGCGTCGAGCGAGAGTAGACCAATTGAGGAAGGATGGAAAAAGGGGGAAATACTGTTCAGAATTGAGGAAGAGCCGACACGAATAATAGAGGTAGGAGCAGCAGAAGGGAGCATTGGTGATATATCACGAGAGAGAGGGATCAGAGAGGACTTGTTATGTGATGTCAGAGGAGGGTTGGATGAGAGTGATAGGTTAAGTATGGCAGTAGGAGGGGAAAGCGAGGAGGTGGACGGTGCATGTTCGCTAGGGACTATAGACGACGAATGGATGGGGCGACTAAGAAATAGGGTGGGGAAGATGGCGTCATTGGAGTCAGCAGCGACTAAGGAAAGGGAGGGTGCAACCGCAAAAGGGAAGTTACAACTTCCATTGATACACAGAGGGGGGGGGAGACCAAACTATATACCATGGGCTCAGATGGATAAGGCTAATTTAATGAAGTTATTGCCCCAGCTGTCAGGAGGGGCGAGCAAGTGGATATATGCATTTGAGAAACATACCGCCGGCATACCGTTGGCAGTAGGCGATGTGAAAAGCCTACTAGTAACCGCAGTAGGAGATCAAGCGGACAGAGTATGGGCTAAGGCTGGTTTCCCGGCCGTGACGTTGGACTGTGATCGCCATGATGGGGCTTCCTTTAATACAGTACGAGCAAGGGTGTGGGACGCACTGCGGGAGACATTCCCAGATACCCCTGATTTACAGTCAGTAATGCAATGTACAATGAATGACGGGGAGGATGCTATGGATTACATTCTCCGGGTGCAGGAGATGTGGAGAGCGGAAACGGGCACGCCCTGGCACCAATCCACATCTCTATTTTATTTTATCATTAAGAGAGGGCTCCCAAAAGAGGTGCAGAAGGCACTCAATAAAATAGCGGGCGTTGAGGCAAAGGGGTGGCCAGAGATCCAAAGTATAATAGTGCACCATTGCAAAAGGATCAAAGAGAGAGAGAGGGAAGTAGCACAGAAAAGGTTGGCAGACGAGGCAAAGTTGGTACAATCAAAACTGGTGAAGGTTGCAGCAGCGGTAGCAGGACTCCCACTCATGAGGGAGGGAGACGAAGGAGAGGAGGGGCAAATAGCAATACAAGGAAGAATAGCAGCAAATTGGACAGGACAAGGACAACGACAGTGGACGGAGCAGGAGCAGAACGGAGGTCCAACGTGGCAAGAGTGGGCCCCAAGAGGGGGAAGAGGTGGGTACAGGGGCCGAAGAGGAGGACAAGGGTATGGAGGAATGGGAGGAAATGGGTGGCAGGGTCCCAGAGGTCCGCAGGGGAGCTGCTGGAATTGTGGGAGATGGGGGCACTACTCAAGAGAGTGCAGGAGCAGACAAAACAACGGGTTCCAGGAGTCAGAACAGTACGGTCACCCCCACCCAGGAAGCCCCTACGGCCTCCCCATGGGACAATACCAGCAACCAGAAAATGTAGGACAAAGAAGTAACGCACAACTACACGGACATCAGTACAGAACACAAAACCACCCACAGAATAATGACAATATGCAATACACGCCAGGTAACACTTTCGCCACAGTAGCTAATGGAGCGCCTGCCCCTGCACCTTACAGCGGGGTGTCAGTAGTTTCGGGGAACATTTTTGATCAAGGGGGGGCAATGAGACACCCCGCATAGGACAGCCCACAGAGAGCACTTGCGTGTCCAGTACTATCTACGACCCACAATGCATCAGAGGAACCATTGATAGGAGCGCAGATAGGAGACAAGCAGTTCATATTCATGGTGGATTCGGGAGCGGAGAAATCATGCATTAGAGAGGGCCGGTTCCCGTTATCTAATAGAACGTTAGAGACGCAGGGGTTCTCTGGGGCTGTAATTGAAGTTCCTTACACAGAGGCATTAGATGTGACAGTGGGGGGTAAAACAGTGAAAGCACCCTTACTGTACTATGAACACTCTCCCATTAATTTGCTGGGGAGAGATCTCTTAAGCAAACTAAACATGACAATATCATTCACAGGGAGCGGTATCGTATGTTCGACGCCAGGCATATGCCCCCTCCGCATATTAGCAGTAATACACGGCCACACAATCATGCAAGAGATCAGAGGGTTACCAAGAAACGAGGAGATGTTTGTTGAGGGTATGAGAACATTGGCTCTCATAGTACCAGAACTAAAAAGGATGGATTGGAGGATTCCAGCCGAATTCCTTTTCCGCCCCATAGCAAGCCCCGACACTGCTCCCGGGTCAGTGCTATCGTTGGATTTACACGCAGTACACGTGTCAGCAAACAGAATATGTGTGATTGGCGTTGACATGGAAGGATGTGAGTGGTGGACAGTACTGTGTACAAATGCAAATATCCCACTGAGGGAGCTCTCGGACGAGGAGCTATTTTCTGACACTGAGACAGATGGCGAAATAGTGATGGAACTAGCAATGCCGTGCGACATTGTAATTACAGCCAGAAAAACTCAAGTTGAATTAATGGCAGTAGTAGGAGCACCACATGCATTTTTTGATGACGACATGAGGTTAGTACCCACTAACATATGGACAAATGGCCCCCATGATGTGGGGTTATTACATGGGGTTCAGCCTGTGGTAATAAAACTGAAACAGGGAGCAATTCTACCCCGGGTAAAACAATATCCATTGTCACGCGAAGCAGAAGAAGGGATCAGAGAGACACTAGATGCACTGCTAGCACAAGGAATAATAGTGCCCTCAAACTCACCATGCAACACATGCATTTACCCGATTAAAAAGGCGAAGGGAGGTTCATGGAGGATGATACAAGATTTACGTCCACTCAATGATGTGATTCAGAAGGAGTTCCCTTTAGTCCCGAACCCGGCGACAATACTGTGCAACATTCCGAAAACGGCATCCCACTTCACAGTTATTGACTTGAAAAATGCATTTTTCTCGATTCCCCTAGCAGAAGAGAGCAGGTACTTAACAGCGTTTACACTAGGGGGGAGGAGGTTCGAACACTGCAGACTACCACAAGGATATTGCGAGAGCCCAAGCATATTCAAGAGGGTACTGCATGAAGATCTGGGGAATTTGTCTGTAGAAAGCACAGTGATTCAGTACGTTGATGATTTATTGGTTTGTGCACAAACTGAGGAAGAGTGTAGAAAGGACTCAATAACACTCCTGACATTGTTGGCCAATAAAGGGTACAAGGTGGACAAGGGGAAGTTACAATACTGTCTGACAGAGGTCCTATACTTGGGACAGCTGATATCAAAGGATGGCAAGCGGATCATACCAGACAGGGCACAGGCGATTAGAGCAGTTGGGGAGCCCAAAACAGTAAAAGAGATGCAAAAATTTCTGGGTATGTGCAACTATTGCCGAGCATGGATATTGGATTATGCAGCATACACAAGGCCCTTGTTACAAGCACTAAAAGAGGCACAGCAGGAAAACAAACACATAGAATGGACAGAAGAGATGAACACAGCATTTAACTCACTAAAAGAGCTGATATCAAGCGCCCCAGTACTGGCAAATCCAGATTATGGGCGCGAATTCTTCTTATTTTCACACTGCAAAGGAACACTGATGACAGCAGTACTGACACAAAAGACATCGTTAGGGCACAAACCACTGGCTTACTATAGTGGCACCCTAGACGCAGTAATGCAAGGTCATTTCGCGTGCGAGCAATCCCTAGCTGCAGCCGCGTTCGCGATCGAGAAAAGTGCCACGATAGTGATGGGCTGTCCTGTGACACTGTTTGTGGAACACTCACTCTTTGCAATATTAGAGCGATCAAAGAGCACATTGACGACACAACGCGCCACAGCATATGAAATAATACTGTCCAGCGCAAACATCCACATAGTAAGATGTAAAACAGTAAACCCGGCCACATTCATCACAGAGGCGTGCACCGTAGAGGACATGCAGCACCACAATTGCGCTACACACACAGGTGACGAAGGTCAGGATCAAGTGATTTCTGAGAATGCCCTGAACGAGGGAGAGGTGTATTTCGTGGACGGGTCAGCATCAATAGACATGGAGACAGGAGAGAAACATGTGGGTATGGCAGTTGTACGATTAGAAGAAGATGAATACGAGACACTAGTGCAACACCGCCTCCCATCACACTATTCAGCACAAGCAGCAGAACTAATAGCGCTAATAGAAGCCTTGCATGCCGCCAAGGGGTGCGCAGTGACAATATATACCGACTCAGCGTACATGACAACAACAGTACACGGCGGGTTGGCACGGTGGGGGCGGAGAGGGTTTCGACGAGCAGATGGAACACCGGTTCAGCATGCAGAATTATTGAAAGAACTGATTGAGGCCCTGCAAGAGCCCACGGCAGTGGCCATCGTAAAATGCCAAGCCCACACCACAAATACAGATTTTATATCTTTGGGGAACGCGGCAGCAGACGCCGCTGCCAAAGAGGCTTCGTATTTACAGAAAGGTGCAGTAGGAGAGTACATGTTGCACCACACAGCAAGCCAAGAGGTCCCCATGGGATACAACATGATGCCCACACAGGAAATAATAGAGCTGCAAGAGGGAGCTAGTGCAGAAGAAAAATTGCTGTGGACTAAGAGAGGATGCAGCAAATCGCCGACTGAATTATTGTGGCGACAAAAAAGCTCGGGAAAAGCGGTAATGCCAGTTAAATTGTTAGAAATAGCATTTCAACAACTACACTTTCCTGCACATAATGCAAAGCAACACATAATGGCAGACATACAAGAAGATTGGTTTGCACCTTGCCTCCATGAACACATCACAAGGCTGGCTTTAGAATGCACGACATGTCAGATTTACAACTCAGGTATGACATTGCGCACACTGAGAGGAACGATACCAAAACCAAATGGTCCATTCAGGGAGCTCCACATTGATTATGTAGACATGGGAGAGAGATGTAACGGGGCTCGCTACATGATTGTGGTTGTATGTCCATTCTCGAGGTGGGTGGAGGCAGGCCCCTGTGCGCGCCCTGATGCGAAGGGCGCCGCGAAGTTCCTAGTGCGGGAAGTATTCCCGCGCTGGGGGATTTGCGACGTTATTCGCTCAGACAACGGCACACATTTTGTTAATGAACTATTTAAGGAAGTGACTACGCTATTGGGAATAAAGCACAAATTATGTTCGATTTATCATCCTCAAAGTAATGGCGTAGTGGAAAAGATGAACGGTCTGTTAAAAAGCAGATTGTCAAAACTGTGTTTTTCCCTTAAAAAGACCTGGATGTACTGCCTGCCCTTGGCCCTGTTCGAGTTACGAAACCAGCCCAGTAAAGATCACCATTTGTCCCCGCATGAGATCGTCACGGGAAGGAGAATGCACACAGCGCATTCGCCTCTCCGCGAACGTTCTGATGCACACAGAAGTGCAGCGTTATTGGGAGAGGAGTTCACAGAGTATTTGAAAAAACTGACACGGGCAGCGCGGGTAATTGCGAAGCAACTAGCCCCCCCCTCTACAAGAGAGGAGGGGAACACAACAGAAACAGAGACACTGCCTGAAAAACCATTACAACTAATGCCTGGTGACCTTATATATGTCAGAAGTTTTGTGCGAAGGTGGAATGCACCACGTTTCCATGGCCCTTATGAGGTAGTGTTTTGCACACCCACAGCAGTAAAGGTGAAGGGCCTACGATACTGGGTGCATTTGACAGACGTACGCAGAGCATATAGCGCCGTGGAAAGTGAGGTGCAGGACGAGGCACAGGCAACTGCGGACAATGACGTTGTGCAGAATGAATGATGGGAATCTTGTGTGCATTAAATGATGAACATTGAACGCGACTGGCGCACGACAAGTGTACTGAAATAAATATGTATATATATATATATAATTTTTTACAACTTTTGAAGGTTTTTGTGGGGTTTTTTTTGGTTTTGGAGAAGTTTTTTGTCTCTCGACTTTCCTCTTTATATATGAAATAATGTACGGATAGTAATGATTGTAAAGTTACCTTGTCTGTGGACACCCCCCCTCCCTCACCCACTCCCATACTTTGTCGAAAAAATGTCACAACGTTATAAATGTTTACATGCTTGTACTTAATGCAATTTTATGTTTCAAACAGGATTTACTATGGCATCGAATGGGCAGCCTGCAACTAATAGATTTGTTAGATTTAGAGAAATGTTAGTGGATAGATTGACATATTCATACGAATGCGGTTTATCAATGTGTGTTATTGTGTTCTTCATCTCAATGTTTTGCCTAGTGACATATTGGGTGATAGCGTTCATCTCTACCGAGATGAACGAGGGGGGAGGGGGGAGTAACACCACCCTTGCCCCTGGCACGAATTCAAGTACAAGTATGAATATCCAAGAAGGTGATTTTTTGGTCTGGGATGGATCACGCCTTGTATGGGGTTACTACACTGCACCACCCACTGCTGCCCCGTCACAATCAAGATATAAAGATATGGAAAATGACACAATGCCCCTACCTAGAATATATAACAGCCCCACTACCCTTCCCGCCCCAATACAAAACAGCGACTTGTTGTTTATTGAGGAAAATGGAAAGATAATTACGATGACAGAACACAAGCTCCTGTATGAGGAATTGGAAAAGGGGGGTGGGAATGAGAAAGGGGGGCCTATTCCTTCACCTATCGAAACTAAAAGGTATAGGAGAGGGGAGAGAAGTAGACGAAGAAGAGAGACAAGCAGGAAGGGGTATGATGAGTATTATGGGTTAGGATTAGACAAGATGGAAGACCCACGACACCCCCACCAAGCAAATAAATGGTATGCAGATATGAGTACAACAGCTAAACAGACAACCAATGAAAGCTGCTATGTCTGTTCGCTCATCCCCCATGCATCAGGTACACCCAAAGTGTTGCTGCCAAGAGAATTGCCCATTGTGGATGCCCAATGTCTCCTTCATCTCACACTGTGTGGAATAAAGAACACCTTCCAAGCACACGATGTCTCTTTCGAAATGATACAGGACAACAAAACGTGCTATTCAAAAGCGTCTGGAGTGGTCTGTCTTAAAGAACCTTTCTTTGCAATACAAGGGACGCTGTTTTCCGAAAACAAATGGAAAGATGAAGAAGTACTGTGCAAAGCGGAAGCACTGAGAGGTGTCCAACCAGACAAGCTGCGGTGGATGGAAAAAACGTGCTTACCAATATGGAAAGAACACATCTCTAAACTAACATGGGTAACAGCGATGGAGAAACCCTTCAAGCTACAAAGTGAAATACAAAACGAACTATGTTTCAAGGGAGAAGGAAAAGTGGCAATGGGAACGAATAAAAACTGTAACAAAACTCTCACCATCCCAGACATGAAAAAAGGAACAGCAGCACTAATGGACACATACTGGGTATGCGGGAATCAGGCTTACTTGCACCTTCCCCAGGCATGGAGTGGCAGCTGCTCGATGGCCACTTTGCATTCGGCCCTAATGGTGATTCCAGAAAGTCACGTCGACGAAAATAAAAGGACGCAGGGAAACGTGAACAAGGATGCAACGTCTCCCACTGCAGAAGCGCGCCTCTGTGTCCTGTCCTCTGGAAGGAAAGAAGAGGAGCTATCACGGAACAAGCGAGCATCAAACTACATATCACAAGCATCATCCGATTTATTGGCACAGATCCCAGACAGGTATCGCCTGTTTAGCTCCGTGGAAACATTTTTTGCCTCACTAGTTTCAAGTGTCCAAGCAAGAGCAAATGCAAAATGGCTCCAGATCACACGGTGGGAACTGATCCAGCTGGCCAATGACACTGAAGAGGGGTTCAACATAATAAAGGTGGAACTACGAGCTCTGCGACTAATGACCATGCAGAACAGGTATGTTCTGGACCTGCTAACAGCGATCGATGGAGGTGTTTGCCGAAAAATAGGAAGTGCGTGCTGCACGTTCGTACCTTCTGAAGACGCAGAAAATGGGTCCCTGTCCCACGTCATTGAAGCAGTACATAACTTGGGAGAGAAGATGAAGCTGGAAGGTGGGGCTAAAGATAGCTCATGGTTCGACAATATCTTCTCCTGGGTTCCCTCCTGGCTTGGAATGGCGATGAAGCTCTTGATACCAGTTGTGGTGATCCTCCTCGTGGTGTTCTGCCTGTGCCAGGTGGGCCTCCGATGTTGTGCTAACGCAGTCCCTAACGGTGCGATGATGATGGTGACAATGGGCAACTCTGGTGGTACAATTAAAGCGACACAAGAAGTACATGTACAGACAGGAATAGATAACCCTCCCAGATACCAGTTAGTGCCTATGTGCCGTGATAAGTACATAGTAGATAAACTATGGCACACCACTATCAAAGAACCCCGAGATGTGGAACTGGAATGGTATGAGGAGGTCTGGGTAGACTTGGAAGGGACTGGTGACTGTATATATTTAACATGTACACCAGATGAGTATGCTAGAAGAGGTGAGAGCTTGAGGGGGGTATGCAGAGCCTGGATGCCTAGAAAAGGAACACCTGCATGGGATGACGCAGTGATAGAGGAGCAAGAATGTAGAAGATTAGAAGAGCTAAAGAATTCGTTACTTTAGTAACGAAAGGGGGGAAATGTAGGGGAGGACTGGCCGCGAGGCCCTCCTCACCTACAGCCTTCTCCCCAGGTGAGGACCATGACTCGGCGGCCGTCCCCTCATGCCACCCGGGCCCAGGTGGAGGAGGGGTCACCCGCCGACGACATTGCCCACACATATCCGTTCCCTGCATATACCAAAATTCAGTTAGGCCTAGAAGCCATCTTGTTTAGCAAACATGGCGTGAGTTCAGCACACTGTAACGAGGCCCCCACCTTTGGAGGGCCTTTTCATGCATCTCCGCCGCCGCAGTAGCCCTGGTAGATCCGCTGCGAGCGCGTTCCCATGAGAAAGCCGGGTATGAGCTAACCCGAGATACTAACACTGTAACATTTTATCGTTCACAATGTAATATTGCACCCCGCATGACCTGGTCCGCGAGGCCGGGGTGACGGGGAAAAAAAGCCGAAGCATCACTATCTGAAGAAAGTAGAAAATAATTCAAGTATTGGTACTAACGAACTACCTCTGTTTAAACAGATCCTGTAAACTGTGAATGAACTATAAAGATGCAACGTTACATGATACCACCCCAGGTCTGGACTAGCGCTGCTATAACCACAGAGAAAGATGTCGACCAAATGTGTAGCCTTTATCTGTATAAGTGTTCTTACAACTTTATGTAGAAACCTGAACTCATATATGTTTTCTTAATCACCTAAAGCAGCGAGCATTAATCTCTGTAGGCCATAACCTAGAACTACCTCGTGTAACGTCTAATGTACATAAAATAATCACACTATGTAGTAAATATAATGTTAGGTAACGAAAAGGTACTCGGACCGACTGTATTAAAGAAATGTGTAACGAAATTGAAATATATATGTGTGTTTAAATAACATCAAAATAAGGCGGAACATTATAAAAGTTCTGCATTCAAAAGTTAGCAACGCACGAGGAAAAAACCTTTGTGAATATATGCAAGGCCATTCTCCCTCCCACCCTACCAAGCCTGCCAGATAAAGAAGCTAAGGCCTGTGCCGCGCTCCCTCACCTCCCCCAACCAAGCTGGAGCCGCTTCAGAGAGTCAGAGGCCCCGGTACCGCACCCAAGGCCACAGCCCGCCACCTGTGTTATTTACAGCACGGTAATAAACCCACGTTCGAATCTACTGATCTACCAGCACCCTCTCGTAAATTCCACAACCCTCCCCTAGACCACCCCAAGAATCATGACCCCCATCACTGGGACAAGACACAGAGACCCATTTATATAATAACTTCTAACGCGGCAGACAGACATGTATCATTCGGCCCAGGCCCCAGAGCCCAGCCCCTCGACCTAAAATACCGGTCAATGGGACACAGGTAAATCTCACCCCAACCGACAACCACCGGACCTCTCACGAGGTGCATTCCTCATGTGTTGCGTTCATTTTGTAAGACAAACTGCTGAGCGATTTATTGATGAACTTAGATGTCGTTTCTTGAATAACTGCAGTGTGCATGGCCTAGGGCAAACGAGTCAGGAAAGGTATTCATCTTTGTCACAGGCTGCCCCAGCATACCAACACCGCTCGGATGACCTCAAGCTGGCCTGCCAGGCCCAACCCAACCCACGAGGCTGACCAGTGACGTCCTCACGCCAAGACCAACCATGCTGCAGCAACACCTATAGTTAGTCGACGCCACCCAATCCCAATTAACTTGTGCCCCCTATAGTGTGTAGGTTCTGATGACGTTTTTTGTATTAGAAATACGCCTGTCTTTGCTATTGTCAGACAGAGCGCTCTCGGAGGTTGCAGAGTTCTTTGCATTCCCTATTCTTTGGATAAACTCCCACTTACGCTCACCCGCACTCTGTCTTGGTCTTATTCCCAATACGGGAGAGTCCCTTATTGTCTCTCATTGCGGGGAGGATCGTGCTGAAATTGGGGGCGCTTCCTTTCAGTTGCTGGTGAAAATACATACATGGGCTATTTTTTTCCACAGGCTTGTTTTAATTCAGGACCAAATATAAGAAAATAAAGGTTTTAAACCGCCTGGGCTGGGTTTTGCAAGCTCTCAAAAACATATTTCAGTTGGCAGAGCTAAGGCTTCCCCCAAATAAAGGGAACCACCATAAACTCTCAGCAGGTACCAACACCCCAGTGATAATTACTAGGTTGGACAGAATCTGGTCTGGGCTGAACCCCCTGACAATGGGACTCCCAGGACAAGGATGTGTGAAGTGTGGAAGGGGCAATAAACCTTCAATCAAGCTGGGAAACCCACACCTAACTCTGGAGGAAATGACAGTTGGTGGCAGCTGAAGAGAAAATAAAAGGGTACAGTGACGGACAAAGGACTGCCATTTGTTTCCAAAGACTATTGATTAATACAAATGTAAAGACTTTTATCTCTGCAGCAAGACATTGTAAAAATGTAAACATTTTGCAGTTTAAAAGTGATTTTGTGGGGTATAATTTGAGAGATTGTAAAATAGACTGACACCTTGGGTACAGAAATGGCAAAGAATAGGGGATTATAAGAAAAGTATAAATGATCCTGTTGCAAATTTTCATACTAACCTCCCTTATGATAATCCATGCACGTGTATAAAGATATAGAATTTTGGGCCAAATCTTTCATACTCAAAATTACCAAAAAGTATTAGAATTGCGAAACAATGCCTCACAGATTTCAGAGTTAGAGTGGAATGTTCTGCATTAAATATGTAACCTGTTTATGTAAGTTGCAAAGAGACTTCAACTGTATAAATGTACCATTTGTGGCACAATCGGATTGTAGCTAAAGTAACTGTGGGAGGTTTTTGAACATTGCAAAACTCACATCATAAATCTGACATTCTGCCTTGAAATCCAACCAGTTGAGAGCGAGGCAGGGTCTAGTACCCCGGACCAATCCATTCGGTAAGAGGTGTGCTTAGTTAAGCCTGCCCAGCCATATACTTTGATGATGTCACTATGCATTATAAATAAGAGTCCCTGACAAGACTCCAGACAGACACTCTTCCTGATTTTCTTACGCTGGCGTTCCTGTTCCATTCATCCTGCTGAGTCCAGATTCCAACTACAAGGCCTAAGAATTGCTGACCCTTCCAGCAAGGCCTCAATTCTGAAATCCCAAATAACCAAAGGGAGATAGCTGTGGTATTCTTTGGGAAGTATCCTGATACCACTAATTGCTGCCCACTAACTGCTGCCCACTAACTGCATCCAGCGGTAGCTGTGCCATCTAGCAACCAGAATTACCATCCGGTGACCCGACCTTGCCCAGCTTTCTTTTGTCCAGCTGTCCTTTGCCAGGCGTGCTGCCGTGTGGCGGCCAGAACCTGTTGACGGTCCAAAAATCCCAAACTAAAAGTGGACAGTAAGTATAACCCCTACCCCATAGAAATCCATAGTCTATCTTGTCTTGCATGTGTCCTTATCCCACACTCTAAGCCATCCTATCCTTATCCTGATAACTTGTTGAAACTGTCAGAATTATCCGTGAAACCCTGCCCTTGATTCTAGTGCTAGCACCATCTCTCTTTTCATTTTTGTCTGGTGTAAACTGTAAGCCCTTAGTTATGTTTCCAGTAATCCAACTAATTTCCATATATTTTATTGTTGGGGTTGAGCACTGAGATGGTAAGGTTGACCTTGTGAATGAAACTTGGTGCTTACTGTGTTCCTCTTCAACAATATAGCCTAGATCAGAGGTCGCCAAACAGTCGATCGCGGGCGACTAGTAGCTCGCCTGAGCCTTTTCAGTCGCCCGCGCTGAAGATACCGAAAAATAAACATTTATCCTAAGTTATATTATTAATGGTGCGTTTTGCAGCTATTTTCCATGTTCAGGATCCGAACCCTGGTCACCCCAATTGCGGGAGGGGAGCTTGGCTGCTGTGCTACATGGAGCTACTTGTGAATCCACTGACAAATGTCAGTATCACGTTATGCTTCTGCAGGGCGCCTGTAGTACCACAGTTGGCCTTGTGCGCCCCCACGACAGTCTTGCTTAAGCAAGCTGCTCTTGTTTGCCAGAGATGTTGGAGGGGCTGGGGCAGGATCAGGATCATTGTGACCACGCAATGAAAATATCACAGTAGCCGCTCGCCTGGAAATGTTCAAAATAATATTTAGAAAATGGTACAATTTCTTTTATGTGGCTTCTTTCCAAATTCCACATTGTACATTTCCACTTGAAATCACTTCCATGACACAGGTACACCCACTTTTAGTACATTAAGCGATCCATAGACACGCTGTACAGTAGAAGCCTACCAGGGTAGCTCAGCAGGTTGACAGACCGATGCTGAGATGTTATATATTCAAAACTACAGGTTGTTAATTGTATGACTTTTTGCAATGCCTTATAAATAAAAGTGCTATACAATGTGTTTGGCCAGGGTATGGGTTGGGCTGGTTGCTTGCTTATATTCAGAGCTGAGGTGGGGATATTTCTGCCCCTGTAGTGAAAATCAAAAGTTGGCACCCATGAACCCACAGTTTAATTGTCTAAAAACTGCTATCAGCATAACAGAAGCATTTATTTGTGATTAACCAGTTTGACAAGCATTTAAAATCTTTATAAATATAACATGTGCTAAAACGAAGAGGGGCACACAAATAATGATAATGATGTGTTATTTATATAGCGCCTTAATCCAAAGCGCTTTACAGAGCACATATTTACATGCAATAGCACCCAACTGAAATTGGGACTCATTTATCGACCTCAGAAGGATGAAAGGATGTGTTGGCCTTGCCGGGACTTTAACCTGCGACCTGCAGATCACGCTCAGATCGCAGCAGCAAGCGCTCAACCCGCTGAGCTATTGTACCGGCAAATAACGGAGTATGTGTGGTGTCTGACAAAAAAAACATTTCAAAGAAAACTCGTGAATGCAAGCAGCATTTTTCAATTTGGAAATTACTTTTTTTTATAGAAGTGTGAAATGCACATTTGGAAAACAATAGTGTGCCTAGCATGTAGAAAGCCTGCATAAAACGCAAAGGAAGGGGCACAAAAATTGCAGGATATTTGTGTGGAAGTCCAACAAATATCTGTCTTTTTGAGACAGCTACTAATAAATAATAATGCAATAAAGAGGTTTTTGAAGTTCTTAATATATTCGTGAAGGCATATGCTATTCCATCTGTTTAAAGAGGGGAAATAATGGAGCCAAAACAAATGTGGTGAAAATTCTGAGGTTTCTAAATATCCCCACCCCGATATCGCCCGCTAGTAGCTCTCCACTGTTGGCCTCCACTACAAGTAGCTCTAGCTAACGTAAAGGTTGGAGACCCCTGGCCTAGATAATTCATTTCAAGTAACATTTGCCTTTCTTTCAAAACTGAAGTCTTCATTTTGACCACTTTGTTTTCCAAAAACTGAACCCCATTTCAACCTAAACATCTCATTCTCTGTTTCCTAGACTAAAAACCGCATCAAGATTTGCAATATTTCACCTGTTTTTTAAAGAAACCGTTTGAGTAAATTTACACGGAAATTGAAAGTAAATGCAACTTTTACTCGTGTCATTTGGCTGCAATCCGTTTTGAACTTGCCACTCGTTTTTCAAATGGTATGCTCTTGGTAATCCATTGTTTGTGATTATTAGTATCTTTGCATTGTTGGTTTAGTGAGGAATTGTATTTGTTTCAAGGATTTTAACACACATTAATTATTTATTTGTCCATTTCCAAGTGTCATTTCATAACATTGCAAGGGGTTTAAAATCTGTTTTCCCTCTTATTTGGGGTGGAAAGGTTGGATTATCCTGCCTCTGATTCCTGATTACCTGCTGCTTCTTTATATCCACTCAGAATTGATTATTTGTGGGTTGAGGGAACATTGCAAGTGGAAATACTAACTTGGGTGCTATCTTTCATAAATCAAAAAGTGCTCTTATTTCCTGGTGTTTTGTATATGTTCCACTAGAAGGTTAAACCAAGTGAATTGCTTACATTCTCATTGTAATTATCACCCCATCGGTATTTGCTGCCCCATATTAAAAATGATATGATTTCTTTGGAATTTTAAAATAAATAAATAAATATTGTATTTCACCAACCAGCCTGGTTCATGGTCCATTGTGACCCGGGGTATTTGAAAAGGGTGTGTGATATGAGTTGTGTACCATTTCAAATTGAGTCTGCATAAAATAAGGAGAAAAGCATCTCAGTTGTGCGCTACATACTAGGCCGAGACCAAGGTGTGTGTCGTCTGTTTGAAATCGTTAACATAGTAACCATTCATGTGTTAAAATATATTTGGCCATGCACACTGACAGGGCTAAAGGCTATGCTTAATGCCAGTTAGTGTTGTAATGTAAATAGTGATGTCATCAGTGATGTGATCTGTGATGTCATCATTGTGGTCCTAGGCTTACAACAGGGGGCACAATGTTAAGGTGGGTTTAGCTGAATTTCGGGGTTTTGTTTTGTTAAGTTCTCACCATAACGTTCCTGCAACTAAAGTGTTTTCATTGAATATATATATATATATATATATATATATATATATATATACATATATATATATATATATATATATATATATATATATATATATACATGTATATATATATATATATATATATATATATATATATATATATATATATATATATATATATATAGGTTTCTTTGCCATAATGACCTGTGGGGTACCTCAAGATTCAGCTTATATATATTAAATAATATACATAATATTTATTGAATATAATATATACATATATGCATATAATATATATGTTCAATATATATTGAATACATATTTATTTTAAATAAATTATATAATGGAATAGATATATATATATAATAAATATATATTAAAGAATATATATTGATACAATTCAGTATATATAAACTGACCCTTGATGTACCCCACAGGTAATTATGGCAAAGATATTTTTGGGGCAAAAATGCATATCTCGTAATCTGCAACATCACCTGGCCTCCAGGAACAGTTTGAATTCCATGCCAGGTGCAGCATAGAGACTTCTGGAGATCTGGCCCACTGCCAGGCACTAGCGGGTGGCCTAAGAGCCAATCTTCTCCATCTATACACTGAGCCAGTGTGAGACTTGCTGGAGGGCATGGGCATGCACCACTATGTGAGTGGTAACCATCCCTCCTCAGGGGCCAATGGGTGACAAATCTATTAGTACAGCCATGGTTGTCTGAATGTTCCTCTAACAGCAGTAATCCCAGCCCAGTTTCAACTAACTCCCATGTAATACATGACAGCATGTAATGTCCATGTGAAGCCTGGAAATAACGTTCTAAATGGGACATCACAACTGACCTGCAAAAAGAAAATGACATCACAATTGCTCTGTAATAAGTTAGGATGCTGCACTGGTGACGTCACAATGCCTGCTGCTTAAGCAGATAACAGATTGCCAGCTATATTTAAGCTTTTCAAATTCCTTGCTTATAAAATAGTTTTCTCTGACACTTTACATCAAATAATTGAAAAGAACTGTATGTGAAAGAATCTGCGTGTTATTACTTATTTTAAAGCACACAAAAAGAAAATGTTTCAATGTTTTTTTTTTTAACTGCCTAAACTATTTTTCAGCAACATATTAGGAGCTGCCTATTACTTTTTGGGAAATCCAAAAAGGTTCTAAATTAATTATATGGATCAGCAGATGGAATATCTCTTACATAAGAGTAAGCTAGAGGCCTGGCATTATAGAGGATGACAGCGTATGCCCATTTATTACTAGGAATAAAATACTCCCAGCCCGCGTGCATAATAAGGATATTACAAGTCAAAGCAGAGTTCCGTGATTCCGTGACCTTGCTCCTCTATTTGGTCACAGAACTCCTTGGTGACCTGCAATATCCATATAAGGTATCGTAGCGGGTACTTTATCCCATATATTTTGAGGTCATGCTGAATTTTTAAACCTCACATCTCATAGGTCCATTCCCGTATATTTTAGCGTTCCCATTTGGGAAAACTAAATGTAATTATTCCTACTGGTTTTTGGACTGGACTTTAAATATTGTTATTGGTCTTGGACTTCCTAAATCATGTCTTCTCCTAATGAAATGCATACAGTGCGTCAATCTGCACTATCTCTTCGTGAGTCCATGTAAATATGGCTGGTTATCTGCACTCTCTGCCGATATATCCAGGCTCGCCAGCACAGTTTCAAAGTTCTCATCAAGGGTCACCTCAAACAGCTGAATGGAAATTGGTTGAGTGTAATCGGTTTTCCTGTGTACAGTAAAATAATAATTTTCCTTTAAATGTCACTATCCGTCTTTAACTTGCCTTTTACATAATGAATTTCCACTTTTAAAATATTTGCATTCAACTTGGAATTTGTATTTCGAACATTTTAACATATTTTTCTTTAATACACATTGGGCCTCATTACAAATCAGGCGGTCCGGAAATACAGGTGGCGGTAAACCCGTCGCCACCGTTGTTTCCGGAACGCCTGATCTTGACTCTTGCAGGCGGGAGGTGATGTTCCCGCCAGGTTTGACCTGCTGGGTTTAACACCGCCCGCCTGCAGGCGGACGAGGAAACACCGGCAGCATCACGAGATGCTGCCGGTGTTTCCATGATCTCCATTCCCATTGAGTCCGATAGGACTCAATGGGAATGGGGATTAACACCATTCCGCCTCCGTGATTCCCGGAAAACCGGGGTTGTAATGCCCCGGTAATTCCGGGAATCACAGAGGCGGAATGGTAATACGAATCCGGCGGTAACCAGGCAGTTTTACCGCCTCGGTTACCGCCGGACTCGTAATGAGGCCCTATGTCTTTTAAAAAGAATGTGTGTATGGTTACAAAGATTTCTGCTCCTACGAAGTGGGCGGTAAGGGATTACCGGCACCTTTAAGGGCACCGGTGCCGGTAATCCCTTACCGCCCTACTACGAGTTCCCTTTGCGGGTTCTTCCTTAACCCCTGGTTTTTTCAGGCGTTAAGGACGGGACCCGCAAAGGGACTCTAGAGCTAATATTGGTACCGCAATTTGCGGTACCGTTATTAGCACCTTCCCCATTCCCATTGAGCCCTATGGGGGCTCAAATGGGAATGGGGAATAACCGGTCCCGCCAACCAGGGCGGAGTCCAAACGAGTTTGGAGGTAGCCATGGCGCTAATAGCGCCATGGCTACCTCCAACCTCCTAATGAGGCCCATGTGGTCTCTGACATATGAATTTTGCAACACTGAAGAGAGACGGATGTTATGCATCGAATTAATTGAAACCACTGGCATTGCAAACTTTGAACGGTTTTAATTGGGTCCACTGTGTCATTTCAGAAGGGAAATGGCACATGCAAACCAGTCCCACATTGGGGTGAACTTCTAGATCACATCCCTTGTGCACAAACAACCCTAGACATGTTTTGGCCTCACTGGACATAGTGCAACATATCTTGGAATTAGAATCACAGCATGCTCAGGACTCCCATCTGGGCATACTTTCCACATAGGGTGACTCATTCAAACCGTGAAGTGTGATGGTTGACAGGGTTTCAAGCAATCCTAACCACTACCTTCCAAATCATCAATTTGAGTGTGCCAAAATGATTGCATTAGTGTACAGGTAGGGAGGAATTGCATGAGAGGAGGGACACACAGCCTGTAGGAGTTTGGTGTTTTGCCCACGGATTGACAGCCCATGGGCATGCTAATCCCAATGGCCATACCTACCCAGTTTCTTGCCCTTCCCCACCTAAACCTCCTCCTCAAGTGAACTCTTTGAGCTCGCTTTAAACAAGCCTCATCATCAAACTTTGCAGTCTTCTGAGATTAATGACTTATTTGGAGAAGTTATACACCTGCTACTGGTGTAATAAAAATGTATTTACCCTGTCTGCCTTCAGCCACTCCATTTATAAGCACTCTGTGTGTCCTTTACTGAAGTCTTTTTTAAAAAAGCACTGGCAAATCCAACAGTTTTGGCTTGTATGTAAGTATTAGGCATTTGCCATGACTGCTATTAGGTGCCAAGTTACTCACCCCATGCGGCTGCTGCTACCATCAGTGGCCAGCCAATACCACTAACGCAGGGCCTGGCAAGTGCCTTTCCCATGCAAACCAGTCCCAAAAGCCCAAAATGATGGCAGTGCCAATGCTTGTTCAGCCTGTTCCCCACTACAGAAAGGGAAAATGAAATGCAAATAAGGCTTCTTCCCGCCCCAAAAAGAGGTTGTCCAGGCATCACCTTTCAGTATAACATATACTGTGACGCACCCTTTCATGTACTGTATCGCACATGCTGTAATTATTTCACAATCGATGCCCGGATGCACAAAACAACAGACAAGCATGGTTTATGTTTTCGCAGGACATGGGCGTGCGCCCGAATGTAATCATGTTTACAAATCCCCCTTTAGAAATGCATTCCTAGCCACGTTTTCAGAAAGACTACCGTTACTCTAGAAGATAAAACGTGTGTTTTATGTGCGCGACTGAACCAATTTTGTTTACGACCCGTTTTAAATGCTTTATTAAAGTTTCTGTATGGGCAGACTGCAGCAGGACCGCCAATGATGTCATTGGGCATTGATGTAACCGTCGCAGCACGGATCATCTGTGAGATTGCAAAGCCAGCCAAATGCATCCAACCGCAGGGGCACGCTGGGATTAGTTCAACCCACACCCTGAACTGGAAACAGCGGTAAACAGCAACAACTTTCTGGGCTTTTGCTGTTGCGGATGGTCCAGTGTTGCTGTGCATCATGTAACTATCATCCAGACATGGTGTATTGGACTAAAAGGAACGTGCGCACTGAGCTGGCTCTGGCATGCTCTTCAATAAGTGGAACAAAATCACTTCAGCTTTTCTTGTGAAATCTTCCTGCTGTGCACGTTTAGCTCTGCTCCCTGGTCCTGTAAATATCTGTCTTGCGCTGCCCCGAATCTATGACTCTGACTACAAGGTGTGCGGGGCAACTGCCAGGCATGAGGCATACCTGACTCTTGAAGAGCCGGAGGTTCGAAAAGACCCCTGGACATAAACATGGGACCCATTTTTCTTGACAGTGCTATTCGGCTCTGCCAAGTAGCCCCTGCAGCTCTTCCGGTGTATACAACCAATTTCCCTACTATCCCCAGCCAGTGTTGTTCACTTCTGAATACAATGGTCATACTTCAATTATTTTGTGTACCAGTGTTCTGTTCCTCACGCCTTATCACATAAGGCAAATACAACTAAAACTGGAGCTACAGAAAACAATGGCGCAGATGATGCTCAGAAAGCAGTCAGAGGTCAAGTATCCAAGACGGGATTCTGAAACCGCTGTGGGAAAAAACAGCAAAGTAGCTTAAAGTCATACACCCTACTAGAGAGGCTGACAAAAAAACTTCTCTTGCCGAGGGAACACCTAAGAAAATGTGTGAGTCATTTGAGAGGGGCACTGCCGTGTGTATTATATGAAAACAATGAGGCGCAGAGTGAGATAACTTTGAGGCCAGAACTGGACATGAGTCGAATCATTGCTCGCCGCAGCATAATGAGGGGTAGTGAGAAGTACACAAGGGATTAGTGTACCGTAAAAAGGCCAGGACCCAAAGGGGGACAGAGCAGTGAGCTGTGATTCACCATCGCGAAGATATATTACAACCAATGTAGACAGTATTTCGGAATAGCGCCTGTTTTACCACTCCTCATAATGATGGGTTTCAACAAATAAGTATAAAAAAAAAAAAAACTGTGGAACGTGGTCACGATGGCCAATGGAGCAGATGCCTCAGTGGTAGCTCTGGCAACATGTACCCTGTGGCACTGCAAAATGTGATGTATAGCCCCTCCACGGGGCCTAGACAGCTGCCCGTGAAGCAGCGAGGAGGGGACCATCCTTTTGAAGAGTTGGGAGGCGCTCCGGTGCACGGGAAGAAGATATTGGATGTGAGCCGTCCGACAAGATCAAAGAGCCAGTGGTGGGAAGGCACAAGCCTGGAACACCTCTCCAGGATTTAGAGACACAACGGGTGGATATGAGGTAAGACACATCGCTTCCAGGTGTGGGAGGTAGCTGAGGAGAGGGAACAGACAGTGGGCTGGAAATATGTTTCTCCATACAGTCCCAGGGTGAGCAGAGACATAGAAGATCCAGCAGTAAAAAAGAGGTAGTGCCACAGTGGTCAACAAAGCTGAGGCTCTGGCCTGGAGGGGGTGTCCCCGTCAGCTAAGGAGCAGATGCGGGGAGCTGAGAGATGTGTTCTCGAGGCAGCAGAATGACAAAATGGAATAAGCACATGACAATCGCCTCGCTTAAGACTTTCCTCCAGAGTAACACTCACTCTGAAAAGAATGATGGGTCAAAGAGGGTCTCTGAAGGGGGTTATGGATCTAGACCCACTGATGAGAGGCATGATGGTCTCTAGGATCAAGGACCTCAAAGAAGATATCTTTGCACTTCTAAAAACAGAGGTCTCCACAATCAAGGATGAACTCTCCAAAGTATGAGTGGGAAACAAGAAAGAGATCCACGAGCTGGGGGATAGGGTGTCCAACAACGAAACAGCGATCGCCCACTTGACAGCACCACGTCTCACATCACCCAAGAGATCCAGGCAATGTCAGAGAACTACAAAATATTGCAGAACAAATGCAATGACCTAGTAAACAGATCGTGAAGAGACAATCTAAGGTTGAAATATGTAAAGGCAGGAGCTAAATTGAATGATATCATGAGGCTGCATTGCTGATCTCTTCAAAGGCAACATTCAGAGATTAAAGGTGCTAGGCGAAGGGCGCCAACTGGTTTTGCAGTGGGGAGTTATGGGTTCACCATGTTTGGGTGTTCAATAATTACTGTGTTTAAGTATGCTTGGCTAATGCATGCAAATTCGCAAGAAAGATTACGGGTGAGGTATGGAGGGGCCGAAGTAACATACTGTGTTGGAGGGGCCGGAGTAACATACTGTGTAGAGGTTTGAAAAAGAGGAGGGGACTACTGCTCTAACGCAGGAGAAGGGAATCATTCTTTGTGCGTGGTTGAAGAGTAGTGCACAAATGGTACTCACTCAAAAGGAGGGTGAGGGGGTGAATAGGTTAAAGTTGAAGTTGAGGCTTTACCCGACTGGGAAACCCGACCGGGAATACCTTTCCCAACGTTCGTTTCCAGTGGGGCAGACCCTCAGCCAATGAAGAGGCTCGAAACAGGGTAATTCCTGCTCCAAGCCATCACATGGCTGAAGGCTGCCATCCTCCCCTGCTGGGGAGCGAGGTAAGTGTTTTACCTCCCCCTTCCTCCTGCCCCCACACTCCCAATCCAAACAATCCCTTCCCCACCCTCCAAACCCCACTTATCTTCATTTTGGTCCATTTCGGGAGCGCACGCACTGGGAACACTTCTGTTCCCAGTGTGCCCACTCCTGATCCACTACAGGCCGTCATGGAAAGGAAGAAGAGACTACATGTAGTCCCTTCTTCCTTTCCATGGCGGCCATTTTTTGTGTTTACTTTTTTCAATTTTTTTCAATGGCTGCCATGGAAAGGGGCAGGGACTACTTGTGGTCCCTTTTCCCTTTCCACGGCAGCCATTTTATTTATTTACCTTTTTCAATACACTTTAAATGGCTGCCGTGGAAAGTGAAAATGGACTCTGTTTTCCTTTCCCCGGTGGCCATTTTTGTGACTTTTTTTTCTGTTCCAAAACGTCATCAGAGCATTTCGGACCAGAAAAACAATATTATTAGTACTCCATTCTTGCATACCTGGGTACTAATAGCAATAAGCCTATTGGGCTTACTGAGTCCGGTAAAGCCCAGGGGCCTTCGTTAAGGCCCTCTCCTCGCTCGGGCCTGTAAGTATGGGCACCAGGGCTTTACCTGACTTGGTAATGCCCCTGTGGCTCAGGGATTATTGCTTAATTATAATTATCACCATACCAGCAAAATTAGAGGCATGACTAGGACAGGGAAGGTGTCACCACAGTAGAAAACCTGAGACACCATGTTATGGCACAGAGAGATAACATGTTCAAACTATGTTCAGGTAATATGGGGGGCTCAATGCCCCTAACAAGAGGGTCTAGCTTATAAGGGAATTTAGGTGGGAAGAGGAATAGATGGTTGCGCTGCAGGCAACCCACCTAATACACACAGATCAATTCAGATTGAAAAACAAGCAATATTCCATACAAATTCACTATAGCGCCACAACTAAATGGGCGATACATAGGAGACTAAACCATGCGGCATGAAATGATCAAGGATAGGGAAGGGTGATATGTCACAGTGAAAGATGCAATAGGGAGTATGGCTCTCACAATAGCTTCAGTGTACGCGCCTCACACAGGGACAGGAGCAATTCCTTCTGGCTTTTCAGTAAAGTTTGGATAGATTTAGAGAGGGGCAATGCTTCGTTGCAGGAGACTTGAATTATGTCATGGAGGGCTGATGGGATAGATCATCCAATTCCAAATATACTGGTTAGATTATACGAAAGTTAAAGGAGGGCTAGAAGACATAGAACTGGTGGATGCATGGAGGCACCTTCACTCAGGGGGGGGGGGCCTACACTCGCTACTCTGAATACATAAATGATACTCACGTATTGACTATTTCTTTATGTTGGCGATATCCCTCCAAAACAATCACGGATTAGCTCATTGTCAGACCACTCCGTGATAGTAGTGGAGGCACACCTGGAAAGGAGACCAAGAACCCAGTCTATCTGGAAACTGAATGATAATATGACAAAAGATGTGTTAGTGAGTGAGGACTTACAGAATGCTCTCATGGAATATTTTAAATATAACGTGGCAGCAGACACATTAGAGGGCAATCTCTGGGACGCCATGAAAGCGGTGACAAGAAGCAGTATAATCGCATTATCGGCAACCCTCCAAAAATTTTGAAAACAGCAGGAAGGGGATGTAATAGCAGACATAGAAGAGTTGGGAAGCCAACACATATTGAAACAAACTAGGGTCAACTATAGGAAGCTGATGGCGAAAAGAGGAGCTAGACACGCTTACAATAGACAAAGCGGAAAAATTGCTCCTGGAATCTAAACATGAGGGAAGGAAGACAGGCTCCTGGTGAATAGGCTGAGAACTCAGGAGAGCAGATCCTTTATCCAAAGTGTAGTGGATGGCACTGGGAAGGAAAGCAGGGGAGAAGAGCACAAACACAAAGCCTTCTGGAGATGTTACCAAACATTATTTATGGATGAGCGTGTGATGGAAAAGCCAGGAGGACTATCTTTCATGAATTAGACTTTCTAGAATTCCTGCAAGAAATAGAAAGTGGCTAGATCTCCACATAGAGAGTCAGCAAGTCCTAAAAGCATTTAAGGGATTGGCAGCAAAGAAAAGCTTGGGCCCAGATGGACTCTTGGCAGCCTTCTACAAGGTCCCTTCGAGGATGTCACTGTCTAATGAATAGCCAGGTTATGAGTTGTTTCCTGAAGGTGATGTGGTCTCCTGTGGTTGTGATTTCTTTGGGCATGGTGTTCCAGGGGTTAGCTATTAGACGTGAGAGTGCTGTTCTACCGAATATCCTTTTTTCGTAATGTTTTGCCTGTTTTTGAAGGTCATTGCTGGATCTTGGGCCCTTTCTTGGGTGCTACCAGCTAACCTTGTCTTGGAGGAGTTCAGTTCCTTGTCTGTGAAAGGCTTTGTGGGTGATGCAGAGTGCTTTGAATTTGATGCATTCTTTTACTGGTAACCAGTGTAGGATTTTTAGCGTTGGAGCAATGTGCTCCCTTCTGCTTAGTCGTAATATGATCATGGCTTCTGTATTTTGCACCCTTTGGAGTTACTTGGTGAGTCTTTCTGGCATTCCTAGGTAGAGACTGTTTGCATAGTCAATTCTTGTGAGTATCATGGATATGATTGTGAGGGGTCTGTGAGGGAAGGAGAGGTAGGGCAGTACTCCTCTGAGTGGTCTTAGGAGGAAGAAGCATTTTTGGTGATTGTGTTGACTTTTGGTTCCAGGGTTAGTCCCTTGCCCATTAGTATTCCTAAGTTATTGACTATATCGGTAGTCTCCGGTTGCGTTCCCATGCTGGTCGGCCAGTCCAGTTGTGGGTTCCCTCCGTCGAATCCTGTGGGTTAGAGCATTATGTGTGTTTTTGCATGTTCATTTCAAGGTTGTTCAGTGTCATCCAATTGTAGATGTCTGTGAGGCACTTGTTGAGGGTGTTGTTTTGTTGCGGGTTCTGTTTGTTTTCATAATCAGTTGTATGTCATATGCATAGTTGTGGGCGGTAATGCTGTGGATTCGAATGATTTTCATTAGTGGGCACATGTAGATGTTAAAAGTAGAGGGGGGAGAGGCGGGATCCCTGTGGGACTCCAAAGGATATATTTTTGGTGTTTGAGGTGAACGGTAGTAGGTAGATTCTTTCAGCTTAGTTTGTTATCAATGAAGTAAGTCACTTTAGTGTGGATTCCTGTATATCACATACCATCAATCTTGTTATTGGTGTTGTTTGTCAAATGCCGCTGATGTGTTCTGTGATATGTGCCAATTGGGCATCGTCGTCTACATTTATTTTCAGGTCATCCCATTTTGATAGGAGTGCTAATTCTGTTCCTCTCATTGGTCTGATACCACGCTGTGACCAGTCAAGTATTCAGTTTGTTTTGACGTATTTAAGTAGGATCTTGTACACATGGTTCTCCAGGATCTTTGCTGGGTAGGGCAGGTTGGATATCGGTAGCTGCTCGGATCTTCTGTACTTTCTGATTCCTTTTTTATCAGTGGTTCAATGTATGCTGATTTGAGGGAGGACGGTACTATTTTTCTTTTGAGTGATAGATTCATTAGGTCCTGGAAGTGTATTGCCGTGGTTCTGTGGTTGAGGATTCCTTTGAAGATGTTAGGGGTTCAGGGGTCCCTTGGGGACCCTGCAAGGTTGGTGTCCTTGATCAGTGGGTTGAAGGTTTCTTCTGTTATTGGTTCTACACAGGTGAGTTTTGCTGTAGTTTACTTTTTGCCCGGTATCTGTGGTCCGGCAGTCGTGGTTTTATTTGCCTGGACTATGTTGATGGTCTCCTGGATTGCATCTATTTTTGATCTCAGGTGGTTGGTGATGTTGTCACAAAGTACTTGTGTCAGGATGATTGAATTCTTGCAGGAAGAATGTTTTTTTAAATCTCTGATGATTTTGAAAAGAGTTCTTTCTGTGGATTGTTTGCCAATTCTATTCTTGTAGTGTAATAGTATTTTTTGCCTTTGAGGACTGTTGATTTGTATAGTTTCAGTTGTCTTTGGTATTCTAATTTGTCTTTTCGGTTGTATCGTTCTATCAATTGTTTTCCATTTTGCATTTCTTTTTAGTTCTTTCAGTTCTTCTGTGAACCATTTTGCTACCAGTTTTTTGTGGTAGCTTTGAATGTTTTTGCTGGTGCCAGTTGGTCAAGGGCCCTGGTGATCCATCTGTTGAGTCTGTCTTCTGCTGTGTTTACAGTTATTTCAGTGGGATCTGCTTCGCTTGGAAGGTTTTAGTCTAGAAGGTGTGTTAGAGCTTCTAGGTCTAGGTTCTTTCAGTTTCTTTACTTGTTGACATGGAGTAATTCCTTTCCGGCTGGTAGGTGGGTTTGGGATGTGATGTAAAATTGTATCAAGTAGTTGTCTCACAGGAGTGTGGCTGGCAGCTGAACATGAGCATGTATCTCTCTCAAAATTCTGGCCACCTGTGTGGGTCCTGTTGAAATCCTGCTTCGTTTGTGCCCAGGTGTGGTTCCCTCTGGATATCTGACCCTGAGGATCCTGTGGAGGTAATCTGAAGGACCAGTGACTCATGGCAAGCAAATTTGGGGCCCCAGCGGCGAGAGCTCACTTTGATGTGCAGGGAAAAGGCTGCCTTTCTAAGATGGCCGCTGTGGCAGATCATAGGTGTTGGGATTAAGCCAGGCTCCTGCTGGCTTACTGAGCATCAGTCACCTAGACCGGACTGTGGGGCAGTGACAGTGGCCAGCTGGAGCTGCAACTGCGGTGCCGGGGAGACAGGCAAGTGCTCAGCTGTCTCCTGAAATGGAGGTGAGGTGGACTGCGGATGCCCCACCCCACATTGGAGACACTGATATCTGAGGTGATTGTAACCAGTGAAGGAAACGGGCCATGGGCTGTTGCGAATCGGCCCTCCCAAAGATGGCCGATGAGGTCGGGGCACATGTGAAGGGGGCAGGAGACACTCCAGAGGTGGCGAGGGGGCCCTCTGGGGCAACCTTGGGGTGAGTGTGCGAAGCTCCCTGAGGTGGACCCACCAAATACAGCAGCAGAGAGTGGGGGTTTGAGGCTAGCAAGGGAGTGTATCCTGCTTGAAATCCCTCATCCAGGTGATCCAATAGACCCAGAGAGCCATTTGGAGCTGTAGCTCTGACGAGCAGCTTGTAGGTGTGCAGCCCAATTGGACAACACAGAAGCAGTGGGGTGAAACTGTAAAGTGAAGTGGGGGTCCTTCATGGGGGGACCATCAAACATATTGTGCAGTAAGTCCAGTGGAGGGTTGCCTGGCTGTGCAGTACCCCCAGGGGAGTGAAAGCCCAGAGAGAAGTCATTTCATCTGCACTGTAGATGGAGGAGATCCTTGAGATCCGGGATACAGGCCCAGGGGCCAAGGTGATAGAGGCTGGTTATGATGGTGACAGGTCAACAGAATGGACAAATATACAGACGCCAAAAGTAGGGATTTATGGTCTTTCCATCGACTTTTTTGCATCGAGGGACATTCCCATCAAATTTTTTGCAACAAAATAATTTGCATAAAATGCATTTTTTTCTTTTTTGGGGGCGATTCCCCTGGATCTCCCCATTTTTGACTCTTTAAAACCCACCACAACAAATATTAACACTTTACACCTCAAAAACATGCACATGATGCATATTTTTTCATTGCAAAACCCTTCATGCAAAAAAATTAGATACCAAAAGTAGGCAGCAGAAGCATGATGAGGCCGGCCAGGTACCAGGGGGTGTGGCTGCTTGGGGGTCTAGGGTGGTTGACACTGGAAACTCTTATGGAGGCCATTCAAGCCACAAAGGCTTGCCTTGTAGGGAGCATTAAGGAAGTAGGGGTGGACATATCCCTTGTAAGAGCAGATTTACAGAAAGTGTGCGAAAGGTTCACAGAAGTGGAGCAGAGAGTAAGCTATGTAGAGGATAACCTGCAACGTCTCAAGAACCAGGTAGCTCGCCTGGTTGGGGCAATGAGACATTGGAAATAAGAGCAGAGGATGCAGAAGGTCAATCTCGGCACTGTAAAATACGACTCATAGGGGTCTGAGAGAGGGAGGAAGGGCTGAGTGTGGAGCTCTTTGAAGAAAACCTTATTTTGAAAACGCTTGGTGTGAAGTGGCTCTCAAAACATTTTACAGTTGAACGGGCACACAAGTTGCCAGGCAGGGCCCACTGCCTGGGGGACCGCTGAGAGTGATAGTGGTCAAGATTTAACATTTTTGGGACAGGGACGCTATCTTGCAGGAGTCCCGAAAGGTTGGCTACTACGAGGTGGGATATACGAAGCTACGCATCTTCCCAGACTTCACGTTGGCGATGCAACCACAGCAGAGGACCTATGATGCAGTGAGACAGCACCTTTGAGAACTTAACATTAAATATATTGGCCCTCATTACAAGTCAGGTGGTGGACCATGGTGCTATTAGCACCATGGTCCATGCCGGATTCCGCCATGGTGGATGGCGGAATTACCGCCCCATTCCAAGGTGAGTGAGGCGGTAATTCCCCATTCACCATTTGCACTTCCCCATTCCCATTTTTGCCCCATAGGGCATAATGGGGATGGGGAAGGCGCTAATTACGGCACCGTAAATTACGGTGTCGTAATTAGCACCAAGGTCGCCTAGCGCCTTGGACTGTAACGCCTGCAAAAAGCAGGCGTTAAAGTGTGAATCAGGCGTTAAGGGTTAACGGCGCCGACGGCGCCGTTAAACCCTTAACGCCTGACTTGTAATGAGGGCCATTATGTTTTTCCCGGCCAAGTTAAAGGCTATTAGCACCATGGTCCATGCCGGATTCCGCCATGGTGGATGGCGGAATTACCGCCCCATTCCAAGGTGAGTGGGGCGGTAATTCCCCATTCACCATTTGCCCTTCCCCATTGCCATTTTCGCCCCATAGGGCATAATGGGGATGGGGATGGTGCTAATTACGGCACCGTAAATTACGGTGTCGTAATTAGCACCAAGGTCGCTTAGCGCCTTGGACTGTAACGCCTGCAAAAAGCAGGCGTTAAAGTGTGAATCAGGCATTAAGGGTGACGGCGCCAACTGCGCCGTTAAACCCTTAACGCCTGACTTGTAATGAGGGCCATTATGTTTTTCCCGGCCAAGTTAAAGGTAATTGTGGGAGGCAAATCCTGTTTTTTGTGTCACCACAGGAGGTGTGGAATTGTTTGGACTCAGCGCTGTGGCGCCCAAGCTCTCAGGGTGAAAGGGGCATCGCAACCGGGGGACAGAATCTCTGGTTGGGGTGAGCTGGAGAAGAGAGTGAGGGGCGGTTGCTTGCACTGGAATTGTGATTGCAGTTGAAGGTTCTGGGTTGTGGAACCGATGGCGGAGCTGCGGTAAAGGGCAAGTCACCCCTGTACTACTGGTCGTTCACCCACAGGAGTATGGAGGAGCATGGAAAGAATGACTTGGGTGGAGGTTGTAAGTGACTTCAATCCAGCAATCCAACTAAGTCAATGCTTAGGATGGGATGCCCAATGGAAGCCCTTTTTTGATATATTGCTATGTCAAAGTTCTTTAAATCTGGATGATGAACCCTTGTATAATGCCCCTCTCTTTGAATCCCCCTGACCTCACTGAGCCAAGAAGTAGGTTAGTTTTGCAAATTAAAAGATTTATTTGAAGAATTGAACAACATATAGATCACACTTTTATGAATAAAATAATATTTGAATCGCACACTTATGAATATGGACGGTAATCAACAAGGGGAATATTACAAAATTGACAATCTCTTTAATCACTTAGGAGTATGAATATGAAGGATACTGTAGCAGAGAATACCTTATATGATTCAAGGAAATGCAATTATGGGAAAGAATGCAACACAGAAATAACTTGATATGATTTCAATCAAAAGATAATGTGATCACTTTTTCCCCTGTGACTACTCACTCCCCCCCCCTATGCAATATGAAGAGATGGAAATGAGGGCACACAGGTTTCAGGAATACAATCTAGAATGCAGTTCAATTCCAGTTCCCCCCAACAAGCTTAGAGAAAACAGGTATGATTTTAAAACAGGCAAAAACGCTTTAGAAAGTGATTGCAATGGATGGGAAAATCTGCTAAATTCATTTTAATTTACTAAAAGAGATTCAGGATGAGTGATAGTTACTTTAGATTGGTTCAGGTCAACACTAGCAATGATTCATGAATGATTATCAAATTGGAAACGAAATTCAGCAGTTGCAAACAAGAAACAGCTATTTTTACAAGTGGTGAAATGGAGCTAAATTGCAATTCGCTGCAATGTTTCTTCGTGCGTAAATCGCGATTACAGAAAAAATGTCGTTTTGATCTTAGCTTTAACATGACAGTTACATTTTCGCTTCTAGGATGTGTGGTTCAAAAGTTACAGATGTTTTTGTGAAGGTAGATTTTGCAGAAATAAAGTCAAGATTTCAAATGACAGATTGCGCTTTACATATTCGAAATCAACAGGATGGACACAAGATTCTATAATGAAGTTCTGGACAGGTTAAAATGGTTGGAAGAGGATTACTTTAAACTAACAGATTGGTTATGGACAGGTCTAGACTAGATACTCACTCCTAGGCTTTGGAATGGAATGCGCCTTGTCAAAGATCTGGTCAAGGGTTTGGCTTCACTCTCACCACCGGCCAGGTCTCAGGGCTTCTGGGTTCTGCTCTCAGCACTGCATGGCGGTCTGGTTCTCTTGAACTGGATCTGACGGGTCTTGCATTACAGCACTGCTTTCTGGGTCCGGATCTGGGCTCTAGCACAGGGTTCTTAGCTAGAAGCAAACAGCACGGCCCGGCTGTTGAATGGTTTGGTTAGGCCCCGTGAAAGTTTAGGGGTTAGAATCAGGTTGCAAAAGATTCTGAAGGCCTGCTGAGAAGGATTCAGCTTGTGAATTAGGCCTTTGCTTCAGGGTTCTAGAGCTTGGTTCTAGAGTCTGGATTCTAAGTTCTGGTCTCTGGATCTAGATCTGGAGTCTCTGGCCCTCATTACAAGTCAGGCGTTAAGGGGTTAACGGTGCCCTTGGCGCCGTTAACCCTTAACGCCTGATTCACACTTTAACACCTGCTTTTTGCAGGCGTTAAAGTCCAAGGCGCTAAGCGACCTTGGTGCTAATTACGGCACCGTAATTTACGGTGCCGTAATTAGCGCCTTCCCCATCCCCATTATGCCCTATGGGGAAAAAATGCGAATTGGGAAGGGCAAATGGTGAATGGGGAATTACAGCCCCACTCACCTTGGAATGGGGCGGTAATTCCGCCATCCACCATGGCGGAATCCGGCATGGACCATGGTGCTAATAGCACCATGGTCCAACGCCTGACTTGTAATGAGGGCCTCTATCTGGATATTGTCTGGATCTGGTCCGGCAGAGTGCTTTGCAGGAATCGGTGAGTAGTGGAAAAAAGAGTGTCCTATCTGGGTCTCAGCAGTTCCTATTTATGTGTTTCCAAAGTGGGTGGGTAGGCTGATTCTCTATGCCCAACCCCCTAAGGATTTGATAGGTTAGAGGATTCTCTGTCTTTTGACTGGAGAAAGGATCAGCGTGTCATGAGGTGTCATCATGATGCTACCATTTACCCTCTAGGGAAGAAACTCCCCTTTGCTTTTACTTAGAAAATACATTTTTCATAACAAACATATTTACAAGGTGCACAACTTGTTCATAATACATATACACATCACAGATTAATTAAGGCATGTCTCTGTTCAAGTCCCATGTTCCTACAAGCTTTAGTTCCGAAATGACAACTTATTTGCGCTTTTGGTGAGTTTCCCAATATTGGTTCTGCACCAAATGTGATACATGCATGCAGTTCATCTCTGGGCATATTACTGTAAGTTCTTAGGTTCATAGCAACAACACTGCAGCTGTGATATTAATAATTCCGGGGTTTGGTCTCAGAACATCACACAGCGTCCAGCTTAGTCTTAAATTGTGGGTGAATTTGTCATTGTCACAATCTCAAAGTTGTACATTTAATCTCAAAGTTGTACATTTTTGTCAGCTTGTTACAATATTTTAGAAGCATTTTCCTTAAAAATATTTGGTGCAATGTTAAATCCACATCCCAGTCTGGTCCGCCCCCAGAGCTGGCTTGATTCAGAGGTCACATGTCCTGTCTCTCCCAGAGCAGTTGTTGACCAGTCACACCCAAATCAGCATATTCTATTCATCCCAAAGAATCCATTGTCTTGACTGAGAGCAACCTGCCAGGGTGCCTTGGCTAGTTCCTGTTCACACCAGTTTGTCAATCTCTTAGCCTGGGGCAGGGGAAGTCTCCTTTGTCCAGGGATAAGGTGTGGAATCTGTTTGACCCAGTGTGGGAAACTTTTTAACCCTACAACCAATGTCTACAAATTGTCTTTTCTTACAATATAACCCACATTTTTAATACATACATTAAACAATTTCTTCCTTCAAGCCATTTCAGAATATAGTTGTAAATTGTCTCCACCCCTTAGGCTTCTGATAGCAAGTATTTCTTTGGCATGGTTTGGGGTTCCCTGTTCAACTTTTACAAAGAAATGGTTTAAAACGCCGGCTTCTGGTAGTGGTGAGTACCGGTATTGCACCCATTTTTGACAGCTGTCTTTTCATCAGTATCTTTAAAATAGGATTTTGCTTGATAGCATATGATTCTTGCTGACATTATATTTATGTGGATTTCTGCAGTAAATGATGTGGGACACCCAACAAAGAGGTTGGACCTTTTAGGTGATTTGTGAGCCAGGATTTTAGCAACTTTTGACAATCAAGAAAACAGATTTTTGAAACTAGCTGTTTCTTTTGGAATCAGCATTGCTATTTCCAAGTGGTTTCAGGCTGCTTTGTGGGTACCCCAATGGTGGTTTTTGGCATTGATCTCCTGTGCTCACTAATATAGGCAAAAGTGGATGTCAGCCTATTTTTCAGGTTTTCACTGCGCATTTTCTGGTGATTTTGAGCGAGCAGCATGCTTTCCAGTGGCCATTCTGTTGTTTCCGCTGCCAGCAATGCACTGTGATGTTGCAGGGCTTTGATGAGTGGGTTAATACATCCCACAAGCCCCCCTCTTGCGATGGCCGTTTGTCTTTCATCGATGGAACTTCGCAAGACTGGGATGTCCGCATCATCTCTCCGGATTCCACAGATGGCAAAGTTCAGCATCTTTTCCTCCATCAGGGGTGGATCAATGAGTTCTCCTCGCCAGTCCTGTTGGGAGGATTGAGCGATACCCCGGGCCCCTCGGATCTTTGCTCCCGGTCCCGGTCATCCTACTTGGTCAGTCTCCATTGTTTCTCTCTCCTAGGATGATAAAGCAAAAAGGCAACAACATATTTGTAGACATTTCCCCACCACTATTAATGTAGTGGGGCGGGCATATACATTTCGTAAAGCAGGAGACATTTGCATTCTGATTATTGTATTTTATAGACTATGTGTGGAATATTTTAGGGTTGGAATTTCATTGATCTGGAGTGGTCCCCTCTGGGGTTCCAGAGGACTCCTCCAGTTGCTGCAGAGTGTGCCTTGGGATGGCAACACTTTAGCTGATTAATATGAACCCACTTATCTTCCCCCTCTGCCAAACTGCCTTTGGGGATGCAGATCTTGTAGGCGACTGGTGAGATCTTGTCTACAATTTCAAAATATCCCTTCCAGGTAGGCAGAAATGTCTGCTGTTTGGCCTGGTTCCTTTGGAAATTGTATAGACAGACCTGGTCTCCTACATTGTATTCTTTCCTGGTAGTCTTCATGTCATAGTGGGTCTTCATGCTATCAGCTGATTTTTCTAGATTTCGCTGAGCATAGGCAAAAGCATGTTGAAGGTGTTTTCTTAAATTTTCAACATACTCATGAGTTTTGGAGGCATTGTTCAATGTCTGCTCTTGGGTCCTGTAAAGCAGATGCTGGGGAAGCACCATCCTGCGTCCAGTAATCAGCTCAAACGGTGACATTTTAGTTGCAGATGAAGGGGTAGATCTGATGGCCTTTAGGACAAGAGGTAATCGGATATCCCAACTTGGCCCAGAATCTTCAACAAACTTTTTTAAGATGCTCACAATGGTTTTGTTGAAACGTTCTACTGCACCACTAGAGGCTCGCCGGTAAGCAATATGTAGCTTCCTTTTAACCCCAAGTATCTCCCACATCTTTGTCATTACTTCGCTGGTGAAATGGCTACCTCTGTCTGACTCAATCCTTTGGGGTAGTCCAAAACGCAAAAAGATGTGATTGATCATCAGGGCGGCTGCTGTTTCTGCCTTTCAGTTTGTGGTCGGGAGACATTCCACCCATTTAGTAAACAAACATGTCACCTTCAACATGTACTTGTTCCCCCTAGAGGAGCGAATCACAGGCCCGATATAGTCGATTTGCAAATCTGACCATGGCAGTGTTATCCCCCTCTTTTGGAGAGGCGCACGGTGTGTGAGGCATGTTGGCTGAAATTGTGCACACACAAGACACCCCTTAAAGTATTGGTCGAGGTTCTGCCCCATGTGTGGCCAGTATGCAACCTCTCTTAAGATCTCAAGTGTTGCATGAAACCCCCTATGGCCGGCTGTGGCCGCATCATGGGCGTGACTTAACATCAGGCTTCGGAATGAGGTAGGAACCACCCACTGATCATGGCCAGCTAGGGATTTCCTTACCAACAGACTGTCTTGGATTAGGAACATTTCTGGACATTTCATCAACACCCTGAGGTCCTCTTTCCAAATGTAATCGGTATCCGTCAGGGAAAAGTTCTCAGGGTCCTCAATGTGTTGGTAAAACTTACCAACTATTGGATCTCTTTCTGAGCCGTAATCAAATCAGCATCTGGGGTTTCCTTACTCCATTGTGCAGTTGAAAGATCATTGTGAGCTTTTGTCTGGGACCTAGTGATAGCAGTGACCTGGATTTCGCCCAACAGGAACTCAACCTCAATTAGATCCCCTTGGATGGCCCCGGTTTTGGCCAGCTGATCAGCTAAGTCATTTCCAGTTTTGTCTGGTCCCTCTACTTTGGAATGACCTTTGATCTTTTTCCAGTAAATGGTCATCCCATTCGAGGTGACCAGATCATCAATATTTTGAATGAACTTCCCATGTTTCAAGGGTTTGTTATTAGCACATAACATGCCTCTGGTTTTCCAGTTAACCAGGTGCTCCACGAACCCGTTCCGTACATAATCCGAATCTGTGATTATGACCAGTTTGTGGAGTTGATGTTGGACAGCAGTGAGGATTGCTTGATGCACAGGCATCAACTGTGCCACTTGACTACTTCAGGGACCAATCTTGTACCCAGCGGAGGGTTCTGGGGACTCATTCACCCATGCATTCCCTAAGTTCTTTTTCCCTGTTGTTGTCAACATGGTAAGAGCATCCATCCACATAGACAGTAGGCATTCCCTCACACTTGTCTTCTTCAAAGACTTTGTGTGGGGAATGGAGGTATGCATCCATGTTGTCCTTGATTTTTAGACTTTCATCCTCGAGTCAGTTTTCTCTGGCACAATCATGCAAGTCAGCCAGATCTTGCGCGAGGGGACTCTTCTTGTTTTGGCCATATCTGACATCCACAGGAAAGCCTTGCATTGACAGAATCCAGGAAGTAATTTGTGAATTACTCACATTGCCGGCCCGTATTCTGTCACTTTGGAGATATTGCAGACACTGGTGTGGAGTCTCCACTATGATGTGTTCCCCCTGGATAAACGGGTGGTAATTCTTCAATGCCCACAGCGTTGCCAGGAGTGCCTTCTCACAATCGTTGAATATTTCCTCCACATAGGATAAAGTTTTACGCGCATAGGAGATTACTTTATTGACCTTGTCATGCTTTTGGTATAATACTGCAGTCAAGCATGTATTAGAGAACCCTGTCTTCACGAAGACCTCCTTGTTTCCGACAGGGTAAGCTAGGCAAGGCGCTTCTGAGAGGCTTCTTTTGAGCTGTCTTACTGCCTCGGATTGTTCTGGACCCCATACCCACTTGACCCCCCACTTCAAAAGATGTATCAGGGGTCTGGTTATCTCTGTGTAGCCCTCAATGAACTTTCTGCTGTAATTAGTCAGTCCAAGGAGGCTCCTTAGTTCCTGTAGGGTTGTGGGGTCCTTCAGTTTCTGGAGTGCTTCCACTTTCTTTTCCTGGGGACAGAGACCCTGAGGAGACATCTCGTGCCCCAAGAAATTAACATAGGTTCTACACCACTGTGCTTTTTGGAGGGAACGTTTTGCTCCGGCAGCCCTCAACTGTGTCAGAACATAACTGATCTCCGCTATGTGTTCCTCCACAGTTGAGCTCTTGATCATGGCATCATCTACATAAGCCAGGTTACCCCTTGCACCCAGGCCGGGCATGGCCTTATGTAGGAAAATGTTAACTCATTACCGGAGTTGAGGTATCCGGGTCCATGTGTACTGCTGGCCCCTAAAGGTAAAAGTCAGCTTGTATTGGTCCTCCCTACTGACAGGCACAGTCCAGTATCCATTGGTCAGGTCTATTGCAGTGAATACCTGTGACCGCTGGATCTGGGCCACCCCTTGGTCAATGTAGGGAAGAGGCCATCGGGAAGTATGGACCCGTTTGTTGAGCTCCTTAAGGTCAGTGCAGAGTCTCCACTGGCCGTTTGGCTTCAATATCCCCAGCAACGGATTATTGAAGGTGCAGTGGACTGGACGGATTATCCAGCAGGACTCAAGGTTCTTAATTATTTTTGTAAGGGACTCCATTGATGTGAGAGGCAAGCGATATTGCTTCACAAACACTGGAGTCATGCCAGGGTCCGTGGGAATTGTTGTTGTGTGGAAGTCGGTGTGACCACAGTCATATGAGTCCACCGCAAAGAATTCTTGAAAATCCAAGAAAACTTGTTTCAGCTTTTGCTTCTGCTCCAGAGTCACACAGGCATCAGCTAGGTTGACTCTCTCTTCAACCATCTGCCTGAAGCCTGGAAAGACTTATGGTTTCGCTATCTCAGCGGCCTCCTCCAGCTGGATGGAGAAGTCCCTGGTCAGGGTACTGATTTGGACTGGTGGCTTCCGGTGGAAAAGGCAGCCCTCATGGACCTGGAAAATCACCTCATCCCTCCTGAAGTCACAAGTCACAACTTCCTTACCATAAGGGCAGGAAGTGTACACCAGGACGTTCCCCCCATGCCGGGTAAAGATCCTGTCTGGTGTTGTGTTGTCATCACCGTCACTGTCAAAACAGTCCTTGGGGATTGGTCCCAACAGTTAATTTCCTAAATCAATGGAAAAATGTCGGTCATCAACGGCCATTCCAATAATGGTGCCTGCGGCTAGAGTGATACTCTTTAAGTCGCTGTTATCCACCTCTTTTGGAATGGTGTCATGTTTTATATTGACTAGTGGTGTTGGGTTTACCCCCAACCCTTGCTGTTGGAGAGAAGCATTTAGATGAATATAAGCACCAGGGTTTCTCAATTTCTGTCCTCTTTTAACTTTCACTTCCAGGGAGAATTTTCGGGTCAATTCTGGGATGGTGACTTTCTCTCCAATCTAAATTTCAACCGCAGCACTTGAGCTGACCTAAATGATTTCTCTGGATCATCAAAGCCCATGGGATTATCCGCTAATCGGGACCAAGCTTTGAAGTTTATTAGGTCCAAACTAATGGCAAAGCGATTGAGAATGTCACTGCCTAAGTAAAAGGTGGCAGTGACGTCTCGCACGACCCAACAATTATGGACTATGCTCTTGTTGCCAATGGAGATTTTGAGCATACATCTGCTTGGCAGGAGATGTTTGGAATTGGGTGCTTCCAGATCCATTTCCCATTTGTCTATCAGTTTGAATGTGGGAATGGCCAGGTCAGATCTATTGCAGCGAATACCTGTGACCCCTGGATCTGGGCCACCCCTTGGTCAATGTAGGGAAGAGGCCATCGGGAAGTATGGACCCGTTTGTTGAGCTCCTTAAGGTCGGTGCAGAGTCTCCACTGGCCGTTTGGCTTCAATATCCCCAGCAACGGATTATTGAAGGTGCAGTGGACTGGACGGATTATCCAGCGGGACTCAAGGTTCTTAATTATTTTTGTAAGGGACTCCATTGATGCGAGAGGCAAGCGATATTGCTTCACAAACACTGGAGTCATGCCAGGGTCCGTGGCAATTGTTGTGTGGATGTCGGTGCGACCACAGTCATATGAGTCCACCGCAAAGAGATCTTGAAAATCCAAGAAAGCTTGTTTCAACTTTTGCTTCTGCTCCAGAGTCACACAGGCATCAGCTAGGTTGACTCTCTCTTCAACCATCTGCCTGAAGCCTGGAAAGACTTATGGTTTCGCTATCTCAGCGGCCTCCTCCAGCTGGATGGAGAAGTCCCTGGTCAGGGTACTGATTTGGACTGGTGGCTTCCGGTGGGAAAGGCAGCCCTCATGGACCTGGGAAATCACCTCATCCCTCCTGAAGTCACGAGTCACAACTTCCTTACCATAAGAGCAGGAAGTGTACACCAGGAAGTTCCCCCCATGCCGGGTAAAGATCCTGTCTGGTGTTGTGTTGTCATCACCGTCACTGTCAAAACAGTCCTTGGGGATTGGTCCCAACAGTTAATTTCCTAAATCAATGGAAAAATGTCGGTCATCAACGGCCATTCCAATAATGGTGCCTGCGGCTAGAGTGATACTCTTTAAGTCGCTGTTATCCACCTCTTTTGGAATGGTGTCATGTTTTATATTGACTAGTGGTGTTGGGTTTACCCCCAACCCTTGCTGTTGGAGAGAAGCATTTAGATGAATATAAGTACCAGGGTTTCTCAATTTCTGTCCTCTTTTAACTTTCACTTCCAGGGAGAGTTTTCGGGTCATTTCTGGGATGGTGACTTTCTCTCCAATCTGAATTTCAACCGCAGCACTTGAGCTGACCTAAATGATTTCTCTGGATCATCAAAGCCCATGGGATTATCCGCTAATCGGGACCAAGCTTTGAAGTTTATTAGGTCCAAACTAATGGCAAAGCGATTGAGAATGTCACTGACTAAGTAAAAGGTGGCAGTGACGTCTCGCACGATCCAATAATTATGGACTATGTTCTTGTCGCCAATGGAGATTTTGAGCATACATCTGCTTGGCAGGAGATGTTTGGAATTGGGTGCTTCCAGATCCATTTCCCATTTGTCTATCAGTTTGAATTTGGGAATGGCTGGATCTTTTGGGAGTTGGCGGAAAATGGCTTTGCTGATGAAGCTCTTACCATTGTTCACACACACTTGTGCGAGAACAGAGTCCTTACTTTCATTTAACTGAACAGGGATGAACAACTGCTCTCCAATTTGCTGAATATCAGCCAGGCTCTGGGATGATTTCACATCTTTCTGGACTATTGGAAAAGGAATGTCGGATTGTGGAATGGTAAAGAATTTCAGAGTGTTTCCTTCCAGTGTGGAATACCACCTTAAACTGGAAGGAAGGTTGATTTTCAGAAATAGAGAGGATCCCCCAGTCTGGAATTTGGTTGTTCTGGAAGTGAAATTCTACTTGGTCAGATTTTTGTTCAACCATGTGGCATGTGCCATTTAGACTAACATGGTTGCCACTCTGTTTCAATTTTATGGGTCGGCTAGTCTGGGTGCAGAGGACCTTGTTTACGCAATCTATTAGGGATGACAACCTTCTCAGGAGGTCATTCCCTAGTAAACAAGGGGTGGGCTCTGGAGACACTACTATGACCGGGTGTTTCACCTTATGTCACCCAATTTTACTGTCCAAATCCGCAGTCCCCTCGACAGGAATCTCCTTCCCGTCAAAGTTCTGAAGTTGTCCAGGAAGAGAGGTGAGAGGAATTTGGTATTTCTCCCACCCTTCCTGAATTTAGTTCATTAAAGGCCTTTCTGAACAGAAGGGTAGCTTGGGATCCAGTGTCCACCAGTGCCAAAATTGTCCCCTACCCCTGTAGTTGTACCGGGGCATAGTATCTTCCCTCTTCTCCGCAAGAGGGCACAGATAATGCACATTTTTGGACAACTGGTGGGCTAATTTTTTGGTTTTGGACATGGAGAGAGAAGAGATTTGGGCTGAATTCTGTGGAGAGTCTTGGGAATCTGAAAGAAAAAGTTGGCAACTAGAAATAGGAGATGTTTTGGGTTCCCCTGGTTCCAGTTCTGGGCCGCCCCTCCTTTTTGGAGGCAGTCACCAGGATGGGTTTGAACCAGGGGATTTTTATGTTGTTGGTTCTGGGATGGGATGATGGACGGCGCTAGCTCAGTCCCCACATCTACCCAGTCTGGATTTGAATCCCTTGGGACCCATTTTTCTTTGGAGGAGTTCCCCCATCTCTGAAGGAGAAGATACTTTTCCCAGAATCCTCTGAGGATCTCTCTCCCTCAAATTGGAAGATCTGTATCTCCTCCACAAAATGGGTCTGTTTGGGTCCTTTGTTTCTCCTACCTTCTCTCTGCTCCTTGGGTGGCAGACTTTCAGGGGTAGGAGATTTTGTTTCCAGTTCCTGTGTTTCCAGTGGCTGTTTACAAGTGGGGAAGGAATCCTCCTCCTAGGCTTTACACCCTTCCCCTTGTGCCTCCTCCCTGGGAACCAGTGAGTTGTCTGGGTGCTGCCCCGTCATTGTTCTGGAGCACCAGGTCCAGAGTTTGGGGCATTCGGCACCGGCATGCCATCTCAGGGTTCTGCTGAGCCCTCAGCATGCAACCCAGATCTTGTGCCATATTTTGGACCTGGCGCTCTAACTGTGAAACCCGCTCAGGCTGATACGGGGTTCTGTTTTCTCCCCTGGGCTGATCCCGGGAAGGGTAGCTATCCCTTCTCTGGTAGTAACCCGGGTTGGAAAGATTGGGGTACCCCTCCACCCTTGGCCTGCCCTCTCCCGGATTAGGTGGTCTGGGCTCAGGGAAGTGGGGAAAGAAGGATGGATGATTTTGAGGTTGGAAATTTTGTGGATACCTGGGGAAAAAGTTCTGCCCAGGATTTGGTGAATTTCTGCCCTCCTGCGGGAAGTTAGGGGGGAAGTTCCCTGGGTTAGGTGCTTGGTTGGATCCCCCCACTTGGGCTGGAGGAGTCCACACATAACTCAGGAAGGGTCGGTTTCCCTTGTAGCAGGGACTTACATAGTCAGGGGAGTGAGGGACTCCATTTGTAGGACTACCTCCTTGACTCCCTGTCTGTGACTGGCCCGAGGGCCTTCTGGGCTTGGATTTATTCTGCGCAGGCAATTTTTTAGGCCCCCCATCTCCAAATCCAAAATGGGGGCAATCTTTACCTCTGCAACCTTGGCAGCAGCAGGGGTGCTGGTCGGTTTGGGGCTTTTCTGAGCATTATTTTTATTTTCTATGGGCTTCTGCACCTCATAGATTCGGGTGGCCTGTTCAATGACTCAGTCTAGTGACCTTTTCTCATGAAAATCTCTCACTAGCTGGGTCATGATGTATTTGGGTAAGGCATGGAAAAAAGTGTTAACAAATTCTTTGTTATCCGTCCGCACTCTTTTGGTAGTCTGCACAAAGGCACGCTTCAACTCCTGCACAAATTCTTGTGGGGCCTGATCCTCCCCACATTGTAAATTGTAGGCTGCCTTGCAAGCCTCTTGGGGATTTCTATGAACAGAAAAGTGCTTTAAGATGGCCGCCCTATATGTGGACCATCTTGAATGATTTTGATCCCCCAGCCCTGCAAAGAAACTGGAGTATTCTGGGGAGAATGTCCATTTTACGTACTGCATGCAGCTACTGCTGTCTTTCAAATGGAAAGTCTCCATCATTTGCTCAAAGAGCTCCAAGTGTTCCCAAACAGAATACTTGGAGTTCTTATGATAAGGAGTGATGACGCTCCTTATTGCTTTGATCTGTTTTAAGGGGTCCTTAAGCAAGGCCCTTTTGCCTTATTGGCCTTCTTGGTTCGTGTAACCCTGGTCCATTCATTCTCTGACTCAGAGGCACTGCTCCCAGAGGTGCCCGTCTGATCTCCCAGGTTTTCCTGGATTCTGAGAGCCTGGGAATGGCTGGAAGAATGTGGGGACCTAGTCTCCTGTGTCCTGGGACGCTCAGAGGAGTCTTCTGATTCCTCCCTGCTCCCA
Organism: Ambystoma mexicanum; assembly: GCF_040938575.1. NCBI lineage: Eukaryota > Metazoa > Chordata > Amphibia > Caudata > Ambystomatidae > Ambystoma > Ambystoma mexicanum. Next base: position 453,823,592 of record NC_090937.1, read on the forward strand.
GGATTTGATGGGTACCCCTGGGCAGAGGTTTTCAGGATGCCCTTAGTGGGCCTACTCTCCCGGGGTTCCCCACTAAATTGCACTGTACTTGGGTGCCCATACCCGGATGCCCGCCCATCCATTCCTGGGAGGTGCTGGCCTATGAGCCCCATACTTCTGACTGCTTAGTAATCTGCCATCCCGTGGCCCTGGGCTCATGTGCGTGAGGGGATATGGGGGTGGCAGAGTCCAGGGACTGGGAGAGACGGAGGCCTCTGGTACTAGGGCTCCTGAGGTTATGCTCAGGTGTTTCCCTTTCCCAGCAAACCTCATCTCTATCAGCCCCTGCTCCCTGTTTCCCTGCTAGAGCCTGTGCTTTCAGTTCCTCAATCAAGGCCTTACTAGACTCTATCAGTCTCTCCTGCATGGCTACCTGTTGCTGGAGCCTATCATTGTGCTGACAGAGAGCCTCATTTTCTCTCTGTGCTTCCTGGTTGGTCCTGGAGTACTGGGTCCGTCTTTGCTGCAGGGGGGTTACCTCCTGAGTCCCATCCCTACTGGCCTGCTCCTTTCTTGCCAGAGCATCTTCCACCCTCCTGGTGTGCTCTAACAAGTTTTGATGCTCTTTTTGGAGATCACCCAGTCCCCGGAGGGCCAGGTGATTTTCTTCCAGCTTCCCTTTTAAGTTACAGACTTCCTGGCCTAAGGTATCCCTTTCCTGAGTAAGAGCCTGCCTCTGTGCCGCCAGGTCGTCCCTCTGCCTTTGAAGGGAGCCAGCTTTCTGGTGTTCTTCCTCAAATTCTGCCTGGGTGTCCAGGTCTTTCAGAAATAATGTGTTGCTCTCTGCCTTCTCTCTATCTAGGTGGCTTTTCAGGGTGAAGACCTGCTCTGCGCATGCCCTATTGAAATCCAGCTGTTGTCCAGCTTTTTCTGACTCTGCAGTAGGGAGTCCAAACCTTCTTGACACTCCTTCTGCAAGGCCAGAATTCTGGAATCCTGGTCTGCCCTTTCCTGTTGCAGGATACCCATGTCCTCTTTGATTTTAATGATATACTGCCTACTTTCGTTTTCTGATTCCTGGCTCCTCTGCAGCCTCTGCCATGAAGAGTCCAGGTCAGATTGGGCCTTCTCTAATGCCATCAGTTGCCTACTTGCCAGATCTTGGCCTTCAGCACATTTGTCCTGTATGGCTCCCATATATAAATATAAATATGCCTCTATCCTGACAATCTTTTCGTGCTCATCCTTTGCATTTGGGGCCATATATAGTTCACTCAAGGCCACATGTAAGGGACCCTGATCTTTCCAGATATCTAACCCAGTTGCAGTGACCTGTTCTGTGATTGCCTGCAACCACACATTCTGGTCCTGCTCAGTCCACTCAGCTCTCACAAATAGCTTATGTAAGAGGTGCCCTCTAGCTATCTTGATATCTACCAATGTCGCCATTCTGGAAACTGATTTCCTTCCTGACTTACAGAAGTTTGTTATTTTATTTTGTAAAACAGACCGTTTCCTTAGAGCGTTCCTTTTTGAGGGGTGCTTTTACAGTGTAACACAGCGTAGTAGCCCAACAGGATTTATGTATCCTGTCAGTTAGCACACTGATTTAAGCTGCACAAGTGGTAGTTCTAATCCAGAATCCCGGAAGAGCCCCCCAATCTGTAAGTGACTTCAATCCAGCAATCCAACTAAGTCAATGCTTAGGATGGGATGCCCAATGGAAGCCCTTTTTTGATATATTGTTATGTCAAAGTTCTTTAAATCTGGATGATGAACCCTTGTATAACGCCCCTCTCTTTGAATCCCCCTGACCTCACTGAGCCAAGAAGTAGGTTTGTTTTGCAAATTAAAGGATTTATTTGAAGAATTAAACAACATATAGATCACACTTTTATGAATAAAATAATATTTGAATCGCACACTTATGAATATGGACGTTAATCAACAAGGGGAACATTACAAAATTGACAATCTCTTTAATCACTTAGGAGTATGAATATGAAGAATACTGTAGCAGAGAATACCTTATATGATTCAAGGAAATACAATGATGGGAAAGAATGCAACACAGAAATAACTTGATATGATTTCAATCAAAAGATAATGTGATCACTTTTTCCCCTGTGACTACTCACTCCCCCCTTATGCAATATGAAGAGGTGGAAATGAGGGCACACAGGTTCCAGGAATACAATCTAGAATGCAGTTCAATTCCAGTTCCCCTCAGCAAGCTTAGAGAAAACAGGTATGATTTTAAAACAGGCAAAAACGCCTTAGAAAGTGATTGCAATGGATGGGAAAATCTGCTAAATTCATTTTAATTTACTAAAAGAGATTCAGGATGAGTGATAGTTACTTTAGATTGGTTCAGGTCAACACTAGCAATGATTCATGAATGATTATCAAATTGGAAACGAAATTCAGCAGTTGCAAACATGAAACAGCTATTTTTAAGTGGTGAAATGGAGCTAAATTGCAATTTGCAGCAATTTTTCCGCATGCGTAAATGGTAAATTTGGGTTTGTTGGAAATTTCGCTTCTAGGACGTGTGGTTCAAAAGTTACAGATGTTTTTGTGAAGGTAGATTTAGCAGGAATAAAGTCAAGATTTCAAATGACAGATTGCGCTTTACAGATTCAAAATCAACAGGATGGACACAAGATTCTATAATGCAGTTCTGGACAGGTTAAAATGGTTGGAAGAGAATTACTTTAAACTAAGAGATTGGTTATGGACAGTTCTAGACTAGATACTGACTCCTAGGCTTTGGAATGGAATGCCCCTCGTCAAAGATCTGGTCAAGGGTTTGGCTTCACTCTCACCACCGGACAGCTCTCAGGCCTTCTGGGTCCTGCTCTCAGCACTGCACGGCGGTCTGGGTCTCTTGAACTGGATCTGACGGTACTTGGATTACAGCACTGCTTTCTGGGTCCGGATCCGGGTTCTAGCACAGGGTTCTTAGCTAGAAGCAAACAGCACGGCCCGGCTGTTGAATGGTTTGGTTAGGCCCCGTGGAAGTTTAGGGGTTAGAATCAGGTTGTAAACGATCCTGAAGGCCTGCTGAGAAGGATTCAGCTTGTGAATTAGGCCTTTGCTTCAGGGTTCTAGAGCTTGGTTCTACCGTCTGGATTCTAAGTTCTCTGGATCTAGATCTGGAGTCTCTATCTGGATATTGTCTGGATCTGGTCCGGCAGAGTGCTTCGCAGGAATCGGTGAGTAGTGGAAAAAAGAGTGTCCTATCTAGGTCTCAGCAGTTCCTATTTATGTGTTTCAAAGTGGGTGGGTAGGCTGATTCTCTATGCCCAACCCCCTAAGGATTTAATAGGATTCTCTGTCTTTTGACTGGATCAGCGTGTCATGAGGTGTCATCATGATGCTACTATTTACCCTCCAGGGAAGAAACTCCCCTTTGCTTTTACTTAGAAAATCAATTTTTCATAACAAACATATTTCCAAGGTGCACAACTTGTTCATAATACATATACAAATCACATATTAATTAAGGCATATCTCTGTTCAAGTCCCATGTTCCTACGAGCTTTAGTTCTGAAATGACAACTTATTTGCGCTTTTGGTCAGTTTCCCAATATTGGTTCTGCACCAAATTTGATACATGCATGCAGCTCCTCTTTGGGCATATTACTGTAAGTTCTTAGGTTTATAGCAAACACACTGCAGCTGTGATATTATTAATTCCAGGGTTTGGTCTCAGAACATCACATGGCATCCAGCTTAGTCTTAAATTGTGGGTGAATTTGTCATTATCACAATCTCAAGTTGTATATTTTTGTCAGCTTGTTACAATATTTTAGAAGAATTTTCCTTAAACATATATTTGGTGCAATGTTAAATCCACATCCCAGTCTGGTCCGCCCCCAGAGCTGGCTTGACTCAGAGGTCACATGTCCTGTCTCTCCCAGAGCAGTTGTTGACCAGTCACACCCAAATCAGCATATTCTATTCATCCCAAAGAATCCATTGTCTTGACTGAGAGCAACATGCCAGGGTGCCTTGGTTAGTTCCTGTTCACACCAGTTTGTCAATCTCTTAGCCTGGGGCAGAGGAAGTCTCCTTTGTCCAGGGATAAGGTGTAGAATCTGTTTGATCCCAGTGTGGGAAACTTTTTAACTCTGCAACCAATGTCTACAAATTGTCTTTTCTTACAATATAACCCACATTTTTAATACATACATTAAACAATGTCTTCCTTCAAGCCATTTCAGAATATAGTTTTAAATTGTCTCCACCCATTAGGCTCCTGATAGCAAGTATTTCTTTGGCATAGTTTGGGGTTCCCTGTTCAACTTTTAAATGGTTTAAAACGCCGGGTTCTGGTAGTGGTGAGTACCGGTATTGCACCCATTTTTGACAGCTGTCTTTTCATCAGTATCTTTAAAATAGGATTTTGCTTGATAGCATATGATTCTTGCTGACATTGTATTGATGTGTATTCTTGCAGTAAATGATGTGGAACACCCAACAAAGAGGTTGGACCTTTTAGGTGATTTGTGAGCCAGGATTGTAGCAATTTTTGACAATCAAGAAAACAGATTTTTGAAACTAGCTGTTTCTTTTGGAATCAGCATTGCTATTTCCAAGTGGTTTCAGGCTTCTTTGTGGGTAGCCCAATGGTGGTTTTTGGCATTGATCTCCTGTGCTCACTAATATAGGCAAAAGTGGATGGCAGCCTATTTTTCAGGTTTTCACTGCGCATTTTCTGGTGATTTTGAGCGAGCAGCATGCTTTCCAGTGGCCATTCTGATGTTTCCGCTGCCAGCAATGCACTGTGATGTTGCAGGGCTTGGATGAGTGGGTTAATACATCCCACAAGGTGGGGAGTGTTCGAGTTGGGAGGTGTTTGGAGAAGTTGGGATGGGGATGGAGGTAGAGTGGGGAGGGGCAGGGTGGGCAGGGGAGTGGGCAGGGGAAGGGGTGTTGAGGGACATAGGGGGGAATGAGTTTGGAAGTTCCTGGAGCAGTTATCTGGGGTCTTGGGGCTGTTGGGAAGGGAGTGGAAATGGTGGTCGAATGGTGGGCATTGTGGGTGACACTAGCGACACAGGCAGGGCTTGTGGCCATGGGGGGAAAGGGGATATGGTGGAGATATGTGTGGGGGGGGTTTAAGTGGGGAATGACGGCATGAAGATTGGGACGTGGAATGTTCAGGGGCCGGGAAAACAGCTGAAACGTCAGCGAGCGGGTGGGTTCCTTACAAGGAATTCAAGTGGTATTACTTCAGGAAATCCATATGGTTTGGAAAGATTTGGAAGTGCTTTGGAGACAGTGAGGTGCACAGTAGTGGGAAAGTCATACTCTTCACATGTCAGGGAGGTGTTGATTTTTGAGTCCCATTTAAGGTACAAAAGGTCCTTGCGGACAAAGCTGGGAGGACGGTGGTGCTCAGGGGGATGCAGGGGGAGAGGACAATGTGTGTAGTGAACTCGTACACGCCATACACGCCGAATATTGATGATAAGGATTATTTTACAGCAGTGAAGGATTTAATTGGTTGAATAAAACGAGGGCTTGTTTATATGGGGGGGACTTTAATTGCCTGCTGGATTCAGATTTAGACAGTACAGGGACGTCAGGGTTGCAGAACCGAAAGGCAGCAGCAGCACTGAGAAAGGTTTTGGAGGGATTGGAACTGGTGGAGTTATGGCATGCAGCTCATGGGAAAGAACAGAGGTATTCTTACTTTTCGGTGTTGTATGGCTCTCACTCCCGCCTTGATTATATTTTATGGTAATTTAGGACCTGGCAGGTGGGGAGGAGCTAGCCCAGGTGCTATCCGCAGATTGAAAGGATATGATTTTGCTGTCAAACTTTGAGAACCGCAGATGTGATGTACGGATCAATGGGGAACGGGATATGGCAGGGAAGCTATTGGCCTGTCTGATACATAGGGAGCAGCCAAGGCATACTATTATTCAAAACCACAGGGAGGCCGGGGAGCTGACCTGTACCCAGCAGGGGATTATCAACATTTTTCAGAGATTCTACAAGAAATTATACCCAAATGAGGGAACATACTCTCCGGAGGAGGCAGACACACTGCTGGAATTAGTTCAGTTGCCTATCTTGGCAGCGGATCTTAGGGAAGGAATGGCGGAACCGATAGAGGGGGCGGACATACTGGAGGCATTGCAATCTATGGCGAAGGGTAGATCTATGGGAAGTGACAGCTTTCCTGTTGAACCTTACAGTGAGTGTGCATATCTGGTGATCCCTAGGTTTAAGAGGGTGTATGATGAGGCATTTGAGACCGCGTTCCTGCCAGCCTCAATGAGGGAGGCAGTCACAACAGTGTTATTGAGGAGGGGAAATATCCACTTGTCCGTGTGTCTTATCATCCCATCTCATTACTAAATTTGGACGCAAACCTTTTGGGTATGATCCAAGCTATTAGGCTGTCGGGCGTGGCTCTGATAATAGTACATTCAGATCAGTGCCGATTTATTGGAGGCTGTAATACTGTGATGAATATCTGTCACCTGCATCATGTGATGGACCAGGTTTAGCACTCAGAGGCACAAATGGCACTGGCCTCCTTTGACGCAATGAAAGCGTTTGATTCTCTGGAATGAGACTGGGGATTATTATAGTGTTGGGGGCCTGTTGATTTGGGGCTAATATCTGCCGCTGGCTGAGTCTTCCATACAATAAGCCGGTAGCAGTGGTGAGGACTAATGATTGGGTGTCATGGCAGTGGACGCTGAGCAGGGGTACATGGCAGGGATGCCCGGTCTTGCCAATTCTGTAATCCATGACATTGGAACCACTGATGCAGTTCCTGAGACGGGAGATCGGTGCAGCAGGGATTTGAGCATGAGGGATATGGCATATAGTTGTGTTATATGCAGATGATCTGATGTTGTATGTGGGGAACCCGCAGGATAACAGGCCCATGTTGCTTGAGATTCTGGGGAACTTCTGGAGGCTGTCAGGATTCCGGATTAATAAAGAAAAATCTATTTTATTTCCATTGGGAGGACTCAGAAACAGGCATTTAGCTTGCCTCCCATATTGGGGGATACGTTGGGAGTGGGAGTCATTCCGGTACCTGGGAATACAAATCTTTCATAATATGGAGGGCATAGTTGTATACAACACAGGAAGGGAACTCAAAGGGAAAGGGGACTCCATTTTGTTTTGGAAGAAGCTGCATTGTCACTAATAGGGAGGGTAGCGCTCTGCAAAATGGTGATACTACCAAGACAACTCTATTATTTCACTAATATTCCAGATGTGATCAAGAGGGTGTTCTTCACGATGCTGGATGAAAAAATCAGGGAATTGTTGTGGAATGCACAGAGAAGTAGGGTATTACTAGCGACCCTCTGTCACCCACGGTCGAATTGGGGTCTTAATTTACCTGACTATTAGGCGTATTTTATGGTGGTACAGATCCAGGTGGTGCTGGAGTGGGGGGACTCTGTGGAGGAATTATTGAGGGGATTGGTTGGAAACCTTCCAATGGCTAGATGAGGGATGGAACTGTTGTGGGGCATTATAGGGGGTAAACCGAAGACAAACGTGTTTCAGACGTATGGGCAGTGTGGCAGAAGTATCTCGGGAAGATTCATGTTGCAAGGCTATATAGTGCGGACGTGCCATGGAGTGCAGACCTGAAATTACGCCCGATCATTAGGATGGTAGGCATTCAACGGTTACGGGAGAAAGGATGCCAGACAGTAGGGAACCTGTTTGAGGGTGGAAAACTGATGACGTTTGCTGAATGGAGCGTGCAATATGGGATTTCAAAGGAAAAGTTTTTAACATATGAGGCGGTGACTAAACGGTTAGCTGCTATATGGAAGGAGATACCTGAAGAACCAGGCGTGAGTCTGCTGATCCAGGTGCTGACTTATCAGGTTGGAGGTGGGGCCAAAATATCCTGCAGTTACCAGACTGTGAGGAGCAAAGTAGCCCTGGAAGAGCTAGCGGTGAATAGTAAGTGGGAAAAGGATGGGGACTGCCAGATATCTGAGAAGGAGTGGATGATAATTTGGGAACAGGTTCGTAAGGTCTCAAGGAATGCCCGGTTTGAGCTAATTCTGTTTAATATACTGCACAGAGTTTATGTGACCCCGAACAATCTCCATGCTATGTAAAACACCTTTAGCTAGGACTGCCCTCCCTGTTGGACGGGACGGTGGGACACTAGCATATGATCTGGGATTGTTTGGTTATTGCACGCTATTGGCAAGCAGCTATATCAAAGATCAATGTGTAATTGGGCTCCAGTTTCAAAGGCGATCCAAAGGTGTGCTTATGGGGCAAGATGTCAGGGGGGAAGCAACACAGATCGTGAAAATCGACTGACCCCATTTTTGTTGATACTTGCTAAATGGTGGATAGCCATTGCCTGGAAGAGGCCCCAGGGGCCTACAGTAGAACAATGGCCGGTGGATGTTAGTAGATGGGAGATGGCTGAATTGGAGATATTGCAGAAACAATAACAACAACAACCGTGAGCAGGAGGAAGGGGTGGCAGTAGACAAATGTTAAATGAGTTGAGTTCCTCTGCAGATTTAAACCCCCATGATGGAGGAAAAGGGGTGGAAATTAGGAGCTATGGGGAAGAGAAGCAATTGGTTATGTACTGTAATTGTCTGATTATTGTCACTATCTACTGTGTATATGGTTTTGGAGGTTTGTAGACAAGGGGTACTCCGAATGAATAAATGCACGGGGAGAGAAATAGGGAAGGGGAGGCAGAGGAATGGGCGGCTGTGGGAGGGGAGAGGAGAGATGTTGCTGTTTGTTTTTTCATGCAAAAGGATCAATAAAAAAAGATTGTTTAAACAAGTAGTGGTCACTCCATACCATTGGTGTAACTGGTGCAGATGTGCATAGTCCTTCCCTGCAGACAATTGCATCCAGGGTGTGTCTGGCATTGTGGGTGTATCCATTCACTGTTTGCTTGAATTGCAAAGTATCCAGTGTTCTGCGTTGAGAGTCGTGAAGATACAGGAGACCTCCGTCCCCAAGTGCCGCACAGGGAGAACCACTTATCACTCCCTGTGCAACCCTTGAGGCCACAGGTGGAGAAGATCCGAAGCCGGAACCGAAGTACTAGGAACCCCAAGGCAGCTGTGAAAGAAGGCAATGATTACAATCCAAGCAAGCAGGGTACAACAAGTATTCAAACAGAGAACAATCGGGGTCTTACCGGGGACTTGATGGAGAGGACGTTGAACCTGAAAGGGAGGACGGTTCCAGGACTCACACAGGCAAGGGACCGGATAGGACCAGTTGTAGTTCGCCAGTCTCCACCTGGAGAACGTTCCACCACTTGGGAGGTGAGACCCACGTTGCAGCGAGGCGATCTGGGATATCCAAGAGGAGTCCGTTGAGTAGAAGAGATGGGTCTGAAGCCAGGAAGAGTCGTCCGAATAAATGGAAGAACAAGAGGAGGATCCAGAGGGAGTCTGTGATTCAGTCCGAGGTCAACGAGCCGTGTTGAGCAGAGGAGCCGGAGTCGCCGCAGCCAAACGTGATCCAAAGGAAGTCCAAAAAGCAAGAGCGAGGTTTCAAGAAGCCGGGTAAGTAACACACGAGAAGGTTCGCCAGACAGGGTCTCCAAGGAAATCAGCTGTGAAGCGTGGAGTACAGGTACTGACCAGTTTAAATACCGTTTACTTCCTGGTCACGTGACAATGACTGGAGCCACGTGACCGTGAACCCAGGGCACATGACCGTATGTACGAGTCACGTGACCGGGCCAACACAGTACGAGAGTTCGAGCGGCTGCCTAATCTCCATGGCAACTGCCAATGGAGAAACGGCCGCAAGCGCGACTGAATGGTGTACGGCGATTGTTTCGCCAGCGCGCGAGCCACACCGGGTTGCCTGCGTGAGTTCTGGGAGACAGGTGGAGGAGAGTGTGCGCCGGGTGACGGGACATGGCCGGAGGTACGAACCGAAGACATGACAGAGCCCCCCCCAAAGGCCCACGACCCCGTGGGCACGAAGGATGCTCCCGATGGAACCGAGCAACCAGCCGGGGGGCCTGGACATCTGAGGCAGAGACCCAGGAACGCTCCTCCGGACCATAACCCAACCAGTCGACCAGGTACTGCAGGCGACCCCTAAGAAAACGGGACCCCAGAATGCCCGAGACCTCGAAAACATCAGGTACCCCCAGGAAAACAGGGGCAGGAGAGGGACGAAGACGGGTCGAGGAGGGACAGGGCTTGAGGAGGGAGGTATGGAACACAGGATGAACCCGCCAAGAGGAAGGGAGAACCAGACGATAGGCCACCGGGTTGATGACCCGGGAAATAACATAAGGACCCACGAAACGGGGCAACAGCTTGCGACAGCCCTTTAAGTGGAGATGACGGGAGGACAACCAAACCCGAGAACCAACGGGATACAAGGGCGCCATGGTACGCCTAGCGTCCGAGGAGGCCTTCATGGAAGACTGCGCCTCCTGCAGATGAACGAGGACCTGGGCATGGAGGGACGTCATATCCCGAATGCAGGCCGCGGCGGCAGGGTTCTCGGAGGGTGAAATGTCAGGGACAGGGAGGAATCGGGGATGCTGACCATACATGGCATAGAACGGAGAAAAACCCGTGGAAGAGTGTGTAGCGTTGTTGTAGGCAAACTCAGCATAACGGATGTTCTGCAACCAGGTCGTCTGCTGCTGCAGCATCAAACAACGCAGATATTGCTCCATGGACTGATTTGTTCTTTCCGTCTGACCATCGGTTTCAGGGTGGTAAGCGGAGGAGAACCGTGCATCGATACCTAGCAGAGCGGTCAAGGCTCGCCAGAAACGGGAAGTAAACTGAGAACCACGATCGGACACCAGGACAGAAGGAAGGCCGTATAGGCAGAAAACGGAATCAAAGAAAAGTTTGGCCAAGGCAGGGGCAGAAGGGACACCACGACAAGGGACAAAACGAGCCATTTTGGTGAAGACATCGACCACAACCCACACGGTGTCATACCCCTGAATCCTGGGTAAATCGGTCACGAAGTCCATGCTCAGGGTGTGCCAGGGCTTTGGTGGCATGGGTAGCGGGCGCAATAGTCCCAACGGGCGACCCCTACGATGTTTGCCCTGAGCACAAACTGAGCACGAGTCGATGTAACAGCCCACATCCCGTCTCATGGAGGGCCACCAACACCAGCGTTTTAAGAGATCCAAGGTGCGAGCCTGGCCTGGGTGACCATTGACCGGGGCATCATGTGACCACTCCAGGGCTAGGTTTCTGGTGTCAGTGGTAGGGAGAACTAGACGGTCCTGTACATACGGTAGACCGTTGTGAAAGGAGGGATCCCATTCTGACAAAAGATCGGGGTGTTTTTTGACCCAAGAGCGAATCTCCTCGAGTAGTGGTAGAGGAGGAGTACAAGCGCAAATAACATGCCCCCGGGGCAAGAGTGTGTCAGGAAATACTGGCAACGAAACCCCCCCAGGGGAGCGAGACAAAGCGTCTGCTTTACTATGCTCAGAGCCAGAGCGATGTTTAATCTGAAAGTCAAAAGCGGCGAAGAACAGGTGCCATCTGACCTGTCTACTGTTTACGCATTTCAGGGCTGCCAGGTCTTGCAAGTTTCTGTGGTCGGTGTATACCATGACCTTATGTTTGGCCCCCAACAGGTGATGACGCCAGGTACGAAAGGCGTCCATCACGGCCAGTAACTCTTTTTCTGTTACGGTATAGTGGGTTTCTGCGGTGTTAAACTTGCGTGAATGAAAGGCTACAGGATGAAGCCGACCTGTTGTGGGACAGGCTTGTGATAGAATTGCCCCTAAAGCGAAGGAAGAGGCGTCAGCCTCAACAACGTACGGCTGGTCAGGGTCGGGGTGCTGGAGCACAGGGGCAGTGGTGAAGGCATTCTTCAGAGCGTCAAAGGCCTGTTGGTGCATCTCCTCCCAATTGAACGGAACAAGAGGACTGGTAAGGGAAGTGAGAGGAGACACAAGAGAAGAAAACCCAGAGATAAAACGCCGATAGAAATTGGCGAAACCCAAGAAAGATTGCAAGGATTTTAGGGTTTTTGGTGTTGGCCATTCGAGGACCGCCCGTACTTTGGTGTGATTCATGGCCAGACCACCAGGTGTAATGTTGAACCCCAAAAACTCTACATTAGTTACATGGAACAAGCATTTTTCGGGTTTCACAAACAATGAGTGGTGACGCAGCCGGGACAGCACTTCTCGTACATGTTGAACATGTTCTTTCAGTGTGTGAGAATAAATGAGTATATCATCTAGATATACCACCACAAACATGTCCAAGATGCCCGAGAAGATGTCATTCATGAAATGCTGAAAGGTGGCCGGGGCGTTGCATAGACCGAAGGGCATGACTGTATACTCGTAAAGGCCATACCGCGTACAGAAGGCGGTCTTCCACTCGTCTCCCTTTCGGATGCGGACGAGATTATAGGCCCCCCGCAAATCCAACTTGGTATACATGGAGGCATGGGTTAGCCGGTCTAGAAGAGGAGAGATGAGTGGAATCGGGTACCGGTTCTTAACAGTGATGGCATTGAGCCGACGATAATCCACACAGGGGCGAAGGTCGCCCTCTTTTTTGGGCACGAAAAATATGGGGCTAGCTGCAGAAGATTTAGACGGTCGTATGTGACCCAGGCGCAGCGCTTTATCGATGTATTCTTTAAGGGTCAGATCCTCCGACATGGATAAAGAATAGATGCGGCCCGAGGGTACTACAGCCCCGGGAACCAAGTCAATTGGGCAATCATATGGGCGGTGAGGAGGGAGTACTTCGGAGGAGCCCTGATCGAATAGCATACTGTAATCCCGATAAACTACAGGAATGTGATTGGTGACTAAACCCACTATGTGTGAGCCAGGGGGAATCACGTCGCCCAGTATTGATAGTTGGGCAACCGCACCAAGAGCCTCTGCTGGGGTGCCTGTCCCTGTGTCTGCAGGTAAACAGAAGTTCTGACAGAGCTCGGATTCGAAATAAATCCGACCCGTTCCCCAATCGATATGCGGGTTGTGTTCCCGTAACCATGGTATGCCTATAATGATACCAAACTGGGGCATGGATATTAGATCGAAGTGGAGGGTTTCTTTATGGGTCGATTGGATGGTCAGGACGAGGGGAGCTGTCTGTTGCTTGATGGGACCAGAAACAAGCTCAGTCCCGTCGACTGCTTGAACCGGTTCGGGTCGGTGTTTGTTGATCAAAGGGAGTTTTAGTGTTTGGGCTAGGGTGATATCGATATAGTTCCCGGAGGCCCCGGAATCGATGGTGATCTGCACGGGATGAGTGATACCAGGGGCAGGCTGTATGGTGGCTTCTACCTGAATGGGCCTGATTCGACCAAACGATGGAGTGTGACTCGGGGAAGGGCATGGAGAACTCGATCCTACCCCCGTATCTAGGATCGAGCTGGACGAAAAATCCGGTTTCTTGGATTTGAGTTTTCGAGGACACTCCTTGACTAGATGCCCCCCCAATCCACAGTAAAAGCAGGCGTTCTCGGCCCTTCTGCGCTCCCTCTCCCTTGAGGTGATGGGACTCCTAACACCCCCTATTTGCATGGGCTCGCTGGTGGGCTCAGAGTAAGATGATGAGACGGCAGAGCTGGCAGACTGGGAGAACCCGGCCTCAGCCCTGCGTTCAGAGCGCCGTGCGTCCACTTGGAGTGCCAAATCCACCAGGGCCGGGAACTGAACCGGTAGGGACGGTATCATGGCCAGAGCGTCCTTCATAGGGATGCTTAGCCCTCTATAGAATACAACTGATTTCTTGCTTTCGGGCCATGAGGTCTCAGTTGCTAGTTGATTGAATCGTGTGATGTACTCAATGAGGGAGCTCTTACCCTGCGACAAATCCAATAATTCTAGATCATGGGATTGCGCTTTGTATCTGGTGTCGAACACCCTGGACATTTCTGATATTAACTGGTCGAAATCATAGAGGGCAGGATGATTGTTTTCTAACAGCGGGTTTGCCCAAGCAGCAGCCGTGCCGGCTAGGTGAGATAGAGTGAATGCCGCCTTGGTGGTGGGGTCAGGAAAAGCAAGGGGCCGACACAAAAAGTGCAATTTACACTGGTTAAGGAAGGTTCTGAACTTCCTCGGGTCCCCATGGAACTTTTCTGGGGCAGCCAGAGGAAAGGGAGAGGGTAGGACCACCGGAACAGGAGCCGAGGGAGCCGGGAGTGGGTGTGCAAGGGGTACAGAAGCAGGAGTGGCGTCACCCAGCTCTGGGTCTGCGGGTAGGGGATGCTGGGCACTCTGTAATAGGTCGAGACGCTGATGGACTGCTGCATTAGCAGCCACCATGTCCGCCCGTAGTACCGTAAGTGCTTGGATGACAGCAGCCAGGGGGTCTTCAGCGGCGCCCTCCATATCTCACACGACTAGGCTTCACAGTCTGTTCTGCGTTGAGAGTCGTGAAGATATAGGAGACCTCCGTCCCCAAGTGCCGCACAGGGAGAACCACTTATCACTCCCTGTGCAACCCTTGAGGCCACAGGTGGAGAAGATCCGAAGCCGGAACCGAAGTACTAGGAACCCCAAGGCAGCTGTGAAAGAAGGCAATGATTACAATCCAAGCAAGCAGGGTACAACAAGTATTCAAACAGAGAACAATCGGGGTCTTACCGGGGACTTGATGGAGAGGACGTTGAACCTGAAAGGGAGGACCTTTCCAGGACTCACACAGGCAAGGGACCGGATAGGACCAGTTGTAGTTCGCCAGTCTCCACCTGGAGAACGTTCCACCACTTGGGAGGTGAGACCCACGTTGCAGCGAGGCGATCTGGGATATCCAAGAGGAGTCCGTTGAGTAGAAGAGATGGGTCTGAAGCCAGGAAGAGCCGTCCGAATAAATGGAAGAACAAGAGGAGGATCCAGAGGGAGTCCGTGATTCAGTCCGAGGTCAACGAGCCGTGTTGAGCAGAGGGGCCGGAGTCGCCGCAGCCAAACGTGATCCAGAGGAAGTCCAAAAAGCAAGAGCTAGGTTTCAAGAAGCGGGGTAAGTAACACACGAGAAGGTTCGCCAGACAGGGTCTCCAAGGAAATCAGCTGTGAAGCGTGGAGTACAGGTACTGACCAGTTTAAATACCGTTTACTTCCTGGTCACGTGACAATGACTGGAGCCACGTGACCGTGAACCCGGGGCACATGACCGTATGTACGAGTCACGTGACCGGGCCAACACAGTACGAGAGTTCGAGCGGCTGCCTAATCTCCATGGCAACTGCCAATGGAGAAACGGCCGCAAGCGCGACTGAATGGTGTACGGCGATTGTTTCGCCAGCGCGCGAGCCACACCGGGTTGCCTGCGTGAGTTCTGGAAGACAGGTGGAGGAGAGTGTGCGCCGGGTGACGGGACATGGCCGGAGGTACGAACCGAAGACATGACATCCAGGAGTGCGCAGAGTGAGTTGGCTGTGGATTTGTTTCCTTTTTCCATCCAGATGTTGAAGTCTACCAGTATGACTAGGTTGTCGTGGTAGGTTGATAAAATGGCAGTCACGTCCGCTAATGTTGTTGCAAAGTTGGGGTTGTAAGAAGGTGGTCTGTTGATCAGAAGGAATACTTGGAGGAATACTATGTTGGTTTGGTCATTGTCTTCTACCTTTATGATGAGGGATTCACAACCTTCTACGTCATTTGTGATGAGTTAAGATGCTCAGATGTGATCTTTGTGTATGATTGTTGGTGTGTTTTAATTTAAAATTGTCCAGAATGTTTTTGTTTGCGATGGCTTTGTAGTTGTCCGATAACCAGGTTTCTGTAAGAAAGAGCACATCTGTGCCTCCTTTGCTTAGAAGGTCTTGGATTGACATTGAGTGTTTTGCCATGGATCTAACATTGAGAAGGGTGCAGTGCAGTTTGTTTAATTTTCTTTTCAGGTTATTGTTTGTATTGTTGGTTCGATGTGTTGTTGGGTTTCCATCGCTGGTTGTTCTCTCCTGGTTGAGCCTGTTGGGATGTGTGGTTCTTTGGTGATCGGTTTCTTCGTCGACTAGACTGATAAGGTGGAGCAGTTTGGGTTTTCGTATTATTTTATGTTGTCTGTTCTGGTTTCTTTGACTTTATTGTGGTGAGGCATGGTGTTTGGATTGTGGATTGTATTCCTTTGATTAGGTGACCTATTTGGATTGGTGTGTTTCCTAGTCCTTGAGGTTCAGTCTTTGCTGTTTTGTTGTTAGTTGTTGCTTGTAGTTAGTGAGGTTGTGGATTGTTGAGCCCAAAGGTTGTAGACCCTTGCAGCTTGGTCGTTTATTGCTCTTTCCTTTCTTGCTCCGATGTGTTTTATTTTTTTGATCTGGGGATCCTTTGGGTGATGTTATAGAGAGAGAATGGGTTGTGAGGCTAGATAACCATTGATGTGGTAAAGATGGATGACCCCTATGGGTTAGACAGCAAAGTGGCTGGCCAGCACAGGGATGGGGGCACAGCCGGAAGGCTGGGGACAAACTGGATGAACAACGAATATTGCTGGTCGGATTCTCTTCACTCTCTTGGTCCTGTACATTGGTGAGGGGACTTTAGTGATTTGAATAATTTCTCGGGAGGTCCACCAGGAGTCCACCAAAGGTTTAGATGGATTTGGACTTCAGAAGGCCATGTACCACACTCAAACTCTAGGTTGCAGGGTAATGGTGGTTTGCTGTCCAGCAAGGTTGTAGCATGTTGCCGGATGGCCAAAATGCAGGTCCTCTTGAGACTAGTAGATCTCACCAGCCTTTGCGTTCGGTACCCCAGGTTGATTGGAACGAAGCGTTGCATTAGGCACCGGTTACAAAGCAGGTTCCACTGTCACTGGAAATTGCTACAAAAGTCTGCTCTTCATCTTCCTCCTTGAATACAGCTCCAGTGGACAATTTGTCAGCAGCTTTTAAAGGATAGTTCCAGGACTTTTTTTTTATTGTCCCTACGGTTCGGCCATGTGTTTTTAAGCATAACTCGGTAGATCGTAGAAAACTTTCCTATGGACCTTACCCGACTTTTCGTCCATTAACGCACTTGAAATCAGCCGCCATTTTCTGATAATCCTATCATTTCCCCCCATCGCCCTGGCTCACCTGCTTTTGCGGCACTAAATCAAATCCCCCGCCCCTGAGCCTGACATCAGCAGACGCGTACCGCCCATTTCCCAACGCCAAAGTTTCGTGTCAACAATCGCTGCGCCTCAGCTAATGAAGTGTCGCCATGGAAATGGCAGGACGCCTCTTTCCTCAATAAGTATAAACACACCGTTTCACAACACACAGCAGCAGATTTTCAATTCCATTACTCTCTCTGTGTTACTTTGAGTATTCTGTGACTCGTTTCTGTGCTCTGGTCAGCTACCTTCGCCGCTTCTAGGCCTTGTGAACACCTGTACCATCTCTGTAAATTATTTTACTTTCTTTACCACACAATGGCTACAATAATGCCGTATATGTACGAGCCCGAGTACACCGAGCAAGAACTACTGGAAAGGCAAGCACGCGAAAACGATGGGGATTCGGACGGCAGTTGGGAGGACCAGTCAACGGATGAAGAGCCTGGACCATGTCGCATGGACGGCGTCTCCACCTGGTGCACGTGCAATCGGTGCGAGCTAATGCCAACTGAGGAGGAGAACTGCTGCTGCCGTGAAAATTACGGGTGCTTGGCCTACATTTCGGAAGGCGAGCCAAGTCCGCAATGCATCACCGAGCTGCCAGAGTTCAGGGAAGCCTGCCTCTCACGGACCGTGTTGAGGATGATGATGGTGGTTATGCACGAACTTCGCGGCACTGTTCGTCCGCGTAATCCGAGTAACGAGTAAGTATACTCTGGTTTTGATGTCAGTGATGCCACTACTATGTCATGGTCGTCTCCCACATATAAAATTACATCTACATATTATTCGAATGCATGTAAATTGGTTCCATATTGTGCATTTTCTAGATAGAATTTTTTTCAAAGCAGAATGACATTTTTTACCTGAATCGACAGTGATAAGAAAGTTTTGTCATTTTAATACAGTTTGCATCTTTCATTTTCACAGGTG
Organism: Ambystoma mexicanum; assembly: GCF_040938575.1. Classification (NCBI taxonomy): domain Eukaryota; kingdom Metazoa; phylum Chordata; class Amphibia; order Caudata; family Ambystomatidae; genus Ambystoma; species Ambystoma mexicanum. The sequence goes on from NC_090937.1 coordinate 453,841,570, forward strand.
GTACAGGCTGGTGGCCTATCGTTGCTTCACTTGGTGGCTTCACGGGAGGCTCGGACACCGCGTTCGGAGAGTAATACCTGCCTGTGCGGTACTTGCCATTAGACAACATTTCCCCAGCGACAGTGGACAATACCACGGATTTTCCCTGGATGTGCTGCAACCGGAACTTTACAATGTGTAATGTTTATTATTTATGTTCAATTGAAATTAAGATCTAAAATAAAACCCAACATATATTTTAACAATGGTTGTTTTGATTTTTTAAATGAATCTAGTGTGTCTCCATTGAATAGTCTTCCTGTGCCTTGTCTTGTCACACCACATGTCTCCGGCCAGCATCCTCCCTCACGCTGGCCGCCCACCTTCAATCCACATAACCGTTGAACCCATATGCAGCAGACATACATATGTTATTTTGCGGGTTGGCATCAAGCCTCCCGCCCTTGCCTCCTCCCCCAAAAATACTTGCCACACCACTTTGTTCAAGCGTTGGCAATAAAAGGAAGGCCGTTGGATTTTATTGATACAAAACATGGTTATAGGTAAATAATCAATATGGTTGATCATAATAAATCATCCTTTTGGGCACCGGGTACAGAGATGACCCCCTCTGGCCCGTGCCGCCTTGCCACCACAGGCCAGCCTGCTGCTGACTAACTGCCTAGGCATCCAGGGTCTCCAGGGTGAACTGCACCCATATATTCTCCTGGGAGGGTGAGGTGTTTATAAACTCACCCCCCTACCTTCCATGTACTAGATCCTGCAGCCTGCCTCTTACATGCAGTTAGATGGCCTTTCCTTGGTGAGGCCCTGCGGCAAACGAGTCTTGTCTGCACGACCACCGCCCCAATCCACCCCCCGCCCTATCAAAGGCAGTTCGCACCGGGGTACTTGTGCTGCCAAGTGGAGCTGTCAGGGAGCGATAAAGGCCAAGAGGTGCCAAAGACCATGTACACTTCAAAGTGGTCTATAGAGCATGGGTTGTTGTTCCCATGTCTACCTCCAGACCCCGTGTCTCCTGCCAAGCATCCCCCCTCACGCTGGGCGGCCCCCTGCAAACCGCATAATGCCACGACATATACACGTCATTCATTCACAAACACACCCCTGTTTCGAATTATTTATAACCCACTTCATATTTCTAATGTGAACTTCTTTGCGCTTTGCTAGTCAACCCGTGAAGGTGCTGGTTATCTGCTCTTCGTCTCTGTGAACTTCCGTGACCACTTCGAGGAAACTCGTCAGTTTGCAACCTGTGAACTGCTCCCTGTTCTACGACAAGAAACCACTCTGATCCCTGCATCTAACTGTTTGTTCGTCAAGGTAAGGCCATGTACCATAATCATTTTGCGTCCAATTTCTTTTCGTTCAAGACAGTACATGCAAGTAACTAGTCACATGTTCTGAGTTTAGTCAAATTATTTTTCTATTTTTTTAAAGTTATTCAAATACTTATCCGCATGTGAATAACGTGTATAGTTCCAAGAACCAAAACGAACCTTGCATTGAACCTTTTATGTGTCATTTAATTTTTTAACACATTGGTATTCATAGAGAATTGTTGATCTTTACTTTTCAGAACTTTCCACAATGCCTGCCTGTTCCATTGGCGGTTGCCCTTCGAAGACCCATAATAAATCTGAAGGTACTATAATGCATGTTTTCCCTAAGACAATAGATCAGATAAGAGAATGGGTCCGATATTGCGGATATCCACCGTCTGAGCTTGAAAGTAGAGTCCTAGAAGTCTTTGCGGACAAGAGGGGTGATCGATACCGCATCTGCAGCAGGCACTTTAGCTCAGACATGTACTCCACATCATTGCTAATAAAGAAGAACACACCGCGAGCGAGGCGAAAATTGCTCTCAACCGCTATTCCCACTCTATTCGTCCACATCCCTCCACTGGTGAGTCAAGTTTACGTATTTATCTCTCGGCCTTGCGGTAGTGTGTAGCATTAGCTAACAATAATTTCCCCATTTATGTATCCACTCAATATGAAGGCGGAAGATTCTCCATCCGTGTCGTTATTGCAGTCATCAGCCACTTCAAGCGCCTATCGGGTAATCTTACTTGGCTATTCTGCCACTGACTTGTTTTAGGCATGTAAATCAATAGTTTTAATTTATCGTGTAATTATTTTACCTAATGGTACACCCTTGTACTCGTCCTCTAGTCTTTGTTTTCAGTTATAATTATTGTTATCCAAAATAATGCAAGTACTGTCTTTCAGGGAGATGCTGAGGAGTCCAACGTATTGACGACAACCGTTGATGTCACTCAGATGCTCGAGGTACGTTTCCGGACAGTTCCATCGATGGAGATCATCAGATCTTGCATTCTTGTAGCGTGATTGTTACACACAATGTTTCTTTCGTTTTTAGCCATTGATATGTCCTTCTGTCGTCGCCCTCCTATGTGTCTTCTTTTTTCAATATTGTGTTCATTACTAATGAAAGTCCTATGTTTCAGGGAGTCGATGGAGCATTAGTCCAAGAAGAAGGGGGAGCATGCAGTTACGGGTCGGCGCAACAGCTTGCAGAAGTGTGCACCGCAGTTACATCGTCCCTTGATGTTCTTATGCATTTCGAGGTATGGATACTGACAGTTCGATCAAGCGAAATCATATGACGTGATTACATCCGCTATACTTCCTTCTTTATTAACGCAAGTACTATGTTTCAGGGAGATGACGGAGCTTCTTCTACAAGAACATCACCCCTAGTAGTTGATGCAGATCTCTGGGTGGTGACACTTCCAACGATCGAGCAAATCGAATCATATTTACATATCCATTATTTATTTTAGACAACTGATCATTTGTGCAGGTCTATTTAGATGAGCCGTTGACGCCTGCACAAAGTTTATGTTCTTTTTAACAAAATAGAAAACCATACTAATGCAATTACTGTGTTTCAGGGAGTTACTGAAGCATCATCTTCAATAATATCATCAATGGAAGTCTATGAGGAGCCCGAGGTATGGATCTTGACAGTTCCATCTAACTAGATCAACAATGCGTGAATAATTGTCGTTTGAATGTTCTACACAAAGCGTTCATTCGTGTTTTGCTATTGAGATGTACGTGGGTATTGGTCCCCAAGTACATTTTGTGTTTTCGATATTATTATACATACTAATGAAAGTTCTATGTTTCAGGGAGTCGATGGAGCGTCAGTGCGTGATGGATGTGCTTATCATGAAAATATAGTCGTTGCAGCGCAAGAGGAAGTGGAGACATGCACACACGAGTCGGAGCAACAGCGTCCTGATGTTGAAGTTCGAGGCAAGAGATTTTCAAAGAAAAGAAAGCAAAGAAGGTTAGTGTCCTGGTCACTATATTATGTTGTTTTTCACTGTTAATAGTTCAATACTGTAAGTTGTGTTTAAACTGAACATCCCTTTTCCAATCTGTCCTCCAGTTGCGAGTGGGTGTACGAACTAGATCTACACAGACAGTGAAGCGAACGAGAGATGTTACTTGTCAAACCTTTTGGCAGGGACTTGAGACTGGAGATGCATCGTGCCAATGGGAAGAATATGAAGTGATTGACAACGGAGCTAAACCACATCCAGCCATTGATAGTGAATGTCCTCCTGGTAGTTCGGATGCAGTCGGAGATCAATTCACAGAATCCACACCCGCAAAAACTAAGACCGCGAGAAAGTTGAAGAAATTGTTTTATTCACCCATCGCCGGAGAAGGAACAGATGTTGCAATGGAAGAGAATGAAGTGGACGACAATGAAACACCATCAATATCACTGAACATAGCAGAAGACGATATCAGAGATTCTACCTTTCATGTGAGTGACATGTCCTCAACGTTACAGGCCGAACCAGCTGGGATGCAGAGTGACAGTATAAGGAAAGAGGCCAAATTCATTGTATTCGATAGTTGTTTGATTGATATTATTATTCGGATGAAATGTGGGCATTCGGTTGGTGGGGAAGTATGTGGGGAGCCATTGATTAATGTGACTCGTGCAATTCGAGGCACTAACCTTAAAATACATGCCACCTGTACAAAATATCATCCTTTCTCATGGTCTGCACAACCCATGCTGGGGCAACTGCCAGCAGGCAATCTACTTTGTGCAGCGGCTGCACTTTTTAGTGGTTCAAGTTTTAAAAAGTTAGAGTCTTTCTTTCAGTTTGTGGGAATCCATTTCATTGCGAAAACTCAGTTCTACAAATACCAAACCGATTATCTATTTCCAGCCATTAGCGAAGCTTGGAGAATGGAAAAAATGTCTATTGATAGTACATTCGCGGGCAAACGGTTCAGGCTAGCCGGTGATGGACAGTGCGACAGCCCAGGATTTTCAGCCAAGTACTCCACCTACCACTTTCAGGACATGCAAAGTAAGAAAATTGTGAGTTCGGTGGTCGTGCAGGTGTCACAAAGTACATCCTCAGTGGCCATGGAGAAAGTTGGCTTTGTAGCATCATTGCAAGAACTACAATCGCGGGGAATGGTGATCGACCTGATAGCCACGGACAGACACGTTTCAATGTCCAAGACAATGAGAGAAGAGTACAAAAATATAAATCACCAATTTGACGTTTGGCATCTTGCAAAAACAATCAATAAAAAAATGGCAGCTGCAGGTAAAAAAAAAGATATGCAAGGTATTTCACAGTGGTCCAAGTCAATCAGCAACCATCTTTGGTGGAGCTCAAAAACATGTGGAGGGTCGTTGGAAATTCTACTGGAAAAATGGCGGTCAGTAATGCTACACTGTAGCAACGTTCACCGCTGGACCACAAACCAACATTTCCACAATTGTGAACATGGCCATTTGTCCACAGAGGAGGCACGGAAGAAGAAGTGGTTGATTCCTTCATCACCCACTCACAAAGCCATTGAAAAGATTGTATTTGATAAAACTATAACAAGAGATTTGAGGGGACTCACGGAATTCTGCCACACAGGAGATTTGGAGGTGTTCCACAATATGTGCCTAAAGTACAGGCCAAAACGATTGCATTTTGGCATGGAGGGCATGATAAATCGGACTCTTCTAGCGGTCTTGGCACATAACCATAATGTTGGCCGTCAACAAAGTAGGACGACCAGAACTTTAGGGACACTTCGCTACAATAAGGCCTTCACTAAAAGAAGTAAACAATGGGTTATCAAACCAGTGTTTGAGGATATGCAATATGACTTTATTGAGAGACTTATTGTTGATGTCCTAGATAGGCACATACATGGAGTTGTGAACGAACCTGTGCAGGGGACAACTGCATTGCCACCCAACATTGCCTCTGTTCCATGTCCACCTAAAGAAGAGCTCATTGAGAAATACACATCACGGTTTAAATGATTGTAATTTGATTGTCTGTTCTCTCGAGTCTCCTCATGTCGCAGGCCCATTGAATATGTGTAGCTATGTATTGTGTAAATAAAAGTGATTGCTCTGTGAGTCCTGTGAGATGGCCTTACACTGAATGTAGCTAACTAGGAATGTATGCTCGTTCAAAGTGAAGGTCAGCTGCTTTGATTTTTTCTCGGGTGCCGGAATGGCCCACGACTCAGTATAAGGTTCTATTGTTATTTGACCTTGACAGGCCGGGACCATCCCAAAAGACTTCTTTTTGGGGGTGTGTGGCAATAACGTAAGAAATGATAATGAATATAATTTCAGAAACGAAAGCCATTTAATGTTCGTTCATTAGAAGAAATAACGTCGGCATAGAAGGAGTGGTATTTCGGGGCTGCCCTACGCACAGACACAATGGAAAATGCAAATATAATGTAAGTAACTCTTTAGATGAGTTTATACCGCTATTTAATTACTATACAGTAGCTTTAAAGACGGGTTAAGTTGTACTTGTTCGTTCTATGTGGCATATTGTTTTGTACCGCGCACTATCTTGAGGAGAACCATCTCCTTTTACGGAAGCACCTCAAAATCTTCCTCTTTGCTTCTGCTTTCTCTCTCCCTCTCCCCTGCTACAACAGGTCCACTGTCTGCGACCTCGGTCCTGGGCCCTTCCACTCTCCACCTGCACTGCCTCCCTGTCAACCCCTGCACTGGGGGACTGTCTCAGTATCCTACAGCCCCCCCTTGACGTATAATACCCAGTTGCACTGTCCTAGCTATGAAATAATTTCCCGACCTAATATATAAAATGAATAATTTTAATAAAGATCTGATGGTGAGACTAATTTCATTTTTTATGTTTTTAAAACAGGTACATCCTTCATTATTGTATGTGTCACGAGTACCAGACACCGGCGGATGGCTTTTTCAACCGCCAGTTGCTTCTCCGCGTGAACAACGTTACCACCCTGACCATTTTATGGGACGATCGCCAAGTACAAGTATGCCCTTAAGCGGTACTAATGGCTAGATGCAACATACAGACCGTTGTGGTGGCCTAGTGCCTCGTTGTTGGAACAGCCATGCGATTATCAGTGCGACCGAAGAGCTTATTTTATCGTAAACCAACACCCTGTGTACTGCACACGAACATCGCTTGCCTCAAGACGAACTATTTTGGATCGAGAGCAAAGAAAAATGCAAATCGCTGAATATTCTCTAAACATTTGATGTCCAATAAATGTTCTTTGCCAAATGTACAATCTTGCCGTTTGCTTTTAAACCACAGTTTCATATTCCGAATTGTGGCGCTGTATTGTGAGATGATCTAAGACCCTGTGTACAGCAAAGGAACATCGCGTGCCTCAAAACGAACTTTTTGGAACGTGAGCAAATAAAAATGAAAATCGCTGAATATTCTCAAAACATTTGATGTCAAATAAATGTACTTTACCAAATTTACAATCTTGCGGTTTAATTTAAAAGTACAGTTTCATATTCCCAATTGTGGCGCGCTGTGTTGTGTGAGCTCATCTGTGTTGATTTCCGGGTTCTGTGTGGAGTCGCGTAGAAGACGCCTGGGTGCGTTTGCCTACGCAGCTCAGTCACGTCACGGATAGAGGCGGGGAATATGAATGTTTTGATAAAGTCTGTTCAGGGGCGGGGGATTTGATTTAGTGCCGCAAAAGCAGGTGAGCCAGGGCGATGGGGGGAAATGATAGGATTATCAGAAAATGGCGGCTGATTTCGAGTGCGTTAATGGACGAAAAGTCGGGTAAGGTCCATAGGAAAGTTTTCTACGATCTACCGAGTTATGCTTAAAAACACATGGCCGAACCGTAGGGACAATAAAAAAAAAGTCCCGGAACTATCCTTTAAGTTCAGAGTATTTAACAGGAACTACAGCACAACTTCTGCAATATCTCCCTGCAGTCTACAGAAAGGGGTGGTCTGGTTGTCTAATCAGGAGAGCCAACCCCACCGTTGAGACTGGGTTCCTTTCAGGCAAGGTGAAAGACAAATGGAGGCAAAGTGTTGGACTCCTCCCTCCCTTCCTGCCTTCTCAGACACTCTGGAGCCTGGGCGTGGAATATAAAGGATTCCTGCTGAAGACAAATCGTCCGTAAAGGTCATTCCTACCTATAATGGCAGGGGAAGACCTCAGAAACTACAAGCAAATGAGAAATGGCAAAAAAGAAGGATCCTGCCATTTTATTAAAATGGTGGCCCTTCTATGAATCACCAAGGCTGATTTAACCACCTGCGAGTAACAAGACTAAAAAATCACTAAGGTAAAACCACTGCCAGCAGCCATTCAAGTAAACTTGCAGTTGTAATAAAAATGATACAGGTAAGTAAGCATCCCCCAGCACTCCACATAAGGTGGAGTGTGCTGGTTCACTCTATACTCAATGCAAAGATCTCTGCTAATCGGATTGCAATGAGGTTTCTTCTTGAAGACGCCACAATGTGCAAGCTTGGCCATGTCTATATTGCCCACACTAGCGAGTTAGGTTTTAGGCACTAAATGGACAAAATCTCACCCCCATTTGATCTTTGTATATGTGTCTGTGATTGGGCATTTTTCCAGTCACTGTGGTGCCCCTCAGCGTGTGATGTCTGATATCTGTCCTATGTGTGGTAGCACAAGAGAAACAGTGCCACACTTTTTTCTGTTCTGTGAAAAGTCAAAGAGGCTGAGACTTCTCTTCTTTAAGTAGGTCCTTAAAGACTCTGGAATTCGCACAGTTAATCAGGCAATGGTGTTTTTAACCTATTCTCTCCCAATGTGATATTTGCAACAGCTCGATACAGTCAAAGGGTGTGGCTGATGAGGAAGAAATTTCGGGCCACCAACTAGGATAATGGTGATTTTCCTTTGTTTGTATGCGCCAAGCCTGCGAGCATCGCTGTCCTTGTTTTAATAATTTGAGGAAGGCTCAGACCATTGCAATGTATTGCTTTTAACTTATTCTTTTTTTCTTTTACTGAATCTAAAAGTTTGTTTTTATTGATTATGGGTTTTGGAATGTTTTCTGACACATGTCGAAATAAACTATTATTGTAAATGGGTATGAAAATCCGTCATTACCCCTTGGGAACAGTAGTTCACACAAGTACATTAAAGAGAAATTAACAGGGAAGCCCAAAGGGGCAACCTGCCTAAGCCCAAAAGTTATAGGAAACTATAACTCTACCATACAATATGGAGAGACATAGAAAGGTCACCCATAAAAACAGTAAAAGACTAGGTGAGAGGGGAAAAAGATTTCCTTTCACCTAGGGACAAGGTAAAAAAAATCACCAAGTCCAAGCAAAAAGTTCTGGGGTTGACACGTCAGTAAGATTTATCACAAATATGATACATATAATATGGACATATTCATGCAAACCCTGATTGACCAAGATCAGACAGGCTATATAGCAAATAGGTCGACGGGCGACAACAATAGGAAAATAAACCTACTCATCAATAGAGCACTAGGGCAAGGAACAGACGCTGATACTGACACTGGTTGCTGAAAAAGCCTTCAACAAGGGACGGGGGACTGGATGGATGTTTGGCATGCTGTAAAACCAATATATATATATATATATATATATGTGTTTGTTTTTTAAACATCCTGTAAGTGGAGGCCTTATCCCCACTTGCAATAGCAGTAACATACCTGACAGAATTACTGGAGGTGTTCATTCTGCCTGTTCCCAATAGAGTGCAGTGGGTCTCCATGATGAGAAATAACCAAACCTCTAATTGAGGCAGTAAATTGCCATTACCTCACGTGGTAACACTAATACATTTTGGCAGCACCACTAAACTTATTACGAAGACCCAAAAGGAACTTTCTACTTCTATGCAGGCTATTGATAATGAAACTTCCCACGTTGATGGGGCTATCTCTCAGCAGCAGCAGCCTTCTCACCTCATGCAGTCAGCACATAGTAGTGCATTTGATGCTATCAGGCATAGCCGAAAGAGAGTGGAAGAAAGTGCCAATTGAAAGTTCTTGTCAGAAAAGAGGAGGCAGGACATAATTCATCTCAGGCTGCTGTGGCAAGCCTTTGGGTATTCCGGTGCATCTCAAGCAGGTTACCCTGGCAAGAAACCCCGGGAAATGATTTCAAGCAGGAACTCAGACCAGCCGAAGGATACGTCCATAGAAAACAATTCTGCAAACAAAAGCTCTTTAAACAAATCTGGCAGAATAACAGAATAACATTGTCTGTCTTCTATATATATCCTAGGGCAGCAGAAAGCAGCACGAGCTCCACAGATGGTTGCATCATGAAATGTGTTTTGGATAATGTGGAGGGGGGCGGGGGGTCTTAAAAAATGTGTATTCGTATTTTATTGTATTTATGGAGCGCCATACACCTAAGCACTTTAACAAAATAGAGAAACAACGATACAAATCATACGCAAAACAGTCAAATGAGGAGCTCAGTAGGATAGCAGATGATCATTAAAGTGAGGGGGAAAGTGAAGATAAGAGGGCAGAGAATAAAGAGGATGGGGAAGTGTATTTCAGTGCTTAGGGGAAAGAAGGGATAAGCAGTGGAAAACGAGATTAAGCACAGAGGGACTGTAGGCAGGTACAAGAAAAAAGGGACTGAGAACTATGGGAGCTGGTCAGGGAGTAGAAGGAAATCAGAGAGGAAAAATGGGGGGAGCCATACCACACAAACATTTAAACACAATCCAGAAAAAATGAAAGAGCAGACGCAATTCAAAGGAAAGCCACCAGAGACACATTAGCATAAGAGAGATAGAACAAAAAGAAGATGAATAGATGAGTTATAGATGGAACGAAGTGGTGCCAGCTGGAAAGCAGGCAGACAGAGAAGACTAGAGGAATAGAAGAAGAGTCGAAAAAAATAGAGATAAGGCAAGAGTTTTGTCAGCCTGAAAAGAAAGACATGGGGGTGCTTTCCAGATGTGTGGTTCTTGCTCCTCAATTCCGGATGGTTAAATTAGCTGAAAAATGCAAACATGCCTGATTACTCTATCGCAGCAATCACATCATTGCATACTACTGAGAGTGATAACATTACCATATACTTCTCTACTCCATTGCCTTTGTCATATCACATTCACACTTTCAAAACTGCACAAGTTGGGGTAACATGTATTAGGGTTATTAGCAGGCTCAACTCACCAATACCTCGCAGAAACATATGAATGACTGTCACTGAGCAACTCACTTCTCCAGCACTCCCTCGAATGGATGCAATTTGGTAGCTCTCATGGATGAAGATCTGAGGGAGCATGGAGTTGGAGAGTTGCAGGAGCAGTTGCACAGAGGGACCTGTGGGGTTGGAGAAAGAGGGAAGGGCACCAATAAGTAACTGTGATTTCCCAGAAGCCTCTTACCTTCCTGACTCTCAGCAGATGTTCTAGTGAGTGATTCCACTGAAATGAGGCAGAGTTGATGACGACCAAGGGGAGAAGTTGTTACGGTTGTATACAACAATATTAATTAAAATCAGATTTCTCCATTAATAACAGATAAACAATGCACAATAATATACATACATCAATATAGCACGTCTGTATACATCTAAATATAATAATATTACGAATCCTCAATAATATAAATACAGCCATGTTAAAACTCAAACAAACCTAAATACAGTCATCTTGTAAATCCAGGTAAGTCTCAATCACCATAGAAGTTCTCCAACAAATTCATATAGAATGTAAACCAAACCCAAATCGTTGGAGAAAGAAGGGGGGCAATTAGTAAATGGGATTTCCCAGAGGCACCATTTTGCCTCACTGACTCTCAGTGGAGGGTCTAGTGGGTGACTCCATTGGCATAAGACAGAGTCGATGATGACAAAGAGGAGAAGTTGGTAGGGTAGTCCAGGACAGAGTGCTGTGAAAAATGAATGAGAGTTACAACAGAGACATAATCACTGAGGATGAGGTGCAAGTGAAAGAAAGATGGAGTATGGGAATGATCAAGCATAATGTCCTGATGAATAGGCACAAATAGCACTGGAAGGCATGAGTCATGCTGCAGCAGTCCATTATAGACATACTGTCCTAACAGCTGTGTTATGTCAAGACACCATCGGGCTCATGATGGTAAAGATGAGCAGAACACTGACTGGAAGGCATGAGGTATGCTGGAGGCTTGCTTTTATAGACAGGCCAATGTAGCAGGTGTGTCATGTCACGAAAACCATCTGGCTCATGATGGTAAAGATGAGCAGAGTTAATTATTGTGGTGCATTCCCCGAGCATCTACCACCCTTGTAGCCATTGAACACAGATGAGTTGAGACCGATTGACCAACAAAGAACTGGGTTTTGCTGGATGGTGATACAACTGTGAAAGAGACCTTATGAGCCTGAGTGTCTTAATAGGTGGATTGTGTTCCCAAGATGTGTTCTGAGGCCATTGTTGCTTTAAGTTAACCAGATATTCAAGTGTCCACCATCATAAGCGGGAACCTACGATAATCTGTCTCTCAGGGGTGAATGTGTCCATGAGGGTTAAGTTGCAGTTGCTATTCTGCTGGTTGTAGGGAAAAAACAGGTTTAAAGAGGGAAACATGAAAGATAGGGTAGATATGCCAATGCTTGGGAGTTAAAGTTTGGCAGCCATAGGGTGATCAACTTTCAGGATTCTGATGGGGCTGACAAATCTGGGATTTAGCTTGCACTAACACTGGGGAATTTGATTGATCTTGATGGACAGCCAGACTTGATCACAAGCCGTGCAAATGGGATCTGGTGGATTTTTGCAATTGACTAGTCATGTACATGTGTCTTTTGCCCACTGCAAGGTATCAGGAGCAGTTTGTGTTGATACACCATATATTTGCTAATTTCTTGCACATGTATTTATGGCAGCCCATTTAACAATGGAAAGGTGCCATGCCTATGTACATATGATTTGATTGTACGTGAGCTAAGTAGCATGAGTTTGGTCCATTTGTATTGAGCCTGCGGGATGTAATTGTGCTAATGTTGGTTTATGTTTAGGCTTACATATTCTGCTTGACAGTCGGTATGCAGGTGGAACACCATGGAGAGGTGGACTTGGATCCGAATATTGCAACCAAAGGGTGGCAGAATTTGGCAGAAAACAGAGAGCCATGATGAATATCCACTAGGAACGGTTAATCATGAAGGCAGACAATGGGTCATGTTAATGGGTGTTTTAGGTTCTCAGGCGAGGGTAGAATATTCTGTGGGATGAAGTGTCCCATCATGGAATGTTTGTCAGTCGCAGCCCAGGAAATTGAATTCTTTCATGAAGGGGTAAATCTTTGATGAAATCCATAGTGATTTTACCCCACTGCCTTTCTGGGAGTTTAAAAGGCTTTTGGACACTGGCAGGGGTTACCAAATCTCCTTTTGATGTACACCGATAGTAGATTCACAAACTTACGTTTCCATGGATAACTAGTAGATGTGCCCATGAGGAATCTTCTGGTCCATTACCAAATATATCAGGCAATCATAAGCTTGATTTGGGCTTTGTAGCTTACATCAGTGAGAAAGCATGCTCAAAAAAGCACTTCTTTTAAACCAATATGTTGAATCCCTTGGACAGACCCTTAGCAAACACAGCATACATTTCCATCAATGTGCAGATGGCACACAAATATACTTCCAAATGTCATCCCCTTGACAACTGCACACCCTCAAAACCCATCATCAACTGGATGGCCACCCACTTCCTCAAACTCAACCCTTCCAAAACATAATACCTCCTCCTCATCCCCGCAAGGCACAAACCGGACCTCACCCTGTTGATCCAGGAACTTGCCACGGCCAACCCACACAATCCCTCTCCACTTCTGTTAAATCCCTCAGGTTCACAATCAACTCCCACCTTTCCGTCACACACCACATAGCCACTGTCACCAAAATATGCAATCTACAAATACACTTCCTATGCAAAATCAGACATATCATTCCTCCTGATGACTTCTGCACCACAGTCCAAGCACTGGTTCTCTCTAAGCTGGACTATGGAGATGCTCTTCTCATTGGACTCCCCAACAACACCCTTGCACCCCTGCAATCCATACAAACCGGTGCAGCCAGACTCATCCTCCACCTTCCCAAACATTTACACATCACCCCCACCCTTGCCCAGCTCCACTGGCTCCCCATACCCCAGAGAATTGCCTTCAAAGGACTCTGCATTGCATTCAAAGCCATCTACCACACAACTCCATCTTACCTTCATGACAAACTCAAACCCATCCCCACACAAACACCAGACAAACCAGCGAATACCTTCTACACATTCCACTCTGAAAACTCACATTCACACAAAAACAAGCATTTAGCCATTGGAAACAGAAGGCATGGAACATCCTACTTCTCCACATATGCACTGCATCCGCCATCACCACATTCAGAAAAAGCCTAAAAACATGCCTGTTTCCCCACACATAACCCTGCCCTCCTCCACTGTTATCACATGTCTATTCTAATCTTCCTATCCTTTCCGGAAAACATTTTGTAACTTTTTTTTTCAACTCCCACCTTTTCAATATGTGAACAATGTAAGGCACTTCAAGAGCATTTGGGCTATCGCTAAACAAAAATCTATGTATATAAAACAAAGTCATGTTTGTTTGTGGATTTGTGGGATTGTATGTGCAATTCTTGGAGATGTAACTCTTCATGAACGATGAGGTTTGGTGTCATGAATTTTGCATGGCATATTCTTCATTTCATTGCTAATTTAATGCAACTATTTATGGCTCGATGGGTTATCCCGTTCGTGAGATAATTAATGTTTTTGGTTTTTCTGCTTTGTTTTTCAGCATTACATTTTGTGGTGTTACATCGCCATCTACAGGTCATTTGCAGAAAGTGCTCAGCATCGCGCATTGAAGCTGAAACATGATCAACACCTGATTAATTTCTATCACAACATTTTGTAAATGACAGGTACTTCACCCTCATGACATCAAATGGAATTTTCCTACAATTTGAAGATGACATAGTTGAATCAGTTGATTTGAATCAGGTTCCATGGTTAACAAAAATAGTTATTTCATCTGTATTCTCTCCTTTCATTAATGCTTTAATCACACAAATACATTTTTACAGAAATGCTACAAACAAAAGAGCAGCATTTAATCCCACCTGAATAAAAACAAAACATCGAAAGCTGAAACATGATCAATATTCTGAAGAAGGTAGATCTCAAGACCATGAAGCTGACAGAATTCAACGTGCTTTCAGACAGAACAATGAAAGTGCTCAACCTGAAGCAATACTTAATAGTAAGAGAATTTGTGCTGCTAAAAAACAAAGCAATAAAACTGCTGGAGAAACTGAAACACGACTTACTGTTAACAGAATTAGTGCTGTTAAACAACAAAGGAATGAGACTGCTGAAGAAATTTAAGTGAACTTATTGATCTGAGAATTCATGCTGCCAAAAAACAGTGAAACTGCTGAAAAAACTGAAGTGAGATTTACCGATCTGAGATTAAAAAATCTGAGAATTGAAATACTGGGATAAGCTAGTTCTTACAAAAAAAAGTAAAATATACAATACTATCAGATATTCATGTACCACACAGACAGTTAATGGAGAGTCACAGCAGCATCGGCTCAATCAAGATAAGAAACAGTTTGGTCCACAGAGAGCATTCTTCAGCAGGAAAATATAGATGGGCGCAACAGTAGTTAAAAAGAAACAATAGGTCAAGCTTACTATAAGTAAACCCAGTGACCATGTTGATTCCTGAGGTTTGGGAAGCACATACACAAAAGACGTGTCTTTCTTCATTCCAGTCAAAAGAATGAAGGCTTCAAGGTGAGATATAAATAAGAACTTTATTAAGATAACATGGAGTGTTTTTCGCTCACCTGGCTCCCACAGGGGAGTCGAGCGGAACTGGACAGCCACGGTCTCCACCAACGTGATGCGTAGTTGTCACGCCACTCCGAAGGCGGTGGTCCTTGTGGCATCGATGGACCTTAGGACGGCGGGTGTCAGCCATTTTTACTAGCAAGATGGCCGCTGCAACTAGGGATGCGGGTCTAGCCTCTGCACGCCTCGTTATCCAGGAAGTACCGTCTCCCTACCCGAGTGTAGGTATATCTGTTCCTGTGATCAGCACACGAATGCGTTGCTACTCCGCTACAACAACGCTACGTAAGTTCGCATCTAGGTAATCCTGATACGTCTTGCTAATCACTAACCCTTCGGCATTCTAAACATTCCTACCCTGTCTCAATTTCGGTGCATTCCTCACCGCTTCTCTGTCTCCCGATTCCACGGATTCCATCTCTTTCTCACCTAAGTTTGCCCGTCGGTTCCGTTCCGGAGCGCGGTAAGCTTCATTCAGGACTCTCAGAGAACCGGCATATTGATTTCCCGTTTCTCTACCTTTTCCGACTCACTATTCCATCTTCCTTCTCATAGCTACAGGCATATTCTACACCGGTATTGCAACCGCCCGCGCAAAACCCTGCACTACCGAAACAACTCCCAGCTCCGCCCTTCTTGCCTCTCAGGTAAAGATTCCCCTGTGGCTTTCCCCTATTCTATCTAGTTCTCTTACTAGTTCTAATCACAACCTTTCCTTACTATCGTAGAGGTTCTCTGAAGTTTCTGACTGGCACCTTTTCCCGCACATCGTTCCTGTTTAAGGGTAATCTACATTCCTAACCTCTTACATTTCCATATTTCACTTACCTGCTTATACTTACCAGTTTCTTTCTCTTTCAAGACGAACGTTCTCCAGACTTCACCTGAATCTCCGCTGCATTGAAGACATCTTTCCCGCAACCTTCGACACAGGGTTTTCTTCCCCAGAGGGTTTCCCTAGGATCTCTTCTCCTATCTGGTTTTCTAGGTGAGGGAAGAGGTACCTGGGAGGCTTTCACATTCATCTCCCCGTTTGGAACAAGGAGATTCTTCCCCTGCTGGAAGGTGCCAGTAACAGGATAGGAAGAGAGGTAACGGTGAGTCTTTGGGGTAACCTGCCAGCAGTTAAAGTTTGTAATTATTATTGTGACTATCATCATTTTTGACAGTAGTGCAGAGATGACTGACTGGACTGGCCCACCTAGCTTTGTCTGCTTGACCCGTAGAAGTAGTCTCCTAAAGACAGGGAAAGGGAATTAGCCACCCGTGGATTTGAGTGTTAACACCCCACTGCGTCCCACTTATCACTTCTGACATTCCCTTTCACAAAGCTCACCTTATAGTTTTGTATGATGAGCTCTCCATCCTACGAAGAATGCAGGGGCGCGTTGATGGCCAGTTACTTCACTGGCTTGAGGATATTGGAAGAGTTCTGGACAAATCTTGGCTCCAAACCTCTGGGTGAAAGGCTGTAAGTGTATAGTTCTAATGAGTTCACAATGTCCGATTAATCACTCTTGTCCAATTCCTTGTTTCTTTTGCAGCTTAGACCCAAAAGATGATCGTCTTGTGGCAGCTGAAAGCGTTCAGGTAAGAGTCTGTGTTTTGTAACACTGTCCGGTAAATGATGCCAAGGTTTAACTCGCTGCTTTCTCTTTTCTTGCAGGTGCAGCGTAGGAAGATTTGCCATGCTGGTGGATAATACCTCCTGCAGTAAATCAGGTAAGGATATGGTGGCAAGAGATTGTCCTTGTTTATTCCCTTGGCTCACCTTGTTGTTTTCTTGTCCCCCTTAGGTGCTGGAATGCGGCAACCAGGTGATGGAGACAGCACCGGATCGTAGAGATGCTGCGAGGAACGGTGAGTATGGTGCGGCGCTGCTGCTGGCGATGCGACGTGTTTAAAATGAAGTCTGTTTCTGGTTCGAAGATGCGCTGAATCCGAAATCAGGTAAGAAATCCAGTAAAGTTCTTGTTCTAACCTTTCTTCTTCTTTCCCTTCTTTCTAGGCGCTCTGGACTCAAGGTGGGCGTGGCAGGATGCTGGATGCTGACTGCAGACACGGTGAGCGTTACGTTGCTGGATGCAGAATAACGCGAAGCATGTGCTGCTCTTCGGGCGTGGTTTAAATAGCCTTCAAAGTAGTCCCAGGTAAGTATTCCTCACAGCCACACCCGTGTAACAAAATAGTCCCTAAGATAAAATAGTCCCTTCAAGCCTCACATGGGCTTGGATGCTTGGATCCCTTGCAGCATGGTCTGCATCAGGTAAGTTTTAACATATGAGCCTGGCACCTATGGCACCAGGACTGATGTCCCATATGAGCCTGGCGCCATAGGCGCCAGGACTGTACCCAGATAGCCCCTAACAGGGGTTGCTGGGTTTGCTCCAGGTAACATGATGCCTGCTTACGGGGTTGATGGACTTGGTCCGGATGCCCAGGGGTAGGCATCATGACAGATTGGGGGAGAGAGGTGGCCAATGCGAGCAAAGCTGTTGATCCTCTGAGTCGCCGCAACTGTCCCACATAGAATGTTTGGTGGCTAGCGTGGGTCTCATCACTAACCTCAGTGTGGATTCCTGTATGATACCCTGTTGAACTAGCCATACACGAGCCTGACAGGATCCCACATCTAATGTTCAACCACTACTCTGTCTCATTTGTCCTGATGAAGGCCACCCGATTACAAGCACACTAGTCCAGCTACCAGTGGCCAAAACACTCCTTGTGTCGACATCCTTCTCCCCAGTAATTAATGTCAACACTTGCACTATTTTTTGTTGTTTAAATCAACTTGTCCTCTCTAAAACAGATCCCACAACGTTGATGGGACCCTTTTTACTGTATGCTTGTCTTACACAAAATGTATTGACAACGCATTTTGATTTTTTGTGACAATTGTACAGTTTACACCTTTTTTTCGCCCTGTTCAACACTGATTTGTCATTTCATGAATGTATCTAACTACCTATATCTGAGAAAACTAAAATTGATTTTCAAAATAACTGCAAAGTTATATGTTGTATGTGTTTTTTAAGACTCACTGAATTATACAGGTGGGGTATTTGGTCGCGGGGTCACCCTGATCAATTGTGTCTTTATAACTTGTTGTACCTGGGTAGGTCAGGGTTTTGCCAGGAGCCCTATAGACTACATTCCTGTGCAATCCGCCTGTTTTTAATACATACTAAAAGGATGCACATTCTGTAGGAATCCATTGAGAATGTCATGTCCCATTAGTAAAGGCCATGTGAAAACTACACTATTGGCAAAACAGAATACAAACTATAATGAAAAAACCTAATTTCATCTATTTTTAATCATTGCATTTACACTCCCTTTTGAAGTGTGGACAATTGGATGGAGAAGATTCAACAGCATGTACGTGCTGATGTTCCCTTGCATGAAATGACCACTTTTTTTTAAAACTGACTGCTATCTTCTATGACAGATTTGGGCTTTGTGATGTGGAGAAAGCTGGAAGAACAGTTGACTTAGGGAATGATCTCCATAAACAGTCTTACGTTCCTCGCCTTGGCACGCAGGAGCCTGAGCACCAATTTCAGAATTGCTGGAGGACCTGAAATTTTCATCTAGGAGCCAAACAGGGAGCAACAAGTGGCAAAGGGGAGTTTAGCCAGCTGATGCAAAAGACGATTGGTGTCGCCAATGTAGCCAATGTTTTGGAACTTTATAGCAAGGATTGGTCTGATGTCTGGTCACTCCAGGCACGGCTTAAGTGCACGGCCAGCACGTGCAATTACAAAGTAAAAGAACTGTAGGTGGCATCATTCACCTTTTATGCTGTGATGCTGCTAACTGGATAAATCAGACGCGTGCTTGAGGGATTGCAAAGGAACCCTTCCCTACTGCATATCTGGTAGCAGTGTATTTTGGTGAGAGGTGTGACCTCCTACGATCAGTGCAAATGGTGTCTCCCAAATTCCAGAAGAACTGCAATAGCCGGTCCTCGTGCTGCATGGTGAGGGAACGCGGCTTACACTCTAACATGGGAACACTAATAATCCACCATATCCACCCTGACAGTGCATATTGCACCATGTCACTCTCTCCAAGGGATGTAATATGGAAACGTATTAGTGCTTCAAGTGTAATTAGCACTAGAGCGAAAATTGCCCTAGTGCAAAAAACATATTCCATGGATACATTTATGCACCAGGGCAATATTTGCTGTAGGCCTTGTCCTTTTCCCTGGTGCAAACATTGATTGAAAGAATGTTTTTTTTTAGTATTTTTTATTTACAGTTAGCCAGTTTTTGTTCACTGCTAATTGCCTGTGCACAGGTGCACATTTTCTCTAACGTGGCCCTACTTTTTTGTTCAAGAGATGTCATTGTTGTCCTTTGCTGCCAAGTCCTCCAATCAGAGCCAAACTTGCTGTTTCCTACGATAATTTACACCCTATGCTTTTTTTTCTAGCCCTTATATATTGCACATTTGCTGTGCAAATACATTTGCTGTGCAAGTACCAGTTATATGCATGTTGGATGCACGTTAAAGCTGCATTAATACTTGCACAACGGCTATCACTGAGAAGAAGACGGAAATATATGGATCAGATGATGGAGAAGGGGGAACTGATGAGAAGATATTGCAATATGCAGATGTGATTAATGACACTTGTGTTGTCACTTATTTGTACTAAGAAAAGGATTTGTAATACAGTGTTACAAAATGCATTCCTCAATTGACTTTTTGAAATAGAAATAAAGCATACTGCCCAGGATAGTTGATATCTGTCCAACAATCAAAATTGAATAATTCTGCCACTGGACTAAAATTGTGTTCTATCAAAAGCATAATGTTGATCGTAATAAATATTATTGGTGGTAGTACGGAAACTTTTCACCAGTGCAAGTGCAATTAGTACTATGGCAAACATTTCAAAAAAGGTAGCAGGCACTCCTCTCCAGAAAAAAACATGGCATGATAACCTGTTCTGAGATGAGAGTTTGCAGCACACGCTTTTTTGCTCACTGTACCTTTCACAGATGGGAAATATCCATTTGCATATCAGTCTTTGTCCAGCCCACATGGGCAGTCCAGCACCAAAATGCTATGGCAATTCCTCTCTGAACAAGAGTACAAACAGAAACCCCATACACGTGTTTCAGCCTTGTTGGGCCTCATCAGTGAGGTGGAGCTGTGCCTCTCTGAGCACAGTGAGCAGGGAGTCCACGTCTGGTTGCCCCCAGGTAACTTAGGGTGACCAACCCCAAGTTCTTTGCAATGTTCTGAG
This sequence comes from Ambystoma mexicanum, assembly GCF_040938575.1. Classification (NCBI taxonomy): domain Eukaryota; kingdom Metazoa; phylum Chordata; class Amphibia; order Caudata; family Ambystomatidae; genus Ambystoma; species Ambystoma mexicanum. The sequence continues at coordinate 453,862,014 of NC_090937.1, forward strand.
ATGAGAGTTTGCAGCACACGCTTTTTGCTCACTGTACCTTTCACAGATGGGAAATAACTATTTGCATATCAGTCTTTGTCCCGCCCACATGGGCAGTTCAGCACCTAAATGCTATGGCAATTCCTTTCTGAACAAGATTAACAACAGCAACCCCATACACATGTTTCAGCCTTGTTGGGCCTCATCAGTGAGGTGGAGCTGTCCCACTCGGAGCACAGTGAGCAGGGAGTCCACGTCTGGTTGCCCCCAGATAACTTAGGGTGACCCACCCCAAGTTCCTTGCCAATATTTCAAAAAAGGTAGTAGGCGCTCTTCTCCAGAAAGAACACTGCTTGATAACCTGTTCTGAGATGAGAGTTTGCAGCACACACTTTTTGCTCACTGTACCTTTCACAGATGGGAAATATCCATTTGCATATCAGTCTTTGTCCCGCCCACATGGGCAGTCCAGCACCGAAATGCTATGGCAATTCCTCTCTGAACAAGAGTACCAACAGCAAACCCATACACGTGTTTCAGTCTTGTTGGGCCTCATCAGTGAGGTGGAGCTGTGCCTCTCTGAGCACAGTGAGCAGGGAGTCCACGTCTGGTTGCCCCCACGTAGGTTAGGGTGACCAACCCCAAGTTACTTGCAAATATTTCAAAAAAGGTAGCAGGTGCTCTTCTCCACAAATTACCCTTGTACAAAAAATAATTCTTTGAATGACTTTTTCACAAGGACTTTATAGCCTCAGTACGAGTTCAGCGGTGCAGTAAAAAAGTGGCTTCAATCCCGTTCCCACCACTTTTTTGACTGCACTACTGAAATGGGAGTTCTGGAGGCAAAGTGAAGGATTCATCGCCAGCCAAAAGCTGGATGTAAATCTTCCACTTTTCCTCAAAAAATCAGTGGCTATACGGTGGCGTAATTACCGCTCGCAGTAAATCCACCCAAATTGTCCTGGAGTCCTAAGGACGCCAGAAATGGGTAATTACACGTCCCTACCATCACTCATAATCCCATGGTAAGTAACTGCACTGAGTGATGGTAATGGCAAGCGATTCTGGTGGTCATTTGGCACATTTATCACCAAATTACCGCCAAACTCAAAATCTGGTGGTCCTGGTACAGATATTCATTGAGCAAATCTTTTTTTCAATTTAGGGCAATAGTTGCCCTTCTGCAAACTGCGTTTGCACCGGTGCAAAGTTTCTGTAATCGAATGTTTTAGCAGACCGACAGCAGAAGTCTGCTGGAAAATGACTCGTGGTCAAACACTGACCGCGGGATCTATGCAAACCGTAAAGTAAAAGAGCAAACGTGGCCGGAAATCACGCTGACGCACCGTGTGGCAAAGAGCTCTGTACAAATCATGACCTTTCAGAGAACAGTAGCCGAGGGCCAGGAAGGTGATTAATTTCAACCAACACCATAGTTTTATTATTGTAAAATAAAACACATGTGTCTCTATATAGTGCTCTCATGCCCGTGGGCCTGGCCCACACTATACACAACCGCATAAATAAATAATTAAATGAATCACACCATGGATGGCGAAAAACGATTCGACATAGCCAAGCAGCAGCTGAGAAGTATGTTTCTTTAATACCCAAGTCATTATGGATATTTTACTGGATACGTCATAGCCATAGGCCATCTATCTTGCACCTTCCCCTGGCTGGAGCTCACCTAGATGTACGCGTGAATGTGAAACTTCAGTGCTGTAATGTCAAAGCACAGTCCATGGAAAGTGCATTTTTCACATGTAACTTGCCACCGGATTTATCAAGGTGCACGTTATGAAGACACGTGAGGCTAAAAAGGAGCGAAGTACTGTACTTGAGAGTAAAATGTGGACATATCACTCTTTGTTCTCACTGTAAAGGTAATTTCATTGGCATACATTGCCACTGTTTTGCCCGCAAAGCATCCCAGAGATGGACTTTGCCATTCGCTGCCAGCCTCTCATTGAAGCAGGAGCCTCTTGCCTGCAACTTCCTTCTCTGTTCACAAGGCACTCTGGTGTCTTGAGCTGAAAGGGGATTCACGTGGCCAGCCTGTCATCATTGCCATAGAGCTGGTGGATGTGAGCAGCAGCCGTGCTTTCGATCCTTCCCAACAATTACCTATTATCAATTTTGCTATTTCCACCCCCCGCCCAATATACATTAATTATGGTTCTCTGTGCGATAAACATATATCCACTGCAAATAGCTTAATGTAGAGTACAAGACTACAGATACAGTACTCAACGCCCATACCCAATTAATTGAACAATATTATTCCTCCGGAGATGATTGGTAATGCATTGTATTTGCCTTCTGGATTTTGCAGTCCTGCATTTATAATGGACACATCAGGAGAACTATTTGTTGCTGGACAAACCTCACTGGAACTAAAGTGCGAGTGTCAATCTGTATTTGCGTAAGGCGTATATTGTAAAGTTAAGGGAAGTCATTTCTACGGACTCCTTCCATCCCTTGGTTGTCTTTCTTTACCCCACCCTGTGGAAGTAGCGCACCCAGATGTTCTGTTGTGTGCCTGCCTCTGACTCCCCTACCCCCAGTAACCATCCTGGATACTTTGCACTTCGGTTACATCCAAAGTGGACAGGAATGGCTCAGGGGCGTCATTTCACCAAAATGCCAGGGGTAGCGGAGGTGACACCACATGACCCTTGACATCTGATGACATCACAGGAAGTGATGTAATTTGACCCAACCCCGAAGTGATATCGCGGGAAGCGATAGAACACGACCTTTCACCCCTTAGAAAGGGAGACCTCAGGGGTCGCAATTGCGACCCCTGGCGACCAGTGGCATAACTTTGCTGAAAATGTTGGGGAGACATGACATTTGAATATAAGGTGCCCCAGCCAAATGGATGGGGACAAAATAGTGTGCCTTGAAAGTTGGGGGGGACAAACACCCCTGTCCCCCCCTAAAATTATGCCCATGCTGGCGACCCCTAAATTATGTCCCTGGAATGGCTCTTCTGCAAGGTGTTGATCCACGCTTTCAAGGTGGGACTGACCACTCCCTACTATACCCTTTCTGCAAAAATGTAATTATTTGCATGATATATGATTTTTATTTATAGTGTATCATATATATGAGATAGAAACGCAGGATTTCTTGATTGTTAAGCGCTATGCATCCCATTCTGTTTTAAACAGTAAATCGTATGTGCTTAACGCCGGATGTGCTGATTTCTACCAATGCTTGTAGGGAGGTGGTGAAGGCAGAGACTGCAAAATGGGCAACTCCCTTCCACATAGTCATGCCACCTTCCAAAAATCGGCCCCGGGGGCAACCATTGTTCTTTTCCTTTTATTTCATGCAAATCTGCCCACCTGTGCACCCAGGTGCAGCTTCTGCCCCTTCCTATTTCTCAATGAATGTCCTCCCTGGCTACAATGGCATGAGTGTGTCTAGCCACAGAGGCATGGCTTATTATGGCCACGTCTCCCCACTGGTCAAATATCAACTTCACCAATGCTCTTGGTTAGTATTGATTTCTTAATTGCACCAAACTCATTGAAATTCATCTGATAACCTTAGCACCAAATCTTGCTGGAAGAATTGGTCAAGGGAAACATTGCATGTGCGTGCTTTGTGAGTAGGCTTTGGAGGAGTAGTTTGTGATAACTCAGACCACATGAATTGTCGGCGGGTCGAGGTCCCAGGAACTACCAAGCCATCAGGAAACTCTTTAAGTTCTCAAATCAGGGACCAAAGGGCCCCCGTGAATGAGGTCAGGCTGCTGCTGCCTTTCCTACAGGGCCCATTATCCTGCCCAATTGTCCGGTTGGGGCCTAGTAGGCTCCCACAGTGCCATGGGTCAAGTGAAGCATTTTTGTTATTTTCATTCCTCTTGTGCTGGAAATCGAGAAAATAAATGTTATTCTTTCTTGGAGTGCTGTGGGTGAGGGGAGTTTGGGAGTACTGTGAGGGGTATATTAGCAATTTGGGTGTGTGGCTGGTTAGTCCCCCAAAAGTGTTCCATGAATGTGTGTCACTAATTCTTTGACGCAGTGACCCTTGAATACTCGTGGTTCATATTTTGGGGGGTTTACCCAAGCTTGCTTGTGAGATTTTCTGTATGTTATATATATATGTAAGCAGCCATTCCATGCCCAATGAAAAAAAGAAAATACAAAAAAGTAGTGCACTGGTAATTGGAGCTGTGGCGTATTTGTGGGGGTTATCCCGGACATGGTGTAGCCATAGTCTTCGGAGAACCTAAAACACATGGCACTCATTTCATTCACTTGTGTCTTAAGAACATCCCTGCAATCCTTTTTCAGTGGGCCATAATCTTAGTTAGACACAATGAGTTTACACTGTAGTGTGATAAATATGAGGGTTATGGGGAATGTAGTACCACTTACCAAATGTTTCTGATGCGCCAATTTCTCATGGTGATACTGCGTAGTCAGAATGGGTATGCAGTTTATATAACGAATAACAAAATAACCCCATTACAACGAACCGAAAATAACTAATTACAAAATAACGAATTTGGAAGAAAACTAAAAAAGGTGTGGGATTGGGAATAGTGGTTTTAGGGGTGGGGAAAAGGTTTTAGGAACAAAACAATGGTGGCCTGGAGGGAGGATCCCCCCTCAAAAACAATGAAAAATGAGTTTGTTGTTTTGGAATTTGTTATTATGATATTTGTTGTAATGGGATTAGTTATGTTGGATTCGTTAAAATCACATGTAACCTTTGGAATGTACATTATTGCAATGATTGGGACAATGGGATGCTTGATGTGAACTTTTGTCCACATACAAGTTGTTCTCTATCCCATCAAGAAGTTTTCAACATAGTTCGTTCAACCGCTTTCTAAAGAGGGGGAATTCATGGGTTTAAGATGATAGGGTTTTATGGAAGGTTTGACAAATTGCGATGCCATGAGGTTGATCTTCCAGCAAACAGATAGCACTTGGAAATGAGTATGTATGGATTCAGGTCGGAGCATGCAATGTTATTTAATTTTCCATTTCAGAATATGTTTTCAAAAGGTGATGATTGTGTTGTTCATTCACTCGCAGGGATGCCTATTGCTCCTGAGGATATTAATTATTACCTGAAAGGTGCAGGTGCAGGATATCATAATAGACACTGATAATCCTGGAATCATGAACATGGGAATATTGGACCATTATCATTTGAAATGAATGCATCAAATGGTTTATGAGGAAGTAGATCTCTCTAATTGATTAACAAAAACATCATTTAATTTGGATTGTATTAGTAGTCCTTTTTCAGACACAGATAAGTGTACACTGAACTGCCCTAATGGGGGTCACATTTGGAATATATAATCGATCAACCCTTATCAGGGGTTGTCTTCAGCTCTCTACGCCTAGAACTCTTATTTGAAATATATCAATGTACTGAAAAGAATGTACGCTGAAGTGCTTGGGGAACCGCAACTGACTCTCCAAATTGGACTTGGGCCAAGTTCACATGGGGCAAAGTGCTATATTACCAAGTTTCTTACTTTTATTTTGTGAATCTCGTTGAACTATGGTGTGACCCTTGTTTGTGTTACTGATCCGTTGACGTCCCTCAAGGCAAACCCATTTTGCGCATGCAAAGTGGGTGTACCTGAAAGAACAGCCTCTCCCTCCTATCAAATTGCAGGTAGCCATTTTTTCACTGCACCTCTCCCAAAAGACCTTTGAGCAGAAATACATTCTAGAAGACCCATATGCTTTCAGACTACATTCACCAAGAATGTCTACTTGAAGAAGCACATACTGCACTTGCAAGTGGCATTTGTACATGTTGCCCTTATTTATCAGCAGTATCGGTCATTTCATTGCCAGATGTTGCACCTATTTTTGTCCCCAATCTATCTCTAAGACATGCTGGACACAGCCTTCTGTGATTCTGTTGATCATTTCACTGCTAGGTGGCTACTTGTCATTTAATGTGGGGTGTAAGACCTTGCAGAGTTGGGCTCTGTCAGAAATGGACTGTGAATATGAGGCGAGTGTGATATAGTGATATAGATGCCCTACAAAGCACGTAGGTCTTCAAAGCAATCTTGTTCCCTGCTACATTTGGGCAACTGAGGTTGTAACCTATAATATATTGGGAACCAGGACTTAAGTCTGGTGACGCCCTCAATCAGCATTAGACCCACTTTCGATCCTCTGCACCAATGTTATTTTGTCCTATACAGTGGACACTACTGAGTGAACTGTACTTTGTTGTTAGTTATTTATTATTTATTATTTTAATGCATTTCCTGCTTTTTTGGTTATGTTTTAGCTTTACTTTACTTTGTTTTTTATAATGCGCCAACTAAACCGAAGGCCTCAGGTCACACAAAAAGACACAGGACAAAAACATAAACAATAAAAATGAAGAGGCAGGAGGCTGACGCAACAAGCGTTAATCTACTCCATTAGTTCAAGAGGAGTGGCTTGATCGATTTCCTGAAACGAGCCCGGCAGGAAATAGATCAACTGAGATGGGTTGCTCATTCCAAGTATGAGCATCCAAAGCTGATTCCGACCAAATTTTTTAAAATGATATCGTGGAACAGTGAGAAGTTTGAATTAATTGGATCAAAGGACCCTCCTGATTTGTGCGAACATCAAATGCTCAGTAAGATAACTGGAGACCGATCCATGTAAGCATTGAAAGTAAAAGTGCAAACTTTGTGATGAATTCTTTGAGATACAGGTCGCCAGTGTAAATTGTACCTTGCCGTGATCACCTATTGCTGCTTCTTAAAACCAGGAACATCTGACTGCTCCGTTTTGAATAACCTGGAGTTTGTTGGTATTCAAAGTAGAGGTACCATCCAGTAGGCTATTACAGTAGTCCAACTTGGAGGATATTACGGCTGAGGCAATGACAGCTCTCAATGGACAAGTCTGGTCGAATTTGCCTGAGTAGATTGTTAAGGTAGGCCCAGGAGGGGATACATCTCTATGAAAGGTCATGTGGGAGTTGAAATACAGTCCCAGAGTCTTCACACGATAAGACACTTTGATGGTTCAACCAGCAATAGAAAAATGACTGTAGAGAGGATCAGGTTTGTTAAGGCTTGGGACAGATCCTACAATCAACAGCTCAATTTTATCATCATTGAGTTTAAATTTTTATTATCACAACAAGTATAGAAGCGGAAACAAGGCTAATGGTGAACAATTTTATCATCATTATAGGCAAGATAATTCTAAGATTGATTGGTGGTTATTAATAGCCAGGGTGTTATGGGTGTGGTCACCATTCAACTCCAGAAGAACCTGGGTGTTATCTGCATAGTTGGTGCAGCAGGCCCCCATGCGGTCAAGCCGATCGAACAAAGGCTTGGTTTAGATGTTAAACAGCATGGGGGAAAGACAAGAGCCTTGAAGGACACCACAGGGAGGATGAGTCGGAGAGGTCTTGAAATCGCCACCCTGGCCCTCCGAGGACCCAGAAAAGATTATCCAGCTTGTAGCATATTTTGAACATCAAAATCTAATACTGTTTTTATTGGTCCGACTGCTGCCACTGTATCAGAAATAAGCTTGGAATACCAATGAATGTGTTCACTGTGTATTGGTACATAATTATTATTTTTTTGTTTTTATTTATTTCCTACTTTTTCTGAGTCAAAATACTGGCCTTACACTTATAAAGTCATGCCAAATGCTACTTTACTCTGTGCGTTTTTAAACAAATCGATTTATTTGGTCTGCTCATTTCCGGCAATCCAATAGGATATAAGCATGGAGCACCAGTAAATGTGCACATAGTAAATGGCATCTTCAACACCTGAGTCATGGAAATGTGTGACTTTCAAAAACACAGGCAATTAGGCGCATCATCCCCATCACACTAGGAGGCATGTGGATTGAAGGTGTATCCGGCAGCTCTCAACGATCGCAGTTCAATTCCCCCTGCAATCATTGACATTTATTTTTCGTGTTGCTCAAGTCAAGTAGTAGGGTTTTTTTAGTCAGATGTAAACATAGTGCTTCGGTCCTGTGACTGTATGTAGAAGAACAGGGCCATTTAGTTAGGCAGCATGTTGGTAGTCGAGGTGAACTGTCTAAGGTGTACAGTAAGTTGCTGTGGAACCTGTTCTATGGTCTGCCCTCCAAGATATAGGGCCTCATTACACGGATGAGGCTAAGGGATTACCAGCACCGGTAAGGGCACCGGTGCCGGTAATCCCTTAGCGCCATACTATGAGGTCCATCAGCGGGTCCATCCTTAACGTGTGGCCAGACCACACGTTAAAGAAGGGACCCGCTGAGGGACTTCAGGGCAAATAACGGTACCGCTGCTAGCGGTACCGTTATTTGCTCCTTCCCCATTCCCATTGAGCCCTATGGGGGCTCAAATGGGAATGGGGAAGGGCCTTGGTGAATGGGGAATTACCGCCCGTCAACCTTGAAATGGGGCGATAATTCCCCCATTCACCAAGGTGGACTCAGTAAAATACTGGCGGCAACCATGGCGCTAATAGCGCCATGGTTACCGCCGTCCGTGTAATGAGACCCATAGTGTGGAGCTGTATACCTTACTCCCAGTGTCACTGTGAAATAGTGAATTTTGGACAAAGCTCCGGAGAGTAGGGGACACATGTGACCTATCCACTCTCCCTCTGGCTGCCTCCCTTTGAGTGTGCCCTTCTGAATGAACCCCAGCCATCACCGACGGGAGCACATTAAGCTCCTTGATTTCCCCAGGTTTCCCGCTCATTTACAGTTGACTGAGGAGAACCTTGAAGTAAAATGCATGATATTCAGGCCCTCGGACAAAGAATACTTTGAAATGGCCTGCACCATATGGCCCAACCTAATTACCAATGGATTCTGCAACCGGAAAGAATATCCATCTTTTAACAGAAACATAGGGCTTCATTACAAGGTTGGCGGTAACCCGCCGCTGTGACTGGTGGGTTGCTGCCAACCCAGTAACACCGAATCCGGCGTCTGACTTCCCAGTGCCACCAGGATATTACAAGTCCCTGGGGTGCGGGAAGTCAGATGCTGGATTTTGTAACTCCCCATTCCCATAGGGTCCCATAGGACTCTATGGGAGTGGAGAGACGGAAGCACTGGCACCGTTGCTAATGGACGGTGCTGGTGCTTCCGTGTCAAGTCTGCCTACTGGGGCCGCTGCGCCCGGCAGGTCAGCGGCCGCGACAGGGAGACTCGTAGTGTGGCGGTCCGGAAACAAGGGTGACCGTAAGCTAACCCGCACCCTTGTTTCTAGACTGCCAAACTTGTAATGAGGCCCATAGGCTTTCCATCAGTGATTTTCCACACATGCACATTTGTAGGGCCCCGAAAAAGGAGCAATCATGGCAGCTGGATCGTTTGAATCCCACCTTCAACAATGCTTGTTTCAATTGGCCTTGTTTTTTAAGTTTCATTTGTTTCTTTTGTTTACCCATTGACCAACCGAAAAAACACATATATATTGTAGTCAATATGGGGTTGAAGTGTTTCTAGGCTTTGGACAGGAATTTTTCGTTATGGCTCGATGGCTGCGAAGATATGTCTGGAAAACGACTATTGATAATTAGAAATAACCCGTCCATGATTGGAAATTCACAGGTTCGGAATCCCCTGACAACCAACACCACTCTTTAGTTCTTTCTCTGCAAATAGTCGCACTTTATAATTACAGAATTACATAATAAAAACGTGCTGCCCAATTGAAATGTGCTCTACTGTTTTGACTGCCTTTTTGTATGTCTTTCATTTGCATTTTGGGTTAGGCACATTGTACGTCTAAATAATCTAAGGGTGTCAAATACAGTAAGGGATCAAATCTTATGTGTGCTCGCAGTAGGAATTAGCCATGTGGCTTTGTTGCTAAAGGTGTTTGTGCACTCGCAGATTAATAGTCTGCCCTTATGTGAGAGTGCTCAGGTTCTAAGCCTCTTAGCAAATGGTGTCCTTTTTATTTGTTCTTACAAACAAAATATTAATAATTAACAGGCATTCATTCCGTTGGCTGTGTTTTCTGGGCTCTTGCTGTTTTTGGGAGTGCGCCTTTGGTTTCATGTTTTGGGCCCCTGGCTGTGGCCTGTCGGCTTCTGGGCCGGTGCTAGCTTCTGTTAGTGTCTTCTTTCCTGGCCTGGGGACCGCGAAATAGTTTGCTGGGAGTGAAGGCAATTGTTTGGCTAGACTCTGTGAACTGAAAGGCCAGAGCATGTTAAAGGAACGGCAAATACTCATGTGTCCCTGGCGGAGATTCCGGGAGGATAGCTCAGCGGCAAGTGCTCGCCTTGGAAACAAGACAACACGAAGCAACACCGGTTCGATCCAAGGGTCTGCACTTAGAAACCTCTGGGTATTAAGCACGTTATAAATACGCAACTAAGACATTTCTGTAACATCGCCTTGATGCCCCAGGGCTGCGTGAGCGCTTTAAAAATACAAATAAATAAATAAATAGACTGGGCAGTGGACAATGAGAGAATTCTGATCCAGGGCTGGTAGCAGGTCCAGGGTGAATGAAAACTACTTCACAGGTTAAATGATAAGTCATTTTCCTACAGACACTAAAGTGTCTGCACATTCGATTTAATTGATAACAAATCACATTTGGCACTCCAATATAGTAATTCATTTTGCAGAAGGTAACACTGCACAGTGAATTTTTTGTATGCCTGTTAGATTTAGCCGAAACTAAAGTTTACTTTCTAGAAATAAAGCCTGCACTTTGACTTTCCATTTGATACATGATTTTGAATCATAACATGTAAAATCCTGAATTTGAAGGAGAAAAACAAATGCAATTCCTCCCTGAGTAGATGCAAGGCTGTGTGTGTTACCACGTTTGTAGACAGCTCATAGTTTGCTCTCTTTCTAGTTTCCCCTTTGTAAATGTTGCACAGCAATGTACACCCTATTGTCTGACGTTCATTTTGTTCTATGAATTTGAAATGATTAACACTTGCTTTCCTGTCTGAGGCAAAGAATTGACCATCCTGTTCATTATTGAAAAACGGCACAATTTTGGCCAGGAAATGCATATGTAAAATATGATTTATTGACTGTCCATTGTGACAAATCTAGCAAAGCCGTCACTACTTATCCGGGGGAGAACAACCCTCTGGGAAGTATAGTGAACACACTAGGTCAAGCTAGATCCCCAGCTGTATTTCTTGATGACACTTGCCTTTCTCACAAGTATGCATGGCATATTGTAGTGTGGATAAATATCCATGTGGTTCTGCACACCAATCTTGCTTACACCCCCCCCCTTTCATAATACTGAGACGTGGAAGAGGGATGGAGTAAAGACGATCACTAGAAGCGGTAAGCCAAAGCCGCGTTCTAGTCGTTGGAGGTTGTTAACAAGTGCCCGGACATTTAAAAATGGCACACCTGAGCATGGAAAGATAGTCGCATCTCCAAACGTTGGTTGGGATACCAGAGAAGAGCAGGCTGCAGACACATAACGCAGCGAGGGGTTCGCTGCACCGTATATACAGACAGCTGGAGCTGTCAAACGAAGGAGAAGGCAAAGCGGGAACCACAGAGTTGACAAGTCGCATTCCCAGTCCTCAGGCAAGCGGCAAAGGAAATGGTGAGATAAGAGGGATGCCGAACCTTCCAACAAACACTGGTAAGACCAGAGAAGGAGATTGGGACACTGGGGCACTTCAAGGCGAATGCCGCGTACCATTACCAAGGTGATTGAGCCCAAATCAGGCAGCTGGGACATGTGCTGAGATTAAGACTGTTGGAAGAGGGTAAAAGACCCAATACATAAAAAATATAATTCAATGGATACAAACACGAGCGAATGTTGAATGGATAAAGCCCTGGCAGGAGAGTAAACCAGGCATACTGTGAGTCTGGGACCGCACCCAAGTGTGAAAGAAATAAAAACCCTGGCAGAAGAGTCTATCAGGGGTGCAGGAAACGAGGGGAACAATTCACCAATTGTGAAATCCTGAGCTGTAAAAGTCTAAAAGAGAAGAACCATGACCCTTTTGAGAAACTCTGTCTAAAAATACTATATGATTGGAAGAAACTCAAATTGAAGAGCCGTCCCCCTTGGAGTTGGAATCAAGTTGAAGTAACAAGGTAACAAGAACTTAAAATCCTGGTAGGAGAGTAAACCACAGATGGGAGAAAAGGGAAAAATCCCCCCCATCCAAATGTGAAGTGAACGATTGGGAAGGTGAAGGGAACAGAAAACCCCTCATGGAAGCGTGAATTAGTACAAATCAGAAAGGGAAGGAGTATATCAGTTTTCAAAAGGACATCAGAGGTCAGAAGAGAAAGAGGATGTATAGCTGGAGAGTGAAGGGATATCCCTCTTGGGAATGTGGAGTATATTAAAGCTGAAGAAAACTCAAGGGAAGAATCATCCCCCTTGAGAATGTGAAACTTTGTTGCTTCTATACAAACAGAATAAAATGACACTTAAAAAAAAAGGCCAGAAGAAACTAGGGTAAGGGGGATCCCTTTCCTGATTGAACTTTATTGTTTCTTAATTCATTAATTTATTTAATTGTATATAGTTCTAAAAATAACTTTTACAATCAAAATTATTACATACAATATACCTATACATATTAAAGATCCATTCACATCACCCAATTTTCATTATAAATATACAATTAATTGTCACCTGCATAGTGATTCCATTCGACAATTCATTATCTTAATACATATTTGCACGTCAGCTCATATATAATGTCATTTACTCATAAAACCATTCAATCAATTGAATCATTACATAAAAACACAACACCCTATTACGTATTTACACATCAGTTCATACGTAATATAATTTCCTCATAAAACCTTTTAATCAATTGCATCATTACATAAAAACACAATAACATATCACATACATACAGGGTACCATTTCCTCAAAAATCCATTTCATTACTGTTACACAGTGCTAAATCATTGAATTAAAGGAAAAGAAAATTCCACCATGGTACTTTAATAATAGTATAAACTTCCCCATAGTTACTCAAGGGATATATAGAAACCCTTCTCCATACCCTGACAAGGGCCAAAGGGGCCATGCTTGATTCATTGTTAAGGCAAAATGACCAGAACTCATCAGCTTTTATCGCGTTATACTCATGGACAAGGCATCCCAATGTAACCATATACAACGGGCCCGTCCATACATGGGCATTCGGTAAGGACGTGTCTAGCAGACTCAGAGTTAGTTTTGATTTTACACATTCTACAGAATCTGTCCCCAATGGGCAGGTTCCACTTAGCTCCACTAACAGCCTGGACAGGTTACTGGCTAGCGCACATTTTCTAACTAAAACTATGCACTGCCGGATTGGGGCAGAGTAACAAGTATAGTTTGGGTTTCAAATATCGATGCACCACCTGCATCCCACACACTCACAACCTTTTAATTTAGAGAGGTGTATATAATTACACTGCCAATCCGATTTTGCCACACGTCTGCCAAACGCACCTTTCAGTGTTGGATAATCTGAACGTCTCTTAAAATCAGGGGATCAGTCAATATTATCACACAATTCCTTGAAACACTTTACAAATGGCTCCAAAACCCTGCGATCCAACTCCAAACCATAAGTCTCACCTAATTTAGCCTATATGGGGCAGCTGGGAGCTATATTTGCCTTTAACACCAGTACACCCCTACAAATCAACAATTGCGATTTTAAAGAGAGCAGCCCTAATTCCAGGTGCACATACTCTATTGAGGCAGACCTAGATAATTCCAATATGTTTCTCCAGAAGTAGGCCTCAGCCACATCTAACCATTTCAAATCCTTCAAGACCAGTGTCTCTAGCTCATGCAGAATCACAGGGTAAAACCAATGTTTGTAAAGTGCCAGAACCCCGCCAAGTGAAAACCCTGCATGTTCCTTGGTACATTTTTCATCAAGCAAGTCATTTGCCTTGCCCTTCTTGATTTGGTTTCGATGATTTCCCCCTACCCTAGGGTAGTGGACATTTCCAGTCCCAAATATTTATATGTTTGCGTATAGTCAACAGGGCCTACGGTTTGAACAATCTTACATATGCTCACTTTCCTGGCAGATCCCAGCATTATCTTTGTTTTGTTTATATTGACCGAAAGTTTGGTTTTTCCAAGCATACACCCCCAATTCGTCTAACAGAGACTTCATACCAGTCAACATATGATAAAAAATGGCCAAGTCATTGGCGTACAGCATGGCAGCGATCTGACAAGCACCGATTTTGGGAGGGTACCCTGCCCTGCCTTTCAGCCAGGCCAAGAGATTGGATATATAGATGTTGAAAAGCAGTGGGACAAGCATGCAACCTTGCCTTACCCCCAGTGCTGATTCTCATCGGTCTTGACACTCGACCACCATTGCTCAGCTGAATCTGGGTGGTTTTATTGGCATGCAGGGCCATGACTACTTCCAGTAGCCAGCTTGGGCAGCCCCACCATTGAATTTGCATCCATAGAGGCCTACGGCCCACCTGATCAAAAGCAGACCAAAAGTCCAGATAGGCAATATACACAGAAGGACTGTGGTGCTTTTTAGCTTGGGAAATGATGTTGTCCAGGACTCCTATATTATGTATTGTGCTTAGCCCAGGATGAAAAACTTTTTGAAAAGGATGCAGAATGTTATTATTGCTCAACCAAGACTGCAGGTGTTCCAACACATATGATGCAAACTCTTTTCTTGTGATATCTAACAGTGACAATAGCCTATAGTTTTGGGGGGATAATCTGTCCCCCAATTTCAAGACTGCAATTGAAATGGACTTTTTCTGTGAATCTGATATCACCCGGTCTGCACAGAGTTTATCATACTGGGGACATAAAATCCCTGCCCATAACTCCACATCACCCTTCAACAGTGCCGACGACAAGCCATTAGGTCAAATAGCCCTGGAATTTTTAAGCTTCATCAGCTGCACACGCATGTTTTCGGCGTTGAACTGGATGGGTCATTCCGAGGTGGAAAGGCCTCCGGCATCTGTCATATCCTTCACATGGAACATTCGCTCTTCAATGTGGGTAACCCATGCCTTCTTACCAACAGAATTTAAGATTGATGAGTCAGGGGACTCCTCAACCATTGGACAGAACCCTCCACAGACTGCTAACATACACACTCTTCAACACCTCAATCATGCATTGCCAATTTGCAGCGAAACCCCATCACCTCCTAGCAAGTCCGTTTCTGAACGTATTCTTCATCTTACGAGAATTTCTCAACAAGGAGTACGATGGCATGGTCAATTCTTTAAATCTCTCAGTTGTTTCCGAAGTCTTCTCTTGGCCATATCTATCGGGATCATAAACATGACTAGTCGGTCTTCCCAACCCGAGAACAGTCTTACCCCTCATCTTACCTGCTCTATTGGTGAGCTGCATAAGCCACTGCTCAATTTTATTTGCAGCCTGCATTTTTAAGTTTGAATGTACACCTCAGCATAATACATCTTGTCCACAATTCATTCTGTTCACACCAACCTGTTGCCCTGTTGCCTGCCTCGGAGGGAACTAAATTTGCCCCCCCCTGAATCTGGAGTCAGTCAGCTCCAATTGCCACTCAAGGCTAAGTACTGAGTGATCACTGGCCGCCCTCTTGTAAATCTTTAAAGCACTGATTTTGTCAGTCAGTACTTTGTTACTACACACATAATCCAGAGAGGCCCTGCTGCCAGGTTGGCCTCCCTGGAATTTCACCTTAAGTTCGGCCATTTAAGATCACCATTACCCAGTCAGATAAAAATTGCAGCCACTTTCTACCTCTCACATAAGCTTCTTTCAACAGCATGTGACATTCATCAGTTACAGTGGCGTATACTAAACCCATCAACAAAGAAAGGAGCTGTTAACCAAGTTTCTTGGAGCATGAAGACTAAATATTTCAACAGAAAATCAACAGAGGGTCCATTCTGAAGAAAATGGGAATGACCCCCGGTGTTCCATGAGGCCACAGTGAATTTTAGTTTGTCCATACCTTCACAACCTGCAAACAAACTCTTTAACCACATCCAGCCTTGGGCATAGTCAATAGGTACATCAGGCAGAACACTCTTCCCTTTTTCCACAGCCACCTTTATTTTCAAAGGGTGAGAGCAATGATTGCAGCAGATGTCCATTGCCTGGGCTAAGATAACTTTGTCCAATTCATAAGCAAGAAAATCTAATGATTCAGCCTGGGCTCTGATCAAGGCGGCAGTCACTGCACACATCAATGGACCCACACACATCCTCCCGTCCCTGCTTTTACTGGCTCAATGAAGTTGAAATCACAAACCAAGAATGCGTAACGCTGGAATGATCCCAAATACTCTTAGGAGGACACTTCTGCTGACATGATTTAAACAACCTTTGACCCCCAACTTTGTCATTGAAAATATTTTGACATTGCAGGACTGGGCATTCGGCAAGGAAGAACGAGCAGGCATCAAGGGGGCCACAGGGCTAATAACAAGTGGGGCAGAAGTAACCGCAGTCCCAGGTGTTCCTCCTCTCATTAACAAGCCTGCCCACCTCCATGGTGGGGGTGCACAATTGACTCTGAATGTATTGGTTTTCTTTTCTTCACCTTTTTGAACTTGATGTTTTGGAACTTTGGATGAAACCTGCAGGTGCACAACTAACAGACATCCCTACTTTCACGTTATATTGAGTTTAGTGTGTAAGCGTCAGTTCAGGGTTTGGGACACAGGACAGATGGCTCTTTCTGGTTTGTGCTTCCTGACACAGACGTCCTTAGTTTTGTTGCGGCAGGAAAACCCTTGTAGCGTTAGGGATAGATAGGATTTCCCTAACCCCTTCTTTTTTGTTTGACAATAAAAGTCTGTACCCAACACCAAAAATGTCTCTGTGTCCAAGTCTTACTCTTGATCCGTTACATATGGTGTCAGAGTGGGATCGGGCCAAGTTGATACAAACCAGGGATCCCAAATAAATAGCAAGCTAGATAGTGTAAGCTCCAGTGCCACGATTGCTATGTCTGGAAAAGAGTGGACTAACATCATCTTTTACACTAGTGAGTCATTTACCCAAGAGAGAGAGAGAGCGATCAACCACACTTCATATTGGGTCAAGGCCACAAGGTCAGAGTCGGTTGAGAGACTATGAACCCCACAAACACCTAGGATCTAGGATAGGTATCACCTTCCATCTTTTGACCTCACAGGCCATTATCCCTGTGAGGAAGACTGTGAAGGGGAACACTTATCGCCTTTTATTCTCCCAAGATTATCTGGTGCAGGGGAGAGACAAGGCAATTATCTCTTTAGATATGTAGATAAGCTTCCCCCCCAGCTCTGCCATGTATGCCATGTCAAGAGCATTAAAGATAATACGCCTCCTTTTCAGTGGAGATGAGCTAAAAGGTGTTCTCTTAATTTTTTCTCTGCAATTCCAGTCAAGATTGGAAGGGGTGAATTGGTGGGAAATTTGGTGTGTGAAATCTTATGGGAACCTCCCTCTAATAAGACCCATGGGGAGCGAAAGAGAGGGATTACCCTGAAGATTCAACCAGGAAAAGTAGAACCCTGGACAACTGGTAGTGGCATCTCAACCAATCCTCCAAACCATTGAAATTCGAGTTGGGGCCCTTACTAGGGACCCTTACTAGTCTGATTCCTCACCTTCTTGAGAGATGTCCTGCCCTTTAAAAACATTGGACTATGTGACTTCGCTGAACCCAGGAATCCTGTCCCCCACTCAGGACAATAACCCCATTTCAGAGAGGGAAGATATTTCCCACCTAAAAAGATACTCTATCAGAGCCCTATATTCCCCCAGAAGAAAGAAAGGGGGTTCATAAAATATCCCTTCTAGAATCTCGCCTAACCACCTGATGGGACAGGACGAGAAAGGAGAACCTTCTGTCCTACTAAAACCTTCTCATAGTTCCTTGGAGTTAAAGACACTCACAAGGTCTAGGGAAGGTGAACAATTAGCCAACACCCTAGGAGTAGGAGAAGGAGATGGAAATGAATCAGAGCCCTTGTGGGAGGAATTTGGATTTCTTTCAGGTTATTGCCCTTTAAAACAGGAGGGACATGAGTCATCCAGCCCAGGGACACCCATTGGTGATTTGCAGTGAACCCCTAGAGGTCCTTTTGAGGTAACACATCATCCGATGGAGGGGGACGCAGAACTAACTCTTACACCAAATGATAAGACTGGCTCAGGCTGGCAAAGAATGTCTCTATAGACTGTTTTATTTTGAATTGTCTAAAACAGGGAGTTACAACTGACATCAACGGACGTGGCACAAGCTCCCTCAGCGAATTTCATAAAACATTCTTTTTATAACAAAAACACTTCATACGTGATGTCATACTATGTGGCAAACTAAGAAAACCTGCGTGAATTGTCATTGGCTCAAGGGGAACATCCAAGTATACTTTTTATAAGGTATTGGATTCTGAATGGGTCTCTATAGTCAGGTGGACACCTTATGCCCACCCCTAGTGCAAGTCATCGTCATTGTTTATTAAGTACACAGGATATCATTGGCTATCAAACTATAGGGATCTTCGTTATACGGCCCTCTTCAATTGGTTGGCACACTTCTACCCTTCTGGAATATTCTACTCGCTAGCAGCACGTAAGCTGGTACCCCAAGTGTCAGTGGGTGGACTTGACCATGTCTCCCCACCCAATTAGTTTAGTTTAGTTTAGTTATTTGTAACGCGCACTGAACCCTGGGGTAACTGGGCGCAAAGACTTAAGAGAATTTTACAGACATACAATAACGATTTATACAAAAATATACAAGTGAACTGGTGGTTACAGGTAGTCGAGTTGCAGAATCAATACAAGTGAGCATGTGGGAGAGACGCCGAGTGTTACAGATTGGGTGGTGGTACCATACAGATAGTATTTACAAATGATAATGCAAGTAATTGAACAGATGCATAAGTGTTAAAATTTAGTGATTCTTATTGAATACCCAGCTCTTTACTTTGGCTCTAAAGGTCCAGAAAGATGGTTCGCTTCTGATGGTGGGAGGGAGGGAGTTCCAAGATTTAGCAGTCAGTACAGGGAAGCTAGCTCCTCCAGCTCTTTTCAATTTGAACCTTGGGACGGCAAGGCAGTGCGATGACAGAGTTCTGGTAGGTCTGATAGATTACGTGTTTGGAGAATTTGTCCGACAAATACTTAGGGGCAGAGTTGGACAGACATTTTTGGGTGATGACTAATGTACGGAGAGAGATTCTGTTGCGCACTGGGAGCCAGTGGGAATCCTGTATGAAACTGGTGATATGGTTGGATCTGGGGCTGTTTAGCGCAATTAACCCAATTGCCCAACGTCCATTATCACTCACGCCTTCTGCCATTCAAATTGTCTTTGTACTTGGCCTTGCAAAGTATCATTGCTCCTGAGACTAAGAGGGAGTGTGAGCATGTTCTTTTCTTCAGGTCTGAAGCTGCATGCCCAGTTTCTATTTGCATCTAACCCATGTGACATGAGGCCGTGCTATGGCTACTTTCTCGTATTTAATAGTATTAAATTAATAAAACTTGGCACCTGTGGTGTCTTTTCCTCGCACCTTAACATGGGATGCCTCAGCGTTTCACGTTCACTGTTCTTCAAGGATAGATAACCAGTTATTGGCTGCTTCAGTCTTTGACACTAGGCCGGACTTCCTTCAAGTTTCAGCGTATTTCTTTGCTGTGACACACTTACAGCTTTCAATCCTTTTTCCATGGGTTCGAGCTTACTAAAATTGCGACAGCGAATATCCAGATTCTATATATAGTGCTGGCACTGTCTGCAGTCTATTAACTACATATAGCCAGCCTTCATGATTACTTAGTTATCTTTCATTGCTGCATCTGTGCAGTTATAAAAACGGCTTGCATTTTCTTTTGTGCTCTTCGCACGTGCAATCTTCATTCCGCATATGCAAATCTATTTGATTCTTTACTTCGTCATCGTATTCTATACGGGTTATACATTCTCTTCTTCATCGCTCTCCTCAGTGCGCCGCACTTGCTTCTTGTGGTGTCTCCAATCTTCTATTTTAATTTATCCTCATATTCCTTCTGGGACATCTTCCAGGAGATTGTCAGTTCTCCGGGGATACATCAGATAGAGTTTTCTCAACGAATACCTTGTCTCAAAGGTTCTTTGTGGTATAGGCATCATTACTGGTGTTGCACATGTTGCAATTTCCGGTTTCCATCATGTAGGCAAATGCATTCAGCTGCTCCACTACACCAGGGATTGGAGACGACCAATGGATCTGAAGATAATGGACCAGGTTCCGAAGTTGTAATAATAGGAGAAGAAAATGGGAAGAAACAATTCTCTTTATCCCTATCTCCCACCCGAGACAAGTTATGTTACTTTTGTGGAGAATATGATCGTCCCACATAGTGTCCCTCAAATAAGATGGAATTCCCAACCATACCATCGTTAAAAGGATCTAGCCAGGGTCCGATTCTCATGAAGGTGGTAAATAGTGAAAAAGGTGCAGAAAGCGTTAGCAACCTTTTTTCTACTTAATAACTATTCTGAAGGTGTTGCATTCTTTCAAAAGTCAGAATTAATGCTGCACATTTGGAATATGGGTGCCGGTTGCTAGGAAGGGTTGTAAACCGACCTAGCAGCCATCTCTTTCGTTAGGAAGCATTTTGCATGCTAATTCTTGTGCCATTACTCCACTTTTTTAAGTGGCAGAAATTGGCGCCGAAGTACGGTGTGAAATGTGTGTCGTTCCCGTAGGACATGTATTGCCAAGGCACCAAACCTAGCAACTAGCACATGCCTACTCTACAGTGCATTCTTGTGGCGAACACAATGACAGGGGAAGGGAGGCTCACAAAGGTTGAACCCCATCCCAAAAGGAGCATTCTGAGTTAATCGGCTACAGGCAATGCCAGTGCATCAGCAGAAATAGTGCATTCTGCCAAAACCACACAATTATGAAAAGGTTTTTTTCAGAGCACATCTCCGTGAAGCCACCCTGTGTTCTGCTAATAACATAGTAACATAGCATGAAAAATCTGAATCTGAAAATGGCAAATCAACTGTCTACATGTGAGCCAGTGAGTGGGGATGTAGCAGTGTGGCCACAGATCTCCTATGCAAACAGCGGAAGCTTTATGTTTTGATCTCAGCAGCACTTTCGTGAAATAACAAATCCCTTGTTATTTAACGAATGTGCTGCTGAGATTCTGCAATCCGACTGTTTTCACTAGAAACAGGCAGATTACAGCGAAAGCACTGTCGTGCTTTACGAAGATACCCAGGCCCAAGAATAGTCGTGGTTCCTGGGCGTCAAGATATGACACAGTGAGGCGTGCTAATTAACACACTCACTGCGCCATCATGAGAATCGGGCCCTCAGGATAGAGTAACCAAGGAAGCAGAGTCTGAACCATTCTATACAAATGTCCTCTATGCCCAACATAGTGAGATGAGGGCAAATAGGTAAGAGAACTTGGAGAAATATCTCCGAAAAGGGAAACAAATAAGAGCAGGAGAAAAACCTAACTCATTTTTATAAACCAGAGGCAAAACCACCTACAGAGTCCCTGCTATCATAGCCGGAAAATCCATCTGAGCCCAACTAGACATTGGGAGTAAGGGATGTGCTATATGAGCAGACCTACTTCACCGGGGAAGGAGGGGAATAGGAAGAGAAAGGTTAAGTTGTGTCCATGGCCATATGGAAAAACACCCACAATCACAAATACCTGACAAAAATGTAATCTTATAATGGCAGTGATCCCCAGTTTGCCGGCCCAATTAGTTATAGGGAGTGGCGTTCCCCAGTTTGAACTATGGGTTTCACAGGTGGCCCAAATAAAAGTCAGAATGCAGAGGGATGGACCTCCCTGTTTGAACGAACCATCCAACCCACAGGTATGAGACACCATATCTAATTTCTTTAAAAAGAACAGCAAGCTAAGGCACTGGTCTCTTGACCTTCAAGAGCATTAATAAAGTAAAGATCCCAGAAGAGTAAAACACTTAGATCATTTTCCCTTGAAGGACAAAGAGATCTCTGTCTTAAGCGGAGGGGTATGCGACAAATCTAGCAAAGTCATCATTACTTCTGGGAGAAAAACCCCTGGGGAAGTATTGTGAATGTACTACGTCAAGCTAGACCCCTACCTGTGTTCCTTGATGACACCCACTTGCCTTTCCCCCAAGCATGTATAGCATATTGTAATGTGGATAAATCTCCATGTGGTTCTGAACAGCAATCTTGCTTACAGCCCCCCTTTCATAATACTGAAATAAGGAAGAGGGATGGAGTAAAGAGGATCACTAGAAGCGGTAAGCCAATGCTGTGTTCTAGTCATTGAAGGTTGTTAAGAAGTCCCAGAACATTTAAAAATGGCACACTTGAGCAGGGAAAGAAACTTGCATCTCCTAACACTGGTTGGGATACCAGAGGAGAGCAGGCTGCAGACCCGAGCAAGGAGCCTGGTGAAAGGGGCGTCCTGTAGGAAAGTGATGCGGACTGGGGTTCACTGCACCATTGCTACGGACAGCTGGAGCTGTCTAACGAAAGAGAAGGCAAAGCAGGAACCATTGAGTCAACAAACTGTGTTCCCATTCCTCAGGGAAGCAGCAAAGGAAACAGTGAGATGTGAGGGACGCCAAAGCTGCCAACAAACACTTGCCCAGAGAAAAAGATTGGGAAACCGGGGCGCTTCAGGGCGAATCCGTGTACCATTACCAAGTCGAGTGAGCCCAAATAAGGGAACTGGGACATGTGCTGAGATTAAGACTATTGCAAGATGGTTGAAGACCCAATACATTAAGAATGCAATTTCCTGGATACAAAAAATAGTGAATGTTGAATGGATAATGCCCTGGCAGGAAAGTAAACCAAGCAAGCAGCGAGTCTGGGACTCATAACCATGTGAGGAAATCAAAAGCCTTGGGAGGAAAGTAAACCAGGCATACTGCGAGTATGGAACCTGCGCGTAACTGTCGAAGAAATAAAAACCCTGGCAGGAGACTATAGGAATGGTGCAAGAAAAGATGGGGAGAATTCCCCAAATTTAAAATCTGGAGTGGTAAAAGTCTAAAAGGGAAGAACCACACCCCTTTTTAGAAAAGAACATTTGAAGTCCAAAAACAATCAAGAAACTGTATGTCTAAAAATACTATGTCATTGGAAGAAACTCGAGGGAAGAGCATCCCCATTGGGAGTTGGAAACATGTTTAAGTAACAAGGTAACAAGAAATTAAAATCCTGTTAGGATAGTAAACCACAGATGAGAGAGAATGGGAGAATACACTTCCGCCATATGTGAAGTGAAAGATTGAGAAGGTTAAGGGGACAGAAAACCCCTCTTGTAAGCATTAATTAGTACAAATCAGAAAGGGAAGGCGCATACCTCTTTGCAAAAGGACATCAGAGGTCTGAAGAGAAAGACATTGTATGTCTGGAGAAACTCAAGGGAAGAGCTTTCCCCCTGGGGATTGTGGAGTATATTAAAGCTGAAAAAAATGCATACTTCTTTAAAAACAGATTAAAATGATATTTTAAAAAGGCCAGAAGAAACCTACGTCAAGGGTGGACCCCTTTCCTGGTGGACCTTTATTGGTTTTCTTTTCTTCAATTTTTTGAACTTTATGTTTTGGAATTTTGGAAGAAAGCTGCAGATTTACAGCTAATAGCCCTACATTCATGTTATATTGAGTTTAGTGTGTAAGGGTCAGTTCAGGATTTTGGACACAAGACAGATGACTCTTTCTGATTTAGGCATCCTGACACACGCAGTCCTTAGTTTTGTTGAGGCAGTGAAAGCTCTCTTAGAGTTAGGGATAGATAGGATTTCCCCAACCCCTTCTATTTTTGTGATAATAAAAGCCTGTACCCAACACCACAAATTCCTCTTTGGCCGAGTCTTACTTTTGATCCTTTATACCATCTAAGTCCTGTTCACACTCACACCAACAGTGCTTAATTGGACAGTTTATAAAGCTTTTGTGATGCATAAAGTGAGTTTGTGTGATTTTCTTTTGTGTCTCTCTATTGGTATTAGAAACCAATCAAGTGACCATATTTCATGGGCACTCCCTTCCCCTACACACCTATCTCTACTGAAAAAAGATCAGTCAGAATTTTAGTACATTGTAATAGTATTCAGATATTTCACCAATATTTCGTCTGCACAACAAATGTTATCAGGAATCTGTTTTGTATTTCACGCAAACAATTTACTCAAGAATATTTCACGGACTACCTCCGTCAGTGACAACAATCATATATAGAGAAAAGTTTTACACAAGTCTTTTTCAATATTTGTTCATATCATTTTTACAAAATGTTTACAAATCATAAAGCTCGACGCGTTTCGAGAATACATTCTCTTCTTCAGGAGCACGATATCAAATAGTCTTCAATTTTCATGATGCAGATTCCTTTCTGTAAGATAAATGTAAAATATTCCAATGTTAGTTTGAACTGCATTCATTTGGTTATTAAAGACCACTACCTATTGTCGAGAGAACAATGTGTTAATGAATACTTCACCTAAATTGTTTCCACTTCCAGGTCTGTGATGATATTCTATGATACTGATCTCCAATTCTACGTGATTACCTGTAGGCAATGTATTACCAATATGTTAGTACTCTGTAGCCTTGTGATCCGAGATGGGTTGTCTCTCTTCACATTAATGTATTACCTTCTGGGTGTCTTTACACTTCGACTGTTAACTTGCATGGGTGACTCTTATTCGGCACTACATTGTGTTAGCTGGGAAGCTGGGCTTATTCCATCTATTTTCTTATCCAAATGTTATCACCTAAAAAGGTGGTTGCATATTAGTCTCTAGTAATGATGGATACATCATCCTCACCTTCCCAATAAATGGCCATATTTTATACTAACTAGCAAGTGGTGCTGGCAGTATTCCTCATTCCTGTATGATGGGTTTGGGCAGTCTTTTCTGCTGTGCGCGATGTACGGGTCCCTGTAAAGAGATGTACGCATCTTGTTTCCTAAGATTAAATTGGTTCCCTGTCATTAAGAACCTTGGGGCTCTTAATCCTGGTCCTCAGATTATATATTTTAGTGGTACTCACTGTTGTGGTAAGAATGAGGAGAATACACTGATTTCCTCTCCCAGTTCATACGAAATATATCTCTTCTTTACTTGGCTTCACGTGTCCCTATGGGCCAACAAACGCGACATATTTAGTTATGTGTTCGGCATTTAAAACATTAAAATCTACTAGATATTGCTATACTGAATGGATCTCCCTTATGTATGTAATCTTACCTTGCTCGTGTTGTTCTAACAGACGAGTGTAGTATTGTGTACCAAGGCAGAATCGCTGCAGCTTCTCTGGATAGAAAGGACTTGCTAGGCAATGGCTTTCATTTATACACAAAGTGTGGATGCACAGCGTTCCTCCATCAGAGTCGCTTAGACTGGTGGGATATGGAGTTCTCACCCGTGTTTGGATTGCCACTCGTGGCAATATCACTGCCCTTCTTAGCTGTGGTTTAGTGTATCTTCAAGTATTGTTAGTACTACCTTTATTATACCAGTCTATTGCTGTCTATCAGAAGCATCTGTCGATGCGGCATTTCGGATTATTTAATTCATCTTACTTCATGCTTTTCAAGAGGTGCTTAGGTTAATAGTTGCAGCTTTGCAGCCTACAGTGTACCTCAAATTACATTATATAGTTGACAAGAGTATTTAAGAACTTCAAGATGTCAGGAAATCCCCATGATTCATCATTCCTACTAATTCACATTCAATGGAAACAATTAATTGTACCTTCTTATTTATCTGCATCCAAAACTGGTTACGTTGTGACATATAGCGTTAACAAAGTCATATTCTATCATTCACATGCCCAATTCAACATAATAATTATTCCAAATGTTAATCAGAAGCATCTATCGATGCAGGATTTTGGATGGTTCTATTCATCTTGTTTCATGATTTTAAAGAAGCGGTTAAGTTAATAGTTGCGACCTTGCAACCTACAGTGTACATCAGATCACATTCTATAGTTGACAAATGTATTTAAGTACTTCAAGATGTTAGGACATCCCCATGACTCATAATTTCTACCAATTCTCATAAAGTGGCTTCAGTCATTTGTACCTTGTTATGTATCTGCGTCACAATTAGTCACGTAGTGACATGTAATGTTAATAAAGTCATATTCTGTTATTGACATAAATGCGTCAGACCTAGAACCATTTCAAGACGTATTGATGACTTGTCATTTAAACCCATACAGATTTAGTGGCTATTTTCTTGTGTGCCTGTACTTCAGGTTGGACGGCTAACATTATTAGTCCCTCATTTTGTGTCTACCTAGGCACCTAGTTGTGTTGTGTCGTACAATATTCACCAAGTCTGATTGAGTAATTGCCATCAATGTTCAAAATCTAAGGCCACTTCTGCACCTATCATGACTTTTTCAGATGCAGTGGCTCTTATCTTATGGCTCCGTACTTGTCCAAGAAACCACTGTATGGTATCTAGCAATGGTGAGATTATCTTTTAGAGAAAACACGCTAAGGAAAATTCCTTGTTCATGCCACGAGGTTCTAATGAGTCCAATTTATGAAGCTAGAACAACTCTCTTTGTGTCATAATTTCCTGCATATTCCCTCCTCTTGTTGGTCTGGATATTGTTCAGAGAATCACAAATTTTAGTTGGGCTATCGAATAATGTTTTGCCTCAAAGTGTCTAAATACTGATGATTTCTCATTCTTTGCCCGTATGTTTCTTCCTTTTGTGTATGCCATAAGTGGTGGTTTATTAAATTGAGGATCCAATCTGGTGATTTTCCAGTTTTTACGCAGAATCCTAGATATTTGCATACTTTGTTGTGAATATTTAGTCAAATAGATCAGTGGTGAGTGCAATGATTCTCTCTATTAGTATATCATTATGCTGTGAAGAGAAAATGCTTAATCTGAATTCATAATATTGGTACAATGCATGAATATCTCCTGCTGGGGGGATCATGAAGTCAACAAAGGGCATTGTTAAAACATCCCTACATATATTTTTGGTGACGAATGTGAGCACTTTTCAGGTACTGTGCATTAGTCAGAAGCAAAAAAGGCATTTCCTTAACCCGCTAGATCAAAGGTCAGAAAGGCACTTTGTTATGTGGCCCATGTTTTAAATCTCATGTTTTAACAGATGAACTGTTCTATGGAGCAGCAGGTAACGTTGTAGAAAAAAAAAATAAACTGGTATGAGATTTGTCTAGCAGATTTGATAGCCTATTTACGGGCAACATTTTTTGGGCTGGCAAATTGGTCTTCCCCAAATCCGACATCTTGGCATCAAAAATTAGCAGGTGAAATTTATAAGAAACTGCTAGAAGATCAGTTATATTTTGGAAGTGTTCTTCACAATTTTTGGTCACCATATTTGAGCGTAATGATCGCAATTCTCAAAGAGATGTCTGATGACATCAGTGATCAAAACGTTGGTTTAATTTTTAATTAAATTTTTTTTATGACAGTTTAGGCATACAGCATGAAAATTCGAACCTTTGCCAAAACACTTCACTGTCTTATGACAGCAGTGGTTAAAACGTTGGTTTTATTATTTTTTTTAATTATTTTTATTATAGTTTAGGCATATAGGTCGAAAATGTGAACCTTTGCCAAAACACTTAATACAAATTATTTAGCAAAGTTCACAAAATGTCAAATACTTCAACGCATCTAATAGATTAATTGAAATAATGCATCAGAAAAATCTTGGATACACATCATAGAATAGTTAAAATTGCCTAAATGTCACTCTAAAAACCAGTCAGTCTTGCAATTTTAAACTATTTAAACATTGTATTACAGCAACTGTGACATTTACGTAGCGTCTACTAAATACAACATCCCACCACTGTTCTTGTGTTAAGAGTTGTCGGCGAGTTGCAGTCTTTGGCAATTCTCCGTGACAGTCTGCTTACCATTTTCACTGTCTGCTGAGAGAGGAGGAGTTTTGCTACAAAACCCATACCACAACGCAGAGCATTCGCTGAGTAGTTGGCGAGTTGCAGTCTTTGGCAGTCCTCCCTGACAGTCTGCTTACCATTTACACTGTCTGCAGAGGGAGGAGGAGTTTTGCTACAAAACCCATACTGCAACGCAGAGCATTTGTGGAGTTGTCGGCGAGTTGCAGTCTTTGGCAGTCCATGGCAGAGTGGAGGCTAGAGGTCCTAGAGAGAAAACCAAAGAGCTATCAACTGTAAACCATCATCCAGCACCAGAAGAGTACTGTGTGACTAAAGGCTCTATAACAATAGAATCAATAGTATAACGATACCACCTGAACCAAAAAGTGAGTGAAACCAATGAAATGAGTAGTTCTGTGAGTAATCTGGTAAGTACCACTGACAGCGGTTTAGGTGGCATTGCTTCTTTTCAGACTATGTTGCTGGGGGCAGAGGAGGAGGTAGATCACTTAATGAGACCCTGGGGCATTTGTCTTTTTAATATAGAGGTGAAAATAGCGGCAAGTGCAGCGTCCTATATCGACAACCAGAAAGCGGTAGTAACAGCTGCAGAAAACATCATGAGGGGGGCGGAATGGGCCTGGTGACTGCTGATTGCACAACCACCACTGACGCTGAAAACACTAAAACAATTGATGATGATACAAACAATAAGATGACCGAGGTGGGAGCTGACATCTATCAAAAGCCCAGTACCAAAGTCTCTCAAAAACTATAGCTGTGTTGTAAACATTTGAGCAAAAGACCATAGGAAAATCCCTTGAAGGCCAAAATGAACCCTCAACTCAACCTTTGAATTAACACAGCCAGAGAGTGGAGTGTACCGCCCACTTACCACCCCTGCGGCTCCACTAAAACAAGTAGAGAAGGGTGTCACCTTTGTCACTCGGTCGCTCCCCCTCTTGAAGGGCCCCTTTAGCACTGGGAATTCTGGGTTGAATGGGCCGGCGATGGTACATGGAACTTTGAACAAGGAATTATTCCCGGCTTTTCATCCATCCTTGCCCAGCTTCATAAGGGAATTCACGATATTGAATCAAGAAAACCACACATTATCAAAATCTATTTGTCATCCAAAGGGGTTCACCCTAGACAATTTGTCTATAAACCAAATGTTTTTCTATCGTAATCCAGTCCAGGACACGCAACATTTACCCCTAGTTCAAAGCTTTAATAACATCGACCTTGGAGAAACTGTTAACGATAAAGTGAATACAAGCACTGTGAAGCACTTCTAAGGCCCACTTTGGGCCTCAGAAGTGGGCGTTGGAAGAAGGGGGCCGGCTAAAGGCTGACGCTCCCCAGTTGGCCAGTTTGTCTGGCCTGCGGGCTAATCCTTAAACAGGTGAAGGTGGAGAGGCCCTGAGAGGCAGCCTTTGTGAGCAAAATAATGAAGTGGCCATCTTTAAAATAGCTGCGAAAAGGCAAACAAGGACAGACAGGGCTTACAGGATGTAAATCATCCAGAAAAGCATTGCCCAAACAAGGCTCAACAAAAAACACTGTTTCACAGATGAAACTGTAGGCTTGCATCATAAAATAGAATAAGGTTCAAGCACGAGGATCTCTGCTTTTTTCATACTGTAAATTGCAGATTGGAGCATCAGAGGTTCATATAAAGCATCACAAATCCACCCTTGTTCCTTCAGCGTGATGTTCATCCAGCAGGGTGAAAAAATTAGCCAGTCTCCGGTGGTAAGGAGCAGCTGCTGATAATAATGCTGCACACAGAGAAGAGGGAAGGCAACGAGGGACGAGATACAATGGGCCTTGAAGAAGGGGGCCGGCTAAAGCCTGCCACCCAGGTGCCCAGTTTGTCTGGCCTGCTGGCCCATCAGTAAACAAGTGAAGGTGGACAGCCCTCGAGAGGCAGCCTTTGTGAGCAAAATAAAGCAGCGTCCATCTTTAAAATAGCTACGAAAAAAGAAACAAGGGCAGACAGGGCTTACAGGATGTAAATCAGCCAGAAAAGCATTGCCCAAACAAGGCTGAACAAAAACCACTGCTGCACAGATGAAACTGTAGGATTGCATCATAAAATAGAAGAAAGTTCAAGCACAAGGATATCCGCTTTTTTCATAATGTAAATTGCAGATTGGAGCAGCAGAGGTTCATATAAAGCATCACAATTTCGCTCTGATACATTCAGTGTGATGTTCATCCCGCAGGGTGAGAAAAACAGCCAGTCTCTGGTGGTAAGGAGCAGCTGCTGATGATAGTGCTGCACACGGAGAAGAGGGAATCTCTGCCCAAGGCCTTGCTTCCATTCCCACTAATTTCTTGAGATGTCTCTGTACTTGCTCCGGTAGTCCCTGACATCAAATGTGGTAAAATACCACCTCTGATTTCCCCCACGGCTTGCAAGTTTCCTAAGTCCACTGTTCCTGCATATTTTGAATGTAAGCAAGCAGATCTTTGCCCTCTTGCATCTTAAGTGCCATAAGTGCACCCATATATTTTGTGTCAGGATACTGTACCCTAAGAGCTCTCCACACGTCTGCCCTACAATTATTGAATGATGCTCCATCATGAGCTGTATCCTGCGCCATGACACTTGAGTAACCTTCTTGTGTCCAAATGTCATCAGCCCCCTCCCCAAGAATGGCTTTTAGGAGACCCTTAAAGTTCCCTATGGCTAGGGTATTTTTTCTAGTTCATAAATCCATTTTCCCACACCCACCGTTAAACTGGGAAGTTTACATCTTAAATTGCCCTTGTCCATCTAGGGCCAATGGATATACTGTGGTCTGACCCCTCCTTTCTCCAATAGGGGGAACTGTGTGAACCCAGCTCCACCCTTGGCTACCATTATCTGCCTATCCATAGTAGGGAACATGGTTTTACATTGCATTCTACCTGGCAATGACCTTAACCTGCTCACATATGGTGGTGATTCTTCTCTCTCACTATGTGTTTGTCCTTTAGGAATATTCTGTTGGATCTGGCGTCCTATCATCAGGTTGTTCCAAAGCAGACCATCTTACTTGCTTGTCTGACAGCGTGCATCCTTCAGGACCACATGCATTCTCTTCCTCCTCCCCATGGAAGGTTTGTCTGACTTTGTCTGGCATATCTAATCCCCAACTAGTATGACTTTCATCCCTGTCATCTTTATTTAATGTCAGCCTGTCTAACGACAAGGCTCTATGCTCGAGACTAAATGGGCTTCCTTCTTTGCCTCACGATCGGGCCATTATAGATCAATCGTTTTTTCCCTTATTTCCCAATTCACCCTTTGCCCTCATCTCCTGATAGGCTTTATCGATCCTATTTCCAATGCTTCCTATCTCAAAATTCTCATCTAGGTTTACCAGAGATGGTCCTGGCATTACCTCTTATGGCGGGAGAAACTCCTCTAGGTTTATTCCAAGTGGTTCTGCCATTGCTCCCTGTGACGGGAGGAACTTCTCTATGTGACTCCATGATATTACTGGATTGCATTCCATTACCTCTTTCTGAATGCATGCTGTCTGTTTCCTTTTTCACTCAATTTCTTCATCTAATACTTTTCATTCTTTGATTCCCATCTAACTCTTTCCTCCTCTTTTCTTTTCTCTTCCAGTCTTTGGTTTGCCCTACGCACTTCCTCATCTCTTCGTCTTTGCACTCTCTTATCTCGTAATGTCTGTTCTTCTTCCTCTTCTCTCTCCTCTCTGCTTGTTGTCATACTTTCTTTGTTCTTCTGCCCTTTATTGCTTTCTCAACGGCTCCTCCTGAAACATCTGCTCTCGTCTTTGTCTATTCTTTCTCTTATTCTCATCTTCCTTCAGTCTCCTTTCTCGTTCTCTGTCTTTTTTATCCTGCTCATCTTGGCCTTCCATTTGCCTAACCTCCTCAAGGCTTTTCCCATCAAGTTTTAATAATATCTGTCCACCCATCCATTAGTTCTGTGAGAGCATAATCTCGTCAGCTTTATCCTTTTCTCCTTTCCATCTTATAATCCCCCATTCTATATCTAAAGATATGTTTGGTCGTTCATTTTTCTCTTCCTTGCCCTGCAAGACCTTAAAGATCTCTTCCTTTCTTTTAGTCTCTTCTTGACTATCGTCACTACCATAAGCGGGCGGTTCATATATCGGGTTACTATACCCTGTCACCGCTTTCAGTTCCTTTAATGGATACAGCCATGCATATTCTGTACTGTCACCATTTACTTCCGGAGGAGCAAGAGGAGCAAAAGGCTCAACACCTTCCTCCCTGCTCTGGTTAAGCATCCATTCCTCAAAGGACAGATCTTCCTGCTCCTCCTGGTAAAGTTTCCAGAGTTCTAAAATAGCTAACCTTTTCTCCAATTTCTTTCCCGTATACGCTGCGTGCAAGTATGTTGTCATGTGTTGCAATACTGCTTTTGCCAGTGATCCCCCCTTGTGACCATGGCATGAACATCTTATCTGCTGTCCCTTTCACCCATTCTGCACTGTACTGTTTGATCTTGGGCATATGCTTTCGTACCGTCTTGTACATGTGCATCAGTGGTGTTACCTCTCTCGTTGTGACAAGTCTCAGTTGAATTTCTATACTTTTTATTTTTTAAACAATTTTTATTGTTTTTTTAAATTTAAAACACAAACACAATAATATACACTCTTAATCATCACAAGTAAAAACTATTAAACAATTGAACAACTTCCCTATCCCAACTCCCAACTCCCCCCATCCTTGGGCCTAACCTATACATCCAATCACAATCACTCTTGTATCTGTATCACTTCATCTGTGGCTACAGATTCACTTACGGGTATCTTTGCTACCTCCCGAGTATCATGTACAGAGGCAGCCAAATCAGCTATAAGCTGTTTCCACATGCCCACTCTTCTCACTCCTGACTCTTCCTCCCTACTGGACACTTCCAGCCACACCATGGTTTCCACATTGGCCCATTTGAACATGTCTGCCCACCATCCACGCACAACTGGTCTAGTCAGTGCTTTCCATCCCATTGCTATTCTCCGTATCACCAGAATATACGCTAAATCCTTTAACTTACTAACATGTTCACCCCAACTGGGTCTTAGGAAGCACCCTAGCAGGCAGAGAGTCCACGTCTAACATGATCCCTGCATTTGCCATCAGCTGCACCGCTTCTCTCACCAGAATCTACGAATTTCTACACACACCCAAAACGTATGCACCAAGTTAGCCTTTCTCTCACCACATTTCGGGCACACTGGGTTACCTGCTTGATTAAACATGGTTATCTTTTGTGGAGTCAAATATGCCCCATGTGACAGATATAGTGGATCTGTGGAATCTAGTGTTCCGCAATACCATTTTATGGTATTTTCTTACTCTGTCCCATTCCAGATTTGACAGTGGCGTTCCCAGGTCCGCCTCCCACTTCCCCCTAACTTGATCTATTTCTCCTCTTACTGCGGACATTCATAACTCATGTATGTGCGAGATCTCATGTCCCCCTTCTGATACATCATAAAAGGAATCAATCACTTTATTCGGTTGCATGTGCGTAGTCAGGTTCTGGCCATCTCAGTTTCAAGCTTTTCAGAAGAATCACGTGTGTGATATACTGTCCACTTGGTATCCCAGTGTCTACTACTAGTTCTTCAAATCTCTGGGGTTTCCCTTCTTTAAGTACATCTCCCACTGTAGCTACTCCTTTAGGTTCCCAGCTCTTCTGTACATTTTTCCTGGTCTGCTCATCTGCCTCTGCGAGTGCCGCCAGCAGCACCTGCGGGGAATACAGTGTCGTGGAGCCCAGCAACAGTAGTCCTCTATGCCACATATTGCAGCCCAGGCGCAGCAGTAGGTGCTCATTGGTTTTGTATAAGTCAGGTAACCATATCACTTCCTGCAAAAAGAATGGGCTGCCTGCCATTTTCAGCAGCCTCAATTCATTAGTCGGTTCATCCAACAGCCAACTAGCTACTTATTGCAACTGACTGGATAAGAAGTACACTTCGAAGTTGGTCAATTTAATACCTCCCTGTTCATATGAGTTCTGGAGCTTCCACAACAGCTCCCTGTTTCTTGGGTTGTGCCAAATCAAGCTCCGGCATACACTATGTAGTTTACTAAAAACACTTTTTTTGGATTGCGAAAGGGACATTAGCAAAGTAATGCAAAAGCCTCGGCAGCACCACCATCTTCAGTAGTGCTACCCGACACATCATGGTTAGTGGCAACCTCCCCCAGAATGTTATGCTCTTCTCTATCCTCTCCACCGCTTTCTCTGTGTTGTGCTTATGTTCCTCCCTGAGTCTATTATATATGTCCACTCCCAGGTACCTGAACGTGGTCAGCTCCCATTTGATAGTCAACACCGCCAAGCTGTGCAAGGGCTTCCCTTTGTAACCCACTGGCGGGTACAGACTACATTTCTGAGGGTTTACCAATATGCCTGTCACTGAGCCGTATCGAGCCAGCACCTCCAGGACATATTGTACATTTTCTTCCGAATAACTGAGATAAAGAAACATGCCATCCGCATAAAGCGAGACCAGATGCCTACCGTCTTGTGTGCTTACCCCTACCTCTCCAAACTCTGCCCTCAATTAAACCGCCAGTGACTCTGGCGCTAGTATAAAGAGCATTGCAGACCATGGACACCCCTGTCTCGTTCCCTTGCTCAATTGCCACCTCTCTGAGATCACGGAGCCCTTTTTGACTCTAGCCATTGGCGCATTATATAATATTTCCACCCACCTTATATACTGGGTCCCATGCCAAAGGCCTTTAGAACCGCCAACAGTCAGGGCCACTAAACTGAATCAAATGCTGTCACTGCATCAAGCGAGACCACCGCTACTTCGTCTGTCTTCCCCTTCAAGTAATCTATCATGTGATGCAGCCTCCTCAGGTTGTCGGTAATGTTCCTGTGTGGAACATACCCTGTTTGGTCCAGGTGGATTATCTTACCTATCATAGACCTCAATCTCATAGCCATTGCCGCTGTGAGGATCTTCCCGTCCTAGTTTAGTAGTGACAGTGGTCTATATGACCCGCAATCGGTGTCTAGTTTATTTGGTTTAAGGAGGGGGACAATTACTGACTCTCTCAGTGATTCAGGCAGCTTCCCTTGTTCCAATGCTTCATTCAACATTGTCAACATTGGAGGGAGGATATCTGCACTCGCCGGGGAGCCCGTCTGCCTCAGGTGCCTTGTTTGTGGGCAGGCCTCTAATTACAGCCACTAGTTCTTTAATTGTTATCTGGTCCTCTAGTCTGTCCCTATCGTTTTAAGTGAGACAGGGGAGGTTTATATCCGATAGTGCTCTTGTATGTCCACAACCTCGTCCCGTGTGGGCACACTGTAGAGATCTCTATAAAAGTCATAAAAACACGTGTTTACCTCCTCTTGAGTTTCTGGCAAGTGACCGTCTTCACATTGTACCGCCCATATGGGATGGTGTGCGGCCTCATTTTTATGTAACCATGCCAGAAGGCAGCCAGGCTTATCCCCTTCTGCGTGTTGGCACTCACTGTATCTCTTGTAGCTCAGGTTACCCAGCCTCTCCCATTGTTCTATACATTCCTGTTGGAGGCGTAGCGATTTGCTTGCTTCCTCTTGTGTCCCACTGCCATTCTTCATCATGTCTTCTAATTTACACTCTGTCTTTTCTAATGCTCTCTCTATTTCCCCTTGTAGCCCTTTGGACTTGGCTATTGCCCCTCCCCGCACCACCACCTTGAATGCCTCCCATAGCACCCCGGCTGAATTTACACTGCCGGTGTTATGTGTAAAATACTCCTGCACCACCGATCTCATGTGATCCCTGAACACTGTGTCTTTTAGGGCTTGAACTCTAAGTCGCCAAGTAGGGATCCTCGCGCGAGGTGGCCGTGCTTGACACGTTATGCACAGGGGCACGTTATTAGACAAAATTATAGCTTTATATTCTGCGTGTGTGAACTTGTTCATCATCTTGTCACCAGCGAAAATGTAATCTAGTCTCATATGCAAGTTCTGCGGTGCTGAATAATGTGAGTATGTTCGATTCAGCGGGTGCAACTCCCTCCATATGTCTACAAGCTTCACGTCCCACATCAGAGCCTTCAGTGCTTTGGCAGCTGTGGTCGGTTTAGAAAACTTACCATCCGACCTTGTGACAGGTCTATTGTGCAATTAAAGTCCCCTCCCCAAATGAACCCTCAGTCTCTATGTGGGCTAATCTTGGAGTATAGTGCCTTAAAATAAGCTGTGGTGCTCTGATGCGGGGCGTACGTGTTTCAACACGTATCTCCTTGTTCTCAACCATGCCTCTGACAATAGCCATCCTGCCCTCATTATCCACTATAGTTTGGAGGACCTTAAATGGAACCCCTGGTGCCTCCCAGGTCAGGACCCCTCTCGCATAAGTTGAGTAGGGCGTACCCACCGTAATACCCCTCCATTTCCTCATCAGTGTGTCCAGTTTATCTCTGACGGGTTAGTCTCTTGTAGGAGCACTATATCAACTTTCTGCCTCTTGAGATTTGTCATGATTCTATTCCTTTTTATATAGCTTTTCAACCCTCTGACATTCCATGTTACAATCCTTAGATCACCCATTTTCATAGACCGCTTCAACTTCCACCTCTCTACTCCCTTCTCTTTCTCGCATCCTTTGCATATACATGTAGGCACCCCAACCTCCAATGCCCCCAACTCCCCTTCCCCGTTTCCCCAACTAACCCCAACTGTTGCCCAGCTCCATCCCTGGATCTCAGACTACCCCTCATCTAGTCCTTTTCTCGATCTGTACCGATACTCGGGGCTCTGCAGGAGGATACCGTCCTACCAGTATCCTACCTAACTAACTATCGGGGGTGATAGCCTGTCTCCTAGTGCTGCACACTCCTGTGCAGCACTTGCATCTCCTGATGCACTACTTATGCATGTTTAACTCACTTGTGTGTGATCCACCCTATTCTCAGCATAGCTACGTTAGATTTTAATTAAGTCATATGGCTGCAAGTCTCTAGCTCAGGCGTTACCCATCAATGTTCAATCTGTCAGCGGCCACTGTGTCAGCAGTTCTGGCTCCACAGGAACACCCACTCACTTCTCGTGTCTCTTGTCCGACTGGTCATCAGCATCCACAGGACAGTTCATCGTGAGTTGACTGTCTATACTTACCAGTGATTTTACACAAAATACCTTTCAGTAAAATAACAAATATGAGCGCACACCAACAGTCACCACTTCTCAATAAGCCCGAACTACATGGTCTGCACTGACAATGACCCAAGAAAAATAATAGCCCTTTTCTCTTCATAACACAGCCTATCTTTGTCACTCTTCGACACTCTTTAAATACAAAAAATAAAAAAAACACAAACAAACTAGTTGACTCTTTACATGCACACCATGGTATATATTCCTCTTCTCTTAGCCCCTAAGATACCCTGATAGAAATTTAAATCGTCTCCTCTCACAGTTCTATCTGTGTGCTGCCTGGTTTACCCACTTGGGTTTTGCGATGATTTCTTCTAAAAGTCCTTGAATTAGAACTATGGGCTTTTTATGTAACGCTCCTCATCCAAAACACTTTCTTCCCCTTGACGTTCTTTGTCGTATGACCACCAACCCTCTGTTACTTATTTATGTGGTACCACAACTCCGCTCCCATAATTTGCCAGTTTCCTCAATCTACTCATCCTTCATCTTTCGGCTGTATTCTCTCGGGGTCGCCCCCTCCTCAAATGCCCACCATCACCTTTGGGTCGCTTAACACCTGTGGAAATCAGGAGGGATTTTGTGAAAGAGGGGCCCATTCCACCTGTATCTTCTTTACTTGCAAGCTGTCTATATCGGCCGTTCTCCACAGGAAACTTTGCATTCCTCCGGCTGGATGGCAGAGGGTGTTTGATGTTCCAACTACTCCAGAGACCTACTCTGTCCATGGGCCTTATCTAACCATCCTCTGCTACCAAGTGAACTGTTCTAGGTCCTTTAAGAAGAGATAACACTCGATAGGGTGGATGGGGATGGAGAAATAACTCAAACATCAATAAAATAAACGACTCAGGAAGATGGCAAAAAGATTTGGGGCCTCATTATGACCCTGGAACTGGCGGAATGAAGGGGGCGGGTACGGGACCGGCCCCCTTCATTCCGTCAAGGCCGATTATGAGGTTCCCTTTGCAGGACCCGGATCAGACGTCTGGTAAAACCAGACGTCTTTTCCGGTTTCCGGGTCCCGCGAGGGGAAGAGGGAGGTAACAACGGGACACTTGTAATGTGCCCGTTGTTACCTCCATCCCCATTCCCACTGAGCCTTATGGGGGCTCAAATGGGAATGGGGAATGGGTCCTGGAAGGAGGAATTACCGGGTCCTCCTATTTTGGAATGACCCAGTTATTCCTCATTGCAGGAACCCGGTAATGGAGCCCGGTTAGGAGGCAGCCATGGAGCTAGTAGCTCCATGGCTGTCTCCAAACTCGTACTGAGGCCATTGGTCTGTTCTAATAACAATTATCTCAAACAGGGAGTACAATGGACATCATCCGACATCTGCCAGTAAGGTCTTGTCGCAATTCATAAAAAACAAAATTATATAGTAAATATTTGTCATCAGTGACGTCATCCTACATGGCAAACTAAGAAACTTATGGAGGGTTGTGGTTGGGTAACTGGGAACATCAAGGTATACTTTCTATGAGGGTTGGTGTTGTGATTGGACCTCTACTGTCAGGTGGGCAACTCTGCCTCCCCCTAGTGCAAGTCATTATGAGCGTCATAAAATAAAAGACGTCTCATTGGATCTCTAAATTACAGGGCTCTCTGGTACGTAGCCCTTTATAATTGGTTGACAAACTTGGACCTTTCTGAAATATTCCACTCGTTAGCAGCACACAAGCTGGTACCCCAGGTGCCGGTGGGTCAGACTTGACCATGCCTCCCCACCCAATTAGCCCATCATCCATCATCACTCAAGCTGTCTGCCATGAGAATAGTCTTTGTACTTGGCCTTGCAAAGAATCACTGCACCTCGGAATAAAAGGGAGTTCAAGCATGATTTTATTTTCTGGTCTCAGTGTAGCTGTCCAAAAGTCTATTTTCATCTGACCATGTGACTAGAGACCATGCTTTAGAGCTCTTTTTTTAATGTATTAGCTGTATTTAATAATATTAAGTGAATAAAACTTGGTAGTCCATGTCCTTCTGCCGCAATTTAACAGGAGCTCATCTCCTGTCTTCTTGTTCATTGTATCATTCCATTATAATGAACTTGTTGCTTGGCTGCCTCATTTGTTGACACTGGGCCAGGAAGGCCTCCTTGATTCCCCTTCCATCTCCAGTCAAGTTTATTGTACTGTGCCACACTATTACAGACCTTCTATCCACAGAGTCCATTTTGCTTCAAATACGATGTGGAATTTCCAGATTCCTATGCATATATATACCTTGGTGCATCGCCGCAATCTATTTACTACGTAAAGGCAGCCTTATGATTTCTTCGTTTACTTGTGTTATGGCATCTGTACAATTATAAAATGGTTGTTATTTTCTTCGGTGCTTTTCACAAGTGTGATTTTTACTCCTCATATGAAAGTCTACTTGATTCTTACTTCTTTATCAGATTCTATATGGTCTATTCATCTTCTCTCTTGTCATCTTTTCTGAGGTGTGTCACTTTCTTTGTGTGAAGTCACCAGTCTCTTCTTTCATCCGTCCTCAAGTGCTCTTCAGGGATCTTTCCCAGGAGGCTGTCAGTTCTTTGTGGGTACATAAAGAATGTCTTCTTAATGGATACTTTGCTTCAAAGGCTGCTCATGTTATAGGCATCATTACAGGTGTCGCTGTTGTTGTTATCTCTGGTTCCCAACATATAGGCAATTTAGGGACGGGATTTCCGATAGAGGCGTTTGGCTCCTACTCTACAAAACCATCATGGAATTCCAAGCTTTGACTTTCAAGTTAATGATTTGCCTCCAGAAAGGTGCTGGGACAAGGAGAGACTCGATAAGGAGAGAAGTAATCAAGCAAGTACACCACTAGATATAAGGGGAGAAATAAAGAGATGGAAAGGAGACAAGGATACAACTGATGAGATGGCGCTCTTACAGAACAAATGGGTGGCAGGTCAGATTTTACTTAAACTTGATGACAAAAGTATTGAAGATGTAAGACAAAGTGGAGATAAAGACGAACAAGATAGAAAAGACAAAGAAAGGGAGGAACGATTAAAAGATGAAGGAGCGAAAAGAAAAGA
The DNA here is from genome assembly GCF_040938575.1 of Ambystoma mexicanum. Lineage (NCBI taxonomy): Eukaryota > Metazoa > Chordata > Amphibia > Caudata > Ambystomatidae > Ambystoma > Ambystoma mexicanum. Next base: position 453,902,065 of record NC_090937.1, read on the forward strand.
TAGATAAAGACGAGAACAGTTATATCAAGATGAGCAAGCTAAAACACAGGAGAAAGCAGAAGAGCAAAGAAAACGTGACAACAGAAAAAGAATAGAAGATGATGAACAGGAAAGGATAGGAGAGAAAAGAATACAGAGACGAAGGGATGAGGAAATACAAAGGTCATATGAACGAAGGGATATGAAAAAGAAATAGGAAGATAGAGTAAGAGAAGAAGTGAGAAAGCGCAGAGAAGTCGATGACGACATGGAACGTAAAAGAAGACAGAGAGCATGTGATCTTGAATATTTGGAAAGGGAAGTAAGAAATCCCAATCCATAAGTAGCATGGGAAGACATAGAAGAATTCTTTCCTGAAGCCATTACCAGGCAGGTCTAGAGTAAATCTAGAAGACGAATTTCACTCACAGAGTATAGGGGAAACAATTGATGAAGTTTACCACGAAATGCAAGCCCAGAAAGAGTCACAAGGGAAGGGAAAAAATTATCACCTCGAAAGCACTCAGTTGTATGACACAGAAGAAGCCTCCTGTAGTGCAAGACAGAAGGAGCTGTCTTTAGACAGACTAACATTAAACAGACATGATGATGGGAGAAGTCACACAAGTTGGGCACAAAAAGTATCGGATGAAGAAAGGGAAGCCTTCCCGAGAGAAGTGATATATGTGATCAAGAGGGATATTCGCCTTTGGATAAAGTAGTAACATAGTCAGATTTAAAGATTCCTATGCCTAAGGCATCAGAGTCACTGACACAGTCAGACCGACAAAAGGGGCAACCTCACGGTCAGAGGGGGGAGTCCCACCTTATGTAAGTAGGCTAAGATCATTACCAGGTAGACTGTGATGTGGGAATATTACCCCGGTGGTAGATAGACAAATGATGATAGATGAGAATGAGTTTGGAGCATCACAGTTCCCCTTCTTAGAAACGGGAGGGGCCAGGCTGCAATATATACCGTGGCCCCAGATGGACAACGATAATGTAAAATGTAAACTCCTGAGTTTAACTTCTGCCACTGGAAAACGGATACATGAGTTAGAAAAAATGAGGGGAGGGAAAACATTAGCTATAGGGGATATTAAAGGTCTTCTAATTACCATAGTTGGTGAGATAGCTTATGTCGTATAGGTTACCCTGGTTTGACTACAGTCAACAACACGCACAATGGAGCGCTGTTTAACAATTGTACAGCAGCAACTTGGAAAGCGCTTTGAGTGCTATATCCGGACACATCCAATATGGGAGCTATAATGACAAGAAAGAGGGAGAGGATACGTTGCTTTACATTCAAAGTTTTCAAGATGCATGGATGCTTGAAACTCGCAAGGCTTGGGGGAAGTCTATACCAGTATTTTACCAAATATTATGCCAAGGGCTGGCAGAACAAGTACAGAAGCAGCTCAAGAAATTAGTGGGGATTGTTGCTTGGCTGCCTCATTTCTTGACGCTGTGCCAGGAAGGCCTCTTTGATTCTCCTTCCATCTCCAGTCAAGCTTATTGTACTGTGCCACACTATTACAGACCTTCTATCCACAGAGTCCATTTTGCTTCAAATATGATGTGGAATTTCCAGATTCCTATGCATACATATACCTTGGCGCATCGCCGCAATCTATTTACTACGTAAAGGCAGCCTTATGATTTCTTCGTTTACTTGTGTTATGGCATCTGCACAATTATAAAATGGTTGTTATTTTCTTCGGTGCTTTTCACAAGTGTAATCAACCACAAGGACAATCGCAGCAATCTCCTATGCAACTTCAGCAGAACACGAACATAGAACCGCCTATGACGCGGAGAATAGGAGGGTCACTGTTGATGGAGGAAATCCATTCACGAGTGATGGAGTGAGACTGTACCCAAAATAGGACAGCTCACTGGGAGACCTGATGTGTTCAGTCCTATCTCTAACAATGAATCCTCTTGAGGAACCGAGGATAGGTGATTGACTTGAAAAATGCGCTTTTCTCAATTCCATTGCACAAAGTCTCACAAGATTTGACATTGTTTACTTTTAGACAAGTGCGATTAAAAAGCACAAGTCTGCCCCAGGGGCACTGTGAGTTGCCATCAATTTTAAATAAAGTCCTCCAGATTGTAAGAGGATTCAATTCAACACTACAGCTAAGTCAACGCCTAGTCTATAATACTGAATGAAAACCCTTATTGATATATCTTTAGGTCCAGTTCATGCGTTCTGGATGACTACCCCTGTATAACACCCCTCTCTTGGAATCCCCCTGACCCCACTGAGCCAAGAAGTAGTTCTGTTTTGCAAGTTAAAAGGTTTATTTGATAATTTAAACAATAGGTATATATATCCCACTTTATAATAAATTAATAATTGAATATCACCCTTAATCTGATATGATAAAGATTAACAATGGAGAATCTGGCACTAGCACACTTCTTTATAATCACTAATGAGTTGACATGAAATGGATAAGATAGCACACTGGTAATTAGGAACAAAAGTATAATGTGGTAGAGGATGCTTTATGTAATCTCAGGTGGATGCAATATTCAATGAATGCAGTACAGAAAATACTCAATATGATTTCAACCAAACAATGTAATCACTTTTCTCTGGCTATTCACTCCCCCCCTCTTTATGCAATGCAAGGAAATGGAAGGAAAGCACACAGTTCTCAGAAATGCAATCAATGTAATCAGTTCAATCCAGCAAGCTTAGACAACAGAAAACAGATAGGAGTTTTGAAATCACAGGCCCAAATTGCTTTGATATGTGCTGGCAATGAATGAGAAATATGCTGGAAACGCTTTTAATTCCCTTTCAGAGGTTCAGGGTGAGTGGTATCTAGTTAATATTAGTCCAGGCTCACACTAGCAATGATGCAGGGATAGTTAGCAGGTTAAACGAATTTCTGGCAAATGGAATGCAAACAGCAGCAGTTTTTACATGTGAAGAAATTGCAAATCGCGGTAAAATTCGCGGATGCGTGTTCCGCGATTGCGATAAAACTATAAGGGGTAGGAATGCGGTTCTTGGTGTGATTCAAAGCTACGATTCTAAGCTATCAGAGGAAAGTTACTGCAAGTCTCTAGCCCAAACGGTCGCGGAGATATGAGCGATTTAATAAAGGTCGTTTTTGGGTTTGCAAATTTCAAAAGCTCAAAATGACAAGTGCAGCTTGCAACTAGAAATGACAGGTGACAGCTAGGAGGCAGTTCTACTTAGGTTAAATAGATTGAATTAGATGAATTTAAACTAAGAGATTGGTTCTACACAGTTCTGCTGGGTACTCACACTATATTCTTGAATTAAATGGGCCTCATCACGGATCTGGTCAGGGTTTTAGACTGGGCTCTGGTCACTCTCTCTGCTGGTCTGGGTCTCTCTGGTCTGGTCTCTTAGTTCTGGATAGATTGATGAATTTGAAGTCTGGATCTCTGGATGTTGTATGGAGGTAAGTATGGATTTTTCCGGCAGAGCGTCCCGCTGCAGATGGATTTGGAAGGTCCCTCTCTGTCCTGTCTGTCTGCTTTTATGTGTTTAGAATGTGGGTGTGTTCTAGCATCACTGACCCTACCTCTCTCTCAGCTTCTAATTGGTCAAACTTTCATTCGTCCCCTGATTGGCGAACTAAGTTGTGTCAGAGTGATGTCAGCCATTTATGATCTCTTGAAGAACCTCCCTTATCATCTGTGCACCCAAATCTATATATGATCAAAATACATACTTCAGAGTTACACAGTTGTTTGAAATTACATATACATTGTGTGGCTGAATTTAGCCATGTCTCTGTCCAAATCTGCTCATTCTAGGAGCTTGCATTCAAAAATGGCAACTTCTAGAACCTTTTCATGTGCTGAACAACATTGGATCTTCATTAAATTTTATACAACTGTTCCTCACATATCTACCCACATACCAATGCATTTTCGTTTGTCTAGCTGAAACAGGGAGTCTGTAATATTAATAAACAATGGGGTTTTGCCCCAGAACATCACACAAATTCGAGTTTGGCCTTGAATTAAAGGTACATTTTTTAAATTAAAGCTCTCAAAGTTATACATTTCTGTCATTTGATTACAAAGAGTTATCAGTGTTTTTGTAAAATATATATTTTCCTTTCAATTCAGTCCTCAGAGTGTTGAGGTCCGCCTCCAAGACTTGGGTGGGTCAGTCACAGATCTCTGCTGGCTGGCAGATCTTTGTTGACAGCAAACATTTCAGAATTAACATATTCCTTTCAGAGGAAAGGGTCCTTTGTGTGGTGTCCGGCAAGCTCACATCAGGAGGCCAGGGGCCACTTTGCATTTAATTAACAGAACCCTGTTATTTCCTGGCTTCTTGTGTTGAGTTCTGAAGTGTCAATAGTTCCCAGACAGGCAACCCCTTTGAACCTTTGATGAAATAAGACCCCTTTTCTTTGCATTTAGACAATCTTGCAAAACAGCTCTCCTGTCAGAGTTTAGACCGCTAGCGCCACCATCGGGATTTTGTTGGCACTGCATGCAACTTTGGAATTTTCTTGGATTAATGCATTCTAAACAGGAATGGTTCTTACATGGTAGTAAATCCTTGCTTAACATTGTTTTGATGGGGCTCCTTATAGTAAGATGGTTATGTGGAACCCCACAAAAAGGGTTGAATCTTTAAAGTGGTCCAATGAGTCACGATTTCAGCAACTTTTTGACATCAGTAACAGTGGATTTTGTTAACAAAGACCTTTCTTTACACTGGTGGGTGGCAAGTTAGGTAACCATTTTGGTGTGCGCACAACTGCGCAGCTCTCCTGGATTCTGGGATGAAATGATGGGCGGCGACAGCGCATCCCCATCTTTACCCACTCCAACGATTTATTTTTGTTCTGGGGCAAAATGATGGGCAGCGACAGCTTAATCCCCATATTTACCCCGTCTAATGATTCCACATGGGTCAAAACCCTCCACAAACCCCCCCGCCCGACTGCGCTTTGACTTGAGTCGAGGGGGAGTCGGTTGCAAGGGAGGTTTTGAACCCTGGCGCTGGTATGTCCACATTATCTTCTTCCAATTCTGTAGATGGCACAGTTCAGCATCTTTTCCTCCATCTGGTACTGATCGATCAGTTCTCCTCGCCGGTCCTGATGGGAATATTGGGCGGTACCCCGAGCCCATTGCGTCTCTGCTCCCGGTCTCCGGATCGTCCTCCTTGGCCCGTCTCCAGGTCTTCTTTCTCCTAGGACGACAAAGGAAGAGCGGCAATACCTACTCATAGACGTTTTTCCACCACTGTTGAGATAGTGGGGCAGCATATGCATTTCATCATGACGAAACATTACATTCTTATTTTGATAAAAAACAGTATAACTAAGAGACAGTTTCATGCAAATCACAATATTTTAGAGACTAGATGTGGTATGTTTTATGGTTGGAAATGAATTAGTCTGAGACAGTACCCGCTAGGATTCCAGAGGATTCCTCCAGTTGTTGCAGAGTGTGCCTGGGATGGCAACATTTCAACTGGTTTATGTGGACCCACTTGTCTTCCCCCGCTGCCAAAGGACCTTTGGGGATGTGGATTTTGTAGGCCACAGGGGAGATCTTGTCGATGATCTCAAATGGTCCCTTCCATGTAGGCAAAAATTTGCGCTGCTTGGCCTGGTTCCTTTGGAAGTTGTATAGATAGACCCGGTCTCCCACCTGATATTCCTTCCTGGAAGTTTTCAGGTCATAGTGGGTCTTCATGCTATCAGCTGATCTTTCTAGATTCCGCTGAGCATAAGCAAAAGCATGTTGGAGGTGTTTCCTTAAATTCTCTACATACTCATGAGTAGTGGAGGCATTTATCAGTGTCTGCTCTTGGGTCCTATAGAGCAAATGCTGAGGAAGCACCATCTTGCGCCCAGTCATCAACTCAAATGGTGACATTTTGGTTGCAGATGAAGGGGTAGATCTGATAGCCATTAGGACCAGAGGTAATCGGATATCCCAACTTGGCCCAGAATCTGCCACAAACTTCTTTAATATACTCACAATGGTTCGGTTATATCTCTCTACTGCCCCAGAAGAAGCTGGCCGATAAGCAATATGCAACTTCCTCTTGACCCCCAGTATCTCCCACATCTTTGTCATTACTTCACTGGTGAAGTGGCTACCTCTGTCTGACTCAATCCTTTGAGGTAGACCAAAACGGGAAAAGATGTGGTTAATCATCAAGGCAGCTGCAGTTTCTGCCTTGCAGTTTGGGGCTGGGAGACATTCCACCCACTTGGTAAACAAGCATGTCACAGTCAACATGTACTTATTCCCCCTAGCCGAGCGAATCACAGGGCCTACAAAGTCGATTTGTAAATCTGACCATGGCAGTGTCATTCCCCTCTTTTGTAAAGGCGCCCGGTGCGTGAGGGATGATGGCTGAAATTGTGCACACACAAGACAACCCTTCAAATATTGGTTGAGGTCCTGGCCCATGTGTGGCCAGTATGCAACCTCTCTTAAGATTTCCAATGTTGTGTGAAACCCCCTGTGACCGGCAGTGGCCGCATCATGGGCGTGACTTAACATCAGGCTTCGGAATGAGGTAGGAACCACCCACTGATCGTGGCCAGCTTTGGATTTCCTTACCAACAAACCGTCTTGGATCCGGAACATTTTTGGACATTTCATCAACACTCTTAGGTCCTCTTTCCCAATGTAATCGGTATCCGTCAGGGGAAAGTTCTCAGGACCTCAAGGTGCTGGTAAAATTTACCAATTATTGGATCCCCCTTCTGAGCGGTAATCAAATCAGCATCAGGGGTCTCCTTACTCCATTGTGCAATTGAAAAGTCGTTGTGAGCATTTGTCTGGGACCTAGTGATAGCAGTGACCTGGATTTCCCCCAACAGGGACTCAATCTCAATTAGATCCCCTTGGATGGCCCCGGTTTTGGCCAACTGATCAGCTAAGTCATTTCCAGTTTTGTCTGGTCCCTCTACTTTGGAATGACCCTTGATCTTTTTCCAATAGATGGTCATCTCATTCGAGGTGACCAAATCATCAATGTTTTGGATCAACTTCCCATGTTTCAAGGGTTTGTGGTTAGCACATAACATGCCTCTGATTTTCCAATTAACCAGGTGCTCCACGAACCCGTTCCGTACATAATCCGAATCTGTGATTATGACCAGTTCGTGGAGTTGATGCTGGACAGCAGAGAGGATGGCCTGATGCACAGCCATCAATTCTGCCACCTGACTACTTCGGGGACCAATTTTGTATCCAGCGGAGGGTTCTGGGGACTCATTCACCCATGCATTCCCTACGCCGGCCACCAGTTCTTTCTCCCCGTTGTTGTCAACATGGTAAGAGCATCCATCCACATACACAGTGGGCATTCCCTCACACTTGTCTTCTTCAAAGACTTTGTGGGGGGAATTAAGGTATGCCTCCATGTTGTCCTTGATTTTCAGACTTTCGTCCTCGAGACAGTTTTCTCTGGCACAATCATGCAAGTCAGCCAGACCTTGCGCGAGGGGACTCTTCTTGTTTTGGCCATATCTGACCTCCAAAGGAAAGCCTTGCATTGACAGGATCCAGGAAGTAATTCGGGAATTACTCACATTTCCGGCCCGGATTCTGTCACTTTGGAGATATTGCAGAGGCTGGTGTGGAGTCTCCACTATGATGTGCTCCCCCTGGATAAACGGGCGGTAATTCTTCAATGCCCACACCGTTGCCAGGAGTGCCTTCTCACAATCGTTGAATTTTTCCTCCACAGAGGATAAAGTTTTGCTCGCATAGGAGATAACTTTATTGACCTTGTCATGCTTTTGATATAATACTGCCGTCAAGCACGTATTAGAGAACCCTGTCTCCAGGAAGAACTCCTTGTTTCTGACCGGGTAAGCTAGGCAAGGCGCTTGTGAGAGGCTTCTTTTGAGTTGTTTTACTGCCTCGGCTTGTTCTGGACCCCATTCCCACTTGACCCCCCCCTTCAGGAGATGAATCAGGGGTCTGGTGATCTCTGCGTAGCCCTCAATGAACTTTCTGCTGTAATTAGTCAGTCCAAGGAGGCTCCTTAGTTCCCGCAGAGTTGTGGGGTCTTTCAGTTTCTGAAGTGCTTCCACTTTCTTTTCCTGGGGACAGAGACCCTGAGGAGTAATCTCATGCCCCAAGAAATTAACACGGGTTCTACACCACTGTGCTTTCTGAAAGGAAAGTTTTGCTCCGGCGGCCCTCAACTGTGTCAGAACATAACGGATCTCCGCTATGTGTTCCTCAACAGTTGAGCTTTTGATGAGGACATCATCTACATAAGCCAGGTTACCCCTTGCACCCAAGTCGGGCATGGCCTTGTGTAGAAAAATGTTGAATTCATTGCCGGAGTTGAGGTATCCGAAGGGAGTCCGGGTCCATGTGTACTGCTGGCCCCCAAAGGTAAAAGCCAGTTTGTATTGGTCCTCCCTACTGACAGGCACAGTCCAGTATCCATTGGTCAGGTCTATTGCAGTGAATACCTGTGACCCCTGGATCTGGGCCAGCCCTTGGTCAATGTAGGGCAGAGGCCATCGGGAAGTATGGACCCGTTTGTTGAGCTCCCTAAGGTCGGCGCAGAGTCTCCACTGGCCGTTTGGCTTCAATATTCCCAGCACCGGATTATTGAAGGTGCTGTGGACGGGACGGATTATTCCCCGGGACTCAAGGTTCTTAATTATTTCGGTAAGGGACTCCATTGATGCGAGAGGCAAGCGATATTGCTTCACAAACACAGGAGTCATGCCAGGGTCCGTGGGGATTGTCGTTGTGTGGATGTCAGTGCGACCACAGTCATATGAGTCTACCGCAAAGAGATCTTGGAAATCCAAGAAAACTTGTTTCAACTTTTGCTTTTGTTCCAGAGTCACACAGGCATCAGCTAGATTGACTCTCTCTTCCACCATCTGCCTGAAGCCTGGAAAGACTTCTGGTTTGGCTATCTCCGCGGCCTCCTCCAGCTGGGTGGAGAAGTCCCTGGTCAGAGTGCTGATTTGGACCGGAGGCTTCAGGTGGGAAAGGCAGCCCTCATGTACCTGGAAATCACCTCATCCCTCCTGAAGTCACACGTCACATCTTCCTTACCATAGGGGCAGGAAGTGTACACCAGGAAGTTCCCCCCATGCCGGGTAAAAATCCTGTCTGGTGTTGTATTGTCATCACTGTCACTGTCAACGCAGTCCTTGGGGATTGGCCCTAACAGTTCATTTACTAAGTCGATGGAAAAATGTCGGTCATCAACCGCCATTCCAATAATGGTGCCTGCGGCTAGAGTAATACTCTTTAAGTCGCTGTTATCCACCTCTATTGGAATGGTGTCATGTTCTATGTTGACTAATGGAGTTGGGTTTACCCCCAACCCTTGCTGTTGGAGAGAAGCATTTAGATGTATGTAAGCATCAGGGTTTTTCAACTCTTGTCCCCTTTTAACTTTCACTTCCAGGGAGAATTGTCGGGTCCTTTCTGGGATGGTGACTTCCTCTTTAACCTGAATTTCAACTGCATAAGGTAGCAATTGAGCTGACCTAAATGCTTTTTCTGGATCAACAAAGCCCATGGGATTATCCGCTAATCGGGACCAAGCTTTGAAGTTTATTAGGTCCAAACTAATGGCAAAGCGATTGAGAATGTCACTGCCTAAGTAAAAGGCGGCAGTGACGTCTCGCACGACCCAACAATTATGGACTATGCTCTTGTTGCCAATGGAGTTTTCGAGCATACACCTGCTTGGCAGGAGATGTTTTGAATTGGGTGCTTCCAGGTCCATTTCCCATTTGTCTATCAGTTTGAAGGTGGGAATGGCTGGATCTTTTGGGAGTTGGCGGAACATGGCTTCGCTGATGAAGCTCTTACCGTTGTTCACACACACTCGAGCGAGAACAGAGTCCTTCCCATCATTTAACTGAACTGGGATGAACAGCTGCTCTCCAATTTGCTGAATACCAGCTAGGCTCTGAGCTGATTTCACATCTTTCTGGACTATAGGAGTGGGAGTTTCAGATTGTGGATTGGTATAGAATTTCAGAGTGTTTCCTTCCAGCGTGGAATACCACCTTAAACTGGAAGGAAGGTTGATTTTCAGAAATAGAGAGGACCCCCCATCACCAGTCTGTTGTCCCACTGCTATTACTGTCACGTCTGGAATTTGGCTATTCTGGAAGTGAAATTCTACTTGGTCAGATTTTTGTTCAACCATGTGGCAGGTGCTGTTTAAACTAACATGGTTGACACTCTGTTTTAATTTTATTGGTCGGCTAGTCTGGGTCCAGAGGACCTTGTTTACACAATCTATTAGGGGTGACAACCTTCTCAGGAGGTCATTCCCTAGTAAACAAGGGGTGCCCTCCGGGGTCACAACTATGACCGGGTGTTTCAACTTATGTCGCCCAATTTTAATGTCCAAATCTGCAGTCCCCTCAACGGGAATTTCCTTCCCGTCAAAGTTCTGGAGTTGTCCAGGAAGTGAGGTGAGAGGAATTTGGTAATTCTCTCCCCTTCCTGCATTCAGTTCATCAAAGGCCCGTCTGGACAGAAGGGTAGCTTGAGATCCAGTGTCCACCAGTGCCGAGATTGTACCCTGCCCCTGTACTTGTACCGGGGCATAATATCTTCCCTCCTTCTCCTCAAGGGGGCACAGATAATGTACATTTTTGGACAACTGGTGGGCTAACTTTCTGGTTTTGGACATCGCTAGCGAAGAGATTTGGGCAGAATTCTGTGGAGAGTCTTTGGAATCTGAAAGAAAAAGTTGGCAACTGGAGATCAGAGCCATTGTGGGTTCCCCTGGCTCCGGTTCTGTGCCGCCCCCCCCTTTTTGGAGGCAGTCCCCAGGATGGGTTTGAACCAGGGGATTTTCTTGCTGTTGGTTCTGGGATGAGATGGTGGGCGGCGGTAGCTCAGTCTCCACATCTCCCCAGTCTGGATTTGCATCCCTAGGGACCCATTTTTCTTTGGGAGGAGTTCCCCCCTCTCTGAAGGAGAAGATCCTTTTCCCAGGATCCTCTGAGGATCCCTCTCCCTCAAATTGGAAGATCTGTACCTCCTCCTCAAACTGAGTCTGTTTGGGTCTTTTGTTTCTCCTACCCCCCCTCTGCTCCTTAGGAGGCAGACTTTCAGGGGCAAGAGATTTTGTTTCCGGTTCCTGGGTTTCCAGGGGCTGTTTACAAGTAAGGAAGGAAGCTTCCTCCAAGGCTTTACACCCCCCTTCCCTTTGTGCCTCCTCCCTGGGAACCGGTGAGTTATCGGGGTGCTGCCCCCGTCATTGTTCTGGAGCACCAGGTCCAGAGTTGGGTGCGTTCTGCGCCGGCACGCCCATCTGAGGGTTCTGCTGAGCCCTCAGTATATGACCCATATCCCGCGCCATGTTTTGAACCTGGCGCTCTAACTGGGAAACCCGCTCAGGCTGATACGGGGCCCTGTTTTCTCCCCTGGGCTGATCCCGGGAAGGGTAGCTGTCCCTCCTCTGGTAATACCCCGGGTTGGGAAGATTTGGGTACCCCTCCACCCTTGGCCTCCCCTCTCCCGGATTCAGTGGTCTGGGCTCAGGGAATTGGGGAAAGAAGGATGGATGGTTTTGGGGCTGAAAGTCGGGAGGATATCTGGGGAAAAAGTTCTGCCCAGGGTTTGGTAAATTTCTGCCCTCCTGTGGGAAGTTTGGAGGGAAGTTCCCTGGGTTAGGTGCTTGGCTGGATCCCCCCCCCTTGGGCTGGAGGAGTCCACACATAACCCAGGATGGGTCTGTTACCTTTGTAGCGAGGACTTACATAGTCAGGAGAGCGAGGGACCCCATTTGTGGGGCTGCCTCCCTGGCTCCCTGTCTGTGACTGGCCCGAGGACCTTCTGGGCCTAGCATTATTAGGTGCAGGTAGGTTTTTAGGCCCCCCCATCTCCAAATCCAAAACGGGGGTGACCTTTACCTCTGCCACCTTGGCAGCAGCAGGGGTGCTGTTGGCTTTGGGGTTTTTCTGGGCATTGCTTTTATTTTCTATGGGCTTCTGCACCTCATAGATCCGGGTAGCCTGTTCAATGACCCAGTCTAAAGATCTTTTCTCATGCAAATCCCTCACGAGCTGGGTCATGATATATTTGGGCAAGGCATGGAAAAACGTATTTATAAACTCTCTACTATCTGTGCGCACCCTTCTTGTGGTCTGTGCAAAAGCACGCTTTAACTCCTGCACAAATTCTTGTGGGGCCTGATCCTCCCCACATTGCAAATTGTAGGCTGCCTTGCGAGCCTCTTGAGGATTTCTGTGAACAGAAAAATGTTTCAGGATGGCCGCCTTATAGGTGGACCATCTTAAATGATTTTGGTCCTCCAGCCCCGCAAAGAAACTGGAGTATTCCGGGGAGAAGGTCCACTTTACATATTGAATGCAGCTTTGGCTGTCCTTCAAATGGAAAGTCTCCATCATTTGTTCAAACAACTCTAAGTGCTCCCAAACAGAATACTTAGCGTTCTTATGGTAAGGCGTGATGACGCTCCTGATCGCCTTAATCTGCTTTAAGGGGTCCTTAAGCAAGGCCCTTTTTGCCTTATTGGCCTTTTTGGTTCGGGTAACCCTTGTCCATTCTTCCTCGGACTCAGAGGCACTGCTCCCAGAGGTTCCCGTCTGTTATTCCAGGTTTTCCCGGATTCTGCGAGCCTGGGAATGGCTGGCAGAATGTGGGGACCTGGTCTCCTGTGTCCTGCGCAGTTCAGAGGAGTCTTCAGATTCCTCCTTGCTGCCAGGATTTGATGGGTACCCCCTCCACTGACCTAACTGGGCAGAGGTTTTCAGGATGCCCTTAATGGGCCTACTCTCCTGGGGTTCCCCACTGAACTGTATTGTACTTGGGTGCCCATACCCGGATGCCCACCCCTCCATTCCTGGATGGTACTGGCCTATGAGCCCCATGCTTCTGGCTGTATAGTAATCTGCCATCCCTGTGGCCCTGTGCTCATGTGCGCCAGGGGACATGGGGGTGGCAGAGTCCAGGGACTGAGAGGTATGAGGGCCTCTGGTACTAGGGCTCCTGAGGTTATGCTCCGGAGTTTCCATTTCCCAGCGAACCTCATCTCTATCCGCCCCTGCTCCCTGTTGCAATGCAAGAGCCTGCATTTGTGCCTTCAGTTCCTCAGTTAAGGCCTTACTCGACTCTATCAGTCTCTCCTGCATCGCTACCTGCTGTTGGAGCCTATCATTGTGCTGGCAGAGAGCTTCATTCTCTCTCTGTGTTTCCTGATTGGTCCTGGAGAACTGGGCCAGTCTTTGCTGCAGGAGGGTTACCTCCTGGGCAATGTCCCTATTGGCCTGCTCCTTTCTTGCTAGAGCATCCTCCACCCTTCTGGTGTGCTCTACCAAGTTCTGGTTTTCTTTTTGGAGGTCACCCAGCCCCTGGTGGGCCAGGTGATTTTCTTCCATTTTTCTTTTTAAATGGCAGACTTCCTGGCCTAAGGCGTCTCTTTCCTGACTAAGAGCCTGCATTTGTGCCGCCAGGTCGTCCCTTTGCCTTTGGAAGGCACCAGCTTTCTGGCGCTCCTGATCAAACTCTGCCTGGGTATCCAGGTCTTTCAGAATCAGTTTATTGCTCTCCTCCTTCACTCTATCTAGGTGGCCTTGCAGGGTGACTACCTGCTCAGCACATGCCCTATTGAAGTCTAGCTGTTGCTCCAGCTTTTTCTGGCTTTGCAGTAGGGAATCCAAACCTTCTTGGTGTTCCTTCTGCAAGGCCAGAAATCTGGTATCCTGTTCTGACTTTTCCTTTTGCAGCACATCCATATCCTCCTTTATTTTAGTGATGTACTGTCTGGTCTCATTTTCTGACTCCTGGCTTCTGTGCAGCCTTTGCTCAGAAGAGACCAGGTCAGATTGGACCTTCTCTAACGCCATCTGTTGCCTATTTGCCAGATTTTGGCTTTCAGCACATCTATCCTGCATGTCTCCCATATATAGGTACAGGTATGCTGCTATCCTGGCAATCTTATTGTGTTCCTCTTTGGCTTTAGGAGCCATATATAGTTCACTCAGGGCCACATGTAATGGACCCTGATCTCTATATATATCTGCCCCTGTTTCAGTGACCTGTTGTGTGATTGCCTGCAACCACGCATCCTGGCCCTGTTCGGTCCATTCACCTCTCACAAATAGCTTATGCAAGAGGTGCTCCCTGGCCATTTTCATGTCTACTAAGGTCGTCATTCTAGAGATTGGTCTCTGTCCTGACTTACAGAAGTTAGTATTTTAGTTTTGCAGAACAGAACTTTTCTTGGAGTGTCCCTTTTGAGGAATGCTTCACAGCGTAATGCAGCGTGGTGATCCGACTGGATGTATGTATCCCGTCAGTTAGCACACTGTATTAAGCTGCACAAATGGTAAATCTAACCCAACGTCTCGGCTCGAGCCCCCACTTTGTAAGAGGATTCAATTCAACACTACAGCTAAGTCAACGCCTAGTCTGGAATACTGAATGAAAACCCTTATTGATATATCTTTAGGTCCAGTTCATGCGTTCTGGATGACTACCCCTATATAACACCCCTCTCTTGGAATCCCCCTGACCCCACTGAGCCAAGAAGTAGTTCTGTTTTGCAAGTTAAAAGGTTTATTTGATAATTTAAACAATAGGTATATATATCCCACTTTATAATAAATTAATAATTGAATATCACCCTTAATCTGATATGATAAAGATTAACAATGGAGAATCTGGCACTAGCACACTTCTTTATAATCACTAATGAGTTGACATGAAATGGATAAGATAGCACACTGGTAATTAGGAACAAAAGTATAATGTGGTAGAGGATGCTTTATGTAAGCTCAGGTGGATGCAATATTCAATGAATGCAGTACAGAAAATACTCAATATGATTTCAACCAAACAATGTAATCACTTTTCTCTGGCTATTCACTCCCCCCCTCTTTATGCAATGCAAGGAAATGGAAGGAAAGCACACAGTTCTCAGAAATGCAATCAATGTAATCAGTTCAATCCAGCAAGCTTAGACAACAGAAAACAGATAGGAGTTTTGAAATCACAGGCCCAAATTGCTTTGATATGTGCTGGCAATGAATGAGAAATATGCTGGAAACGCTTTTAATTCCCTTTCAGAGGTTCAGGGTGAGTGGTATCTAGTTAATATTAGTCCAGGCTCACACTAGCAATGATGCAGGGATAGTTAGAAGGTTAAACGAATTTCTGGCAAATGGAATGCAAACAGCAGCAGTTTTTACATGTGAAGAAATTGCAAATCGCGGTAAAATTCGCGGATGCGTGTTCCGCGATTGCGGTAAAACTATAAGGGGTAGGAATGCGGTTCTTGGTGATTCTAAGCTATCAGAGGAAAGTTACTGCAAGTCTCTAGCCCAAACGGTCGCGGAGATATGAGCGATTTAATAAAGGTCGTTTTTGGGTTTGCAAATTTCAAAAGCTCAAAATGACAAGTGCAGCTTGCAACTAGAAATGACAGGTGACAGCTAGGAGGCAGTTCTACTTAGGTTAAATAGATTGAATTAGATGAATTTAAACTAAGAGATTGGTTCTACACAGTTCTGCTGGGTACTCACACTATATTCTTGAATTAAATGGGCCTCATCACGGATCTGGTCAGGGTTTTAGACTGGGCTCTGGTCACTCTCTCTGCTGGTCTGGGTCTCTCTGGTCTGGTCTCTTAGTTCTGGATAGATTGATGAATTTGAAGTCTGGATCTCTGGATGTTGTATGGAGGTAAGTATGGATTTTTCCGGCAGAGCGTCCCGCTGCAGATGGATTTGGAAGGTCCCTCTCTGTCCTGTCTGTCTGCTTTTATGTGTTTAGAATGTGGGTGTGTTCTAGCATCACTGACCCTACCTCTCTCTCAGCTTCTAATTGGTCAAACTTTCATTCGTCCCCTGATTGGCGAACTAAGTTGTGTCAGAGTGATGTCAGCCATTTATGATCTCTTGAAGAACCTCCCTTATCACCTGTGCACCCAAATCTATATATGATCAAAATACATACTTCAGAGTTACACAGTTGTTTGAAATTACATATACATTGTGTGGCTGAATTTAGCCATGTCTCTGTCCAAATCTGCTCATTCTAGGAGCTTGCATTCAAAAATGGCAACTTCTAGAACCTTTTCATGTGCTGAACAACATTGGATCTTCATTAAATTTTATACAACTGTTCCTCACATATCTACCCACATACCAATGCATTTTCGTTTGTCTAGCTGAAACAGGGAGTCTGTAATATTAATAAACAATGGGGTTTTGCCCCAGAACATCACACAAATTCGAGTTTGGCCTTGAATTAAAGGTACATTTTTTAAATTAAAGCTCTCAAAGTTATACATTTCTGTCATTTGATTACAAAGAGTTATCAGTGTTTTTGTAAAATATATATTTTCCTTTCAATTCAGTCCTCAGAGTGTTGAGGTCCGCCTCCAAGACTTGGGTGGGTCAGTCACAGATCTCTGCTGGCTGGCAGATCTTTGTTGACAGCAAACATTTCAGAATTAACATATTCCTTTCAGAGGAAAGGGTCCTTTGTGTGGTGTCCGGCAAGCTCACATCAGGAGGCCAGGGGCCACTTTGCATTTAATTAACAGAACCCTGTTATTTCCTGGCTTCTTGTGTTGAGTTCTGAAGTGTCAATAGTTCCCAGACAGGCAACCCCTTTGAACCTTTGATGAAATAAGACCCCTTTTCTTTGCATTTAGACAATCTTGCAAAACAGCTCTCCTGTCAGAGTTTAGACCGCTAGCGCCACCATCGGGATTTTGTTGGCACTGCATGCAACTTTGGAATTTTCTTGGATTAATGCATTCTAAACAGGAATGGTTCTTACATGGTAGTAAATCCTTGCTTAACATTGTTTTGATGGGGCTCCTTATAGTAAGATGGTTATGTGGAACCCCACAAAAAGGGTTGAATCTTTAAAGTGGTCCAATGAGTCACGATTTCAGCAACTTTTTGACATCAGTAACAGTGGATTTTGTTAACAAAGACCTTTCTTTACACTGGTGGGTGGCAAGTTAGGTAACCATTTTGGTGTGCGCACAACTGCGCAGCTCTCCTGGATTCTGGGATGAAATGATGGGCGGCGACAGCGCATCTCCATCTTTACCCACTCCAACGATTTATTTTTGTTCTGGGGCAAAATGATGGGCAGCGACAGCTTAATCCCCATATTTACCCCGTCTAATGATTCCACATGGGTCAAAACCCTCCACAAGATGGACTTGAGCAATACTGCTTAAGAAAGCGTTGTGCTGCAATAAGTAGATGACCTTTTAGCTTGCAGCACCACAGAGGAAGAGTGCGGATACGATTCTGTTCAGCTGATCATTATACTTGACAAAGGATATAAGGTTAACAAGGAAAAGTTACAATATTGTCATCAAGAAGTGTTGTACATAGGCCAATTGATTTCACATGAGGGAAAGAAGGTCACCTCTGAAAGAGCTGACGCTATTTTGAAAACAGCTAAGCCACACACAATAAAACACACACAATAAAACAGATGCAGAGTTTTCTAGGATTATGCCATTATGTCAGGGCATGGGTCTTTGACTACAGCTCATATACACAGCCTCTCTTAGAAGCTTTAAAGAAAGCACAGGCAACGCAAGAAATAACCGTGTGGACTGAGGCAATGGAAGAAGGGTTTGAGGAATTGAAAAAAGCAATTTGCACAGCCCCATTTCTAGGGATCCCCAATTATGCAGAGGAATAATTTTTATTCTCGCATACAGATGGTACTTTTATGACAGCAGTACTCACACAGAGAACAAAATTGGGGTACAACCCCCTTGCATATTACAGTTGAATTTTGGACCCAGTAATGAGAGGTCACTTTCCATTTGGCAGACACCGCGTTCGCCATAGAGAAGGCTACACGCATAGTGATGGGATGTTCTATGACGTTATTTGTTGAACATGCACTATTTGCCATTTTATAAAAACCCAAAGGCACGTTGACTTCTCAAAGGGCATTCTGCCTGTGAGGTAGTTACATCGAATCCAGCGATTAATATAGTTCGATGTAAAATAGTGAACCCAGCTATGTTCAGAGCTGAGCCAATCACAGAAGGAGAGCCCATGCACGATTGCGCAAACTATGAATAGTTTTGTGATGAGTTCCCTAATGTAAAGGAAAAGTCACAGGTAAACCAGTGATGCCTATAGCCTTATAAAAGGTAGCGCTAGAACGCTTACACTACCCAGCGGATGCAACTAGGGAGAATCTTGCTGTAACTATTGCTGAGGATTGGTTTGTACCGAACCTAATAGAACATGTTTCACTTTTTATGGTACATTATATTGTTTGCCAACAATTTGCGGCTGGGCATACACTGCGCAAAGTGAGGTGAGTCATCCCAAGACCCAATGGCCCTTTTCAGCACGTGCATATCGACTACGTCAACATGATACAAGTTTGCAATGGATACCGATATTTACTTGTTGTAGTGTGTCCTTTTTCTAGATGGATAGAGGGAGGTCCATGCACACACTCAGACTCTACCTGTGCAGCTAAGTTCTTGGTGTGGAAAGTGTTTCCTAGATGGGGAGTCTGTGAGGTAATGAGATTGGATAATGGACCTCATTTTGTTAACACAGTTTTCGAGCAGATCACCTCCTTGCTTGGTATAAAGCACAAGTTTTCTTCGGCTTATCATCTGCAAGGAAATGGGATCTGTGAAAAGCTCAATGGCCTGTTAAAAGAACCAATAGCCAAGTTGAAGCTTACTCTGAAAAAAGGTTGGTTGCATTGCCTACCACTGGCATTATATGGACTAAGGAACCAACCAGGTTCTGACCACCATCTTACGCCGCACGAAATCATGACAGGAAGGAAAATGAGAACACCCTTAATACCTTCATCCCGAGTTAGAAGTGATGCTCAGCCAACATCAGAAGTTTTAGGACTTAAATTGCAAAACTATTTGAACTGTTTGACATCTAGTTTTTCTGTAATTTCAGGACAGTTGCAGAGACAAGGGTGTAGGGCAGTACAGAACACAGAAGGAGATGCTTCAACAACCCAACCTGCTGAATTTCACCTTCCCCAATTATACCCCGGTGATGGGGTCTAGTTCATAACCATACAAGGAAAAAGTGGGACGAGCCCAGATCAACGGTCCTTTTATCGTTGAGGACGTGACGCCATCTGCTGTCAAATTGCAGGGTAGCCACGCTTGGATCTTCCTGGGAGATATGAAAATCAAAAATCTATACTGAAGAAACCCCTCTGCTTACACTTCACTGTGAAGAAGCTACAATCATCGGGGAAGAACCACAGCACGTGTAGACGAGATCTATGACGAGGAAGAAGGACGCATAACCTGACAAGTGGAAAGATTGAAGAACTCTTTAGTGGACTATAGCGTGATTTTGACACTCCCTTTTGAGCAATAAATAAAAGGGTAAAATGACACATTTGAAATACTCTGTACATCTTAGTGGTAGAGTAAAAGAAGATCTGCATTCTTAAAGCCACAGTAGCTTAATTGACTTTGGACTAAGGCATGCTTAAGCCTTGATAACAAGAAAAGTGAGAAAGGTTTATTGACTTTGGACTGAGGCATGTTTAAGTCTTGAACAGAATAAGGATATGCCAGATTCTGATCATGGACACATCAATTGGAAGAGGGTACAATACCCTGATTCCTTTTACACAGAGTTCTTGTTTGGTTCTACTTATGGTGTTACCCAGTGATAACCTTTCTAGGCACGTACTTACCTATTTCGAGTTGGTGTTTCGCTCTTATCCTACGTTGGTGGGGAGAACCTGTCACATTCCAGCTTTTATTCAAAATCTTGACAATGAAAAGCTCATAAGAAGATTGCTCATAATCATTACTGAAGAATTTCTGAAGTTGCCTGAGTACAGTGAATGAAACACAAATGCCCTTATCAAACGACGCAGCACATAGACTGGTCAGTGTGGTGTTCTTTTTTCGAATTGAAGAATACCCGCATCTCGTTGGAAGACATACGGATGTGGTAACTTTTCTGAGAGATCCAAGAAACACTGCAAAATTGAATGTGATCCTGAAGGAATCATAATCCAGGCGAGCATCTATTTTGAAAGAAATCACAGAGCAGTGTATAGACTTTCCTCTGAGGGACAGATCGAGGAAGAAAGTACAAAACAAAACTTTTGTTCATGCTGACAGGGAAGCAACATGTCATCTGGACTGAAGCATATTTGAGGCAGTGATTGGAACATGATATATGAAGCAGAGCTCGTTTCGACTTGGAGAGGACATTTTTCTTCACGCTAAAGGAACATTTGCATCCCGACTAGTGAAAAGATTGGTTCCAGAAAGGAAGTTAAAGTTATTTCTAGCATCCAGAAAGCAGATAGTTGTTTGAGGATGAATGCTGAATGAAGACAGCAGCTTCCAGACAGCAATATAAAAAAGCAGAGCCAATAAACATTTGTTTTTCATTCCTTAGCATCAAATGATCGAGATGGGGAACTTTAATAGCAACGTTGTGTTGTCCCATGAGAACAGACACACACATTGTCCAAGAAGTAGATGCTGTAAGCTCATGTACCACTGCATCATCTACACATGCATTATATTCATGCTCATATTGCTTTCACTGACAGTAAGAACAAATTGGGCAAATACTCCGGTATATGTTTCTGAACAGAAGGAAAAAGTAAGCATGGCAACTACAAGGCAGCCTAGACCCTACATAGTTATTCCTGTCCCGAGAAAAAATGGGAAGATACCTGAGCTTAAAATGGATGTTGTTAGTAATCAATCTCATACAGCACTTGCTTCAGAAATTGCTTTTAAATGCTGGAGACAGGGTTGGCAAAGCAGGCAAAGTAAGGGGTTGATATAGGTTGGACCTACACAGATAATGCATGCAGACACACCTGATCCAGTGACAAGAGGCCCAAGCACAAGTCCCAAAGAAAGGTTACGCATAGAAATGATTGCAGAGTCTTTATGGCCATTTTTAGCTGGTACTAGAAAAAGACAGATGGATAAAGACAGACTTACTGAACATTCGTCTACGCAGGGAACCCGGATGGATGGTCCTGTGAACAAACCAGCCAGAAGAAGCTATGTTGACGCATTTAGAGATGTAGTGATAGAAAACTACATGAAGAGTTTAAGAACCAAAAGAAGTACCCAAGAAGATAATTATGAACTGAATGATCATCTGGACAGCACAGCACACTTGGGAAATAATGCATGGTACCAACACATGAAAGAAGTTGGAAGAAGACGTCAGATGAAGAATGCTTTGTATGTGCACAACTGCCATACGACATGGAAAAGTCAAAGATTTTCATAGCTATTGAAATAGATGTCCTAACTGCACACTGCATAGTGCACCTAGCTTTCTGTAGTACAAGAGGCCAGTTCATGGGTCGAACAGCCTCTCTCATATGGGCAACTGAAGGAACATATCCAAATGAAGATGACTATGTTCAAGATCGAAAGACAAGAAACAATGCCAAGACAAAGAACATTGTGATCAGATACAAGAAACCTGGAGTAAAAGGAACCGGAATAAGAAGAGAATTAAATAAAAAACAGAAAGTTCCAGGACACTCTACAGAAGAAAGACTTGGGGAACAGTCCTATCACCAGATGGCTGGGAAGAAGGACTAGTAATCTGCAGAGACTGGGTAATAATGGATCACTACCGACTAGGGGTGTACCGAATAGTACATTTACTATTCAGCCGAAGCCGAATAATTGACCGACGTATTCGTCTGAAGCCGAATAGTGACCGAATAGTAGATTACTACTTGAAATGTGTCAAGGTATGCATAACAAGCCAAAACGGTTGGCTTTGCCAATGCTGGTTTTAACAGGACTTCGGTGAAGGACATGCATAGTACTTTTAAATAGTATGTTAAGCAAAAAGTGTAGACATGTTGCGTTTTCACCCTATCTTGAAGCCTACAAATACCATACCAGAATGATATAATGATATTCCACGAAATTATAATAAATGGCTTGTAAGCTGTCTTTCAAGACCTAATCATAACAAAAGATAATGTGAAATGGTAACCTTTTGCATTGTTTAGAGGAGGCATGCTTTATATGATGTCAATGAAAAATGACCCAAAAAACAAATGCATTTAGCACACCAAATGCGGACATGTGAATACTATTGAAATAGTGCACATCTCTTTTTGTTCAACATATTTTATGGCAACTAGTTTTTCTGTATGTGCTTTCAGTATCAAATGCACATTTTCAAGCCCTTGTCCACAACAAAGGTTATTTATTGGACCATTAATTTAAAAAACGAGTGTGAATAAAGATACACTGTGGTGAGTGTCCTGCTTCCTCCTGCTGAGTCCCGTCAGGGCGAGGCCTCATTCATGTTCTAAACGAGAGCATAAATGAACTGGAGTAGTTAACTTCCCCCAGCCGTCACTATAAGCTTTCTTATCTTCACCTCTATGACCCCTGCTGCTAATGGCGCCACAGTGGTGATTGAAGAGTAGAGAAGAAAGCTCATGGCGCATTCATACATGTGTGTTGGCAATGGACTGCCACTCCCCACCCCACACAACTCCCCTTTGGCATCCCACCAAGTAAAGAATCAAAGCTGCCCTGGACAGAGGCCTATTAACCCCCACCACTTATCTGCATTGATTTGCATTTAAAAGCATTCGCCGGGCTGTAAACTGAAGCATGCTTGAGCAACTCGTCCATTGATTCAAGGAGGCAGAGACAATGGCAGCGGTCTCTCCAGTGGCCTGCAGTTTATGGGGGGCAGCAGCAGAAGTGATCACTGCCACTCATGATCTGCTCCAGTGAGTTCAGAAACAATAACCCAAATTAGTCCAAGGCCAAAGCTTGCTTCCCACTGATTGCACTGCAATTCCCAAGGACTCGAGTCGAAGGTTTACTTTCTAAACCAGCCCATGTCATGCAGACTAACAGCGAGGGGCCCCACTTGGGTGTTTCTGACAGATTAAATGCGTAGAACCGTGCTGCTGACCTGAACAGGCTACTTATGCCAAAAGAACAATAGTGGTTTGAACCATGTCCGCGATGATAATAGTTATTAACCCCACGCCCTCCTCTCACCCCCCCACCCCTGTGGAAGGATTGCACTTTATTACAACTCTGTTCTTTAAACTGACAACAAAAACAGGCATTCAATGCTATGGCTAGACGTTATAAGCAGTGTCCTCGAAGAAAAACGTGGTGCTTCCTTTTAATCCTGCCATTAAAGACCTGCTAATAATAATGACACCTGTATTTGAATATGCATGTCAAGCAAGTCCAACCCACTTTCAGTCCAATGTTCACAACTCCCGTCAGGTGTGCCCACGCTGCAGCGTAATTCACATCTAATGTGGCACTTTCGTTCGTTATTGGAGGCAAGTTATTCCACTCACAACAGATTGTATATTCGGAAGTAAACAACCAAACTCCCTGACAGCGGACATCCTAAAACATGAATTATGTGCACAAACACATCAAAGAAGCTGCACTTAAGTTTGCAGGAAGAAAGCACACCTGTATGGAAGTAATGCTCAGTGCACCGGTGTTGTGCAGTTACCCTTTCCTTCTGTTCCCGGTAATGTAATAGCGTCACCTGCTGGCCAATAAATAATAATGGCTCACACTTTCATGCAAGCATTAATGAGAATAATTCAAGCTTGCAGAACAGGGTGGAACTTCGGCTTCGAGTCAAATTCGAGGCAGTGTTCTGCCGAATGCCAAATAGCTGATTTCGGCCGGAATTCGCCCGAACATTTACTCAAAGCCAAAGTTCGGTACACCCCTACTACCAACCAACAATCGAGAATGCACAAATGTTGTGTGAACCATTATGGCCAAAACTTGCTAAACTACTGACATGGGTCAAAGACAGAGGAGGACCCCTGCAGATAGTACCAGTGGAAAGTTCTAAATTATGCTTCAGAAAGAATGGTACATGAAAAATTGGTGAGAATCAAAACTGTGAACGAATCTTCGATGCACCAGGAATTAATATCGGAACAGCAGTAATCATGGATCATTATTGGACTTGTGGATCCAAGGCCTACATCAGACTGCCTAAAGATTGGGGAGGAATCTGCACATTGGTGAATGTCCATGTTCCCTTGTTGGTGATTCCTAAAAGTGACCTGAACCTTGATAGTTTCCCGAAAGGAGATGCACATCTGAGGAAGAAGAGATCTGTGGAGCTGATAACGCGAATGAAGAGAGAGAACTACTTTTCAGCCAAATCAATAGAAGCTTTTGACTCTATTCCATATGAACATAGACTGTTCAGCCAGACTTCTTCAGTGTTCATGTTGATCTTCATACCAAGGTTATGGGTTGGAGCAAATACCAAGTGACTTCCGATCACCAGATGGGGATTGCTACAGACGATTAATAATACCATAAAGGGATTCAATGCCATCAAAAAAGAATTGAGAGCTGTAAGATTGATGACGCTCCAGAACAGATACGTCCTGGATGTGATTACTTCTATGCATGGAGGTGTTTGTGCCAAAATCGGAGAATCATGTTGCACATTTATACCTTCTCATGATGACGAGAATGGAACATTGACAGAGGCCATATATATGCTGACCAAGCTCCATGGCCAGATGATAGAAGAAGTAGAAGACATTGTTGATGACAGCTGGTTTGGATCACTCTTCTCGAGGGTTTGACAATGTATGACAGATATGTTCACATTTCTTGGAGCTTTGTTATTTTTAGTGATGGTTGGATTCTGTGTGATCAAGATAATAATCTCACAGTGCAAGAAGACAGCAAAGAAAGCCATAGGGATGAAGATCATGATTGATGTTGAACCAGGATGGACGCCTAAAGATCTGACTGATGAAAAAATCAGAGACTTTGTGAAGGCCAGTATCCATGCACCTGAGGGAACAAAGTTCCTGTATCCAAAGAACCATAAGAAATATGTGGGAAAATGGATCTATTGCAGTCCAAGTGGACAGCGCATGCTCATGATATGGAACAAGGATGAGCATGTGAAAACAGCTGGATGCTTGAAAAGAGTCATAAAAATATGGATCCCCAAGAAGAATTTCTTCAGACCAAGATGTCTAGATATAGAAGATGATGTGAGAGTGGTTGATAAATCACCCAGAGGGGGGAGTGTAGAGGAGGAGCCAAGTACCCCCACTTCAACTGCCCCCCACATTACCTGAAACATATGAACCAAAGTATGTGACGTATACTGAACAGATAAACCAGCAAAGAGAAGAGCGTGGACTCTGTGCAGTACCCATAAGAATACATGTAACTAAGAGAATATGGGAGATAAAGTACCCATTGAGGAAACCATACCTGAATCCAAGAAAATATGATGGCCATTTGAACCAGATTCCTGAAGAAGCAAAGAAACTAAATGACAGAGATGAATGGTGACGCCATACAAAGTTGAATCGACACCCATATAGAAAGAAAACTGCACCAGAGAGGCAGACGATTTATAAAGAACAAAGAATTACCAAGGATAAGTGACATCTTGGGATCAAGATGAAGAGACTTATGCCACAGACCTGATGAAGATACATAGTTATTTTAAACGTGTACAGATGCAATGAAACACAAGCAGCAAAGCAATCATGAAGCTAGCCACATGCTTTTAAATAGATTAGACCGTGGCAATCAGCAACATATACATATATACCTCTATAGATACATATGGACAAGTAAAGGATAAATGTTTCCACAATGTACATAAGTAGTACTGAACGAAGCAAGAAGGCCTCATTTTAGTGTCGCCGTTGAGAAAAGAAATTGAATTAAACAGAATAAGGAATTCACTGAGCCAAGAAAGCCAAGGTCTTATCAAAGTGGAATTGGCTGACATTGGATACAAATAATGTGAAAGAACAGAAACTCATGTTCAGAAAGGTCAAGCAAAAACAAAAGACGTCAGTGTAACGCTCACCTGATTCTCGCAGAGGCGCCGGTCTTGACTGGGCGACTACCGTATCTTCAAAGGTGATGTGTAGCACCCGGTTGGCTCTTTGGGCTGGACCTCTGTGCACTGTATGCCTGACGTGTAGAGTAAGATGTCTGCAGATAGAAAATATGGGGTTAATGAACTGGGGTTATTGGGGTGTCCCTATCTCTTTCCTCTTCTCCTCTCCTGTAGACCCCCAAAGGTTAACGCTCTCACCTTAGGTAAGTGAATGCCGAGCTCTCCATCTGCCTCGGGGCAGGGTGCTGTAACCAGTTTCTTCACTGGATAGGTAGCGCAGGCCTCTTGACTTCAGAGGACTGCTGTCCGTCGTTTACTGCACGAACGGTAAGTTTTGAGTCATTCAAATGTATTTAAAGTCTTTAGTAATGATGTCTCTTGTTTTGCAGGGTTCCGGCGATGGCGGATGACGGGCTGAAGTGAGTTGAAGATGGAGCCCGTGTGATGAATAGAAGCGCCTGGAAGCACGTAAGTAAGCGCTTGTTGCCTGCTTCACTATGCGCTCTAACTGTCTTTTTATTTTGCAGGTACGAGTTCGGAGCGGCTGCAGGGTGCCGGAATACCCACTGGATTAGATGTGGAAAGGAGTCATGGCACGTGAGTATTAAAGTTCCCCAATGTCTTTAAACGCACCTTGTTTTGTCTTTCAGATGCGGGATGCAGCGCCGAAGAGTAGGTAAGCCTTTGCCTTTCAGATGCCGGAATGCTAACCTGTTCTTTCTTGTCTTTATAGGTGTTGCTGAAGACTGGATTCAGGATGGTAAGCCTTTGCCTTTCAGATGCCGGAATGCTAACCTGTTCTTTCTTGTCTTTATAGGTGTTGCTGAAGACTGGATTCAGGATGGTAAGCCTTTTTCCTTAGGCCCAGGACCGGATGCAGAAGACACGATGAGCGTTCTGCTGCAGAGGTTGCAGAATAACGCAAAGCAAGATTCATCCACCGGGTGTGGTTTAAATAGCCTCCTGTAGTGCTTAGGTGTCTCCTTCCACAGCCACGCCTAAGTAAGAAAAGAGTTCCTGGTAAGAAAAGAGTTCCTGCCTTCCAGAAGAGTTCCAGTGTTCTGAATCTAGGGAGTGGCTCCAGCCCCACCCAACAGGAAAAGTAGTTCCAAACAGAAGAGGATCAGAGGCTCAACTGGCAGGCAAGTAAGCAGCATGGTCTGCTGAAGGTAAGTCCACCCAAGCATTATGAGCCCGGCGCTTCCAGCGCTGGGACTGGGCATATTTATGAGCCTGGTGCCACTGGCGCCAGGACTGGGTCCAAAAGGTCCCAATTGGGACTGGTTGGCACTCGGAACCTGGGTTATGGATCTGCTTCCAAGGGAGTTGGGAAAACCCTGACCTTTTGGAAGCAGAGATCATGACAGTACCCCCCCTCAAGGCCCCTCCCAAACCGGGCTTCTCCGGGGGTTTTGGCTTGTCAGGAAATGTTCGGTGAAATCTTTTGATTAGGCGAGGAGCGTGGACATATTCAGCAGGTTCCCAGGATCTCTCTTGGGGGCCGTAGCCTTTCCAGTCAATTAGGTAGAATAGTTTAGATTTGGAGATCTTGGAGTCCAGAATGCTTTTGACTTCAAACTCGAGTTCTCCATCCACTAGGATAGGTTTTGGAGATTTGGTTAGTCGGGTTTGAGGTTGCACGGGTTTTAATAGAGAGACGTGGAAGACCGGATGTATCTTCATGTGCGGGGGCAAGTCCAACTTGACCGCTACTGGGTTTACTATGGTAGTGATGGAATAGGGACCAATGTATCTTGGGTTGAATGTGCGTGGCCCTTTTAGAGGTAGATATTTGGTGGATAACCAGACTTGATCCCCTACTTGATAGTGAGGGGCTTCCTTCCGATGTTGATCTGCTCCTTTCTTGTATTGTTCTTTAGCCCTTTGAAGGTGAGAAACAGCTTCCTTAAAGGCTTGGGTGATTGTAGAATGCAGGTAGTCTACTGCTGGTGTTTCAAGATCTTGGAGGGGATCCAACTCCGAGGTTCGAGGGTGACTGCCGTACAAAAGAAAAAACGGGGTTTTCCCAGTTCCCGAATGGACAGAGTTATTGTAGGCATACTCGGCTATCCAAAGGATATCTTTCCAAGTTTTTTCAGTTTGTTGCAGCATGCAGCGTAAATACTGTTCCAGAGTTTGATTGGTCCTCTCGGTTTGTCCGTCGGTCTGAGGGTGGTGACTGGTCGATAGTCTCACATCAATTTGAGCCGACCGACAGCAACTTCGCCAAAAATGAGAAATAAATTGACTACCTCGATCCGAAATTAGAACCGAAGGAAAACCGTGCAGTCGGACGATGTTTTCGAGAAATTCTCGGGCCAGAGTTGCTGCTGTTGGCAAGCCTTTGAGCGGAATGAAATGCGCCATCTTGGAGAATAAGTCCACGATTACTAGAATCGTATTGTATCCGGAGCATGGAGGTAGATCGGTGATGAAGTCCATAGAAAGCGTATGCCAAGGGTGAGGTGGGATGTCAATAGGGCGTAAGAGGCCTGCTGGTCTTTCCTTTTGACTCTTGTTTTGGGCGCATAGTCCACAGGACATTATAAAGTCTCTGATATCTTTTTTCCAAGACGGCCACCAGAAGTAGCGCTTGATCTTTACTGAGGTCTTGGCTATACCGGGATGACCTTCCATTAAAGAGTCGTGATAACAAGAGATTACTTTTTTCTGTAAATCTGTGCTGGGTAGGTATAATCGTTCTTGGAAATACAATAAGTTGTCCTTTACTGCAAAGTCCTTTCCCTGCAGATGCCAATTCTGTATGTCTGCTGGAGTTACAAGTTAGCTGGCTTTATCCTTAACTTCCTCTATGGATTCTGTGGCGATTACACCCAGAATTCTTTGTTCGGGAATGATTGGTACAGGTTTAGGGTTGACCAAGTGTTCTTCCACTCCCATCCGAGAAAGGGCATCGGCTTTACCGTTCTTTGTACCAGGTCGATAGGTAATTATGAAGTCAAACTCGGCAAAGAATAATGCCCAACGGAGTTGTCTAGAGGATTGGGCTTTTGCGGTCTTCAAATATTGCAGGTTTCGGTGATCCGTAATCACAGTAACGGTGTGTCAGGCCCCCAGCAGATAATGCCGCCAAGCCTTAAAGGCAGACTTGATAGCCAGAAGTTCCTTGTCAGTAATCGTGTAATTGATTTCAGGAGGCGAGAATTTGCGGGACCAAAATGCCACGGGATGCATCTGATTGGTTACCGGGTCCTTTTGTGATAGAACTGTCCCCATGGCGAGGCTTGAAGCATCAGTTTCCACGATGTAGGGGAGTTCGGGGCGAGGGTGTTTTAAGATTGGTGCAGAGATAAATTTAGTCTTCGAATCCTGGAAAGCTTGTTCCGCCTCGGTAGACCAATCAAAACGTTTGTTTTTCTTTAACAAGGCAGTGATGGGCTGGACTATTCGAGAGAATTCGGGGATAAACCTGTGGTAAAAGTTAGCGAAGCCTAACATGCTTTGCACACCTTTTACGGAGGATGGTGATGGCCATTTGAGAACTGCATCGACCTTCTTTGAATCCATACGCACTCCCCCAGGTGATAATATGAATCCCAAGAATTCAACTTCAGTCACGTTGAAAACACATTTTTCCAACTTAGCGAAAAGTTTGTGTTGACGCAATCTTTCGAGGACCATTTTAACGTGTTTCCGATGTTCAGATTCCGATGAAGAATAAACGAGGATGTCGTCAATGTAAACAACAACACATACATCTATGAGCTCTCTGAGGACATCGTTCATAAAATATTGAAAGGCGGCCGGGGCATTGCAAAGTCCGAAGGGCATGACCTGATATTCAAATAGCCCATACTTGGTGCGGAAGGCCGTCTTCCATTCATCGCCCTCTTTTACTCGTACCAAGTGGTAAGCTCCTCTAAGATCCAGCTTTGTATATATGCATGCTTTTCTGACTTGGTCCAGGAGTTCAGGGATCAAAGGTAACGGATATCTATTCTTAACGGTGATCTGGTTCAGGGAGCGATAATCGATACAAGTTCTAAGGTCTCCTTCCTTTTTTGGAACGAAGAACAAAGCTGAAGAAGCAGGGGACTTGGAAGGACGAATAAACCCATTTGCCAGGTATTGATCCAGGTATTGTCGAAGGTGAAGGTTCTCAGGCTCGGTGAGGGCATAAATTCTACTACAGGGAGGAGTAGATCCAGGTATCAGGTCTATCTGGCAGTCATAAGACCTATGAGGAGGTAGAGAGTTAGCCTGATCCTTCCGGAAAACATCTTGGTATTCTAGGTATTCGGGAGGTAACTGGGAAGTCTCTGAAGAAATTGCTGCCAGTGCAACACCAGGTGGAGGGTGACAAGTAGAGACACATTCTGGAAACTGGACCGTTCTTGCTCGCCAATCGATCAGAGGATTGTGTTTCTCTAACCAAGGTATTCCTAGAATAATCTGAAACTGAGGGGCCTTGATCACATCGAACACGATCTTCTCATGGTGTCCATCTTGACTTACTAGCGTCACCTCTTGAGTGGTATGCGTTACTGGCCCGGAGGCTATCTCCGTACCATCCACCGTAGTAATGACGTCCTTTACAGCCTTGGGACAAAGAGTTAGATTCATCCTCAAAACCATTTCATGATCCACATAATTGCCGATGGCACCGCTGTCGACGTAAGCTTCAATTGCATGTAATCGATCCGGATTATCAGGGCTAATGAGGACCATAGGTATCACGAAATGCGAGGTCACGGAACTGGTTTTCACGCTCGGCAAGAGGACCTCTATTCTTGTCGGGCGAGGTCGTTTCCCTGCTCAGAGTTTGTAACTTTGGTAACTGCAGCTCCTACTGCCTTCTTGGCAGGTTTCACCGGACAGTCTCGAACAAAGTGCCCTGAGTTTCCGCAATATAGGCATAATTGCAACTGTTTCCTCCTTTCCCGCTCCCTTTGTGTTAGAGGACCTTTCAGACCCCCTATTTCCATGGGTTCCCCGGAGTCTACTCCTTTGGAAGGAGTTGGCGGTTTGGAAAATACTCGAGCATCAAACTTGGAACGATCGGCCTTCCTGTTCTGCAGCCTGTGATCTATTTGAACGACCAAGTCTATATAATCCGAACAGTCTTGTGGGGGATTCACTACTTGGGCTAAAACGTCTTTGAGCTCTCCACGTAGACCTCTATAAAACAGCGTAATCCTTTTGTCCTCAGGCCATTGAGTTTCCACTATTAGCCTATTGAAAGATGCAATATAAGCCAAAAGGTCTTGATTACCCTGTCGCAATGAAAGAAGCTCATTGTCCAAGGCCTGCCCCTGTGAATGTCTTGCGAACAGTTTTTCCATACTAAGCTGAAAGGCTTGAAAATCATGGAGAACCGGATCATCTTGATTAACTAGTGGGATCGACCAGTCTGCCGCATTGCCACTAAGGTACGAAAGTACAAAAGCTACTTTTGCTTGATCAGTTGGAAAGGCTGCTGGCCGGCATAAGAAGTGCAACCGGCACTGATTGATAAATACTGCAAACCTCTTTGGGTCACCAGAAAATCGTTCGGGCGGAGCCAGAGGTACATTCCCAGGTAGGTTGATCTGCACTGGATTCATAGAGGATGTTGAAGGAAGATTTGCCCCTGATGCGGGTAACGGGGTTTGTCCGGCTTGTGACTGTAGCACTTGTCTAGCAAGATTGTCTGTTCTCTCCTTGGAAATAATTAGTTCCCTTCTTAGAGCATTCGTTTCCTGACGAGCTGCATGCACTTCTGCCCTTAGTTCCCCAAGTAACCGGGCTAGGGGGTCAGTATCTGAGGTTTCCATAGCGCCTGGGCGAGAGTTTTGCGGTAGGCTTTGCGTTCTGTAACGCTCACCTGATTCTCGCAGAGGCGCCGGTCTTGACTGGGCGACTACCGTATCTTCAAAGGTGATGTGTAGCACCCGGTTGGCTCTTTGGGCTGGACCTCTGTGCACTGTATGCCTGACGTGTAGAGTAAGATGTCTGCAGATAGAAAATATGGGGTTAATGAACTGGGGTTATTGGGGTGTCCCTATCTCTTTCCTCTTCTCCTCTCCTGTAGACCCCCAAAGGTTAACGCTCTCACCTTAGGTAAGTGAATGCCGAGCTCTCCATCTGCCTCGGGGCAGGGTGCTGTAACCAGTTTCTTCACTGGATAGGTAGCGCAGGCCTCTTGACTTCAGAGGACTGCTGTCCGTCGTTTACTGCACGAACGGTAAGTTTCGAGTCATTCAAATGTCTTTAAAGTCTTTAGTAATGATGTCTCTTGTTTTGCAGGGTTCCGGCGATGGCGGATGACGGGCTGAAGTGAGTTGAA
Source organism: Ambystoma mexicanum (assembly GCF_040938575.1). NCBI lineage: Eukaryota > Metazoa > Chordata > Amphibia > Caudata > Ambystomatidae > Ambystoma > Ambystoma mexicanum. Next base: position 453,934,234 of record NC_090937.1, read on the forward strand.
GATGGAGCCCGTGTGATGAATAGAAGCGCCTGGAAGCACGTAAGTAAGCGCTTGTTGCCTGCTTCACTATGCGCTCTAACTGTCTTTTTATTTTGCAGGTACGAGTTCGGAGCGGCTGCAGGGTGCCGGAATACCCATTATTATGATTAGATGTGGAAAGGAGTCATGGCACGTGAGTATTAAGTTCCCCAATGTCTTTAAACGCACCTTGTTTTGTCTTTCAGATGCGGGATGCAGCGCCGAAGAGTAGGTAAGCCTTTGCCTTTCAGATGCCGGAATGCTAACCTGTTCTTTCTTGTCTTTATAGGTGTTGCTGAAGACTGGATTCAGGATGGTAAGCCTTTGCCTTTCAGATGCCGGAATGCTAACCTGTTCTTTCTTGTCTTTATAGGTGTTGCTGAAGACTGGATTCAGGATGGTAAGCCTTTTTCCTTAGGCCCAGGACCGGATGCAGAAGACACGATGAGCGTTCTGCTGCAGAGGTTGCAGAATAACGCAAAGCAAGATTCATCCACCGGGTGTGGTTTAAATAGCCTCCTGTAGTGCTTAGGTGTCTCCTTCCACAGCCACGCCTAAGTAAGAAAAGAGTTCCTGGTAAGAAAAGAGTTCCTGCTTTCCAGAAGAGTTCCAGTGTTCTGAATCTAGGGAGTGGCTCCAGCCCCACCCAACAGGAAAAGTAGTTCCAAACAGAAGAGGATCAGAGGCTCAACTGGCAGGCAAGTAAGCAGCATGGTCTGCTGAAGGTAAGTCCACCCAAGCATTATGAGCCCGGCGCTTCCAGCGCTGGGACTGGGCATATTTATGAGCCTGGTGCCACTGGCGCCAGGACTGGGTCCAAAAGGTCCCAATTGGGACTGGTTGGCACTCGGAACCTGGGTTATGGATCTGCTTCCAAGGGAGTTGGGAAAACCCTGACCTTTTGGAAGCAGAGATCATGACAGTCAGAGGACTATTGAAAATAAAATAAAATACACGAAAAGGCTCAATTTCATGGTGTCCAGTCACGTGATGGAAGAACGTTGGACCAGAGAGATGATCACACCTACGCACGGAAGCTGGCTAGTGCCCATAATCCTTAAATATTCTCAGAGAACAGTACAAACTCAAGACCAACTTCAAAGCACTAATTGACACTGGACCATTGAGGTGATGATGAATGATATTTTAATTGGTGAGAAGCTGGTGCAAAGACGAGCTCAACGCACCTGGTTGTTCAGTCTGCATGCTGCTAATGCAGGTAGGAAAATTACTGACAGGGTTAGAAGCCGACCAATTTAGGGGACCTCGTAGTTGTGGTTCCTATAGTGTGTATAGCCAATGGGACGTCATACATTTAGTGACGTTCATAGTGGCCATTTTGAAGGGAGGGCTTAGTTGCCCCACCTGATGTTAACTATCCAATTACCTCTTTGCGTTACTCCATACAGATATAGAACCTATGCTTAGTTATTCACTTAGAACCAATCCCACTTTCCGAGAGGTTTTAGTAGTTTGCCACATAGGATGACGTTGGTAATGATGTAGGTCAGTACGTCAGTGATGACCACTTTTGGGTACAAAAGACCAAATTTTTTATGAAGTAGTTAGAGTCAGAGTATCGAGAGATTGCTGATGATTGTTGTACTCCCTGTTTTATATACTTGACATTAAAATAGAAGAACTTTGCCAAACTATTTGTGTCATCTTGATTATTGATGTATGAATAACATCTGCATCCCCATCTATCTCCAGGGTACCACTACTTGTCTTAAAGGTCTGGGCAGAGCCACCAGTTCAATTGTATGTCTGAAGCCGTCATGCGCAGTAGAGTCTGCCCAAATACACAGAATGCACCCCTAGAGGGAGCTGTTGCCTAAGGATATTGAAATCTAATAGGTCAGACTTGAATCGCAGGAAAAAAAGAGCAGTTGTGCACTTCCGACACAAAGGGAACCGATCCGTTCTTCAGAAATTCTGCCATTCCTCAAATTAATTTCTCCCCCATCTCGGAGGAGGAGCTGTCTGACATAATGAAACGTCTTAAAGTCACTTCTTTTAAGGGTGATCCCTGCTATGCATTGATTGTGAAGACCTGTCCTACGACCCTCTTGACTGCCATCTGTAAATTCGTAAACGCTTCACTCTCAGAAGGATTTGTGCCTAAGAATCTCAAACAGGCTTGGGTTACTCCCATTATTAAAAAACCCAGTCTTTGCCCAAAATATCCTCTCAGTTACAAGCCAATCACTAATACACCATTTCTTTTAACATTTTTATACAGAGTAGCATATGAACAGCTTGCACTACATCTCAACAACTATGCCGTGCTCAACCCCCGTCAGTCCGGTTTCATAATTGGCTTTGGTGTTGAAACCGCTCTATTAGAATCAAAATCAAGGCTTATGGAGCGCACGGACATGGGCTTTGCTTCCACGCTAATGCTCCTCGATTTATCTGCTGCCTTCAAACTAGTTAACCACTCTATTTTGGTTGACAGGTTGGAGGCAGAAGCTCATTTCTCCCCATTGACAGCACAATGGATCGCATCATTTTTGAACAGCAGCAAAAGCAGAGTTTTCCCTGCAGAAGCATAAGCCCCCACCCATCCCTATAGATTTTGGTGCCCCATAAGGTGCTTTCTTATCCCCTTGCCTTTACAATATCTTCATGGTCCCCTTCTTTGCCTCGCTGCACTAGGAGGGGTTCATGTTCACCAATGATGTGGACGATTCCCAGTGTGTCGTCCCATTGGTGGGTAATCACTCAGTGGACACGGCCAAATTAAATTGTGTGTACTCATCCATAGAAGACTGGATGTTGAGGAACAATCTTGCTCTTAATAAGAGCAAGACGTAACTCCTCATTGTGGGTTCGCCATCCTCATTATTCAAGCTCGGCCCATCCTATCTCAGCTTTCGTGTGGGTGAAGTTACGATAATTCCTTTGAAAAAGATTAAAACTTTAGGGGCTGTGTAAGATCAGCAGCTATCAATGAAAGCCCACATGGGAAGCCTGATCTCTGCTGCAGCTTTTCACATAAAATTGCTTGCCCATTTTAGGCCTTTTATTAATCAAACCAACACCGAAACCATCGTGTGTACGATTATAAGAGCCAAAATTGACTACTGCTGTAGTCTTCTGGTGTGTGTAAATAAGACAGAAATGAACAGACTTCAGGTGGTTCAGAATGGTGCTGTCCGTGTTGTGATGGAACTTAAACGCTGCAATCATATCTCCGATGCTAGAAGGGGTTTGCACTGGCTCCCAGCAGAGGTTTGAGTGCAGTACAGACTATTGGTCATTACCTTCAAGTGCATCCATGGCACCAGCCCCATGTATTTGAAGCGGCTTACTACAGAGAAAATCCAAGGTTGTGTCTTGAGATCTAGCAATCAGAAACTCTTGAGCATCCCTAGATGTAGGACTAAAAGGGCTGAAAAAGGAGCCCTTAATCTCGCCGCTCCTGTAGTTTGGAATAACATCCCTCTGGATCGTAGAGCTCAGCCAAATCTAGAGTCCTTTAAAAAGATTCTGAAAACTTGGCTATTTAAGTAATCGACTCTGACCGTCAAGGGTCCATGGCTGTGCTCTACAAGTGTTTAAAGTAAAGTAAAGATATATAGTGGTCCAATTTGCATAGCTTTGTCTGTTGTCACTGCTAGAGGGAGCTGTAGGGTTAGGATCCATAACGGCCCTACTGTGTTAATGAAAATCTGCACTTTGGCCCATGCACACGGGCCTATACAGTAGTCTCTTATAAACATAAAAGGGGAGCACCTTGGATTGCTTTTTTTATGCGCAATATTGATGAAACAGACAGGTCAGTCATGCATCTGGACTGGACTGATGGTGCTCCTTTGAAAACGTCCGCTCATCGTTTAAAACACAACTGCCAAATAGTGTTCGTACCATTTCATAGAGTGACAATTGAAAGTTGTTGGGTAATTTCAAGAGTCCTTTTGCCCTAAATAGAGGGAAAACCTTAAAGCCTAACTCCTCAGTTGACTCGATTGTCAGTGTTTACAGTGAAACCGTTAGTCCAATCTTAAATGGGGCAACACTGATTAAAACAAAAATGATCAAAGCTAAACATTATGCAAATGTGTAGTATACAGATAATTTGGCCCGCCTGAAAAACAAACTTAAAAAAGAAAAGAGGGAACACAAATGGAGGAGTAGCCCAAACTACAACAATTGCTTTAAATGAAAGAGTGCGCGCTCTAAATACAAAACAGCTACATTAGATGCATAGAGACAATTCTTCACCTATAAGATCGACTTCTCAGCTAATTCTTCTAAAACACTATTTGCCAATGATAAATACTTTGTTTAAAGAATGTAACACCACTGAAAGTTTAAAACAGTCTTGGATTTCGCCTTTAGGGGATGGAGTGTATCATGAGCTACGCTGAAGGTGGTGGTTGATATCCTTTGAATTACTGATAGTGATGCAGGCGTGGAATTTCTTCAGTCAAAATGTACTCGCAGACAGCTGCGTTCTGCAGCCACTGATTTGCTGCTAGTGTCTCCATATCGGCGTGCCCGGATTGGTGGACGTGCCTTCTCCATTGCAGCAGCCGTCCTATGGAATGAGCTCCCACTGCCCATTGAAAAAGTAGCCAATCATCTGGCATTTAGGAAAGCCGTAATGACATTTTTGTTTTAGATGCAGTTGTGTTCTTTGGTTTTGATCCTCTTTCTTACCCCCTAGCGCCATGATACCTTAGGGTGACTGTGCGCTTTTGAAACATATGCGACATAAAATAACATAACATGGTGCCTCTCTTTCAATATCGTTGAATCTCTCAGTGGTTTTTGAGGTGTGATGGAGTCCGGCTGCTCCCCCAAAGAGAAGAAAAGAATACCATGATGGAGCAGAGCCACAGGGCTTCTACACCATGGTGCCTCAACCCAGTGGTCCGGGAAGAAGGAGAGGGTCTTGGCAGCCCTCTGGCTCTGCAAGGATAGGTGTGCAATGGAGAGTGTGATGCTGCAAAACAGAGGCCAGGAGATGACCCCTCCCGCATCCAGACAAACCAGTGTGGGATGCCCCCACCACATCTAGAGGAAAAGCAGCCAGTCAGAGTGGAATCAAAAAGGGGGACTGGTACACAGAGCAGTATGTGTACCGTGTGGATGGATCATATTTGGATTGTGAAGAAAGGGATTGGAGGACCCCAAGTGGTGGAAGATGGGGTGAGTATGTAACAGGGAGAGACAGTAGAAAAGGAGGAGTACCTTGAAGGTGGCTGGCACGGAAAGGAAGAACAGGTATGCCTTTCGTGGTTGGGCATGTGGAAGAAATAACAAAGAGTTCAGAGACCACATGAGGAGGATAAGAGTGTGGTGTAGGGAATGCTGGACATGGACCTCTGGGAGCAGAATATGGCTCCTCAGATCTGGTGGTAGCTGCATATACATGTATTGGGCAGCGTCTCTTGGGTTCCCCACCCAGGATGGGGTGGGTGCAGGTTTTAGGGGGCAACAGGCACTCGGCTGTTGGGTGTATAACAAGAAGGCTTGTTTTAGAATGGCGGGCAAGTTTTGTCTACAATGGAATAGGTGTTTAGATGGCACCCAGTCACTCAGTTCTCATGCCATGTCTGATGAGTGCAGCGGTGGGGGCATGGCAGACAGATGTTTGTTGGGGTTGCTTTGCCAGTTATTGTGTCCCAATATTAATGAGTGGTTGGAGCACTATTCAGAGAATGGAGTGTCCAGGTTGTTGGACAATGGTTTTCAGTATAGTTTTAAATTGGGGTGTAGTGGACCAAAAGTAAGGAAGTAGGTGGAGAAGCTCAGATCAAATAGGGAAACATCAGAGGTGATTGCAAAACAAAATGAGTAAGTAGTTGGCGGTAGAAGAGAACTGTAGAATCATTCAAGGGGTGGCATTTGGAGCACCTGATAGTGCAGAGAGTGGTGCCCAGGAAGCAGGAAGACAGAAAAGGAATTAATGTCCTTTGTATGAATTACTTAATGTCATTTGTAATGGCTGTAAGGGTGGTCAGTGAATAATTTCATCCAATATGTTGAAATTCACAGTGAGGTTCGCAGGTTTGGACAACAAGATCGTGAGAGTGTGGACGTTTGAGAAGGGGACATTGATGGCCAGGTGTGGCATTATATAGGCTTTTTGGTTGTTGCCAGTTCAGTTGGAGGATTTTTGCCTTCTGGGAGTGCAGTTTCAGGATGAGATATTTGTGGACAAGAAATACTCAGCATTGTTAGCCCTATTTATTTATTTATTTATTTATTTATTTATTTATGATGTATATAGCTCAGAACCACTGACCCTAGGGCTTAAGGGCGCTGACATACACAGACAAACAGAAGGCAAAAAGCCACAAGAGAGAAATACTGAAGCAGGAGAGCTGGCGGTAGGGCCAAAATAGTGTTTAATTAAACAAGTAGGTCTTCAGGCCTTTTCTGAATACACTGTTAGAGTTTTCAACACTCAGCTTAATGGGGAGATTATTCCAGGCCATAGGTGCCGCAGACTAGAAAGCTCCTACCTTAGCCTGCGACAGTCTACAGTCCGGGACAATTAGCTGGGAGTGACTATTTGATCTAAGACTGCATTTACTCATCTTAAGCCTTAATTCATCATTAAGGTAGATAGGACCAGAGTTTTTCATACAGTTAAATGAGATGGACAAGAGCTGAAAGAGAATTTGTTCCTTAAGGAGCCAATGAAGCTCCCTTCTCGCCTTAGATATGTGATCTGATCTCTTCTTGTCCAGAGCAACCCTAACAGCGTTGTTCTGCACTACTTGCAATCTATTCAGTTCGCAGTTGGGAAGGCCGATCAGGAGTCTACTGCAGTAATCTATCCTTGAACTTATCAGTGCTCTCGCTAGGGTTTCCCTACTAGTTTGTGAGAGAAAGGGACGGGCATGAGGCTGTGCCTTCATATTGAGATTGCATTCAAGATATATCCCTAGTGTCTTAACCTTTCTCTTGACTTTTATAGCACAATCGTCAATCACAAATTGGGAGTACTGGTCTTCCAATGAGCAGATTTTAGGGTCATTACCCACAAGCATAAGTTCAGTCTTACTTGTATTAAGGGCCAAACCATTGGAACACATATAGCTTTGGATGAGAAGGTAAATCCTGTTGATGTTTATTTCGTCATTCAGAAAGACACCCGTAATAGGGATGATACATTGGGTGTCATCCGCATAGTTTGTAAATTCTATGTTATTAATATCCAGGAAGTCCAGAAAAGGCACTGTAATGTCATAGGAAATGGGAGAAAGACAAGCTCTTTGTGGGACTCCTTGAGCATCTGACAGATTGCTACTCACTCTCCATTGGCGATCTTTCAGAACAGAAGCAACCCAATCAGCTGCCGACGCTGAGAAACCCGCCACCTCCCTCAACTTGGAGACCAACACTGTATGGTCTACTAGGTCGAAGGCGGCAGACAGGTCCAACAGCATCAGCATGCTGGGGTTGCCTTGATCCATATGGCGGAGGAGCCTAGATTTTGAATCCAGCAGAGCAGACTCAGTACCGTGCTTTTCCCGAAAGCCAGATTGTCTCTTATTCAGAATATTAGTATTTCTCAGATGAGCCAGTAGTTGAGTATATGCAACTCTATCAAGGATCTTTAGTATAAATGGGGAATTAGAGATTGGCGATAATTAAGTGGGTCATCAGGGGAGAGGTCTGTTTTTTTAAATAATGGAGTCACCCAATGTTACGTGCAGGTAGGCACAGCGCAATCCCTGAAGGAAGTATTAACAAACTTACAGAGGGTAGCAATAAGCGAAGTAGCACAGGCTTTAATCGTTAAGGCAGGACCAACATCTCTCTTACAGTTCGATGGTTTAAGGTGTTGTATTATCACTGTAAGGTCTGCCTCCGTGATAAGTTTGAAAGAGAGGAGTTCTTCTTCTTTCCAACATTTAGATGGTATAATAGTGTCCTTATGAGCCTTGTGCGATAAAGTTGCTCTAGCTTCTGTCATACCTCTGTTAATTTTGTTAAGCTTAGCATCCATAGCCTCCAGAACCTGATTACACCATTTAGTATCTTTCGTGATGGTGTCCTGTATAGTGTTCTTTTTTGTTTCCAGTTCTTTGAACACTTTGAAAAGCTCCTTGGGTTTTGCAATCCGGTCATCAAGGTAAGATCTGTTTGCAGTGATCACAGCTTTTGACATGTCTATTATAGATTTCTTTGTCAGCGCCAGATAGAGAGATTTTCCAAGTATAGAGAGCCTAAGTTTTAGTTGAACGATTTAGCACTTTTCTACTGTGTTTTTTCCTGTTCAGGGTGGGATAATAGCAAGTGTTGCATTGCCAGGATGCCAGGATGACTTCCTGTTGGTAGGCAGGGCACGGGCATAGGAGGTACAAAGGCATCATTCGGCATGTTTGCGAGTCTAATGGACGAGTTGGGGGTCCCACTGGTGCCAAAGAAGATGGTGGTGAAATTGACATTTTGGGCATTGAGTTGGATTTGTATGAGATGTGATGTAGGTTAAAGACAATTGAATTAAAAGGGTCTGCACAGAGCGCTCAAGCTATCCATGCTCTAGAGAGGCAACCTATGCTGCACAGGGTCACAGTGGAACCAATCCTGTCAATCTTTTCATACACTGGGTCAGATTCTCAAATCTTTTTTGGGCGCAAATGAGAAGATCTGGTAGTACATCTACTCACTTTTGCCAAAAAAAGGAGCAGCCCAAAACAAAAAGGGCATCTGAATGAGCGAATCCCATTGAGATGCCCATTATCCCCCTTTGAGCGTTTGCACAAATAAGAGGGTGTTCTGGGCATTTAGAAGCGCATCCCGAATTCACAAATTGGATGTGATTTTAAATGCCCTAAAATGAGGGTCATCCCCAGGCACCTTTTGAAAGAGGAACGCCAGGAGGCACAAATCATGAAAGGGTACATTCGGATACTGTCATTTAAAAAAGAAATCATTGTGCCAGCTTCACAGTTAAAACTACTACTGTCAAGCTTGTGATAAGATGGGCCAAAAAACTCTCTAATAAGCCTTGGGACCTGGAGTCAATCCAACGCAGACTCAGAGACAAAGCAGACAAAGTGTGGGGCAAAATCCATATATATTGTCAGTCAAATAAAGCAGGGACAGCATACAAGCATTAAAATCGTGCCGCTCTCGTCGCACACATTACAAACAACGACTTAAGTAGTACAACTTCATCATAAATGACATCATCACATTTTATCAGTTTACAAAAACCTATAGAGAATGGGGAGTGGTTAGTGGTGGCGGTTCATATACACTCTATAGGGTTCAAACATCTAATTGAGTTATACTGGTTTGATGGCTCCTCCTGATACCACCCCTATATTGATAAAGGTTACACTATGTCATTTCTATGACAAAAGGTTGGTTGGCACATAACTTGATGGGCAGCATAACAACAGGGCATCTGATAAATTGGCCTTCTGCTAACCAACCTTGGACAACTGACAAGTCATCAAGACATGAGCCAGATGAAGAATGGGGGGGGAGCAGTCCACAGATTGCTTTCCTTCCAATTAATAAAATTACCATCCCTTATTCCTATGAGCCAGGGTCATCTCTTTGTAGCTGGCCTTTCGTAGCATGTTGTGTAGGGAGTAAGGCAGGTGTCGAATCTGTGTTAGCTTCTAAAGAATAGACAATGTTTTCCATTTGTGAATCACGTGTGATGGGGAGTGTGTTTGGGATAGATGTATCCTGTAATAATTGAGAACTTAGCTAACATTAATGTAAGTGTTCTATTTTCTTTTGCACCTGAAGACACTCTTGAGTTATTCTTCAAGGAGTCTTTTGGCTTGCTATTTTAATGCACCTGGCTAACAAAGACTGATTGTGCTCTCAAGCTGAGATTATACTGCTTACCTCCTGGGAATTGCTATCCCGTACCTTCTCTCTGCAGTTCCTATCCTCCCTTATTTCACTGTTACCTTGGCTCGGGGTGTTAGCTACTGTCTGAGCTCTACACGGACCTGTATTTCTATGAATTTAGCATTTTGAGTTCTCTAGATGTCTTGGGGTCTTTATTTATTTAAGAGCAGCATGATGCAGCTTCCATTTTGGAGAAGATGGCTGCCATTATACTTGTTTTTCTATGTTAGTGAGCAGGATTTGTGTGTCTTTCATGTTGCATTCAGCTTACACATTGGTTATGTTAGAGTTCCTCATGTCTAGTGGATGCTATGTTTGTATCCTTCATGTACAAATGCATATATTACCTATTGTATGTGTTCTTCAAGTGGAGTGCACATTTGCTTCATGTCTAAATGCATGCAAATGTATTCTTACAAAGTTAGTTTGAGTACTTTTGCCATTTTCAGCTTAGGTTGTTTCCATATCCTGCAGTAACTGCCTGGGATAAGGGTGATATGGTTCTCTTAGTGAGTAACGTTTCTCACTTGTTCGGTATTGGGCTGGGAGAGGGGCAGAAGCTATGGATGACATATTCATCTGCCTTCCAACACTTGCATTTCTATCCCCCAAACTGGGATGTAAATCGCTTTTTTTGCTGCAGCATTTCACTGAGACAGGCCTTTTAACGGCCCATCTTGGTGAAATGCGTTGCCAGCAACTATTTGGTTGCTGTGAGCCTGTCATACATTAGTGTCGGGAGTGGACAGCGCATCTTTGTGCAATTGTCCAGCCCTGCCCAAAATGCTCAGATCACTTTGGAGAATAAGGCGACCTCAGTACTTCCACAATGAGCTCAAGTAAAATTAGCACATTCTCTGCGCACCTCTCATTTGTGCTCATTTTTAAGAATCTGGCACATTGGGTCTAAACATGCGCTTTGTTGTAACATTTAATTAATGAATTAAACTAAAGGACGTTTTTTTGTTTTTGACAATATTTTCATTATTAGTGAAGAAATTATAGGTGGTCCTTTCGCAATGATATTTTTTAAAACAATGTGAGATTAATGAATGTATCAATGGTGAGTCCTCAAGAAGTGTTCTGAAAATCAGGTTCACCAGGAGGAGAAAACATAGCCGGTAGTGTAACTGCATAATAATAAAACGGACCTAGGGAAGGAGATGGAAATGTCTAGAATGAGTTTGGCAGTGTAGTATGAGCACTAGTAAAAGTAAGTTGGAAGCAGTTGGTCAAACAATGCGAACAGAAACCGTAGGGCAGAGGGGATAACGTAGCTAATTCTGCACACCAAGAGGTTTAGAGATGAAAAAGAAATAAACAAACCTGACAGAGAAACCACTCAAAGTGTGCTGGTTATAATTCAGGAAAAGGTTGCGGCCTGGCCAACCACATTATGGTACTCTCTGGTAAGGTTTCTTACCAGTGCCATTTCACATGTGTGGTCATCTCCGCCATTTTCTCCAAGGTTTCTAGACACTACCTGGACTGTACATTTCCTGCTACCTGCAGCAGGCGTCCTTCAGGTGAATCTTCTGCTGCCTGCAGCTGCCTATTTAACAGTTCCTTTAAGGCTGACCACAGTATGAGTGGACGTTTCGTCGTCTCTGCCTTTTGCGTCATTCGTTGATACTTGCGATCTTCTACTTGAATCCCTTTAATCTTCTATTCTATCATGTCCCAGGGCCTTTGTAGCCTCCTGCTTCTTTCAATATTATCGCTTATTGTTCAGTGCAACCAGCTTCTTCTACCTTAACTGCTCCTCGCCTGCCATTTGGTTGGCCTTCTCACTGTGCCACCCGCTTCTGTGGCAACCACTCCTGTATGTTTATGGCAGAGTGGCCTATTTTATGGCTTCACTCTAGCTCGCTTGCTCATTCCATTATCATAATGGTAGCCTCAGTTTTAGGCCTGACAATTCTGTCACCCTAATTGGCTTCTTGTGCCTGGCAGCCACCTTCTTTGACCTCACTGCTTACCGTCGGCCAATTGGTTGGCATTCACCTTGTGCCAACCCACCCCCGGGTAGGCTATCTCGTCCCACCACAATTAGGCTCTTGTATAAATATGGCAAAGTGGCCACTGTAATGGCGGCCACGTCTAATGTGTCCATATTAGAGGAAAGGTGCTCCTCTGACAGCCTGCAGGTTGCTACTTACTGTTTGTTGTTGACCTTTTTAACTCCCTGAGGTAAGCGCTTTATTGCTGTACAAGATACTTTATTTATTCATGCATTAATCATTACTGCCACTGTTTTCATATAATGCAACTTTGTGTCAGCCATTAGTTGCTTACCCCTCTGACCTTTAAGAAATTGTCCACACTCATGTATGTTACTCTTACACACCACTGCCTTCTTATGAGGTTATTTAACTTCAAATTCATATTACTTCCTGTCTCAAACCCATTTTTCACCACTACCTTTTGCAGGCGTATGACCACTGTACTTTGAGGGGATCCTTTCTCAAGTTTGTTTATTGCTGATTGTATCTCTACGCTTCTTTTGTGCACACAATTTGTTATGCTAGTGTCTTTGTTCTACTGTTGTTGTTAGTGTTTTCTTACGCACTTCTTCCATCTTACTTTGAGTAATACTACAACACTGGCCACATATTTTTCTAAATAATACAATGATTGCGCTTCCGTGTTTAGTTTTGGCTATTAGGTGGTGCTGTAAGCGCTGTCTACAAGCCAAAACTAGTTTCTTGGGAAGTATAGATAGAATAGAGATGGGCTGTGAGGAGGGACAGAGGGTCTGGGGCCTGTGTGTATTTTTAGCCACCATTGACTGCCCATTGCCATCCGGGTCCCTATGGCCTTTCCACCCGCTACCCGCCCCTCCCAACCCACAACACGGTTCTCTGGTGTCTCTTTGAGCTAGCTCTGTGTTTTACGAGCAACATTCTGAAAGGTCATGACTTAATTGCAGCCATACACAAGCTTAAGCCGATCCGGATATTTTATGCAAGTGTGCTTTAAGCTACTTTATTTATAAACAGTATGTGTATCCTTGCATCGGTTCCTTACACCAAATTCCTGTTAGAAATAAGCATTGGCCAACAGTTTTGGCTTTTGGACATTAAATCCGTATTTGCCAGGAACGGATTGGGGTTGTAAAACCGTGGCTGAAATGTTCGAGGGAGAAAAGACCGAAAGTTATTTTTCTGAAAATAACTTTCGGTCTTCTCTCCCTTGAACATTTCAGACTTCGCCCTTTCCCCCTACGCCCTTATTTACCTGTGGGCGGCACACCTCCTTGTGTGCCGCCGTCTCCAACATCCCTCTGCGACGCCGGTTCCCTTCACTTGCATGTATGGGAACCAGCACTGCAGGGACTGCTTTTCTATTTTATTGTTTTTTTACTTTATTGAGTATTGAGATTTTCGTTTAGCCAATATGTGGACAAATGTGCAATACGTTTTTTATTTCCTCAGTCTTTTTGGTGATTCCGCCAGGAACTGTCATAATATGCCCAGGAACTAACACCATTTGCCAGTTGTTGCCAACTTATAACCAGGTAGTACCATTATGGCAGTGCCTGGAAAATGCTCATCCCATGACTACACAAATGCCAAAAGCAGTGGCTTTGCCAGTGCTTGTTTCATGTTTCATTTCAAATATCCATCTCTTTTTCTACTCTTCTTTGCTCCCTATTTAGGACTTTATTATTCCATAGCCACGCGATCTACAATACATTGTTACAATGTATTTTCTTAATGATGAAGGTGATTTTCTGCGAAATATCTCTTGAATGTGTTCCAGTTGACAGAATCTTCAATCACTCGTGTCTTTTTAGGAATCATTGGAAAAGAATCACTGATCATTTCTTCACTGACTATAATTATTATTTGTCCTTTCTGGTGTTTTACATAGCATCTCATGCAGGATTCTTCCAGCCCATGATTGGGATTGAAAACGACATTGCACAGCATCGTCTCGTTCTCAAGGTGGGCACGTTGCCCCTGAACTCAGCCTAAAACAATCTTTCTCAAAAACAAACGACAGAATCTAAGGCCATTCATTCGTTAACAAATTGGTGCTGGCTGGAAGGTGGGGGTGGTACCCAGCCTCATTTGCATATAGTCCTTCCCCTTTCTGTAAGGGCGTGGCAGGCAAAGAACGATGGTCTGGAGGGGTCACCAGAGCAATTGCCAAAGGATTAAGATGAATTCTAAACCTTCCAACCATCGGTTCCTTGTTTTTTATCCATTCATTCATTATATGGAGCAACTAAGCACAAGTTTGGAGACAAATTCTAACTTATATGTACTTGATTGAGATATTCTTGACATTGCCGTGAGATAAGGTAGAGACACTAGCAAAGCTTTTGTGAGACACATTGCAAATGAAGAAGATGGAATTGAGGAAAGTGCTGGACCACGTGAAGTTTGTGTGTGAGAGAATATCGTCAGGCAAAACGTTTGTCAGGAAAGTTAACAAAGGCCATGGCAGGTTCAACGTATCAGCACCACCGTATCACGATAAGTCTATCGGGAGCAGTGAGGGAGAACTTCATAACATGGCTCTCATTTCTGAAGAGCTGGAATGGGGTATCTAGGCAAGGAGATGGATCAACAGGCAAAGAGATCCAGTGGGATGAGACATGCAGGTCTTCTCCAATGCACCAGGAACTGGAGGATTTGGTTTGACTTGACAGTGTGGGAGGTGTGCGGAGAGGCTGCTGGAATGGTAGCAAGCAAAAGGGTCCAGCATCGAGTTCTTAGGATTTTTGGCTTTTGTCGGGGCTTTGAGGTTCTGGGGTAGGGAGCTGGCAGACGGGGAAGTGAATTTCAACATGGACGAGGTATGAGTGGTGGCATTGGTGAATAGTCCGCTGGGGGCGAGAGAGCTCTTGAATTGCTGTGGCTGTTTGTGCTGGGATTGCTACATTGCAATATTGTGTTTCAGTGACTCATGGGCTCAGCAAAGACAACGGCATAGCAGATGAACTGTCACATTTGCAGTGGCAGAGATTCCATGAGTTGGTACCAGAAGCAGAGTGGGACGCAGCAAGGATTCGAGAAGATCTGTGGGCAGGAAGGGCCAGGAGAATGTCAGAGGGTTGCTCAAGGGAGTGAGGATAACAGTGGGGCCCGAGAGAACCAATATAGTTAATTAGTTATCTAGGTCAGGTTTTTAGGCAACGGGGAGGAAGTGCCGGCTAGCCAAATACAGCTGTAAAAGCGCTGGGGATGGACAGTGGGGGTTTTGTTTAGTTTGTTTGTTTCTTTATTTATTTATAAAGCACACCGAACCCTGGGGTATCTGGGTGCGTTACAAGGTTACAGAGTTATATATAAAGCAGAGATAAAAAACAGGCAAAATATTAAAAAAATAATTACAGACATTTTGGCATGCACTATTTCCAGACTGGGACAGCCTCTGGTTGAAGTGACTGGCCATGCAAGAGAAAGAGTTAAAATGCTATGGAGATGGACATCAGACAAAGATAAGAGTTGTTTAAGCCCTCTATGAAGGCGACAAGGCCTTGATAGTTTTTTAATGTCATTTTCCAGATGATAGAGCTGAGGAGAGCAGTTTCCCACAAGCATGGATTAACAGCTATCTTTGGGTAAATGGGCAGAACAGCAGTGGGAGTAGGAGTAGGAGGGTGTAATGGACACAATTGCCTAGTAGCTACCAAGATTTGGTGGTTAGGTGGAGCTACTCAACATGTTAGTAAAATTGAAATGATTACATAGGTATCTGATGGTACTTGCTATGGATTTGGTCAGGGATCTGTATGACATTGATTTAAAAAAAAAGCAAGAGAGGTGCTATGATCATTAAAGAGGACTGGTCAGCTGCTAATTTGTATTGGACCTAGTTACTACCCCAGTGGGTATGGCGTAGGGACGGGAGTTTGGTGGTGGTGAACAAAGCAAGTAGGAAACTCCATAGGGAGATGAGTTAGTCTTATAAATTAAGGAACTGGGATCGGTGGTACCCCCATAAATAAAATGGTTGGCTGTCATGGTGCACAGGGAGGATGGGGTGCATTGCTAAATGTTTGGTTCTGAGTCCTGCATCCTGGAGCTAAGAACAGTAAAAGAGGAATTTGGGCAGAAACTAAAGCAATAGGGGTGGTGGGACACAAGGAACACCTCTGGGGGTCGTTTTTCTGTGCGCTGGCAGCACTGGTTTCAAGTAGGGGATAGGGTTGGCATTAAAGTTGATGTTTTATGTTAAAGGTTGTGTGGATTAGTCTGTAAAACAATTGTGCAAGATTATAGTGAATTTTAAACATAGAGGGGTTCCTTTAAAGCAACGTTTTCCACTTAAGAGCATTGCATTTTGTGCACAATGTTGACCAATGGGAATCCTGGCGGGATCAAGCAACACGTTTTCCCCCAGGGTTAATGGGGTTGAATTATTCAGTCTGCCATGGTGTCAACGGATTGGGTAAAGGGTAAAGGGGCGTCAGTTCATGTGTGGGGATGGAAGGTTCGACAACCTTCAACAGCCCGTACCTTGCTACTCCCTCCCACCATGTCAAAAATGGGGCCTGGGAGTGGGCTTTTGGTTGCGTCATTTTGCATAAGATATGCCTGACAAAGGTGGGCCAGGATTGGGGGTTTGTGACAGGTAGGGGATAACATGAGTGGTAAATGTGTGTTCCTGTAGCACGGGGGGCAGAAGGGAGATGGATTTTGTCTTGTGTAGGGTTAGGAGGAGTGTGGCTTGGGCGGTCCAGGTGCACATGCATTTTCGTTAATGGTTGTGGCTGGTAAGAGCTTTGGGTTGCAGTAGCATTGAGGGTGGCTTGGCTAGTTCTATTCAGACAGGCTAGTCCGATGGTGCAGTGGCTGGAGGGGAGTGGTAGGAATAGGTGGAAGCAGAATCCCAAAATGAAGTTGTATGTGAGGCGGGTGCATTAAGCACAGTTGAATGGCGGATGGGGAGGGCTGCAAGAAGGTGGACGTGTTAGATGAGGCAGGAGTTTTAGTCATTGGTGTATGTTGAAATGTGCTTAGGTCAGTCTGTAAGGAAATTGAGCCAGGGTAGCTGTGAATGGTAAGCTTAGACCTGCCACCCTAAAGTGATCTTTTCTACTTAATAAGGCTGGGGTTTTGAGCATGATCTCTCCCGAGTAAGACGCTTAAGAAATCTATGTCAACAGCATGCTCCAGTGTTCGGAATTGAGGGGAGCTGGGAGCTATTCAGCTCCTGCTTGTAGCCTAGAAGACCCTGGTTAGCAGGAGTTAGATTTCGCTCCCAAGCCCAACTGATGACAAACAAACCTATGTGAATTTAACTCTGTGCCTTTGGGACAATCTATGAATAAACATCAGGACACACGCATACAACATTTAAAGCATAAGAAGTTATAAATCATGAACAAATTGGTATGTTCCCATCTTATGTGGAAGTTTGATTTGCAGAACGCTATGTGCCAGTTCCTCGCTCCCCTGTGGTAGCTCCTGGTCACAGGTTGATGCTGGATACCTAGGACCTACTTTTAGCTCCAGCTTATCCAATCTTAATTTCAATTCCTGATGCTCCACTGTCATGTTTTTCTGGGCTACTCATTCTTATTGTAGTCTTTTCTAAACCTCTTTATTTCATTTTGTGATTCTCTTCTCGATCCTGCTGAATGTTTAGACTCTGTGTCCTGATTACTTTAACCGAAGCAGTGGGAGAACGGCTCCTCTTGTGGCGCATCCCACCAAAATGTCACCACGTTTCTGTGTGAAAAAGGGGTGAGTGGGTGCCGAGAAGTAGTAGAAGTAGGAGTAGCAGAAACACTTGCCATCATGAAAAACATAAAACCATCCAATTGTAAGGGTAACCCCTGCCCGGCCAATCTCATCAAGGACTGCGCAGACTCTCTTACGACCCCCGAACCGCATTCATTAGTGCTGCTTTCGCCTCCAGTACTGTCCAAGCGTGCTTTAAGGAGGCCTGGGTTCGCCCGCTTCTGAAGAAACCTTCCCTAGACCCAGCGTTGCCAAATAACCATAGACCCATCACCACTGTACCCTTTCTGTTAAAAATTCTGGACAAAGCTGCCTACAACCAGATCCAACACTTCCTAGAAACTAACAATATCTTAGGAAAAAGGCAGTCAGGTTTCAGCCCTGGTCACAGGACTGAAACGGCCCTTCTGGATCTTAAAAACCAACTAGGTGAAATAATGGATGAAGGAAAACCTGCCCTCCTCCTCCTTCTCGACCTGTCTGGTGCATTTGACTTGGTGGACCACTCGACCCTCTGCAGAAAACTCACCAATACAGTCCATTTCTCTCAAGGAGCTACTGCCTGGGTGACCTCCTTTCTCGAAGGGAGAGCCATGAAAGTATTCTCAGAGCAGGCTGTTGTGCTAATACCACTACCATACACTGCGGTACACATCTGCGTCATTGTACAATCTCTTCACCCTACTGCTCTTCAACGACTTGGACAATCTCGGCATAGCCTACACGAATTATGCCGACAATACCCAAGTGCTCATCCCCCTCACTAGTACCTATGAAACAGATGCAGAAGCACTAGGTAAAATCTACTCCACCATTCAAGCATGGATGGCAGCCAATGGGCTATGCCTCAATGGGGAAAAAAACGAGCTCCTCATAGTAGGCACCAAGGAACCCCTCATCATACTAAACAAACAGTACAACTCATTCAGCATTGACAATTCTCAAATTCCGGTTTCAGCCGCAGTCAAAATCCTAGGGGTGTACATTGACTCAACGCTCTCAATGACGCGTCAGGTCAGCGCCATTGGTACCTCAGCGGCCTTCACGACGAAACTAATAAATGCAGTCAAACCTTACTTATCCACCTCAAACTGCCTCTCCATCTCTAGAGCCAACGTTGTAGCCAAATTAGACAATTGTAATGTCTTATTTGCCGGCACGTCCTACAAAAATCTGGACCGATTCCAAATGATTCAAAATAATGTGCTTAGAGCTGCCCTTAGTATCCGCAAAAGAGAGCACATCATCAGAGCCAGACAAAAGGCACACTGGCTGCCAGTCAAGGAAAGAATACTCTTCAAAAAGCTGTCCTTAACACACAAATGTCTTGCACGCACAGCCCCCACCTATCTGACAGAGAAAATCACCAGAGCAACATCAGCCAGACCCATAAGGTCACATCTCGCCATCCAGCTGAAAGTCCCCACATTCAAAAGAGCCAAAGCAGGAGGGGCCTGTTTCACAATATTTGCGCCCAAGTATTGGAACGCCCTCCCCACAACCCATCGAAATGAGACGTCATTCCTAGCCTTCCGCAAATCACAACTAAACTCTTCAATTAGCTCTCCCTAAGATGCTCACTCCTCACGCCCCCAGGACTCTGTACCCTCACAGGTTGAAACTTAACTCTGCAGATACTGTTTTGTGTGTCTTAGTTTTGTCGATTGTATCCCGTCGCCTCTCACCTTCCCTTGTCTTTTTGCGTTCCATCTTTTGTCACTTCATTTCTCACCTGCTGGCTATGGTTTAATGTAAGCAAGAACCACAGACTGGTGCGCCTGTCATTTTTTGTGTAACTAAGTAAGCACTGCTATAACAGCTCCACAATGCCCACAGGCCGCGTTGTGCGCTTTATAAATTCAAATAAATAAATAAATAAATAAAAGGAGTCGGGAAAGGATTTGGGGGGTTCCAATGATCTGGGAGATCTGGGAGAAACTGCCACAGCTCGCCCTTTCTTATGCCACTGCTAATGCACATGAAAGCATAGGATTGTTTTTCGACTGGGAAATCTCACAGACCTTTGCCTCATAGACGTGAATGTACACACATTAAGCATATTAAGTTAGCCCATCTTATGATTGCACGGGAATACATCCGTGGCACTCCTCGTGTTAGGTGGGTTGTGCAGAGCAGGCTGCAAAGCTCTCCGCTCATGGGAAATACATCAAAAATGCTCCTTGTGTCTCGTGCCACCAGCAAGACCGATCTGCAGCCGCATGTCATTCTTACTTGCCTGTGGTCGGGCAAAACCAACAGCTCTAATTGTAGGGTGTGCACTTTTCCAACCAGGAAACCACCACAGGGCTACACAGCGCAACCCCGTCCAATTGGATGAGACCACACTAAAGCGTGAAATGGAATACAGGGGGACACGGAATATGTTGTGGGCCTTCCCTGGGGCTCGGCTGGATGATGCCGTCGAAGTTAATGTGCCTTTAATGAGAGGAGACTTACTTACAAAAACAAATCGGTTCCAATTCGTCAAGACTTTGCTGCACAATTCTAAGAGCAACAAAAAAGCAGAGCTTTTCCCTTAAATTACGCACCGTTAACGCATGAGGGGGAAGAGGAAAGGAATTACTGCAGTTCACTTCTGTAAAATAACACATGACATTCGGGCGACGCCAAATGCATACATCACGTGAAACCTCTGTCAGTTGTGGTTAGCCCAGTGGTATTTGATGGCTGGCAGTTGATGCTAACACCTTATACATGGGCTTGTGAAAAGTCCTATGTGTGTGCTTGTCGGCTAGCAGTCATGCAGCACCTTCAACTCGCAAGAGGGGGGTGAGGGGGGACTTTAATGGCCGGGCCCAGAGCGCACTGTAGTTGACGGAGAATAAGGAAATTGCCATCATAAATCAGTCTGCGTACAGTAACAAATGTCATTTATTAAAAGAATTAGTTTCCAAACAATATGTTCATAATCTAGACCAGGTTCACGACAAGCAGATAGAATATTGGTATAAATTCAACCAATAAACCTGCTGTTTTATTAACAATATGACTGACGCTGCCAAGATTCCGGGGTGAGCTGGAGGCGGAGGCGCTCGAAACGTCATGGGACCGGTTCAGAAAGATCCGCGTAAATGGAACAAAGTGCGCAGCGTGATTCAGAGAAATGTGGGTGTCACCTGATTCCCAAAGGTGACCTGAAGACTTCTCGAAGGATGTACATCGGTGTGCGGCGTCGCCCACGCCTTCTGGGCATTTGCGCCGGAAGTGCATTTTAAGGAATTTATTGTCTCAACATTTGCATCTCTATTTTTTTTTTTTGGTCATTTCATTTGGATGTATTCACATTTATTGTTTACTCTGTTAAAAATAAGTAGTAAATAGTATTTGTTAAGATACATTGGGGTGACTAATGTAGAACTTTGATGCCTATAATATGACACTCACAGAGTTGTTGCTTTCCAATCCAACTAAAATCCATGTTCACCTTAAAAACAAGCCTCTACTGACCTACACAACTTCTCTGCACAGCCGTGGCCTGCAAGGCAGGACCGATAACCTGCAGAGCTAAGAAAGAAGCCTGCATCTCTGCATTGTCCCCTAGTTTACTAATAAATGCATTTGCATGTGCACTGTGTAAAAATCAGTAAGGAAAAAAAAGAAAACAGGAAGCCTTAATCATAGTCTCCCAGTCTCTGGGTAGAGCTGTCAATATGACTGGCCTTTAAAGGAGCCGTCATGTCGAAATGTGAAATGTTTAAGAACACATTTATTTATTTACATCTACAAAGCGTACAAGCAGCCCTCGGGCATCGTGGCGCTGTTACAAGAGTACTTTCTTAGTTACACTATATACAGTGAAAAGTGCTCAGTGGTTTATAACATGAAATGGGAGAGCCTGCCCTCATCTTGTAAAGGCAACTACATCATGACGTGTGGTTACAACATAAAAGGTCACATTAGAGGAGCCAACCCAATGTTGCAGGATAGCTGCACACACAATTCACCTGTAGGCTGTAGGCTTATGAGGCCTGGTCACACGGCACAAACACGGACAGGACACAGACAGGGCCTTTTATATGGCGTGCTCGTAGAGCCGGCGAAAGTGATTGGGTAGAAGAAGGGGCAAGTTGCTAGGCGACGCGTACACCGCCTCATTATGGGCAGAGTGAGTGCTGGTGTGGCGCCTGCCATTTTAGAATCAGGCTTTTCACAAAAAATTAATGAAGCGAGTGGAAATCACACTCGGTTACCAAAAAGGATGCACGCTTGTCGATCGCATCTGATGATAGGCTATGTCCATCTTAATGCATATCCTTCTTGAAACTGTGTGTCCTCTGTGTTCCTTTACAGTGTGGGTTGTATTTTGTAGTGTGCTAATAATAATAAAGAAGATATCTTTATACAACCTTGACTGGACAGTCGCTTTTATCATTGGGTAATAATTGTTTTTTTCGCTGTGTGGCAACTAACCAATGATCCACGGCCTTGCAGAGATAAGCCTGCTGTTCTGTCCACATTACCAAAAATTGGACAAGGAGGTGTATAATGTACTTGTGTTCCAATCTGTTTGGATGCCTTCTGGTGTACTAGAGGTGTGGGGCTGATTGATGGTTTAGAAACCGATATTCATCCTTGTACCAGTGGTCCCCCGAAAGTTGATTCGTCACAATACCGCCCCGGAGACAGAATTGTCAGGCAAGCTCGGTCAGCTGAAAATTCAGCAAGTGCCGGCATCTGTTTACAACGAGCTTAGCAAAAGAGATAAGGGAGATTGAAGGCACCCATAGCACAAAGGCAGCAGGCAAAAGGGAACAAACACATGCTAACACAAGGAAGCCATACCGGAATTAGGTGGCAGCCAGGACTAGACATCCTGATTCCAAGATGATGCAACCCAGAGACATGGGCTGACAGTGGTGGATACCCATGTCAAGAGGCACACCTAGGAGAGAGGACAGCTAATCCACCATCATCTAATTAAGTAGAGATGTTGCAAGCATGGCTTTGTTTCCACAGTTAGGCCATCATCACCCCAATTCTCTCATAAGGCAGAGTATCATAGAAAAGAGAGGCAGAGCATGGATTAGGGTGTTTAGAGGTAGGTCGAGGTAGAAGAGTGCAAGATGTGAGAGGAGCAGGAAGGAGAATGGATGAGTGAGATGAAGGAGGAGGAGGAAGGAGAAAGTAGCAAGAAGGAGGAAGAAGGAGAAAATATGAGGGATCCGAAGGAGGTGAACAGAATCATCTGGAATCAGGAGGATAAAACAAAGTTCAGGGAAAAGACAAAGTTGAAGGTTGAAAGATCAGAGAGGAATGAGTAGAGATCATGGGAAGATAGAGACAGAGGGGAAGGGGGAAAAGAGGCGAATCGGGATGCTGCAATTAGAGATCCAGCGTGAGGAAGAAGGAAGCCATCTGAGGAAGAGAGACGTTGGAGCAGGAAGAGTGAGAGAGTGGTGGAGGAAGTGGATGAGAAAGTCCACAATTAGAAGTCAACATTGACCAATCCAAAAGGACCAAGGGCAGAAAGGGGTGTGGAGAGGCAGACTGAAAGACAAGCAGTATTGAAGCTTAAGGAAAACTGGGGAGCAGATGCTGAAAAGTTTGAAAAAAACATTGTTATTGTGGGCGCAGACACTGGCAGGGCCAATAGCTAGAAGACAGCACCAAAAACATGGTAACACAATTATTAGCACAGACAATAAAGATCACTGTCCAGCCAGATGCATTTACCTTTACCGGAAAATAACTTTTCGATTCACACAGTTAATGTGTCTAATATTTGTATGTCCACAGCCTTTACCTTCCTGGAGGGTGGGCAAGTTCACAATAACAGTTGTAGCATATGCGGCCTCTGGAAGGAGAGTGGCAGTCCACAGTCAGGATTATTGGGCATCATGAGGCTGCCCAATGATGAGGTATCTGCATTTCTGCCACAGACAGTTCATCATGAGTGCATGGTCTCAATCTTTGCTTCAGACACAACACACACAAATCACTAGTCAGCCCAATGGAGCAATCTATGGAGGAATCCATTTATATTGATTGAACCCCATATACAATGGGCACACATGGCATAGCATTAGAAACAAGGAGTAGGGGATTACTGGTGCATTAAACTGTGACAACTATCCCAGAGTCAGGATCTGATGGGGCACATATGCATGTCACAGGGGCTTGAGTTATGGAGTACTTGTCAGGTTTGGTTAAGGTTAGAGGTAATGTGTTCTCTGTATTTAGAGAGTTTCGGGACTGAAGTTGTTAGTTGTGCTTGTTGTTGCTCTTTTGAGTTGGGTTAGTGCCCAGGGTGGTAGCCTTGGTGCCCTGGAGTGCAGACCAGGATGGAAGGATGTAGGTGCACTGAAGGATTTTGATTGTTAGGTAGTGTAACCGTTATGGGAACGCTGGGGTGTGGCAGGCCCTAGGTTTCAAGGGGCAGCTTGAAACAGGTGGAGTGCTTGTTTTTTTTGTTTTTGTTCCTCGAGTTGTATTTCCAGTTCAGGGGAGGTGCAGCCCTTACTACATGTCGGTGGGTTCCTCTTTTGTGAGATTTTGTGAGTGAACGGAGTGGAGTTATGGTGTTGTTGGTTGGATTTGAGTTCCAATTGTGACGTGTCGTTGTGCATGGTTAAGGTTCCATACATAGAGTGCCGTTGGGGTTTTACTAGTGTAGCACAGTGTTTCCATAGTGCTTTTTGTTGTTGTGTAGAGCAATTATGCTCAATTGGTGGCCTTTGGGTGTGAATAGGATCCTTGTGGACAGTTTCCTAGGGTTGGGTCTCTTGTCCATTTGGGGTTGGGTGTTGCCGGGGCAGGTGCGTGGTGGCCACACGTATTTGCAATGGTATGGTATAGGAAGGTTCTGAGTGTGTACGAATGTTCTTAATATGTAAGTATGTACTTATGGTTAAAGTTTTCCTCTTATCGGAAATGTAGGGAGGGAGAGGTGTTATATTGTGCAGGTAAGTTACTATGGGTTTATTAGTTAAGTAGTACAGCAGAAACACTGGCAGTCCTTGCCAGCCAGCTCTCCTTCTCCAACTGCCCCCCAAGGAACATGCATTCAGAACACAACACCCCATCCACAGTGACATCCCTGCATTCCACACTGACATCATCACATCTGGGGAAGTGGAGGGAGACACACATTATAACAGACCCCGATGACCTGGTGCTTTAAAACTAAATTCTGTTGCATAAAGCACCTTACAAATGCTCAATAAAATAAATAATAAAATGACCATTCAGAGCATTGTGGTCCGGGTACTCCATAGCCCTCTCTGCAACCACTTCTGTGGCTTCTTGCCTCCATAGTAGCATATTTTGGAACTTCTTTAAAAAACACCAGTAAAAAGCATCTGGCATCTCCTGAGTACTGGACACGCGATTGGTGTCCCCAAACCCAGTCAGAGCGGTGAATTCTTCCAAGTACTGTGAAAGGTCTCCAAATGGAGCCGGGTATTATCATGCACGCCTTTTGGGCTTTTTTCTGAAAGGGTCATCTAGACTTAAATGGGCAGAGGGAGTCCACTATAAAGAGCTGACAGTGGCAATCACCTCATAGACCTGGTCGTGCCCTGATCATGTCTACTGCCCTAGAAAGCCAGATCCCTTACCATACATTGCCACACCCATAAGACCATAGGTTGAAATCGCTGCATTACCATTTCAAAAAAATGCATGAAAGTAATTCCTGACCCTGGAATGCCTTGTGCTGATCCAGGCGCCTGTCCCAAGTGGTCGCGGGTGAATGTTTTTGTGTTCTAAGCATTGCAAACCACATTCTGCTTGCAAATTCGGGGTGCCCTTTAAGAAATGTACCTCTGATTTGTGCAGATGAGAGTAGGGAGTGAAAAGGGGCACTTGAATGTCGCAGCAGAGTTGCGGAAATTCCCGAATTCTTTGTGAATTCTGCACCATTTTTTTGTGTAATTAAAAATTCTAGGCCATCCCAATATTTGCACCAAAAAATGTTTTGAGAGTCGCCCTTTGTTCTTATTAGCTTTGCAAGTCTGCTAGTGCCGATCGGGTAAATCAGTGCTTTATAAATAGTATACAATTACTGACCATGGGGTATATGTAACAGGAAATAAACACAATTAACACATATTTTTATTTTTTTGAAGGACACACACGCATCATATTTTTTTAAATGACATTGTTATCCCACAGGTCAAGATTTTTTTTTAAAATCCTTTTTTAAATAGCATAATTTACAACCTATATCAGGGAATATATTTTTGACTAAGTTTGCAATAGGACCCTTGCCAGGATATTGGCAATAAACACACAGACACAACGAAAATGTTGGGTACCTTTGAAAAAACAGAGCTTTGCCCTGAGGAAAATACCCTAATTTTTTAGAACAGGGTGTCAAGTACACTTTGATTAAAGAGGGTAGGTGAATGAAAATATAGCAATTCATTAGGTCAGCGAAGAACAAACTTATCACAAAGGCTCAGTGTCTTCTCAGTAGAGCACATAAGCAGGACCTCTGGGCAAAGAACACTGATGATGTCACTGTGGCATCTCTGTGATGTCATGGGACTCTGAAGACAGGAATACCACAAGTCTTGCACAGTGGAGGCCCCCACTGCAGCAGATGACATGGGGCATTGCGGAGGCAGTTTCCCATTGAACAGGTGGTTGTATGGACAGCTTTAATGTTGGCCAAATATGCGAAGTAGAATTACAAGGTAGATTGTCTACTAGATTAGTCTTCCCCCACCCATTCAGCCAGAAGGTGCGTGGTCTCCCCTGCACTCTTGTGATGACATGATGACATATAATAAAGTTCTCATTGTGACTCATCCCTGGTATAAAAGGCTGGTCACCAGGGAGTGGCACCATTGGAGATCAGGCCCTTGGTCAGGGAGGGGCACTGCTGGAGCAAGGGTTACTAAATGTTCAGTGTCCGAGAAAAGAATGAGCAGGAACCTTGACTTAAAGAAGGCAGGAGGTGGGCTTCATGGGGAATACGGTGAGTACACGTAGTTCAATTTTATCGCACACCAGTAGCCATTACAACTACAATTTAAAACACAGTAAAACATTACATTCGTAGTTACTACACATCATTCATCATAAAACATTTAATACAAATGTGTAAACGCTTTATCAAAAGTAACATCCCAAACTCATATTTTCCATGTCATCTAATATACATTCGGACCTTGCTTTAAAAGCTAGTTCACCTTTCTTTTATACCAACATCGTTCTTTCTCTCCTCTCCATGCTTTTAGACTAGTTAGAGGGCTACAGCTGTTACAGCCTCACCACTAGCCATCATAGCACAGAAAGGAATTGCAGCAGAGCAAGTTGTAGCACAACTCTCCCACACAAGCCCACTTCTAAGAATGTGTACAGAGATGATGCAGAGAGAGGACACAAAAGGAAAACCTTAGATATTCTTTCCTTCCTTTTATTATCACACATGCACATTCCCCTTGCCTGTGTTCTGCTCCATTTTGCCTTTTAAGTCTCCCAAAGGGACATTAACATGGTGACAACACAGAAACAGCTTCCTTGTCTCCCTACGGATGCCCCGGCATTAAGTACTCTTCCATCTTCATTTACACTCAAAGGACCTGTGTGTCCTGTGATCTGATGAAGCAGGTAAGTACACCACTTTCTTTGTAAAAGAAAATATGTTTTTTTATTCATAAACGTTCTTCTTGTTAAAAATACAATTAAATGGACTGTTCTCCTAATATAGGAGTATCTAGTATACATTCAATATATACAAATTAATCTTTATTTTCGAAACGAATCACACTTTTCCTACCGTGTGACATTACCAAACGTTCTGTTTAAAATGGACCGGTGAAATGTGTTTGCGACCTGCTGTCTCTTCCCTGTGGATAGGAGACAGTTTTGAGGTATAAGATGACAGTTTCCTAAGAAGTGTCCACTTGCTCTACAATACAGACATAATTTATTTCTTCTCTTATTTTCTTTTTACTCATAATGGGCCTCGTTCCCATGCCACAGCTCCACTGTGTGTTAGATCCTTATCAACTGACTTCACTGCAGGCCTCTCTGCTCTTACCCACTGTTTTACCACTGTGACCCTCCATCCCATCTTCTCTTCAGTCTTGTCTTCCATACCTATAATCCACCGGCATCACTAAATTGATGAACAAATCATGGGAACTTCATATGTTTGAAACCACTGCTAGGGCATCCTTTATATCCTCTCTTAACCCTCGAATAAAACGAGGAGACCCTCTTCTCCTCTGGCCAACCACCTTCCAATAACAATGCCCTGAATTGAGTTATATCAGGGACCAGATCTCCACCTCCCAGTTTCAGTTTCAAATGTTCACCATCCACTCTCTGGGACAGTTTTCTACGATCAAACATCATACAGGACGTCATATTGAACAGAGTCAGTTTGTCTATAATGGTACTCCCTCGAGAGATCAAAGGATTTGACCAAGCTGCAGCATCTCCAGTGAGGTAAGATGAAATAAAACCCACCTTTGCAGCCGCTGCTGGAAAGGTTTCCAGCCAGCATAAAAAATGCAATTCAGATTGTGTCTGAAAAATCTTACACTTTTTATGGTCCCCACTCAAAGCGATCTGGTGGAGCCAACAAAATAGCCAAATGAAAATTGAATGTATCCTTGTTTCGGTGTGGTAGATTAATATGTGGGGGAGGGTCTTGTGTGGTTGACTCTGGAGCCACAGTCAATTATTTGGACTGGGAGTTTGCAAAGGCATTGGGAATTCCAATGTGAGGAAATTCCCTGTAGCCAAATCTATGCCTTGACTGCAAAAAGAAACTAACATCTATAGAAAAATGTGGAAGAGACCTTGACAAAACAGTTCATAAGGCACTCTCAATCATGAGTGGCGTTACCAATGTTTTTTTTTTTTTATTTTATTTGGTTGGTTGTAAAACAACCTTTCAAATAATTAGTACAAAAGGAATAACAATGTAATACAATTGCATAAAATATATAATATATACATTATTCACATAATATCCAAAAAAGAAAAGAGCTTTAATGAAATAGAAAATAGAAAATAGAAGAATAAAAAGAAAATAAAAAGGTAAAAGATAAGGAAATCCTAAATCAAACAATTCATATACATAGTAAGCTAACTATAAGGAGAATTACAAAGAAGTCAGAAAAATATTTCTACGCAAACAAGCAACGTACATTCTGTGATCATGCTTGCCATTGCAGTTATTTGCTTAATTTGTGATTTGTGTCAATGTTAACCAATGACAAAATAGTTTCTAAATATTGCACTTCTAACTGTCAATGTTCTACTAGTAAAAATTACAAACCAAATTTCATCTTCAGTCATGGGAGTGTACACACATAATAGACCTTGAAAATAAGTATTAATGTTAACTCAGGACAGATAACAACCAAATGTTTCAATGTTTCAGGACATTTCTTATTGGAGCAAAATCGACAATGACTTGAATGTTTTGAAAGGTAATGCCTTCTTGCCAATATTTCAGCTGTTGGTAACAGATTCAGTCTAAATCGCATATATTGTTGTCTAATATGCGAAGATGGACATTTTAACAGATAATCAGACATTACTCTATATTTGTTTGATCCAAATAAATGTCTGTCAAAGTCTTTATAGGTACAACATTTTGCTCTGTTATAAATCCAATTGTATTGGAACAATTACGTTTTTGCGCGATTAGGATTCGTTAGCAATGTCTCAATTGATATACACGCATCTGACAGTGCGTTTAGTACATAATTTCGCCACTGTAAAGGAAAAGTATGATCTGAGCTAATAAGATGATAAGCAAGAGCGCACAAAATATTCTTTGTTCCAAGACCCAACAGACATTTACGAAAAAGGTTACACATTTTCCATAGTAGTTGAGCAGAAAGTGATATTAGACCTAATTCAAAACGGATTATGGATATTGGAGTGCAGTTTGGTAATTTCAACACTGATTTCCAGAACTTACTCTCACATACATCCCACAGTTTGCATTTTAAAGGTAGTTTTGTTTCGGCCCCATACAATAAAATCGGGACCACCTTACTTTGATAAAACATCATGATATGTTTGCATGAGAATCTCCCAAATTTGAATACTAGAATGTTTGCTTGCGATTTCAAATTCTGCAATTTTGCATTCAGTGTTGAAATATATGATGTATCTGAGAGAACATTATACACCATTGTACCCAGATACTTGTATTCAGGTACATTCATTAATTTTATAGTCTGCAGATGCCAATTATAACTTTTTAGAGAGATGGACTTATTACGGTGACAAGTGACTACTTGGGTCTTTTCAAGATTGATTATGAGATTGTTATCTGTAGAATACCTTGATAGTTCATTCAATAAGTTTTGCAATCCACTGGGAATTTGCGATAACAAAATCAAATCATCTGCATAAAGCATCCATGCAATTCGTTGTCCACCCATTTTTGGCGCATCATTTATAGAGTGCATTAATCGTTCACCCAGATCAAGGATAAAAAGGTTAAATAAAAAAGAGGCCAAAATACAACCCTGTTTAAGCCCTCGCTCGGTCAAAATAAATGCAGACAATAGACCTTCTATCGTAAGTCTGATTTGTAATGTCGTGTTGGTATGCAATTGCTTGATGATCGAAATTAGAGAGGAAGGACAACCATACTGAGCCATTTTATCATACAGCATATCACGATCAACAGAATCTAATGCCACCCGAAAATCAACAAACGCAAGATACAATGGTTGTTTTCGGGTGGCAAATTGAGATCTTAGGATATTCAATTTCATGATGTTTGGGGATGTCCCCAATCCCGCGATGAAACCTGATTGAAACGGATCTCTTCTCTCTCGGTCTGACGCACACCTGTTTAAATCCCTAAGGACAATTCGATTAAATATTTTCCCCGGGGCATCCAACAAGGCAATAGGCCTATAATTTGCCGGATCTGATCTAACCCCCTTTTTATAAATCGGGAGTATAATCGAATGTTTCCATGATTTTGGGATGATTTGTGTTTGAATGATGTTTGAAAACATGGTATACAATATTTCAGGCCATAATTTAGGATGTTGTTTTAAGGCATAGTTCGATAAACCATCTGGTCCTGGGGCACGCGACTGACTCGCTTTGTTTATATAGTACTCAATGTCTTCCCTATTAAAGCTCAATGCAAATTCATTAATAGAGCTTCCTAAGTGACTATTATTTTTACTTACTGGCTGTTTAAATAAATCTGTATAATATTTAATCCAGACTTGCTCAAAGACATTGTTGGATTGATATTTAAGTTGATATCCAGCAGTAGATTGATTTAGACTGGCCCAAATTTGAGCTGTGTTCTTCCCAGCTAAAGCTCGTAACATGGAAACACCATCGTTCCGATATAAAGAGGCTCTATACCGTGGCAACCAATTTTTATGTCTTGTTTTGATGTTGTTTAATATTGCACCTCTAATATTAGGCGATAGTTTCATGGCCTCTCGCTTGTTAGAGCGATAGATGGTTTTAGCTGTTTGTACTTGTTTGTTAAATACATGTAGCGTTTGCAATTCGGGCAATTGTACATTTTTTCCTCCTCGGTTGGAATAATAGCATCAAGTCATGATATACAATTTCATCACATTGCACCTTTGTTGCTTTAGTGATCTCTAAAGCATAAAAATGACTAAACCTTTCCAAGGAACTTTCAGACCATCGTAGTCTATTGCCTCCACTATTTACTGAGACCACGCTTGCTGGACAATTGTCTTTTCGGTTAGGCAGAGATTCATTCATCTGCCAATTCATGAATAGACAATTATGATCACTCAAAGTCGTCGGTAGAATGGAAAATTTAGTTACATCGGTAATCATTTCTTGACTTACATAAATGTAGTCAATGATTGCTGTCGATTTTCCTCTATGCCAAGTTGGTCTTGGAGGCAAGTCATCAGCAAATGTTCCATTCAACATCTGTAAATTCCGTTACTTAATAAAGTGATTCCAAACCTTTAATCTAGAATTATGTACAGATTTCCCCAAACAATGTATATTCAAATCTCCTGCTAGAATGACAAAGGAGACAGTATTATCAATACATACTAAATCCAAAAGATTAGTCACATCACTCATGAAGGTATTTACAGAAATACCAAGGGGATTCCAGTAAGCATTAATCAGGGCATAGGCTACAGTGCCTATTTTTAGCTTACCATTTGCAGGAAGGATTTGGAGATATCCACTGCTCAGATTCGATTAGCGGATGTTGTTTTATAGCTATCATTAGTCCAGAAGTGGGCCTACCGATACTCGATTTCTGTGCTACATTTAAATATACATCGTATTTATCCCAGATTGGGACTGTTGTTAACCATGTTTCTTGAAATAATATAATATCAATATTATCCAGGTTTGCATTTCGACTATTTAATAGGTGCTGGTATCCCCTCGTATTCCAGCTAACAAGAGAGATGTTAACTCTACCTACTGAGTGGCTTAGTTAATGCATTGTTTGACAGTTGCATGCTGTCTTCCCTTTTTGTTCCCAATTGGTTTGTTTGGCATCATTTAAACCATTCCTATCTGGTAAGGATGCAGACATTAAATTATGTGATAGATTATGTGATAAATGGGTTGTTGCTATGACTTGAGATGTCACATTATTCGTATTTATAATGAATCCCAGCTCATACAGTTGGTTTCTTGCAAGGCAGATAGTATTTAAAACAACCCTCGAGTTTACCCATAATTTCACCGATGTCACACACTGCGGGTTCTCAAATTCAACCAGTTGAATGTCAACAGAATTAATATCTTCCAAATCGGGTAGCTCCGAAAACATTGACAGTATGGATTGCCGATTCAAAACATATTGTACACATGGAGGTGGACGACACAAGATGTCTAATGAGTATAAAGCTGGTCGTTTGATCATCACATTTGCAGTCTTTTTTACCAACGGCTGGCCAGAGGATACAGTAACATTGGATGAAGAGGTTTCTTGAATTTTCGAGGCATTGGAGTTTGCAATAGCTGACTCAATTAAACGATAAATTTCTGGGGCTAATGTTGAAATTATACTCGAGGTAGATTTCTCAGAAGTGGAGTCTGTTACATTCTGTGTTCTAATCGCTAGTTCAGGGACTATATCCGTTAATTGTTCCACTTCACCTACCGGGACTGTGGAGGTTCGAGATAGAATACAGCTTCCAGAGGAGTCAGGGTTTCTCATTGATGCAGATGCGCAAGATGTTTCCGCCAATTGTGTATAGGATTCTTGCTTTTGGCTGTTTAGCCTAGGTTCACAATGAATTAGATATTTTTGCGATGGTTGTGCTGAGATATAGGCATCAACAGCATGCCTGATCTCGTTTCTATGTAGATCCAACATCTGTGATGAAGAATCCAATGGATTAACAGAAATGACATATTAGGAGCAGATTTATCAGATGACATTGTGGATTCATTCAGTTCACTGATGATTTCAGTCAAGTCATTTACTGGTTCTTCAGTGGGTGAATTAGAAACACGGCTGTTCTGATCATTACTTTTGCGTACTTGTGCTTGCAATTGATATTTCTTAGAGATCGCTTTAGAAGCTAATGTGTTAGATTTTTTTGACGATCGTGTTTTCCCATTAAATTGTTCAGGGCAAGCGGCACGCACAGTGCTTTGCAACTTATCATTTTTTCCATTCATAATCTGTCCAACTTCTGATGACCCACTCTCGATGGTTCTTGTCACACTTTGAACGTTCTCCGTTTTTTTTTACTCTAAAGTTCTATACTTTCCTTTCCCCAATTTTATTTCTATATCCTGGTCAGCAGTATTGACTCTTTGGGTTATCTGTGATTTTTTTAGGAAAATAGAAGCAATCTTTAGAGTAGTAGTTGGTTTCTCTGTGATGTCTATCGTGACTGGGGCTGATTTTGAACATTTCTCAGGTTTTAATTTGAGAAATATCGGGGCTATCTTAAGATCGCTTTTTGGAAAATCTATTGATCTAGTGGAAAGTTGATTGTCCATATGTCTTTTGGTTTGTGAGCCCTTAGACTTTCTCATATGAATCTGTTCTTTCAGATTAATTACTCCTTCATTCACCTCATTTACAGTTCTGTCCATGGCTGTTCTTTGACTATTTGTGATCTTTTTACTTGATGTATAAGTACACTGGTTGTTGGATATATTTAATTCAACCATTGCCAAATCCATGGTCATCTCATCTGATGCTGTGTTTAAACTTCTTTTCTCAGCAATACTGGAATTGATGTTAGTTTGCTTTAATTTTCTTTGTTTTTTCAATTTTTTTCTTTCTTCTTTCTGTAAACTAATTCTATCTTTTTGACGCCGTTGCCTCCTTGCTTGTCTTTTTCTCTCTTTTTTTCTCGATGGAATAACAATTTGCAAAGATTTCTCTTGTACTAGATCCTCCTGATCCTGGTTTTGAACAGAAGGATTAGTTGTTTCTGATTTATCCTGCGTGCAACCATCTTGAAAATCCTCCTCCACATTAGCCAAACGTCTAAACTCCTCCAGAGTAGATTCGGACAAAGGAGTGTCATCCATTTCCACGAAATGGTCCTCGTTCTGAGCAAGATCTGATGTCTTCTGATTTAGCAGGTGCAATTGTGCCAATATCTCTTGATGCATTTTTCGGTCCGTTTCTTCAAGTTCACCTTTTGTGATTAAAGATCTCTGTATAGCTGAGAGATCTAAACCCTGTTTCGTCATTTCCAACTTTAGGTCCTGTAGTATCTGCTTAAGATTTGTATTAACAGTATAGCAGCAGCTGACTACAGCCCCATCCAGTGTATTTACATCTCTTATTAGTTCAAGTAAGGATCCAGTTTGGGACTGAACTTCTCCTTTAAGCAATTCAAAAACAGAAACTAAAGAACTTAAAGCATAGTTTAGTGCACTCAGGGTATTATTAGTTGGTTGTGCCACGTCTTTCATAGATTCTGCATGTTGCTTTAAAATAATTGGATCAATATCTGTTGATCTTGCATTTTCTTCATCAATCATAACACAAGACTCTTGACTTAATTCAGATCGCGAGGAGGGCAGTTGTTCTAACACATGATCACTTGTTTCCAGATCGAATTGAGTTATGGATTTAACCTCCCCAAAATGTTGATCGATTTTTTTCTGTATTTTTGAGGTGGTCACAGTGTATTCAAGACCCTTCTTCCAATTACTCACTGCAATTGAATCAGCTCCTGAGGTACCAACAGATCTTGTCGGAGTCGAGTGAATATTATCCTTGTGAACTTGCACCAAAGTTGTCTGATTCTCAGGAGATGGTGTGATGTTAGTTCTTGTATTTATATGAGCACTTTCAGATCTTGAACCATCAACATGGTTCTTATTTGAAATTTCACTATCATCCCATTCAGGTGCCTGTAAGTTGTCCATTAAGGGGTTGCTGCGTAATTTCATAATTCTGTCTATTGATAAAGTTCATTTCTAAATATTAATTCTTACTAAGTGCTAGCGCAGATTATGTTGAATTTTTGTTTATCCAACACTCCAATTCCCTAGGCACAATAATTTGACACACGGGAATGACGCATGGAGCAATGTGATGTCTTTGTTTTTATGTTTTTTAAAGGGGAGGAGCCCACAATCACCACCTGAAAAAGAGAGCAACTCAGATGGCTTGAGAACTGAGTTCAACAGTCATTACTTATTTTCACCAAATGAGCAGTCAAACGTTATAGCAATGAGAACCTGTACTCCACCGGTGTAAAGGTAAAGTGCGTAGTGCCAGCACTGTGGAAAAAAAAAAAAAACAGTTATATAAGTTGCTGTTAGTGCAACTGAAGGAGATAAGAAATTGGGCTCAGGCGGCTCAAAGGCAGTATGCCAACAGTCACCGCACGAGCGCAGCAGGCGAATAAAATAAAATGCAAAATTTAAACTAATATAATTGACCGAAATTAGTGCATTCATGCGGCTCAAAGGCAATAGCCAACAGTCGCCGCGCTAATATAACAACAGTCACCTGCCAATAATTTGTGAATCAGAGTGATTGAATAGTAGAACGCCAACTATGGGCCGCTATGATGACAACAGTCCGACACAGCTACACAGCTACAACCATTAACCTAGTATTCGGGCGGCTCAAAGGCATGCGCCGACAGTCACCGCGCGAACACAGCAGTTGAAATGCGACACTATCCATATCTTCGACTGAGGTGTCGCAGAGGATAAATTATCCCAGTGGGAAAGGTCGAGCGTCACAAGCGCGGAGCAAGAGGTACAAGAGGCGCTTGGAATATCCGATATAAATCAAAACCTGACAGCATGCAGCCGGACTGCTCAGACTGCCTTCACTCGCCTCCACTCCGCTCCGCTCCGCGGTAGAAATTAGTTTTTGTAGCTGTAGCTGCAGCTCCTCCTGGTTTGGAAAAACACTGTAGAAAGACTGTTTCAATAGTAAAGCAGAAGGGCAGACTGCTCAGACTGCCTTCACTCGCCTCCTTCTCCTTGAATGTTCAAATGAATATGCTGCCAGTGGGGTTTAGGTTGTTGACTATACTCTCTTGCCAGTTGGCCTCACATGGATTTCAACTCAGCCAATGTTTTTTGTTTCGAAGAAGGATGGCTCCATCGGAACCTGTAATGAATATAGAGAATTGAACATGGTTGGAATTATCAATCACTGTCCACTTGCATTGAATTCAGTAGTGCTGGATAACTTGCATTGAATTCAGTAATGCTGGATCAGATTTAGGGAGTAACCATATTTACGAAACAAGATTTGTGAGGAGCTTATCAGTTGGTGCAGATCAGAGAAAGTAATGAATGGAAAATGGCCTTCAGAAACACATTTGGTCTCTTTGAATATTTGTTTATACCATTTGGCTTCTCTAGGGCTCCAGCAGCATTTCAGTGTTTTTATTAACAAAGTGTTCAGAGAATTTCTGGACACGTTTGACAATATTTTAATCTTTTCTCGATCCCAATCAACAAGAAGAACATGTCAGATTCGTCTTTAAGAGACTTTTTTATTTATTCGCTAAGTTTGAGAAGAGCCAGTTCCACTTAGAGGAGGGGGAGTTCGTATGTTTTTTATCTCTTCTTATGGATTGGAGGTGGCCTCTTGTAAGGTTCAAGCTTTGCCAGATTGGCCACCGCCCACATGTGTTGAAGACGTGCAGAGCTTCTTGGGATTTTCTAACTCTTGACGCTGGTTCATCCAGGATTGTTCTCGCTTAGTCACCCCGATCACAAAGTTACTGGAGAATGGAGTGCGCTTGAATGGACTACAGAGGCGAATGCCTCAAATTCAGCAATTGATGCATTGTTCTCTCACTAGCATCCTTCAATGAGTCAATTGTATCCAGTAGCTTTTTAGTCAAAAAAACATTCTTCAGCAGAGGTACACTATACAATTTCTGACCAGGAGCTTCTTGCAAGTAAGCCAGCATTTCGAGAATGGAGGCACTACTTGCTAAGGGGTCATGCCGACATTCATGGCCCTGACAGATAACATACATTAAATGTTCTTGAGGCTGTCCAAAACACTGATGGCCAGGCAGTGGTGCTGGTGTTTATTTTTTGCAGAGTTCAACTTTATGATAACCTTCAAACCAGGTCTGCAGAATGGTAAGGGCGGAGGCCTTATTCAGATGTCAACCTGTTAGTCAGTAGCTTTGCTCTGTTGATGTAACGCTCACCTGGCTCCCACGGAGGCGCTGGTCTGGTCTGGGTTGCTGTGGCCTCTTCAAGCGTGATGCGCAGAATTCGGACCACCAATTGAACAGGACCCCCAAATCTTGCTTGTCTGGCCCGTAGGAATATCCTTCTGCAGATGAGAAAGGGGATTAACTGTCTGCTGAATAATGTGCTTGCTCCCCCTTTTCCCCCTTCGTTCTTCTCTGACTTCCTCCAAAACCCCCGGTTTAATCTCACCTTATGGTTTGGAAGGATGAACTCTCCATCCTGCTTCTGGTGCAGGGGCGCACGTTCGTCCAGTTACTTCACTGGTTTGCAGAATGGCGCTGGCAAATCCACTTGACTTTACTGAGCGATACACCGTAAGTATGAAGATGCAAAAGTTCAAGTGTGAGCCTCCTTTTATGTTGTCTTTTTCTGTCCTTTATTTCAGGTGCAGAACAAAGCCGATGCGTTGAGGGGTTAAATTGCCAGGGTAAAATCAGGTGAGTTAGTGATGAGGGCGACCCCTCTAAATGTCTTTATAATTCCCCAGTAATGTCTTTTGTCCTTTCCCCATAGGGGCCGGGGTGCGGTACCTGCCAGAGATGTGGCGCCGACCCGAGATGCGGAATGGTTCACCAAGAATAGCCGGTAAGTAATATGGCTGAAAATTCGGCTCACCTTTTGTCTCTTCTTCTCTCCCTTAGGTGCTGTGCAGAGATGTGGCGACCGGCACTGAGAGCCGTGATGGAGCCGGGCGGCGTCTCGGGAACAGGTGAGTGAAGTGCGGCGCTGCAGCGAGCAACGCAGTGCTTTTAAATGGAAGTCTTCCTTCAGGAATGCTGGCGTGAAGATTCCGGATGCAGGTAAGAAGGTTAAAATAGTTCTTGGTTTTCACCTTTCTCTTCTCTTATTCCCTTACAGGTGTTCCAGGTTCGAGGCGGGCGTGGCTGGAGTCCAGGTGCAGGAGCAGACACGGTGAGCGTTCAGCTGCTGGGATGCAGAACAACGCGAAGCACGTGTGGCTGTCCGGGCGTGGCTTAAATAGCTTTGGAAGAAGTTCCAGGTGAGTATTCTTCCACAGCCCCACCCAAGTAACAAAATAGTTCCTTCAGAAAAATAGTCCCTCCTAAGCCTCATTTGGCTTGGTTCTTCATGCAGCATGGTCTGCATCAGGTGTGTGCAGCATGGTCTGCTTCAGGTAAGTGCACCAAACACTTCCCCTTATGAGCCTGGCGCCTATGGCGCCAGGACTGATGTCCAACATGAGCCTGGCGCCAACGGCGCCAGGACAGAGTCCAAAGAGCCCCTATAAAGGGCCGCTGGGCTTTTACCCGGGGGCGTGATGCCTGCTCCCGGGGGTGCTGGGCCTGGCCTGGTGCTCCGGGGGTAGGCATCATGACAGCACTCCCCCCCAAGGCCCCTCCCAAGGCCTTTTCCCCCGGAGGTTTCAGTTTGTTTGGGAAATTCCGATGGAACCTTTTTACTAGCCGAGGTGCATGTACGTGGTCGCTGGGTTCCCAAAATCTTTCCTGAGGCCCGTACCCCTTCCAATCAATTAGATAGAAAAGTTTTGATTTTGAGATCTTAGAGTCCAAAATGTTCTTCACCTCGAATTCAGCCTCCCCATCTATCTGGATTGGTTCTGGTGGCTTTATTAATCTGGTTCCTGGTTGCACTGGTTTCAAAAGCGACACATGAAAGACGGGGTGAATCCGCATGTTAGCTGTTAGATCTAGCTTGACTGCCACTGGGTTAATTATAGCTTTGATCGAGTAAGGGCCTAAATACCTTGGATTAAAAGTCCGAGGTCCCTTGAGCGATAAGTGTTTGGTAGCCAACCATACTTGATCCCCTATTTGGTATGGAGGCGCCTCCTTGCGATGCAGATCCGCATTCTTTTTGTATTTCCCTTTCTCATGTTGTAAGTGTGCAGTAGCATCCTTGAAGGCTTGAGTAATCGTAGAATGCAAATGGTCCACTGCTGGCATTTCGAGGCTCAAAGGTGAGTCCAGGTCTGAAGTACGAGGGTGATGTCCATATAGGGTATAAAAGGGGCTCTGACCAGTTCCAGAGTGTATCGAGTTATTGTATGCATATTCAGCCACCCATAAAAGGTCCTTCCAATTACCCTCCGATTGGTGCAACATACATCATAGATATTGTTCAAGGGTCTGGTTCGTTCTCTCCGTCTGACCATCGGTCTGTGGGTGGTGGCTGGTTGAGAGTCTTACGTCGATTTGTGCTAGTTGACAACACTTCTTCCAAAAATGAGAAATGAACTGGCTTCCCCGATCGGAGATTAGTATGGACGGGAATCCATGCAGACGGATGACATTTTCGAGGAATTCCTTGGCAAGAACAAAAGCTGAAGGTAATCCTTTCAACGGAATAAAATGGGCCATCTTGGAAAATAAATCCACCACAACCAGAATAGTATTGTATCCATTACAAGAGGGCAGGTCCGTGATAAAATCTAGTGACAAGGTGTGCCAATGTGCTGGTGGAATGTCTAAGGGTTGAAGAAGACCGGCGGGTTTTGTTTTTTGACCTTTGTTTTGGGCGCAAACTCCACAGGACATCACGAAAGATTTAATATCCTTTCGCCAGGACGGCCACCAGAATTGTCGTTTAATTTTTTCCTCTGTTTTGGCAATGCCAAGATGTCCTTCCATCAGAGTATCGTGATGACGGGAAATAACCAGTTCTTGCAATTCCTTTTCTGGCAAAAATAAACGTCCTTGGAAGTAAGGTAAGCCATCGTTGATTGAAAAGGCAGACCCCCTTTTGATCCAATCCTGCAAGGCTGAAGAGTCCAGGAATAATTTTACCCGTGCTTGAATGTCTTCAAGGGTCTGTAAAGTGGTTATCCCCAAGATTCTTTGTTCGGGAATTATCGGCACAGGTTCTGAGTTTGTGTGCATTTCTCCCATTCCAATTCGAGATAGCGCTTCCGCTTCGCCATTCTTACAGCCAGGACGGTAGGTGATTACAAAATCGAACTCAGCAAAGAATAAAGCCCATCGGAGCTGTCGTGAAGACTGAGCCTTGGCAGTTTTTAAATATTGTAAATTTCGGTGACCAGTGATCACGGTGATGGTATGCCTGGCGCCAAGAAGATAATGCCGCCAAGCCTTAAAGGCGGACTTAATGGCTAATAATTCCTTATCGGTGATTGCATAATTTATCTCCGGCGGCGAGAACTTTCTAGACCAAAATGCTACGGGGTGCAGTTGGTTGGTTTCGGGGTCTCTCTGAGACAGGACAGCTCCCATGGCTAAGTTGGATGCATCGGTTTCGACTATATATGGGAGATCAGGACGCAGATGTTTCAAAATAGGTGCGGACGTAAATTTAGCTTTTAATTCCTGAAAGGCCTGTTCAGCTTCCTCGGTCCATTCAAAACGTTTATTCTTCCGCAAGAGTGCAGTGATGGGTTGCACCACCCGTGAAAATTCTGGGATAAACCTGCGATAAAAATTGGCAAAACCAAGCATGCTTTGGACACCTTTCACCGAACTAGGTGATGGCCATTTGAGGATGGCATCCACTTTCCGTGAGCCCATTCGGACCCCTTTAGGTGTCAGGATGAATCCAAGAAACTCAACCTCGGTGGTATGGAAAACGCATTTTTCCAGCTTTGCAAACAGTTTGTGCTGGCGCAATTTCTCAAGGACAGCCCTGACATGTTTTCTGTGATCAGATTCCGAAGAGGAGTACACCAGAATGTCATCGATATACACGACAACACAGACATCGATGAGTTCCCGAAGGATATCGTTCATGAAGAATTGGAAGGCAGCAGGCGCGTTGCACAACCCGAAAGGCATCACCTGGTATTCGAATAGTCCATATTTTGTACGGAAGGCCGTTTTCCATTCGTCGCCTTCTTTTACTCGTACCAGATGATAAGCCCCCAGGAGATCTAACTTGGTGTATATGCAAGCGTCCTTCACCTGGTCAAGGAGTTCAGGGATCAAAGGCAGAGGGTAACGATTTTTAACAGTTATCTGGTTCAATGCACGGTAATCGATACAAG
Source organism: Ambystoma mexicanum (assembly GCF_040938575.1). Lineage (NCBI taxonomy): Eukaryota > Metazoa > Chordata > Amphibia > Caudata > Ambystomatidae > Ambystoma > Ambystoma mexicanum. The sequence goes on from NC_090937.1 coordinate 453,975,394, forward strand.
TTCTAAGGTCGCCTTCTTTTTTTGGCACGAAGAACAAAGCCGAGGATGCCGGAGACTTTGACGGGCGAATGAAACCATTGGCTAGGTATTGATCTAAATATTGTCTCAAATGCAGATTCTCCGGCTCAGTAAGGGCATAAATCCTGCTACAAGGGGGTTGTGCACCGTGCACCAGATCGATTTGGCAATCGTACGATCTGTGAGGAGGTAACGTGTTGGCCTGTTCCTTTTGGAAGACGTCCTGAAAGTCTTGGTATTCCGGAGGTAGTTGCATGGAGACAGAGGTTACTGATGCTAGACTGACCTTCAGATTTTCTGGGCAGCAGGTTCGTGCACACTCCGGAAAGGTTATTCTCTTCGCTCGCCAATCAATTTGAGGATTATGTGTCTCTAACCAAGGGATTCTGAGTATAACCTGAAACTGTGGAGCCTTGATTACATCAAACACAACTGCCTCCCGATGGCTGTCCGGACCTACAAGTGTTACCTCAGCTGTGGAATGTGTTACCGGTCCCGAGACAATTTCGGTTCCATCGACTGTGGTGATGACATCTTTGCTGGTTTTAGGACGCAGGGGAAGGTTAATCCTGGAGACCAATTCACGATCCACGTAGTTTCCTGTAGCCCCACTATCGATGTATGCCTTTATTGCATGCAACCCCTTAGGCTGTTCCGGATCTACGAGGACCATTGGCACAGTGAAATGCGAGGTCTGAGAGTTCATTTTCAAGCTCGGCAAGCGGACCCCTACGCTTGTCGGGCGGGGTCGTTTCCCGATACAGAGGTTTCATGGATTTTTTCAGCGGCTCCTACCACCTTCCTAGGTGGTCTTGCCGGGCAATCTCGTAGAAAGTGCCCAGAGGATCCACAATAAAGACATAAGTGCATCTGCCGTCTTCTTTCACGTTCCTTTGGTGTTAAAGGTCCTTTAACTCCTCCGATTTGCATTGGCTCAGAGGCTTCAGCCCCCTTGAGGTTAGCGTGGGTCTTGACTAACACCCGGGTCTCAAACTTGGACCGATCTGCTTTTCTGTTTTGCAGTCTGTGATCCAATTGGAACACTAAGTCTATATTTTCGGAGCACTCTTGGGGCGGATTTACAACTTGGGCCAGGACATCTTTAAGTTCTCCGCGTAGACCTCGATAAAATAACGTGATTCTTTTATCCTCTGGCCACCCAGTTTCCACAATTAGTCTATTAAAGGTTGCAATGTAGGAAAGGAGGTCTTGATTGCCCTGTCGCAGAGATAGAAGTTCGTCATCTAGAGCCTGCCCCTGGGAGTGACGAGCAAATAACCTTTCCATGCTTGCTTGAAATCTTTGAAAATCACGAAGAATCGGGTCATCTTGAGTTACCAGTGGAACTGACCAATCGGCAGCACTGCCGCTTAGATATGACAATACAAAGGCTACCTTGGTCTGGTCATTAGGGAAGGCCCCAGGTCTGCACAGGAAATGCAAACGACACTGATTCATGAATACGGCAAATCGTTTGGGGTCCCCAGCGAAGCGTTCGGGTGGGGCCAGTGGCATGTTTACAGGTAGATTAATCTGCACCGGGTTACTGGAAAGCACAGGAGCGGGGTTCCCTCCGGAACCGGGTAAAGGAGTTTGTCCAGCTTGACCTTGCAAAAGCTGTCTAGCCAGGTCATCAGCTCTTTCCTTTGTTACAATCACTTCCCTCCTGAGAGCATTAGTCTCTTGACGAGCGGCGTGTGCTTCGGCCCGTAATTCCCCCAGTAGTTGGGCCAACTGGTCAGTCTCGGAAGTTTCCATAGCGCCTGGGTGGGAATTTGTAGGAAGGCTTCGCGTTCTGTAACGCTCACCTGGCTCCCACAGAGGCGCTGGTCTGGTCTGGGTTGCTGTGGCCTCTTCAAGCGTGATGCGCAGAATTCGGACCACCAATTGAACAGGACCCCCAAATCTTGCTTGTCTGGCCCGTAGGAATATCCTTCTGCAGATGAGAAAGGGGATTAACTGTCTGCTGAATAATGTGCTTGCTCCCCCTTTCCCCCCTTCGTTCTTCTCTGACTTCCTCCAAAACCCCCGGTTTAAGCTCACCTTATGGTTTGGAAGGATGAACTCTCCATCCTGCTTCTGGTGCAGGGGCGCGCGTTCGTCCAGTTACTTCACTGGTTTGCAGAATGGCGCTGCCAAATCCACTTGACTTTACTGAGCGATACGCCGTAAGTATGAAGATGCAAAAGTTCAAGTGTGAGCCTCCTTTTATGTTGTCTTTTTCTGTCCTTTATTTCAGGTGCAGAACAAAGCCGATGCGTTGAGGGGTTAAATTGCCGGGGTAAAATCAGGTGAGTTAGTGATGAGGGCGACCCCTCTAAATGTCTTTATAATTCCCAAGTAATGTCTTTTGTCCTTTCCCCATAGGTGCCGGGGTGCGGTACCTGCCAGAGATGTGGCGCCGACCTGAGATGTGGAATGGTTCACCAAGAATAGCCGGTAAGTAATATGGCTGAAAATTCGGCTTTCCTCTTGTGTTCCCTTGCTCACCTTTTGTCTCTTCTTCTCTCCCTTACGTGCTGTGCAGAGATGTGGCGACCGGCACTGAGAGCCGTGATGGAGCCGGGCGGCAGGTAAGTGAAGCGCGGCGCTGCAGCGAGCAACGCGGTGCTTTTAAATGGAAGTCTTCCTTCAGGAATGCTGGCGTGAAGATTCCGGATGCAGGTAAGAAGGTTAAAATAGTTCTTGGTTTTCACCTTTCTCTTCTCTTATTCCCTTACAGGTGTTCCAGGTTCGAGGCGGGCGTGGCTGGAGTCCAGGTGCAGGAGCAGACACGGTGAGCGTTCAGCTGCTGGGATGCAGACCAACGCGAAGCACGTGTGGCTGTCCGGGCGTGGCTTAAATAGCCTTGGAAGAAGTTCCAGGTGAGTATTCTTCCACAGCCCCACCCAAGTAACAAAATAGTTCCTTCAGAAAAATAGTCCCTCCTAAGCCTCATTTGGCTTGGTTCTTCATGCAGCATGGTCTGCATCAGGTGAGTGTGCAGCATGGTCTGCTTCAGGTAAGTGCACCAAACACTTCCCCTTATGACCTGGCGCCTATGGCGCCAGGACTGATGTCCAACATGAGCCTGGCGCCAATGGCGCCAGGACAGAGTCCAAAGAGCCCCTATAAAGGGCCGCTGGGCTTTTACCCGGGGGCGTGATGCCTGCTCCCGGGGGTGCTGGGCCTGGCCTGGTGCTCCGGGGGTAGGCATCATGACAGTTGATCGTGGACTGTTAATTCTGGCACAGAACATTTTTTTGGGGGGTTATGGAATGTTCAGTAAGCTTCCATTCAGAGGTTGGGCTGTGGATGTTGTCAGAGCAGATGTAGAACTGGATAGGAAAGTATCCCAATAGGCAGATCAAACATAGGCTCCCATTAGTTGATTCTGGGTTGTTTCTTCCTACGGATATGTTGAGAGAAGATGCCTTAAAGGAGTGCCATTAATCTCCATTTTTGGGACACCCTGGATATAGGACATTAGACCTTTTAAGACAGAACTTCTGGTGGGAGCGTTTGTGTACAGACACTCTAGACTTTATCAAGACTTGTGAGGTGTTTGCTTGGGCCCAGACCAGAGGAGGATGCCGGCCAGGCAATTGGTTCCTCTTCCTATAACCCCCAGTTGGTTTCTATGTATTTTATTGTTGACCTTCCCTGAGATAAGGGTTGTTTAGCAATTTTGGTGGTCGTAGATGTTTTGATTAAGGCAGGGCACTTTTGTTTAAAAAAAAAAACTTTATTTAACCTTAGCAGGTACAGCGCACAACACCGAAAACAGACTCAGGATCATAGTACATCATTATACATGGTAGCAGTAGGTAAGGATAGACATGGCAGTAGATCAACAGTTGGTCTACAGTTCATGTGGGTTATAACAACAGTTATCAAGTGGATTATGGCTACAGTTTTGTGCCCACATTAAGTCCACTAGCCAATTTGCAGGGGACGGTGGGCATCTGTCCTTCCATCTCAAAGAGCACTAATCCCAGATCCTGCGCCCACTTGTTCTTGATTGTGTGAACCTTACGGGGTATCTTGAGGAGAATCATTTTATAGAGAGTGGAGAGGATACCCCAACAGGCATTGGAATTAGCAATGTACCTTAATTACTCATTTCCCAGGGCTTTGGGGGGGTAGTCAGGCCACCTAGAGGTGACCGCTGCTCTAAGTCTGTAGAACTGTATCCATTCAGTGGCTGTGTCTTTGCGCTCTTGACGCCATGTTTGGGTGAGATAGATGAAGGACCTATCTGAATATAGATCTGCCAGCGCTTAATAACCCAGTTTCTCCCAGTGTATGCTCACAGTCTTGTCCCATGTGGTGCCCAGTCCCAGGAACTTCCATATGGGTGATACGCACCTGTCTGGAGGAAGATGGAGCACCACGCAAGTATTGTTGTATGTACAGGGTCGATATGTCAAACTAGAAATTATATTGTGCCTCCTATTGCTATGAATACATGTATATTGGCCTACGCCAAGCTGCTAACAAGCTGCTTATAAACTAAATGTGAATAAACTCGCATTGCAAGGTCCTGACCTTAGAAACCATGTAAACTGTCATTTTGGGTCAAGCCACCATTTTAGGTTTTCTTGCTCTATAAAGTCACCATGTGAGCTAAAATGGTAGCCTGTGTTATTCAGAACAGAACTCGATTGTCATGACCTCTGTACAGCTAATGTATAACTTGCCTGCAGGCCATTTGTTAGGGTCATGAGCTGAGACCTTGTCCTTCTGCTGACTTGTGTGCAATGGATTACCTGTATCACCGAAACTGATCTATAATTGAATGAGAACACCTGCTTAACTATATTGTATAAATTAAGTCATACACTAATATACATATAGATGAGCAGATGAACTAGATTTGACCTGGCAAGGGACCCGAGAGCAGTAACTTATTTATGGAATGGTTAACCTGCAGAAAGGCTGGACAACAGGCTGGAGAAATGTATAAAAGCCTGACTGTTTCAATGAATATTTGCACTCACTGAGCACACCGAACCACGCCGGAGTTTGCTGTGTTGTACTGAGGGGCGATAGCTATCTGAATTTTGTTCTGTTCTTTTGTAACTGGATTCAGTATAAAATAAAGTACTTTGTATGTTCCTTTGTAACCTGTGTTTGGTGTGTTTCCTTTTTGGTTACCCTGCCTCATATTATTTCCTTGTTTTCACAGATATGGGCAGTCGTCAGCGGATCTCATGTCTAGTATGAGTGTCCTGAGATCTGAGTCCCTCGCGGCCAGCCCCTCCAACTTAACATGGGGAGGTTGTGGGGCAGCTCCATACCAGTGAGATGCGAATTGGGCCAGTGCCGCTAAGCAATAGACTTAAAGATGAGGGACTGCAAATCCCCCTTCTACATAGGCCAGAGTCATGTAAACTCATTTCTTGTGCACAGCCCCTGCGTGCCATAAAAACTGCCACTAGCATACAATGTATCTTGGTGAAGAATACCTTGCCTGGCCAGAGTGGAACGTTGGTGAAAGTGTACAGAAGCTTGGGCAAGAGGATCATTTTACCTAGGGAGAGTCTACCCGCCAGTGATATAGGAATTGAGGACCACCTGGTAACCTTAGCTCTTACATATTCCTGAATGGCCGTATAATTTTCTAGCATGAGGGTAGCTTTCTCCAGGGAAACCAGCACACCCAAATATTTGATGCCCATTGGAGACCAGCGTAGGGGGAACACCTCGTGCGGCCTCCGCATGCATACCGTCAGGGGGAAGATCTAAGATTTAGTATAATTTATCATGAACCCCGAATATTCGCCAAAAAGCGTAATATCACAAATAATTGAATCTAAATTGACGATCAGGTTTCATAAATAAAGCAAAACAGGGCCTCATTAGGAGTTTGGCAGTAGCCTTGCCAGTAAAACCGGCAGGCTGCCGCCAAACTTCTGAAAATATCCGGCACCCACGAATGGCCAATTACCGGGGTATTCCGGTCCTGCCGGACCCAATAATTGCCCTTGCACGGTTGCCAGAACCGGTAGATCCCCATTCACATTGAGCCCCGTAGGGCTCAATAGGAATGGGGATGTCCGTAGCACCGGCACAGTTCATTACCGTGCCGGTGCTACAGGCTTGCTGTGCTCACGGGTGCTTTTCATTCTGCCAGGTCAGACCTGGTGGAATGAAAGGCACCCGTGAGCACAACTCGGACTTTGCTGGTCTGGATACAACAGTACCGGAAGCTTACCGGTACCGTTGTATCCGGACCGGCAAACTCGTAATGAGAACCATCATCGGCATAGAGTGAGATTATTTCTGCAGAGCCCAAGAGGCGAATAACCCCCGGTGGCTTTGTTAATCCCGCCATAGCTTTGATGGCTAGCACGAACAGTATAAGAGAGAGGGGACACCCCTGGCGTGTGCCCCTCCCTAACACAAACTGGGCAGAAAGGCAGGAGTTAACCACTACCCTTGCAAGGGGGTCTGAGTACAGGAGTTTAATAAATCGGAGCATCTCGGACCCAAAGACCATTTTCTCCAGAACCACGTACAGGTAGTCCCAAGAGACCATATCGGATGCTTTCTGGGCATCAAGTGTGACCGAAACTCCCTCTGAGGTCAGGTCTATTCTCACCAGCACGTTAAACAATTTCCTGATGTTGAGTGAAGTCGATCTGCCAGGCACAAACCCCACCAGATCTTCGTCGACGATATGGGGAAGAAGTGGAAGGATACAGTTTGCAAACGCTTTCGCAAATATTTTTGTGTCAACATTCACAAGGGAGAGTGGGCGATAGAACCCACATTCATTGCCAGGCTTCTCAGGTTTCAATAATACTGTGATGGTGGCCTCATGCATAGATTCCAGGAGAACAGAATTGATCAGTGACTCATCCCAGACCTGTATAAGGTGGGGAGCCAGCAGAGCGTAGTATTCATATTCGCAGTCGAATTCAGTCGTTAGCCCACTGCGGCCAGGAGCCTTACCATTGGGGAGGTCTCTTAACACTGTGATTAGTTCTTCAACTGTGAGGGCGACACTCAGGCTTTCTGTTGCCTGGGGGCTGAGTCTCCAGAACGTAACACCCTCCAGCCAGGCCATTATGCCTGAAGGGTCATGATGAGGGTCCCCACCATATAAAGACCTGTAACAGTTGCAGAACCCCTCAAGGATGTCCTGATCGTTGCATTTGGCTACACCCAGCTTGTCCATGATACTATCTACTCAATTTTGCCACCACTCAGTTCTGACCACTCTAACAAGCATCTTACCAGGACATTCACCTTCCCCATACTTCCTGGCCACCACCGGGCGGGCCAGGAACCGAGCCTCACATTCGGCATCTGATCTGAATAGTTCCAACTCAGATTGGATAAGCACCAGTGTCTTACAGTCTAGTGTTCGGGAGTGTTCCCCCTCAAGAACCTTAAGACGATCCTCACTATTTTGCAAGCTCCTCCTAATTGTTTTGAGGACACCCGCCTCCATGTAAATCGACATACCATGTATAAACACTTTAAATTCCTGCCAACGTGCCCTGGGATGTATCCCCCCTCTCTATTGTCAGAAAAGGACTCAATGTCAGATTTGATGTCAGCTTTAAACACAATGGGCCTCATTCCGAGTCATGGCGGTAAGTATCGGTATTTTCCGGCATGGCGTAAAGTACGACACCGTGCTGGTTGAAGGCCGAAAATTACGGCCCATTCCGAGCTCTCGGACACGCGCTCTCCGCCATGCCGGAAAAGGACCGCGCGGCCTGCCCCAAAACCCCCCGAAAAACCCCTACCGGTATGCAATCGACACGTAAAGTACTACACCGCCCTGTAAGCATTAGCGACAGTGCATTACGGTGACCGTAATTTACAGAAACCGTAAATTACGGTCTCCGCAAAAAAACGGATCCGGAAATTACGACATCGCACAGGAACGGGAAGGAGAGCGGCGGCCATCTTTAAAAACACAATCCATTGCCATCCGCAGCTGCCAGCAGCCCTGTGAGGAAAGTAAAGTCGTGAACCGGACCAGGCACCGCAGGACATGCCGAAAGCACCAAAAAGGGCGACGGATCGCGTCCGCAAGGTGAAATTCTCCACCGATGAACTGCAGGTCATGGTAGACTACCTGGCAGAGCATGCTGATGTAGTCTTCAGCGGCGACATGCGCAGGGAATCAACCCTCCGCAAGAAGACCATCTGGGCGGAACTGGCACAGAGGGTGAGCGCTGTTGGAAGCACCCCCCTTACCCCAAGGGACTGCCGCAAGCGGTGGGATGACCTGCGGGTGCGGGTGCGGGGCCTCCTCTCCAGCAACCGCAGCCAGGCCCTGAAGACGGGAGGTGGACCAAGAACACAGGTCCAACTAGAGCCGTGGGAGGAGACCTGCGCGCAGCTCATTGGCACGGAATCCATAGAGGGCATGGGGACCATGGAGTGCGGCGGAACGACTTCTGCAGAAGGAGGTGAGTGTTGACAGTGTACACTGGCAATGTCCATTGCATTATGTAAGCTGACCCAGGGGCCATCGAAGGCACCCTCTTGTGTTGCCCTCCCCCCATCCAACGCATCCCCCCATCCAACAAATGCTGAGGCAAGTGCCGCCTAATGTTGGCCCAAGTGTGAGTACATAACGCACATCAACCATACTGCACTGACTTGCACAGCCCATCATGCACACCGTCCAGCGTGGTAGGCATAGTACCTGCCGAAATGTACATGAACAGGGCACAACGAATTACTCCCAAACATGTGTATATGTCATCACCATGCACATGTACCACTGCCATAGCTACCCCCCAAACTGAACAACCCGTGAATGACTGAAATGTCCATGCAACCATGTATGCAAATAGGACATAGCACATACACTAATGTTGTCCCTCTCTCCTACCCCCACAGGCACAGACCATGACAGCACAGAGCCCCAAGGAAGCCGGCCAAGCAACTCCGCGGGTACTGGCAGGGCCAGGCCGAAGCCAGCAGCCAAAAAAAACACCCCTCAGCCTACGGAAAGGCCACTTGAAGCTGGCAGACCAGCAAACCACACAACATCCGCGGCAGCAGCTGAGCAAACCCCTACCTCAGCACAATCGAGCATCTCAGGGGAGGCTGCCGCTGCCGCACCAGATGAGTGGGAGCCCAGCCCGCCACCCATCCAGGGCCCATGTCGGAGGACGACCAGGAGAGCATGCAAATGCTGGAACCATGCCTCGTGACACTGGCGTCATGCAGTGACTCCGGGGATGCACCATTACCAGTGCACAGCCTTGAACTTGTCCCGCTGGGGTGTGACGTCGTTCCCCCCAGTCCACCCATACAACCCCCTGCACAGCATGCTGGTGCAAGTAGATCATCCGATGGCCTCCCTTCACCTGACCAGTTCAGAGTTCAGCAATTGAGCGATCTCATAGAGAACTATATTGAATATAATCGCCAGACCAGGGCTGGACTGCATGAGGAACTCGATCAAATGCGCCAGTCCCTCAACGACTGCACCACCAGATTGTGCGACTCCCTGACGGACAATACAACCCGGCTATGCCATGTCCTCAACCGCATAGCAAATGCCCTTGAGGCAGGGAGTCAAAATACAGAGCCACAGCAGGAGGACACGTCCGCGACACGTGAGGCCACGCAAGGCAGCCCGGAGAGACGCCTCCGGCGTTCCTTGCGCAAACGGGATTTGCCTCCCCCAGACAAGGGATCCAAGGACATTAGCCATTCCTGCCACATGTGGTCCCCAGATCCTACATGGGACGACTGCTCGGGAGTTGGGGGGAGGGTGGAGGGGGGTGATGTTGTGTTCTGGAGTTGGGGGGAGAGGGGTGATGTTGTGTTCTGGAGTTGGGGGGAGGGGGGTGATGTTGTGTTCTGGAGTTGGGGGGAGGGGGGTGATGTGTTCTGGAGTTGGGGGGAGGGGGGAGGGGGCATGGGAATTTGCTGATGTAAGCACTGTTTTTTCATTTCTTGTTATCTCAATACACAATTGGTGTTGCAAAGTTGAACCGTTGTGGACATTCTTCATTGCACTTTTTGTCCATCTGCACATATGGCATGGGCCCATTCGACACCAGATATCAGTGGAGGGGTCAGCCACCAGTCCTGGTTCGCCGGCACATATGTGCATCACGCAAACCTGGTGACTGCTGCATCTACACGCATGCACGGGTATGGCCATAGTCTGGTTGCCCCATGGGTCTGTTCAGGGGGTTCATGACAGGGGTCATGTGGCTTGCTTTTAGGGTACATCCACCAACAGCTGCATGTGTCGCAAAATGAGGTGGGTGTGTGGACTGTCATGGTGGTGAACAGTACTTGGCTGTCATGGCAGGCTTTCGATGATGGCCATATGTACATGTACATAGATATATTCGGCACGATCAGGGACACAAATATGTGTCCGATGCAATGTAATGCTGTGGGGTGTCGTGTCTACATGATGGTCCGTGAACGGTGGTGTGGACATCTTGGGGTACATGTTCCTTTGTCGCATGCTGCTGTTCTGATGTCGGATCATTCTGGTGCTGTGTACTGTGTACATTCTCATTTGGCTGTGGATCATGTCCATCATCCAGCTCTGATCCATTCTATGGTGATTCCCAACACTCCTATGGGGGTGCCATGCCGGTGACGTGATATCGTACCCCTGCTGTCCTCTGTGAATTCCACTTCCAGGGGTGGGTCTCCAATGTGGTGCCAGGCTGGGGGATGCCACAATGTGAATGTGCAGTGTGCCCTCGGATATGCACTTGCGGTTGTGGTGTCCGCCAATGAGTGGTGCTGGTGTAGTGTGCCTATCCCTTGTCATTTGGTGTAGATGTAGTGTGATGTGGGTGCCTTATTCTGGCAAAGTGAAAATATGTTCATATGTGCCGTTGCCCTGGTTCTTTGGCAGGTTTGTTGTCAGGGTGAACAACATACAATGGCTCCATCGTTTCTACGCAGTTGGTTCATGCAGGCACCCACCCTGTGGCACCAGTGCACTTGCATGACACAGTCAGACGACTCAACAGCCAGCCAGACAGGTCATCCTGCATGTTGGGCCATGTGGCGCGGTAGCGTGCTGACCTCTTTCCTTTTCAATCGACCCTCCCAGGTCCAACTTGGGGCCCTCCTCTCTGACATCTTTTCCTCCACCTGTGGTGTTCCCCAGGGATCTAATCTCCCTCCCTGGCTGTTCAACCAGTATTTGGCACTCCTTGGCCACCGCATCGCCACCCTCTGCCCCAGCTTTCAGCGCTATACGGACGATACCCGGTGAATTTTCAGGCTACCCTCGGCATCCTCCTCTCCTTCCCTCATCTCTGACTGTCTGTCTGATATCCAGGAATGGTGTGCAGCCAATGAACACTGCCTTAATGCTAGTAAGGCTGAGATTCTCCTCATCGGCACACCCACTCCCTCCTTCCCTTAAGTTCAGAACACTATGCATTGTCCACAAGGCCTTCTGGGGCCTGGGGCATGGATACCTTCTACTCTCTCTTCCTGAATGTCTTCCTTCCCAAGACCTTTGCTCATCCGTCTCCGACTCACTCAGGGTCAGCCGCTTCTCGGAGCAACGAGCTGGGGGTAGATCTCTCTCCGTGGCAGGGGCCTCCCTCTGGAACAGCCTTCCTGCATCGCTGATATTTGAGGGGAACCATCTCTGGTTCCGGAAGCACCTCATGACCTTCCTCTTTGCTTCTGCTTTCTCTCTCCCTCTCCCCTGCTGAATTCTTCACTGAAACTGCACAGGATCTGCATCTGGCCCACTCTCGCCGACCTCGGTCCTGGGCCCAGCCACTCTCCACTTGCACTGCCTCCCTGGCAACCCCTGCACTGCGGGACTGTCTCTGTATCCCTACAGCCCCCCCTTCCCAGGACTTGTCTGCACTTACCTTGCACTTGCCACCAGCTGGCCCTATTAATTTATTTTTGGATATTCGACTTACTTTGTACTGCACTTCCCCCCTCCCCTTGCACTTGCACTTTTTCCCTTCTCACTACCCCTGCACTTGCGCGGTCTGTGTGACACCTGGCCTAGTAGGATCGTTGTCTGTCTTCCCCTTGTTCCCCCCTCCCTGCCTCGTCGCGCCTTGGAACACTTGTGTATAGGCGCGTTCCAAATGCCATATCATATCATATCATGTCATATCAGCAGGCCCTTTGAGTCATGTGTAGTTGTTTGGTGTCGGGCCCACCCATGTGTGCGGTTCTTGGTAGTGTTGCATTCCATCTGCACGTAGGGGGAGTGGTATTGTTTGCAGTTGATGTCCGCAACGTGCATGCCAAGCTGGTCCACATACGGCCTGTGGGTGCTGTCAGGGGCACCATTGTCATTTGGCATGCCTCCATTTGCTTTTGGTCAAGCTTTACTGTTGTGTGTCTCATGGGTGGTCCATGTTGGGGATCGGTGGACCCTTGTGTGTTTGGGGATGTGTTTGGGGGGGTGTAAGGGCACTTGGATATGTGGGCGCATAATGGACGGTTGTGACATGCCACTGTGTGCTGGTGGGTGCCTTTGGCATGGGTGTGGGGCACAGGCAACACCATCACTTGTGCCGGGTTGGCACTGTACATTTGTATGGTGCTCGCTTGTCTTGTGTCTGTGCCGCAATATGGTGGTGACGGTGTCACAGTCTAGGTGGTCAGGGGTGTCTATCTGGTAGGCCTTCTCCTAGAGCGTCAAGTCATGCTACGTGTGCATGGGGGCTGCAGGGGTGGTAACGGAGGATGCACTGGTGCTGCATGCAGGGCCTGTCTCCCCCCTCCTTCTACCCCTGTGTCTCCTCAGTGGGGGGCCTGGTGTTGTTGCAGGGGTTTGTGTGGTTGTGGACTTGATTGTTCAATTGGTGTCATCTTGGTGTGGGAGGGTGGTGGTGTGTGGGTGTGTTCCTTTTCTACTATGCCAGACTCCTGGCCTCTGTCTGTGTTGCATGTGTGCACCTGTGGCTCTGGGTCCCACTGCTCAGGGTTCTTTACTCCTTCTCTGAGATGCCTGTATGTACTCCATGCCGGTAAGGTACTTTACGGCCTTGAGGAGGACGTAATTTACGTGTGGTCCTTACTTGGAATCAGCTCCGGTTTACGCCATGGCGTTAATTTCGCCATGGTGGTGCGCGCGCGCGACCCAAGACCGTAAATTACGGCATTGTAGTTTACGGTGCCGTAATTTACGGCCTGAGGGGTCGGAATGGCATGGAGCGGAAAACCATGCCGGTAAATCAATACCGGCATGGTTTGTTCCTTACCTCCAGACTCGGAATGACCCCCAATGTCTTTCAATGCATCTAACTTGAATCTCCAGCTATTAGCTTCGTTAAAGGGCCTGTTGGTTTGCATTTGTAAGAGTACTTGAGAATGGTCAGACAGAGTACATGGCTGGATGTCTATCCCAGCTATCTTGCCCATTAGCACACTGGAAATCAGGAAAGTGTCAATGCGTTATGCCATTTAATGTGCCGGCTATTAGTAGGTGAATTCTCGGGTTGTCAGGTGTCTAATGCGCCAGGCATCCCTTAGTTAGAGGTCTTCTATATGTATCACTAGCCAACGTGCTGCTCGGGAGAGTGGTTTAGGGGCTCTGCCATTCTATATGTAGAGATAATACTGCAAATTCCATCGAAGAATTCTGGGGAGTCCACATTTGGATAGTAGGAATTAACAAGAAAAAGAGCTGTCCCAGCCAATGAGCACTGTATAATAACATACTGTCCCTTCGTGTCTATGTGGGTCTTCCAAGTGGTGAGGTGTAATTATTTATGTATGAGTGTCAGGATGCTGCAAGACAGTGTTGAATAAAAGGTGTAATATCTATCCCCGCCCCAGGCAGGTGGAACCTTCTGACAGATATCTGCCTTAGCATGGGTTTCTTGCAGCAGTAGGACATTGACCCTGTGTCTGTTCGCATAAGCCATGATCTTCCTTGTTTTCGAGTTGTTCCCCAATCCCCTGATGTTCCAGCTCATTAATTTAATCATCGTATTGCAGACCGGGCAACTTCTCCCTGAGCCACCTTTGTCTTCTCCCACCTCACTCCCCTCAGTTGTTTAATGTATCAGGTGTGTGCACCCCCCTGCCAAGGGTTTTTCAAACTGTTCCACCAATTTAACTTTGAATATACCTCCCTTCCCATCCCCCCTCTCTCTAACTCCCACCCCCACCCACACTCCTCTTCCCCAACTCGCAGTATAGTGTGGCCCCATACCTCCCCTTAAGGAACCCTAAAACCCTGACCGGCCCATAGATAACAACAGGCAACCATGTGAACCAGAACAAAGACATCGCTTGGGGGGCAGTTGCCACCTTGGCGGCCCACAAAACGTGTTACCATAACTATATAATACCTTGTGTCGGGTAGGTTAGGACATTTCAAGCAAACCATGTTACAGCAGTGGTATGTGATGAAGTCTGTGCAAGAGTTGAATCTGGTGGGTGATTCTCAGGCGGGTGCTCGCCTGCAACGTCCAACGGGATTTGGTATTTGATGAATATTAGTGCTTCCTCCAGAACTGGAAACAGAGTTGTGCTGGGAAAAGCATGGCGTATTGGATATTTATTTCCAGCAGTAGTCTCTTGATCCTGTTGAAGTGGCTTCGCTCCTGTTGAACAGCTACTGAGAAGTCTGGGAAAATTCAGTTTGCAGTTCTTTTTTGTCCCTGACCAGTCTTAATATGTGGTCTCTATCTCAGTAATTTAGGAGCTTAGCAATAATAGGCCTGGGAAAGGCTCCCGGTTTCGGGCATGGGGCCAAGGCCCAGTGGGCTCGCTCGATTGCAAAGAAGGGCAAGAGTTGAGGGTTATCCAGTAGTTCCCAGAGCAGTTGCTCACCCGCAGTTTCCATTCCACCCGTTAGTGCGTTCTGGGGTACTCCCACGTTGCAAATGTTATTTCTCCACGACCTGGATTCCAGGTCCTCACATTTATTCTTAATCAGCTTGACATCTTTGGTTAGTGAGGCCACTGCGGTTTGCAGCTTATGCACATTATCTTCCATGGTCCCGATCCGCTCTTCTGCTTCATTTATACGCTGCATCTATTTCACCAATTGTGAGCGGACTGAGGAAACATTAGCTGTGATGTCATCAAGTTTTTCGTGACAGCGGCGAATCCCCTGGTCATAGCTTCCTTCATTTACTTGAGGTCTGGGGCCGCAGCTTCTGGTGACTTTTCATTGACTGCCTAGGAGGGGGCCGCCGTTTCCTGTCCGCCCCAGGTGTCGTCTTGGCAAATTTGTCCATAGCTCCCGTTTTCTTCCCCCCTCCTGCCCCTTTAGTCATGACTACCTGAGGAAATGCTGTCCCAGAGTACGAGCGCTTGTGTGGTAATAATCCCAGGACCAAGTTGTCAGGATGCTCCGTGCCCCAGTCTCCTCAGGCTACAGGTCCTTCTGGGGTATGAATTGGGGAGGAGGCGCTAGGGGTTCCCAGAAGTGGAGACGCCTATTTCTAGTAATTTCAAGGGTGTATATGACTAGAAGATGCAGTTCCAGTGAGTCAGTGGTGTTCCAGGGCAGTGTGGATGCCCCTTGTTCAGTGACTGGCATCTCTCCTGCACCTCAAGGTGCCTGAGGATGTGGGCTAATGAATCCCTTGGGTGGTTCGCACCGTTGCAGTGGAGGGGAGAATGTTTCTGCAGGTCTGCATCCAAATGTGCCATAATAGCTCCACATCCGGGTGCGGGTAACAATGTATCATGCTGGGTTGTGTCCAGACCGGTCAGCATGTTAATCTGGGCTGGGACCAAGAGATGGTGCCAGGTTAGCTGGCTGTGTCCAAGGGGTTGTGGGGCTCCATTCCAAATATGGGTATTTTGTGCCACCACATGTGGTGGCAAAAGTCACAGGCAACCAGCCCACGGCAGTTGAGAGTTGGCTGCAGTGATGCATGGCCGGGTCCCCCTCCACCAGTATAAGGGTCCCCCAATGCAGGACCAGTTCATCCCACGCCAGCTGTCCAGATCGCTGGCACATCAGGACAACAGATTGGACAGGAGGGAGCCGTTTGGGTTCCTCACCTTTGGGTGCTCGAGGTCCAGTGTCTCAGAGAAATCCTGCCGGGTCAGGATGAAATCTGGATCAGGGGGTAGGTGGGGGGTTGCCCAGTCGGTTGGCTCTGACCAAACCAGCGAGGGTGTCTCTGTGGGTTGTGGGTTCTTGGTGGTGCACTCCGTGCTGTGGAGGTCGCAGCCCACCACCCCTGGCCGTCGGGTGATGGCGGGTCCACAGAGCCAGAGGCAGCCCACCCGGGCAAAGGTGCCTCTCACGTCTTTGGATCAAGTCGATGTTACTGATAGGCTAGGCAGCCACTGCCCCTCTGACTCCACACATGCAGCACACAGTTCGGGTCCCTGTTAGCCCCACCCACCTCCACCAACTCCTAGCCACAGCTCTGGGCAGCAGTCTCGAGTCAGAGGGAGGGGGGCCAGGTGGTGCAGCTCAGTCCCTCGTCCAGGTGGCTGTGTGGGCAGGGTGCACCCCAGGCCCTGAGGGCTCCACCTCCTGCAGCCAGCGGCTCTGCAGCAGTCCCGGACAGCGGTCCCAGACAGAGGCAGGTTCTCAGGAACAGCTTGAAAGTCCAGGCAGCTCTGGGGCTTAAATCAGCCAGTTTTTCGTGCCGCCAACTGGAGCTCTGCATTTAAGCAGCCATCTTGGTCAGCTGCTCGACGGCGCCTCAAGGCTGGGCACTTTTGGCCTATCAAGGGTGCAGTTACAGCGGTTAGCTTAAAACAAGACTTCTTACAAAATTTGGCAGAGGTGAGCTTGGTGGCGTGCAGACCCTCCTGGGCCTTGCATTTTATATTTTGCAGCGACTGTTGGAGACCCCAGGCCCTGCATGCACCCTAGATTTGCTCCCCTGCACCCGCTTCCTCTCCCTCTTTCCTCCTGCCTCCCTGCCCTCCCAACTCCCCTGATAGGCTAATCATCCATCTTGCCATGAGTTTGTTGCCGCACCAGCCCCTAATCGCCTCTTTAGCTTCCCAGCGATTCAGGTGAGCTTGCTGGTGTGCAGAACTTCCTGGGCCCTGCATTTTGTATTCTGCAGCGAACCTTGGAGCCCCCAGCCCCCACATGCACCCTAGATTCACATCCCTGTGTTCGCTTCCTCTCCCTCCTCCCGCCTCCCAGCCCTCCCACCTCCCCTGATAGGCTAATCGTCCACCTGGTCATAACTGACCTTGCCAGGGCATCCCTCTGCCCGTGCAGCCCCTGTGGCTAAGGGACCCGAGGCAAAGGGTGGCTCCAACAGAGGCGGCCCCAGATAGTGTCTGCAGGTGTCCACATAAAAAATCTACTTACATTGTGATAGCCTTCTAGGATAGTATTGTGATTATTAGACACTGCCACATGCCTAGAAATGAGCACATATTGACCTGAATTACATCTAGAAAGCACCACAATAGTAGAATAGTGCTGTGATTATTAGCTTGTGCCTTTTAGGATAGTACTGTGATTATTAGTTTATGCCCTCTAGGATAGTAGCCTGATTATTAGCGTGCGCCCTCTAGGACAGTATTGTGATTATTAGACAGCGCCACATGCTTAGAAATGAGCACATATTGACCTGAATCACATCTAGAAAGCACCACAATAGAATAGTACTGTGACTGTTAGCTTCTGCCTTCTAGGATAGTACTGTGATTGTTAGACTGCACCGCACCCTTAGAATTTACCACTTACTGACATGAACCACATCTAGAAAGCACCAGAATAGAATAGCATTGTGATTATTAGCCTCTGCCTTTTAGGAAAGTAATGTGATTATTAGACTGTTCCCCACCCTTAGAGTTCACCACGTACTGTAATTAAAGGCCTCTACAGCCCCTTATACAGATTTGTGGATATTAGTTTAAATAACATTTAGGAAACACTACATTAAGGAACGCCATCAGAATATTACAGAAACCTCTTAAATCTGTCGCTCACAAGAGGAACTGTACCACGATCTTTCAAATCAGCATATATTAAGCCACTTTTAAAAAACACAAGTGGCGACGTGGAAGACCTCTCCATCTACAGACCGATTTCAAACATCCTCTACCCGGCAAAACTCCCAGAAACATACATATACAAATTAACCCAAGAACATGCAGAAAAACACCACTTGCTAGACCAAGCACAAGTCGGCTTCTGACCTGCAAGAGGAACAGAATCAGCACTACTATCCATCTGGAACAACGTAAAAACAAACGCAGACTCCAACACAACCTCGGCTCTGATTCTGCTCGACCTCTCTGCAGCCTTCGACACAGTAAGCCATGACACCCTAATTGAAAGATTGGAAGATATAGTATAATGGACATGACACTACTCTGGTTTAAATCATTCCTAGTAGACAGAACAGAAATCGTATGGATAAAACCCTTCAAATCTACTCCACGAGTTAGCGACTGTGGAGTACCACAAGGATCCTCACTATCACCACTATACTTCAACATCTACCAGACTCCAGTAATCAGGATCTTCAAAAAATACAACATTACATGCTACAACTACACAGACGACACTCAAATCATCTACAAAATCGAAGATACTCAAGCCAATCACTCAACCCTAGTAGAAAGTCTAAAATAAATCTTTGACTGGATGAACGCCAACAACTTGAAAATCAACCCAGGAAAGATGGAAATCATGATTATATTAAAAAACCAAGAGAACAACGGAAATGGGAACCGTGCCCACACCATCTAAGGTAGTAAAAAACATGGGAGGCCGAAGGGATAACGCCCTAACCTTAGAACCACAAGTAAACGCAATAATTAAGAAATGCTTCTTCCTCCTTCAGACAACAAGAAGAATCCTACCTTTCCTCTCCTTCACCCACAAAACACTGACAATCGTCGCCCTCATCATGTCAAGAATCGACTACGCAACAGCCTCTACCGCGGGATGCCGGAATACCTCCTAAAGAAATTACAATGCATCCAAAATGCATCAGACAAACTCCTTCTCAAACTATCCAGAAGAGACCACATCACTCCAGCACTAAAAATACTACATTGGCTCTCAATCAAACATTGTATCACATTCAATACAATGGGCCTCATGACGAGCATGGAGGTAAGCATAAAAGGAAGGCAGAATGGTAATAATGTCTTTGAGTACCAGTCCAGGCCATTACGAGCCGCAAACCCGGCAATACCGCCACCGCCTGTTACGTGCCCCTTCTTACCAGCATGCGCGCATACACACGCCCTTCGTAGCGGCAATACCGGGATGCCGCTAACAGGTGGACATCACAAGTCATGCGGCCATGCACCTACCGGCATCCCGAAGGTGATAAATAGGGCCTGGACGATGGCGTTATAACAGGCATCGCAGATCATCCATAAATAGCAACCTGCTGTGTACCCAACTGCCACAGGTGCACACAATCACCTCAGGTGGAGGCAATGGAGCCTGTCCCAGCACAAAAGGAGCACACCCACACACCACACCCCTTCCTACACCAAAATGATCCCAATTGCTGTTGCAATCCTGGGGCTGGAGGACATGCCTGTACTGCTACACCAGCAACAATAACAACAGGCAGCACAGAGGAGACGACAGAGGAGAAGGAGGGTGAGACAGGCCCAGCAAGTCCCACCAGTGCAGGCAGTGGTACCACATAAGCAGCCACCAATCCCTCGTATCAGAGCCAGTCCATTCAACCTAACCCCTATGCAGATCCACACCCTGTACCGACAGTGACACCTTCAGCACCATAGTGGACATGATACACGACAACATTGTCAGCCTGATAGAAATCCACACTGTCATCCCCCCTCTACTGAAGGTAGTGACTGTGCTCCACTTCCTGGCCAGAGGCACCTACCAGCACACAGTGGGCTAGCTTCATGGCATATCACAACCTCTCTTCTCACGCATGCTGACCCAAGTGCTGGATGCCCTCCTGTAGCATGCAAGCAACCACATATCCCTACCACGGACGGGCCAGGAACTCGCTGACACTAAAGTTGGCTTGCAGTGGCAGGCATGCCTAATTGCATCGGTGCCCTCGACTGCACCCATGTAGGATTGGTGGTCCCTCATGCCATGGAGGTGGTGTACCGCAATCGTAAGCAATACCAATCCATCAATGTGCAGATGGTATGTGACTCCAGCAAGATCATCACACATTGTTGTGCCTGATTTCCCGGATCCACACATGATGCCATGGTGCTGCGGAACTCCTAGCTACCCTGCTAAATGGAGCGACATGCTGGATGACGTGCCTGGCTGCTCGGTAAGTTTCCTGACAGGCCCATGGCAGTGCAGTGGGGGGTATGCATACCCTAGCTGGGTGAGATTGGGGGGGATGCATACCCCAGCTGGGTGAGATTGGGGCAGGGGGTGCATACCCAGCTGGGTGAGATTGGGGGGGGATGCATACCCCAGCTGGGTGAGATTGGGGGGTGAGTGGACAATGCATATACAGCAAAACACTGAGGCCCTAAACATTCCAACCTGAAAATGACACATCAATGCCATACATAAGACCAATGCTGCACACCAATGACAATATCCCAGACGTACAAACAGGCCACTTCCATCAACGTGTCGACTGCACATCAACTGAGCATACCCTCTTTGACACAATCCAGCAACATGCAGTGACACTGCGTAACGGACATGACTGCTGCAAGGCATGACACAGGACATGCGCACCCTTGAGTGGTAACAAATAAATCCCACCGAGGGAATACACTGATTGTCACTGGCCCACCACCACAGTCGTAGTGCATGCCAACATGGGAATGGCAACCGATGGATGACAAATCATGATTACATCGGTGCCAATGCTGCTAGTGGGAATACAAACATAGTACTATACATTATCAATAGGTGTGCAATACATTGTTCCGTATCCGGAGTACACCTGCAACAGCAGGCAAGTAAACACCCTGCATCTTCTGGACAACGAAATCCACACCTGCAGACCATAGTACATCACACATTGCGACAAATGAAACTGTGTGCATACATCCAGACAAATATGCATGGTAACACCAAATAGCTGCAGCCATGACAGTGATTTCTACAGGTATCATGAGAGATATTGACTCACACATACCACATTGTGCTCCCATGCAGGTGATGGTGGCTACCCCTTGGAGCCATGGCAACTTACCCCTGTACGGAACCCGCAGAACAGGCAGGAAGAGGAGTACCCGTGTTGTGATCGAGCAGACCTTTGGCCTGTTGAAGGCACGGTTCCGCTGCCTCAGTAGGTGGGGTGGAGCGCTCCTTTACAGTCCTGAGAACGTAGGAAAGATCACCATGGTCTGTGCCATGCTGCACAACATGTGCATCTGGAGAAACGTACCACTGCCACCTGACATTGACCTGCATGCACCGGGTGAGGATGAAGATGATGATGGAGGAGAAGCAGCACCCCTGCCAGTTCGCGATGCACAAGATAGCCGTGCTGTGCGCCAATCAGTGATTGACGATTTCTTCTGAACCACTGGGATGCAGATGGGTCTGTGTCAGTAGTACTACAATGGGCACTGGGATCGTGTTCATATGGACACAGGGTGTGTGGGGAGTTGGGCACTGTGCTCTGTGAAGAATTGAATAAACACACACGAAATTAACAATGTCCAGTCAAGATATGATTTTTTACATAACGGGTTTATTGGAAATTAAACATTATTGTGGTTGAACCCTCCACCTCACACACACCCTCCCCCCTACTGCCAAACACCCCAAACACCCCATACCCCTTCCCACCTTTCCCCAACACTCCCAATGCCAAATCCCCCTCCCACCTTCCCCCAACACCCCCAACACCCCATACCCCCTCCCCCATTGACATCCCACACATGATGTGCCAATCATGGTTCCTCAGGATGTAGTTTGCACATGCAGGGTGGCCCTGCTAGTGGCAACCTCTTTGGTTCTGGGGGCCGCATGTTTGTGTGGCGTGTGCTGCGCCTGGTCTGGCACACTGGGCTTGTTGGAGCAGAGCTGGCAGGTGTGCTTGATGGGGTAGTTGTGGCCGCCTGTGCAACCGTCGGTGCAGGACGTTGCTGCTGCAGTTGCACAACAATCCTGCCCAGGACCTGGGTCACTGCTGCCAGACTGTTGTGGATCACCAAAGTGTTACTGTTCATGGCTAGGATGTTTGCTGCATTGGCCTCACATATTTCCCGGCGGGTCAGTTCCCCATCCACCACGTACTGCCAGACCAGCTCCATCATACGATCCTGGCGGGCCTCAATCCTCGCCATGCGGGTCTCCATGTTAGTGGTGGCTGTGGAGGTGGACGGGGCAGTGGCAGGGTGGGCCAATGCTGGACTGCCCTCTGATGGGGACAACAGATGTGGACTCCCCAGTACTCCGGCCTGTTCTTGCATGGAGCTGACTGATGTGCCCTGTGTGGAGTGCAGGGCGGTAGGCTGGGGGCTCGGCTATGAGGACATTCCACATGGAGGTTGTCGTCCATGTCAAAAATGTCTTTGACGTGGCCCTCCACATCGCTGAGGGGGGCTGAGGCAGCTACCTCCCCAATAGAACTGGTGGCAGCAGATTGTGTACCATCACCTTCTGCCTCTACCACAGTGGACAACTCTGTTGTGGCTGTGTCGTCGGGTGGTGTCCTACTTGTTTTTTCCTTCTCTGGTGGCCTGCCCTGTACTGCTGGTACTGGCCTGTGTTGCAGTCTGGGTGTTGGTGTTGCCCTGGAGGTAGAAGGTCCTGTCCCTTCTTGGCTGACCCTGGATCCCTTGGAGGATGTCGTGGCCTGTGTGGCAGGCTCCTGGCCTTCACTGTCAGCATCTGTGCCTGTGGGGGACCAAGAGATGCAGGGCATCAGTGATGGTGGTATGTGCAAGATGCATATATTGGTGTTGTTCAGTAGTTCACATTTCATGCATTGCATACTTGTAGGTGTGACACACAGGGTGTTTGCAGTAGGAGGGGGACCTATTGGCATACGTTGTGGACTCTCCTTTTTGAACTGATGTGTGCTATGTGTCATACCGTTGTGTTGTGTTGCGGTTTGCGTGATGTCTGACATGTGATGCTTTGCTGTGTGTTTGGTGTCTGTTGGTAATGGGATTGGCATGCAGCATGCATGTGCCAGTGTTTGGGCCACCATCTGACCATCTGGATATGGATCTATTTCTGTGTGTATGATGGGCCATGCATTGACTTGGTTAACTTTCACGTCAGTTGTGCTATGTCATGCTTTGGTTCTCTGTGGTTTGTGGGGACACTCACCTCCATCTGCTGATGACGGCGCACCCGCCTCCATGTCTCCAAAGCCCTCTATCGACTCTATGCTGATGGTGGTGCTACACGTCTCCTCCCACCTTGTCAGTCTGGTGGGGGAGTGGTCTGCGCTGCCTGCTGCCAGGGTCTCGCTGCAGTTGGCAGACAGGATGTTGCGGATGTGTAGACGTTGATCGTCCCAGCTTTTTTTAACATCCTTCACTGTGCGGGTGGTGGTGCCAACCGCAGTGACTTTCCTTGCCACCTCCTCCCAGATTTATTTTTTCCGCAGTTGTGCTGGGTGCTTCAGATCTGTGGCAAAGACTTCCTCTTCTTGCGCAGGTGGGGGGTGTATTTTCTTGTTGGCTTGGACATTGTCTGTTGATTTGCCCTACTCCCAACTCAGTAGCAGTGCTGTGTTCAGAGGATTGCGATAGATCGTGTGTTTTAAGCTGGCCACCGCAGCATTTCCCATTCCGGCGTGATGATGTTACTCCCGGGTCCGGTATTAGGAGCCCAGTACTAGCATGATGGTATTGCCAAGTCCGTTATTAAGGGGTTGCTCCTGGATGGAGGCGGTATCAGCGGGTTCCGTGATGCTGCTATCGGTGGGTTGGGGAGTCTTTAGTGGCATGGCGGTGCAGCCATTACCGGCATGGGGGTTCCCACGTGCTCGGGCTCTCGTAATCAGCCGCTATTTGCGGCGTTGAGGGTACGCGGACGCGCTTCTACCACCATGCCGGTAATGACTGTGTTTTTAACGCAATTCTCATAATGAGGCCCAATGTGCATAGCACACAGGGCAAACAGCGGACAGGGAGCAGAATTCCTACAAAAGAAAATAAAAATCTACAAGCCAACGAGACTCCTCAGATCAAGCAATGAAATTCGCCTGGAACCAAAACCATACGTCAAGAAAAAACTAGGGGGCTCCTCTTTCTCCCACATAGCCGCAAAAACCTGGAACAACCTCCTGAAAGAGATAAGAAACACCAAAGACCACCTAAAACTTTTAAAAACCTAGCTCTTCAACGCTTTGGTACTAAATTGAAACAACTAAAACAATCCAACAGAAAACCCAAAGAACAGATTGACAGAATATATGAGGGCACAGACAACACCCGTGACGGACTAAAGGAAACTCCTACAAGAACAAGACAGGCATCGCTAGGTGGAATAGAACACAAGCAACAACCCCATGAGGACAGAAATTTAACATACATGCCCAACACTACCAACAACATTGCCCACTCAGAAAGGACTTAGGATGCGGGCGTAGCTCGCAAGTAAATCAATCCAAAAAACTATATTACAGCAAGACAAACTGGGATAAAAGGGCTAGCCGAATACAAAGATGGACACATAAAAAAGTAGCTAACTTAGCATAATGACAAAGAGATGAGACAGCCTTATCACGCTTAAACGTAATCATCGAAAGGAAACAACCTTCTCGAAGTCACAAAGGAGACGCAATAGGAATATGCATCTCCCCAAACAACAAGGATACTAACCAACCCCAAAAACTACTGAAAACCTCTGCACTCCTCACACACCTCTCACACTTGAACCAAACACAACCACACCTCTTAAAGCTGCATCAACCCACATGCACCTCACCACACCACAAAAACAACCACACCACACAGACCCCCAAACAACAGCACACGAATGACTCAGAACCGAATAACACACCAATATGCTTGCCAAACAGTGTTAACCGAACTGAAGCTGCCAACACTACTTCACAGCTCCCTTGCTCTTCTCCAAACTTTGTCCTACTAACATGCCTAACCTACCCCCCTTTGTTTCAGATCTGCCAGAGCACCAGGGGACGACTCCGGTGGTGATAGTGCGCGGTCCAAATTAAATATCCTTTAACATTAACATTAACATCTCTGTAGTTTTCCTACTCAGATGTTTTCTAATAGGGGTACAGTGTGTTGCCAGATTTTTGCATGTCTTTTGTAAGGTTATGGGTATTGATATTAGTCTGACTACTGCTTAGCATTCAAAATCCAAAAGGCAAATAGAGATGGTGAGACAAGAGTTAGAGAAATAGCTATGTTGCTAATGGAAGGCAGAGGGTGGTTTGGTGGACTTGATTTGGTTTGCAGAATTCTGTTATAACAATTCAGTTAGGATTTGACTTTCATGTCCACTTTCTTTTGAAATCAGGGTTATCACCCTTGCTTACACTTCGAAGGTAGAGGCACAGATTCCTGATGTGGAACAGAGACTCCAATCTATGAGGGAGGATTTTCAAAAGGCTGTGTAGGCCTGAGTAATTAGTAAGTGTAGTGCCTGTTCCATAGGTATGTTTGGTTGTTCAACTGGTGTTGGGTCACAGGACTATTAAGCTAACGCTTCCTCCTAGCTTAAAAATTCACTCAACCTTTCATGTTAGTCTGTTGAAACCATGTTCTGATGGAAATGAGCTGGATAGGGCACCTCTTCCATTGAACACTGAGAGTCCTGAGGAGTAATATGAGGTGCAAGGAAACTTAGATTTAAATTGAACCCAGAGATGATTACAGTACCTCATTGACTGAAAGAGTTATCTTCCAGAGCAAAGTGCCTCGTTTCGATCCCTTTGCTCTCATTCCCACCACTTGGGGCATGATTTGAGAGAGGGTCATGTTGGACTTACCTTCTGACCCCTACAACACAGTACTCTGCTGATTTGGGAATTTAAAGGTCCAGGGGCGTTGCTAGTGGGGGGTTTCAGGGGCTATTGACCTGGATCTTTTGGTTGTGGCCCCAGATAGAAGCTCAGGGGCTAAATCCAAAAGGCTAGCTAGCCCCAGTCCTGACAGTCCCGACATTAGCGTAGCTCTGGATCTTTTCTGGACTAAGCAACAGCCCTGTAAAGGCTCTATTTACCATTGCAGGTCCCTTCTGGGTCCATTTCAGATTTTCGGCAGCCAGTATGATTTTTTTGTCAAAAGACTAAGCTTACCAGTATTCCTTGCTCATTGCTTCATCTCCACTCTTGCAGGACAAGGTTGGATGGAGGATAAGGAACACCTGTGGCCGCAGGTGTTCATAACTATGCTTCGTTATGCACAGAAACTATGCATAACGTTTATGCATAATTTCTAGTTCCTAGTTTCTTATTTCTTGTTCCTGGATCACTATGTTCTGCTTCCTTGATTCTCTTTCTGTCTTCCTCTGTTTTGCAGTCAGGACTTACCAGTGCTTTCCTTTCTTGTGCAGCTCAGTTTGTATGTGTGCTCAGTTTATTTGACTTTTCCCTATTCTGCAGTGTAACCATGATCCTTTAGATACCCTTAATTTATAGATTTACTATTTTGCACCATTATCCTTCCTTTCCTGGATACGGGTGGGTGAGGGGTGGGGGGAATTTTCACTTGTATTTTTGTTTTCTCTGTTCCTTTACATTTTCTTGGAGTCTGTTCCTGGGTTTCCCTAGTGCTTCTTTCTTTGTTCCCTATTGATTGTTAGGTGTAATGTGCTTTTTATCCAGCTCCTGTGTGAATGCCCATATTTTCCTTTCACTATTCTGTAAGCACTATTCCTATGTGTCCCTTGTCAGGAGTCGTATGTATTAATTTCTTCTCCTATGCAGTTATAACCTTTCCGGGTTCCTGTTTGATCAGCAGGGTTCCTGGGCTTTGCTGACCTTCCAGGTGATGTTTCTCGTCCTCGTGAGTAGTGTCTTTAAGTTACCTTATACAATACCATCAAGGGTGTTAGCTCACAGATCCTGTCATTGCTTGTCCTGTATGTGGGTTTAGACCATACAGGACATACTTTGGTGTAAAGTGCTCTATAAATCAATAAATACAAAATACAGTGCTTGTAACAGCAGTTGTGGGTGAGCTTGCTGACTTTCTTTGTACTCATAGGAGCTTCTAAGTGCTAACCCCACATCGCTTTTCCCATCTTTGCATTTTTATCACACTCTACTTGTACATCCTAGGTTTTAGTGTACATTTATCTTGGGATACTGAATGCCTGTTGTTTGACACAAAGATACTGACTGTGGGGTTTTTGTGCACATTTCCGTGCTATTTCCACTGCCTCAGTCCTTTCATGACTTCTGGGAATTTTTTGAAGATATTCATGCTGCCGTTTCGTACCTAAGTTTCATTTTAAGAACTCTTGTAAGCTAGATCCTAGTAGAGAGTTCACTTTAGGTAATAATTCTAGGAAGAGATCAAACATTCCTGGTAGAACTTTAGGCCATCTCAGATGGAGCTCTGTATGTAGCTTTAGCAATCTCCTGGCTTCTGTGGGCCAGAAACCATCAAATTGCCATCTTCAACTCTAAAAAAAAATGTTGAGAGGGGGCACAGATACCAACCCTATACATTTGTCCTCCTTCCTGATCAATAGCTTAACAAGATATTTAATTCCAGTAGCCACCCCGTCCCAACACATTCTATTATTGACTAGTAACAGCTGACCTCTTACTAACATACTACAGCACTGCAGCTGGGGAAGTTGCAAGGGCCATAATGTCCAACTGGAAACAACACCTTACCTTTGATCAGAGGTTGTCTCTGGGACAGAAGTCAGATAGCGAGCAGGACTTCCAGGGAGTGGCACATACCACACTTCTCAGTGAGTGCCCCATCCCAGGCTCAGCCCACCAATGTGCTGGGAATGATCATGCTTTTACTTGGCCTTTCACTTTGAAGCTACATGCTCTACTCTCATATCTGCATATGTGGTATTTCCACAGGTCTCTCCAGGGCCACAGGAACTTCAGAACACTGGAATCATTACAGATGATTTCTGGTGGCCTGCTGTTGTGCAGCATGTATTTCTAGGAGTTCAGTATTCAGATAGTCTTGCACTTTCGCACATTCAATGTCCCATCGCAACATTTTTTCAGATGCTACAACTTTAATCAGTTGTACTAGGACATCTGGAGTAATCGTGCTGAGAGTTGGTCCGCTGTACCCCAGTGATGAATACTGCTGCACATTGTAATCAATCCAAATGGTTGCTGCATCCTTGTCCATGATAAATTCCACAAGCAGGAAGGGCAGCCTTGCAAAGACTGCAAGGCCTGTATTTGCATCATCCCAAAGCCGGTCAACTACTTCCCTCTTACACCTCGTAGTAAATATCCCCTCAAAGAGTTGCGGCAACCTTATGGAGACTCCCTCCTATTGAATAATAGAACATGACCTATTCTCCAAACGGGTGATGTATTATCACATCATTTTTGACATATTAGAGCAAACGTTTGTTACCTCTTTGTTGTTCCTGAAACTCAAAGTAGTTATTAGAAAACAAATAAAATTCAATAGTATAACTGCAATCCGTTCTATGGTCATGGTCTGTGTCCTCGAAACTACACCTGCTCAGTTCAGCCATCAAGTGGAAACCTGTAGGTATATCATCAGCAGTTCTTGCTCTCTGGTTTGTTATGTCCACCACTGTTGTGGCAACTGATGCATTACAAAACCAAAAGATAGTCCTTTGCAATTCCAATGCCTCTTTTGTAAATTGTAAAACAGAGAGACAATAGTGCATTAGATCAGAAATGTGTACCTGTTCAGGCAAAGACACAGTCATATTCGTAGGTTTAACATTGTTAGGTATAGTTTAAATCTGAACAACTAGACTGGGGGTCAATGTCTATTGGCCTGCAGTTAAAGCTTGTTGCTGTGCATAGCTCTCATCTGACAGCCAATTTGGGAGTGTCTTGTGTGTTTATGGGACCTGACTGGGCTGACACTGAGCTGGTGCATGGCTAGCTGGAAAGAAATTGCTGCAGCTGAGATTGGAGCAGCCAGACAAGCAGACTCTGGTGAGTATACGATTGTCCATTTGGCAATGACTCAAACCATATGAATGAGAGCCTGAAATCCTGCCTGAACTCCTGCCAACCCCATGCCAGGCAATGCAATGCACAAAACAGTTGTCCCAGCTATCAGGGCCCAAGGCAGGTCACTCCCAGGCAAGGGGACCTGCATCAAGAAATACCATGCATGAAATATTGCTAACAAATGGAGCACCTTTACTCCGGAGCCTGCGTAAGAGACATAGTGATGACCAAGTCTGTGACATCTCTGGTGAAGCAGGTGTTGGTCTAGGGTGGTCTGTAGATGAGGTGGAAGGTGACTTTGTCTATTTGGTAGAGCGTGAGTGGCAGGAGAGGTTTTAGGAATATCCAACGGTGATGACGTCCAGTTGGGTACATGGCCATGATGCCCATTGAATAATATTGAGGCTTTTGCCCGTCTTTTTTTAGGTGGTTTCTTGGTATGATGCAGTAGCTATTCGAGTGGATGATGTCTGGGATGTAGTTGGAGATAGATGTCATCCACATCTCAGCAATGAAGAAAGCATACAGGTTTGTGTGTGGTGATGAGGTCGGCAGTGTCTACTGTGTGGTTAATTGCTGAGTCGAGGTTGGCAAGCATCTGTTTTCGTGCAGTGGTGGATGATGGAGTGCTGATAAGGTCTATGGTGACACAGGTGAGGTTGCTTCAATGCAGTCTTCGTGGTGTTACTGGTGTGTGGCATGGTTGGCGAGGACTGGTGATTGTTATTGTTATTTTTATTTTGCATTTATATAGCGCCTTATATACCATTGGTATGGTCTGAAGGCGCTGGTAGGTTGAACGCCCTTGGGAACCGAAGTTCAGATCAGCAGAGAGAGTAGAGAGAGTCAAAAAGGTGCATGTGAGCACCCGGTATGTGTGCAGCTGGTGGGTATTCGTGTAATAGCTGCTTCTTAGTGGTAGGTGTGGTGGTTGAGAGATCAGGAGTATGTGTTCGCTCTGGCAAGATTTATCCAGACCGGATGCGGCTGCGTTAGGCCTGAGGGGAACGCCTGGCTGGGGGGTGTGTAACCAACAGTGTTTACTTAGAATGGTGTGGAGAGTGCGGCGGATGTTGGTATGAGAACAGATATACCGAATGGTGTTATAGCATCTCTGTGTTCTAGTTGAGTGGTGATGTAAAGGAGAGAGTAAGCATGGTGGTATGATATGATGGGTTATATGCTCTTTCAGACGTTCTCTGCATTCCAAACCATACTGTATACATCGCGCAATTCTACGCACTCCAGTCCGATTCATGCACTCCTATCGACTCTGAGCACTCCAGTCTGCTCCATACATTCCAGTCTGCTCCACGCACTCATGTGTTCCAGCCCACACCGCGCGCTCCAGTCCGTCCCGCGCGCTCCAGTCTGCCCTGCGTACTCCAGTCTGATCCAGGCATGCACTCTTGTCTGTTTCATGCGTGCGCTCTTGTCTGCCCCACACATTCACTCTTGTCTGCCCCACGCATGCACTCTTGTCTGCCCCACTCATGCACTCCTGTCGCCCCGTGGTCTATGCATTTAGTACCTCTATGTACTCATCCATTCTACGCACTCGTCGGTACTGGATGCAATCTGTGCTTGTTTGTTCTACGTACTTGTCCACTCTACGCACTCGGTGGTACCAGGCACTTGTTCGTTCCAGGCACTCGTTCATTCCAGGCACTCCTCCACTTTATGCCCTAACAGGTACTATACATTCACCTGTTTTACGCACTCACCCCCTCTAAACACTCACTCCCTCTACGCACTCACCTCATTCACCTGTTTTACGCACTCACCCCTCTATGCAGTTACTCCCTCTACACACTCACTCCCTCTACGCACTTACCCCCTCTACGCACTCGCCCCCTCTATGCACTCGCCCCCTCAATGCACTCATCCCCTCTATGCACTCATCCCCACTACACACTCATGCCCTCTATGCACTCATCCCCTCTACACACTCATCCCCTCTACGCACTCATCCCCTCTATGCACTCATCCCGTCTACGCACTCATTCCCTCTACGCACTCATTCCCTCTATGCGCTCATTCCCTCTACGTACCCCTTTTACATAAGCACCCATTTGCTCATATGCACTTGTCTGTTCTAAATGTTTGCAGGCCCTACCCTCTAGTCTTTTCTATGTGCCTCCACTCTACACATCGTTCCGCTCAGCTCAACCATCCCACTCCGCTCGTCCATCCGATTCCCCGCACTTTCAATGCATTCCGCATTCATCTGATCTACATGCTTATCCATTCAACGCACTCACTCGGTCTGTGTAACTCATTCGCTCTGGGCGTTTGTCCGCTTTATCCACCAGAATGCACTATACCTTCATCTGCTCTACGCAATTACCCACCCTACGCAATCGGCTGCTCCCGCACTCACCCATTCCCTGAACTCAACAGTTCCACGCGCGCAATCGCTCTCCACACTCATCCGATCTCCGCACTCATCCACTCCCCACATTCATCCGCTCTCCGCACACTCATCGGCCCGTGCGCATTTGCTCGCCACACTCATCTGCTCTCTGCACTCATCCACTCCGCGCATTCATCCACTCCCCGCACTCATTCGCTCCCTGCACTCATTCGCTCCCTGCACTCATTCGCTCCCCGCACTCATTCGTTCCTCGCACTCATCCACCCCCACACTCAACTGCTCCTTGCACTCATTGTTCCCCGCACTCATCCGCCCCCCGCACTCATCCGCTCCTGCACTCATCAGACCCCGCACTCATCCCCTCCATGCATTCATCCCCTCTACGCACTCATCGTCTTTACGCACTCATCGTCTTTGCGCACTCATCCCCCTCTACGCACTTATCCCCCTCTATGCCCTCATCCCATCTACGCACTCATTCCCTCCAGGCACTCAACCCCTCCACGCCCTCATCCCCTCTACGCCCTCATACCCTTCTATGCCCTCATCCCGTCTACGCACTCATCCCCTCCCCACACTCATCCCATCCCCGCACTCATCCCATCTATGCACTCATCCCCTCTACGCACTCATCCCCTCTATGCACTCATCCCCTCTACGCATTCATCCCCTCCAGGCACTCATCCCCTCTGCGCACTCATCCCCTCTATGCACTCATCCCCTCCCCGCATTCATCCCCTCCATGCACTCATCCCCTCCACACACTCATCCCTTCCACGCACTCATCCCCTCCACGCACTCATCCCCTCCATGCACTCATCCCTGCTACGCACTCATCCCTTCCACGCACTCATCCCCTCTATGCACTCATCCCCTCTATGCACTCATCCCCTATAGGCACTCATCCCCTCTAGGCACTCATCCCCTCTACGCACTCATCCCCTTTACGCTCTCATCCTCTCTATGCACTCATCGTCTTTATGCACTCATCCGCTCTACGCACTCAACTCCCTCTAAGCCCTCATCCTGTCTACGCACTCATTCCCTCTATGCACTCATCCCCTCTCCGCTCTCATCCGATCTCGGCACTCATCTGATCTCGGCACTCATTCAATCTCCGCACTCATTTGATCTCCGCACTCATCTGCTCCCCGCACTCATCTGTTCCCCACACTCATCCACCCCCCGCACTTATCCGCTCCAACCACTCATCCTCTCCATGCACTCATCCTCTCTACGCACTCATCGTCTTTACGCACTCATCCCCTCTACACACTCATCCCCTCTATGCACTCATCCCCTCTATGCACGCATTGTCTTTAAGCACTCATCTGTTCTACGCACTCATCCTCCTCTATGCCCTCTTCCCATATATGCACTCATTCCCTCTGCGCACTCATTCCCTCTATGCACTCATTCATTCCCTCTACATACTCATTCCTACTATGCACTCATCTGATCTCTGCACTCATCCAATCTCTGCACTCATCCGGTCTCCACACTCATCAGATCTCCGCACTCATCCGCTCCCCACACTCATCCGCTCTCCACACTCATCCGCTCTCCGCCCTCATCCGCTCTCCGCACTCATCTGCTCCCTGCACTCAACTTCTCCCCGCACTCCTCTGCTCCCCACACTCATCCGCTCCCCACACTCATCCGCTCTCCACACTCATACGCTCTCCACACTCATCCGTTCTCTGCATACATCCGCCCCACGTGCGTTTGCTCGCCATACTCATCTGCTCTCTGCACTCACCCGCTCGCCGGACTCATCCGCTCCCCGCACTCATCCACCCCCCACACTCATCCGCCCACCGCACTCAACCGCCCCCCGCACTCATCCGCTCCCCGCGCTCTTCCGCTCCCCGCGCTCCTCCACTCCCCGCACTCATCCGCTCGTTGCATTCATTTGCTTTATGCACTTGTGCGTTTCACGCATTTGACAGCAATATCCTGTTCCATATATGCATCTCTACACTCATCTGTTCTGTACATTCATCTGCTCTGTACACTCATCCTCTTTGTACACTCATCCGCTCTATATACTCATCCACTCTATATACTCACACACTCTATACACTCACCCGCTCTATACTCTCACCCGCTCTGTATACGCTCGTATGCTCTATACACTCATCCGCTCTATACACTCATCTGCTCTATACACTCATCCGCTCTGTACATTCATCTGCTTAATCTACTCATCCGCTCTATCTACTCATCCGCTCTATCCACTCATCCGCTCTATCCACTCATCCGCTCTATACACTCATTCGTTCTATACACTCATCCGCTCTATACATTCGCCAGGTCTGTACATTCATCTGCTCAAGCGATCTACACACTCTCCGCACTTCCGTACTCATCCATTATCCACACTCATGCGCTCTGCATACTCATCCGCTCTACATACTCATCTGTTCTACACGCTCATCCGGTTTATGCTCATCCGTTCTTCCCATTCATCTGTTTTACGCATTCCTGCGTTCTACTTGCTTCTCTGTATTTACGCATTCATCCGTGCTACATTCTCGTCCGCTCTACACACCTAGCCGTTCTACATACTCATCCGTTCAACGTGTTCGTCCATTCTATACCCTCATCCGTTCTACCTACACATTCGATTTCCATTCATTCAAATTATATAGTCATCTGTTCTTCCACTAATGCATTCTTCCACTCAGCGCATTCGTCTGTTCCACTTGCTTCATCCATTCTAACTATTTCATCCACGCCATTCACTGCGTTCACTCGACATGCATTATGTCCGTTTCAGGAGTTTAAATCTCTTTACCGTATCCATATGATTTACTCTTATTAACCATTTCACTGCTTTGATTTACTTTATTCGTTTGGATCTGTTTGTCCTTCTAATTTATATTAGGGGTTATTAGTTGTCAATTTCTCGCATCTGGTAGTTTGTTGGATTGGTGTCATTGAGGTGCTGTTAGTCTGTTTGGGTTAGTTTGGTATGGGTTGATTTTTAGGGGAAGAGCCAGGTTTTCAGCAGTTTGCGGAAAGACGTTAAATCCTCAGTTAGGTCGGATGTGGGGAGGGAGGGAGTTCCATAGCGTGGGGGCCAAGGCTGAGAATGATGATCCGCCTAACCTGAGTTTGTCTTTGGTATGACTAGGAGGCCTGCTGAGCTTGATCATAGGGTGCGTGGGAGGTGATAAGGTTTTAGCTTGTCTTGAAGATATTGAGTCCGGTTTTATGCAGTGCTCGATGGGAGATGCATAAGGTTTTGAAAGTCACCCTTCGGGCTACTGGAAGCCAGTGCAGCGTCTTAAGGGCTGGGGAGATGTGATCTCTTGGGCCGAGCGTAAGTAGCAATTTGGCTGCCCGTTTTGTGCCCTTTGGAGTTTATTCAGTTGGTACGCGTGGACTCCGAGGTATAGGGGGTTTGCGTAGTCCAGTCTTGATATAACGATCGATTGGACCGCGGAGAGTCTGTTGGGAAAGGAGAGATATGGAAAAATGCATCAAAGGGTTTTAAGGTGGTAGTGGCAGGACTTTGAGACGTTGTTGACTTGGCGCGAGAGTGTTAGGTCAGAGGTGCATCCAAGAATTTTCACTGAGTTGGAGGGGGTCGGTGAGTTGGTAGATGGCCATGGTAGTGGCTGCGGAAGAAGTTCAGTGTTGCCACATATCATGATTTCCGTTTTGGAGGGGTTTAACAAGAGGCGGCATTGGGTCATCCAGAGTTCTATGTCAAGGAGGCAGGAGGCCAGGTCAGGCCGGGAGTTGGGTTTTGAGTTCATGAGTTTTAGAATTAGTTGAGTGTCGCCGGCATAGTTGTAACACAGGATGTTGTGTGAACAAATTATTGGTGGGAGGGTGATCAAGTAGAGATTGAATAGGAGGGTGGATAGTGAAGGGAAGCGCCCCCAATTCAGCACGATCCTCCCCGCAATGAGAGACAATAAGGGACTCTCCCGTAGTGGGAATAAGGCCAAGACAGAGTGCGGGTGAGCGTAAGTGGGAGTTTATCCAAGAATAAGGCATGCAAAGAACTCTGCAACCTACGAGAGCGCTCTGCCTGACAATAGCAAAGACAGGCGTATTTCTAATACAAAAAACGTCATCAACACCTAAACACTATAGGGGGCACAAGTCAATTGGGATTGGGTGGCGTCGACTAACTATAGGTGTTGCTGCAGCGGGGTTGGTCTTGGCGGGACGACGTCACTGGTCAGCCTCGTGGGTTGGGTTGGGCCTGGCAGGCCGGCTTGAGGTCATCCGTGCGGTGTTGATGTGCTGGGGCAGCCTGTGACAATGACGAATACCTTTCCTGTCTCATTTGCCCTAGGCCATGCACACTGCAGTTATTCAGAAAATGACATTTAAGTTCGTTAATAAATCGCTTCAGCAGCTTATCTTATAAAATAAACACAACACATGAGGAATGCACCTCGTGAGAGGTCTGGTGGTTGTCGGTTGGGGTGAGATTTACCTGTGTCCTATGGACCGGTATTTTAGGTCGCGGGACGGGGCTCTGGGGCCTGGGCCGAATGATACATGTCTGTCTGCTGCGTTAGAAGTTATTATATAGATGGGTCTCTGTGTCTTGTCCCAATGATGGGGGTCGTCCTTACACGGGGTCAGGATTCTTGGGGGGTTCGTGGGATTTATGAGAGGGTGCGGGTAGATCAGTGGGTTCATCCGTGGGTTTATTACCGTGCTGTAAATAACACAGGTGGCGGGCTGTGGCCTTGGTTGCGGCGCCGGGGCCTCTGACTCTCTGAAGTAACGCCAGCTTGGTTGGGGGAGGTGAGGGAGCGCGGCACAAGTCTTAGCTTTTTTATCTGGCAGGCTTGGTGGGGTGGGAGAGGGAATGGCCTTGCATATATCCACAAAGGTATTTTCCTCGTGCGTTGCTGATCAGTAAATGCAGAAGTTCTATACTGTTCTGCCTTATTTTGACGTTATTTAGACACATATATATATATACTTCAATTTCGTTACACATTTCTTTAATACAGTCGGTTCCAGTATCTTTTCATTACCTAACATTATATTCACTACATTGTGTGCGTATTGTATGTACATTAGACGTTATACGAGGGATATCTAGGTTATGGCCTACAGAGATTGATGCTCGCCGCTTTGGGTTATTCAAAACATATATGAGTTCAAGTTTCTACATACTATTGAAAAACACTTTTACAAATAGAGGTTACACGTTTGGTCAACATCTTTCTCCGTGGTTATAGCAGCATTAGTCCAGACCTGGAGGGATATCATATAACGTTACATTTTTATGGTTCATTCACATTTTAAACAGAGGTAGTTCATTAATACCAATACTTGAATTATTTTCTACCTTCTTCAGATAGTGATGCTTCAGCTTTTTTCCCCGTTGCCCCGGCCTTGCGGTCCGGGTCATACGGGGTGCAATATCACATTGTTACTAATATAATGTTGCCGTGTTGGCATCTCGGGTTTAGCTCATCTCCGACTTTCTCATGGGAACGCTCTCGCAGCGGATCTGCCAGGGCTGCTGAGGCGGCAGAGATGCATGAAAGGCCCTCCAAAGGTGGGGGCCTCGTTACAGTGTGCTGAACTCACACCATGTTTGCTGTGCAAGATGGCGTCTAGGCCTAACTTAATTTTTGGTAAATGCAAAGACAGGGTGCGTGTGGGCAATGTCGTCGGCGGGTGAACCCTCCTCCACCTGGGCCCGGGTGGCATGAGGGGGCGCCCACCGAGTCATGGTCCCCGCCTGGGGAGGAAGCTGTAGGTGAGGAGGGCCTTGCGGCCATTGCTCCCCTACATTTCCCCCCTTTCGTTACTTAAAGTAACGAATTTCTTCAGCTCTTCCAATCTTCTACATTCTTGTTCCTCTAACACTGCACCATCCCATGCAGGGGTTCCTTTTATAGGCATCCATGCTCTGCACACCCCCCTTAAGCTCTCACCTCTCCTAGCATACTCGTCTGGTGTACATGTTAAATATATACAGTCGCCAGTTTCTTCCAGATCTACCCAGACCTCCTCATACCATTCCAATTCTACGTCTCGTGGTTCTTTGATAGTGGTGTGCCATAGTTTATCTACTATGTACTTATCACGGCACATAGGCACTAACTGATACCTGGGGGTGTTGTCTGCTCCTGTCTGCACATGTACTTCTTGTGTTGCTTTAATTGTGCCACCGGAGTTGCCCATTGTCACCATCATCATTGCGCCGTTAGGAACTGCATTAGCACAACATCGGAGGCCCACCTGGCACAGGCAGAATATTACGAGAATGACCACCACTATTGGTATCAGGAACTTCATTGTCACTCCAAGCCATGAGGGAACCCAAGAAAAGATATTGTCGAACCACGAGCTATCCTCAGCTCCGCCTTCCATTTTCATCTTCTCGCCCAGGTTATGTACTGCTTCAATAACGTGGGACAGGGACCCATTTTCTGCATCTTCGGAAGGTACGAACGTGCAGCACGCACTTCCTATTTTTCGGCAAACACCTCCATCGATTGCTGTTAACAGGTCTAGAACATACCTGTTCTGCATGGTCATTAATCGCAGAGCTCGTAGTTCCACCTTTATTATGTTAAACCCTTCTTCAGTGTCATTGGCCAACTGGATCAGTTCCCACCGTGTGATCTGGAGCCATTTTGCATTTGCTCTTGCTTGGACACTTGATACTAGCGAAGCAAAGAATGTTTCCACGGAGCTGAACAGGCGATACCTGTCTGGGATCTGTGCCAATAAATCAGATGATGCTTGTGATATGTAGTTCGAGGCTCGCTTGTTCCTTGAGAGCTCTTCTCCCCTCCCTCCGGAGGACAGGACATAAAGGTGCGCTTGTGTAGTTGGAGAAGCTGCATTCTGGTTCAAGCCTTCTTTCATCATGTTACTTCTGTCAATATGGCTTTCTGGAATCACCATTAGTGTTGAGTGCAAAGTGGCCATTGAGCAGCTACCACTCCATGATTGGGGAAGATGCAGGTACGCCTTGTTTCCGCATACCCAGTAGGTGTCCATTAGTGCTGCTGTCCCTTTTTTCATATCTGGGATGGTGAGAGTTTTGTTACAGTTCTTGTTCGTTCCCATTGCCATTTTTCCTTCTCCCTTGAAACATAGTTCGTTTTGTATTTCACTTTGTAGCTTGAAGGGTTTCTCCATCGCTGTTACCCATGTTAGTTTAGGGATGTGTTCTTTCCATATTGGCAAGCACGTTCTTTCCATCCACCGCAACTTGTCCGGTTGGACACCTTTCAGTGCTTCTGCCTTGCACAGCACTTCTTCGTCTTTCCATTTGTTTTCGGAAAACAGTGTCCCTTGTATTGCAAAGAAAGGTTCTTTAAGACAGATCACTCCAGACGCTTGCGAATAGCACGTTTTGTTGTTCTGTAGCATTCTGAAAGAGACATCGTGTGCTTGGAAAGTGTTCTTTATTCTACACAGCGTGAGATGAAGGAGACATTGGGCATCCACAATGGGCAATTCTCGTGGCAACAATACTTTAGGTGTGCCTGATGCATGGGGGATAAGTGAGCAGACATAACAGCTCTCATTGGTTGTCTGTTTGGCTGTTGTGCTCATATCTGCATACCATTTATTTGCTTGGTGAGGGTGTCGTGGGTCTTCCATTTTGTCTAACCCTAGCCCATAATACTCATCATACCCTCTTCCACCAGTCTCTCTTCTCCGCCTACTTTTCTTCCTTCTTCTGTACCTTCTCGTTATAGTAGGTGAAGAACCAGGCCCCCCTTCCTCCCTCCCACCCCCATTTTCTAATTCTTCATATAGGGACTTGTGTTCTGTCATCATAATCACTTTTCCATCCTCCTTAATAAACAAGAGATCGTTGTTTGAAATTGGGGCGGGAGGGATCGTGCGGTTGTTGTATGTTCCAGGTTGGGACATTGTGTCATTGTTTAAATTTTTGGTTCTTGATTGTGACAGGACAGCAGTGGGTGGTGTAGTATAGTAACCCCACACAAAGTGTGATCCATCCCAGATCAAGAAATCACCTTCTTTGATACCTACAGTCGGAATTGTTTTCGTTCCAGGGGCAAGGGTGGTGTTGTTCCCCCCTCCCCCCTCGTTCATCTCGGTAGAGATGAACGCTATAACCCAGTGTAATACCAGACAAAACATTGAGATGAAGAACACGATAGCACACATTGATAAACCACATTCAAATGAATATGTTAATCTAGCCACTAACATTTCTCTAAATCTAACATATCTATTAGTTGCAGGCTGCCCATTCGATGCCATGATAAATCCTGTTTGAGACACAAGAGTTTATTAAATACAAACATGTAAACATTTCCACGTTGTAACGTTTCGGTGATAAAATATAGGGTTGGGTGAGGGAGGGGGTGTGTTGACAGACAAGGTAGCCTTTCAATCATCATTATTCGTACATTACTATATATATATATAAATAATAAAAAACATGACAGTTTAAAAACAACAATAATAAAAAAACTTCTTAAAGAGCACAGGAGAGGAAAAAAGAACCCCACGCAAAACTTTCAAAAATTGTAATAAAAAGAAAATTTCCATATACATATGTACATGTTTTAGTCCAGGACATTTGTTGCGCGCTAATTGTGTTCGCTGTTCATCTCATAATGCACACAATATTCCAATCATTCATTCCGCACAACTTCATCGTCCGCTGTTGCCTGTGCCTCGTCCTGCACCTCACTCTCCGCAGCGCTGTAAGCTTTACGTACATCTGTCAAATGCACCCAATATCGCAGGCCCTTAACCTTTACTGCTGTAGGCGTGCAAAACACTACCTCATAGGGGCCATGGAAACGTGGTGCGTTCCACCTCCGCACAAAACTTCTAACATATATAAGGTCCCCAGGCATTAGCTGTAGTGGTTTTTCAGGCAACCTGTTTGGTTCAGTCGCGTTTCCCTCCTCTCTTGTCGAGGGGGGGGCTAGTTGCTTTGCAATTACGCGCGCTGCCCGTGTCAGTTTTCGCAGATATTCTGTGAACTCCTCCCCCAATATAGCTGCGCTTCTGTGTGCATCAGAACGCTCACGGAGAGGCGAATGCGCTGTATGCATTCTTCTTCCCGTGACGATCTCGTGCGGGGACAAATGGTGATCCTTACTTGGCTGGTTTCGTAGTTCAAACAAGGCCAAAGGCAGGCAGTACATCCAAGTCTTTTTAAGGGAAAAACAAAGTTTTGATAATCTGCTTTTTAACAGGCCATTTATCTTTTCCACGACGCCATTACTTTGAGGATGATAAATCGAACATAATTTGTGCTTTATTCCCAATAATGTAGTCACTTCTTTAAATAATTCATTAACAAAATGTGTCCCGTTATCTGAGCGAATAACGTCGCAAATTCCCCAGCGCGGAAACACTTCCCGCACTAGGAACTTCGCGGCGCCCTTCGCGTCAGGGCGGGCACATGGACCTGCCTCCACCCACCTCGAAAATGGACATACAACCACAATCATGTATCGAGCCCCGTTACATCTTTCTCCCATGTCTACATAATCAATGTGGAGCTCTCTGAATGGGCCACTTGGTTTTGGTATCGTACCCCTTAGTGTACGCAATGTCATACCTGAGTTGTAAATTTGACATGTCGTGCATTCTAGGGCTAACCTTGTGATGTGTTCCTGGAGGCAAGGTGCAAACCAATCTTCTTGTATCTCTGCCATTATGTGTTTCCTTGTGTTGTGTGCAGGAAAGTGTAGTTGTTGAAATGCTATTTCTAACAGCGTAATTGGCATTACCACTTTTCCTGAACTGTCTTGTCGCCACAATAAATCAGTCGGTGATTTGCTGCATCCTCTCTTACTCCACAGCAATTTTTCCTCTGCACTAGCTCCCTCTTGCAGCTCTATTATCTCCTGTGTGGACATCATGTTGTATCCTGTGGGGACTTCTTGGCTTGCTGTGTGGTGCAACATGTACTCTCCTATTTCACCTTTTTGTAGATATGAAGCTGCTTTGGCAGCGGCATCTGCTGCCGCGTTCCCCAAAGATATAAAATCTGTATTTGCGGTATGAGCTTGACATTTTACGATGGCCACTGCCGTGGGGTCTTGCAGGGCCTCAATCAGTTCTTTCAATAATTCTGCATGCTGGACTGGCGTTCCGTCTGCTCGTCGGAACCCTCTCCGCCCCCACCGGGCCAACCCACCGTGAACTGTTGTTGTCATGTATGCTGAGTCTGTATATATGGTCACTGCGCACCCCTTGGCGGCATGCAATGCTTCTATTAGCGCTATTAATTCTGCTGCTTGCGCTGAATAGTGTGATGGGAGGCGGTGTTGTACTAGTATCTCATATTCATCTTCCTCTAATCGTACCACTGCCATACCCACATGCTTTTCTCCTGTCTCCATGTCAATTGATGCTGACCCGTCCAC
This sequence comes from Ambystoma mexicanum, assembly GCF_040938575.1. Lineage (NCBI taxonomy): Eukaryota > Metazoa > Chordata > Amphibia > Caudata > Ambystomatidae > Ambystoma > Ambystoma mexicanum. The sequence goes on from NC_090937.1 coordinate 454,017,072, forward strand.
AAAATACACCTCACCCTCGGTCAGGGCATTTTCAAAAATCACTGGATCCTTACTTTCGTCACCTGTGTACGTGGCGCAGTTGTGGTTTTCCATGTCCTCTACGGTGCATGCCTCTGTGATGAATGTGGCTGGGTTCACTGTTTTACATCTTACTATATGGATGTTAGCGCTGGACAGTATTATCTCATATGCTGTGGCGCGTTGTGTTGTCAATGTGCTCTTTGTTCGCTCTAATATTGCAAAAAGTGAGTGTTCCACAAACAGTGTCACCGGGCAGCCCATCACTATCGTGGCACTTTTTTCAATTGCGAATGCGGCTGCAGCTAGGGATTGCTCGCACGCGAAATGACCTTGCATTACTGCGTCTAGGGTGCCGCTATAGTAAGCAAGTGGTTTGTGCCCTAAAGATGTTTTCTGTGTCAGTACCGCTGTCATCAGTGTTCCTTTGCAGTGTGAAAATAAAAAGAATTCGCGCTCATAATCTGGATTTGCTAGTACTGGAGCGCTTGATATCAGCTCTTTTAGTGAGTTAAATGCTGTGTTCATCACCTCTGTCCATTCTATGTGTTTGTGTTCTTGTTGTGCTTCTTTCAGTGCCTGTAGCAAGGGCCTTGTGTACGCCGCATAGTCCAATATCCATGCTCGGCAATAGTTACACATACCCAGAAATTTCTGCATCTCTTTTACTGTTTTGGGCTCCCCAATTGCTCTAATCGCCTGTGCCCTGTCTGGTATAATTCGCTTGCCATCCTTTGATATCAACTGACCCAAGTATAGGACCTCTGTCAGACAGTATTGTAACTTCCCCTTGTCCACCTTGTACCCTTTATTGGCCAATAATGTCAACAGTGTTATCGAGTCCTGTCTGCACTCTTCCTCAGTCTGTGCACAAACCAATAAATCATCAACGTACTGAATCACTGTGCTTTCTACAGACAAATTCCCCAGATCTTCATGTAGTACCCTGTTAAATATGCTTGGGCTCTCGCAATATCCTTGTGGTAGTCTGCAGTGTTCGAACCTCCTTCCTCCCAATGTAAATGCTGTCAAGTACCTGCTCTCTTCTGCTAAGGGAATCGAAAAAAATGCATTTTTTAAGTCAATTACTGTGAAGTGTGATGCTATTTTTGGAATGTTGCACAGTATTGTCGCCGGGTTCGGGACTAAAGGGAACTCCTTCATTACCACATCGTTCAGTGGGCGTAAATCTTGTATCATCCTCCATGAACCCCCCTTCGCCTTTTTGATTGGGTAAATGCATGTGTTGCATGGGGAGTTTGAGGGCACTATTATACCCTGTGCTAGCAGTGCATCTATTGTCTCTCTGATCCCTTCTTCTGCTTCTCGCGACAGTGGATATTGTTTCACCCGGGGTAGTATTGCTCCCTGTTTTACTTTTATCACCACAGGCTGAACTTCGTGCAGCAACCCTACATCGTGGGGGCCATTAGTCCATAAGTTAGTGGGTACTGACCTCATGTCTTCATCAAAAAATGTGTGCGGTGCTCCTACTACCGCCATTAGTTCAACCTTAGTTTGTCTGGCTGTAACTACAATGTCGCAGGGCATTGCCAGTTCCATCACTACTTCACCATCTCCCTCAGTGTCAGAAAATAGCTCCTCGTCCGAGAGCTCTCTCAGCGGGATATTTGCATTTGTACACAATACTGTCCGCCACTCACACCCTTCCATGTCAATACCAATCACACATATTCTGTTTGCTGATACATGTATTGCATGCAAATCCAACGATAGTATTGTCCCAAGAGCAGTGTCAGGGCTTGCTATGGGACGAAAAAGGAATTCTGCTGGGATCCTCCACTCCACCCTTTTTAGTTCTGGTACTATGAGAGCCAATGTTCTCATACCTTCAACAAACATCTCCTCATTTCTTGGTACCCCTCTGATATCTTTCATGATTGTGTGGCCGTGTATTACTGCTAATATACGGAGGGGGCATATGCCTGGCGTTGAACATACGATACCGCTCCCTGTGAATGATATTGTCATGTTTAGTTTACTCAAGAGATCTCTCCCTAGTAAGTTGATGGGAGAGTTTTCATAGTACAGTAAGGGTGCTTTCACTGTTTTACCCCCCACTGTCACATCCAATACCTCTGTGTAAGGAACTTCAATTACAGCCCCAGAGAACCCCTGCGTCTCTAACGTTCTATTAGATAACGGGAACCGGCCCTCTCTAATGCATGATTTCTCCGCTCCCGAATCCACCATGAATATGAATTGCTTGTCTCCTATCTGCGCTCCTATCAATGGTTCCTCTGATGCATTGTGGGTCGTAGACAGTACTGGACACGCAAGTGCTCTCTGTGGGCTGTCCTATGCGGGGTGTCTCATTGCCCCCCCTTGATCGAAAATGTTCCCCGAAACCACTGACACTCCACTGTAAGGTGCGGGGGCGGGTGCCCCATTAGCTACTGTGGCGAAAGTGTTACCAGGCGTGTAGTGCACATTGTCATTATTTTGTGGGCTGGTCTGTGTTCGGTACTGATGTCCGTGTAGTTGTGCGTTACTCCTTTGTACTACATTGTCTGGTTGCTGGTATTGTCCCATGGGGAGGCCGTAGGGGCTTCCTGGATGGGGGTGTCCGTACTGTTCTATCTCTTGGAAACCGTTGTTTTGTCTGCTCCTACATTCTCTTGAGTAATGCCCCCATCTCCCACAATTCCAACAGCTCCCCTGTGGGCCTCTGGGACCCTGCCACCCATTTCCTCCCATTCCTCCGTACCCTTGTCCTCCTCTTCGACCCCTGTACCCACCTCTTCCTCCTCTTGGGGCCCACTCTTGCCACGTTGGACCTCCGTTCTGCTCCTGCTCTGTCCACTGTCGTTGCCCTTGTCCTGCCCAATTCGCTGCTATTCTTCCTTGTATTGCTATTTGCCCCTCCTCTCCTTCCTCTCCCTCCCGTATGAGTGGGAGTCCCGCTACCGCTGCTGCGACCTTCACCAATTTTGATTGCACCAACTTCGCCTCATCCGCCAACCTTTTCTGTGCTACTTCCCTCTCTCTTTCTTTGATCCGTTTACAATGGTGTACTATTATGCTTTGGATCTCCGGCCAGCCTTTTGCCTCAACACCTGCTATTTTATCTAGTGCCTTTTGCACTTCCTTTGGGAGCCCTCTCTTAATGATGAAGTAAAATAGAGACGTGGATTGGTGCCAGGGCGTACCCGTTTCCGCTCTCCACATCTCCTGCACCCGGAGAATGTAATCCATAGCGTCCTCCCCGTCATTCATAGTACATTGCATTACTGACTGCAAATCAGGGGTATCTGGGAAGGTTTCCCGCAGTGCGTCCCACACCCTTGCTCGCACGGTGTTAAAAGAAGCCCCATCATGGCGATCACACTCTAAAGTTACAGCTGGAAAACCCGCTTTAGCCCACACTCTGTCCGCCTGATCCCCTACTGCGGACACTAGTAGGCTTTTCACATCGCCTACTGCCAGCGGTATACCAGCGGTATGTTTCTCAAATGCATATATCCACTTGCTTGCCCCTCCTGACAGCTGTGGTAGTAATTTCATTAAATTAGCCTTGTCCATCTGAGCCCACGGTATATAGTTTGGCCTCCCACCCCCCCGGTGGAGTAATGGGAGTTGTAATTTCCCTTTTGCCGTTGCAGCTTCCTTTTCCTTAGTCACTGCTGACTCTAATGACGCCATCTTCCCCACCCTATTTCTTAGTCGTCCCATCCATTCATCTTCTATAGTCCCCAGTGAACATGCACCATCTAGCTCCTCGCCTTCTCCTCCTACTGCCATGCTCAATCTATCACTCTCATCCCCCCCTCCTCTGACATCACATAACAAATCCTCTCTGATCCCTCTCTCTCGTGAGACGTCACCAACACTTCCTTCTGCTGTCCCCACTTCTATTATTCTGGTCGGTTCTTCCTCAATTCTGAACAGTATTTCCCCCTTTTTCCATCCCTCCTCAATTTGTCTATTTTCGCTCGACGCTCTAGACGTGCGTCCAGATTGTGTGGGGGCGCATGCTGTGCGTTCACATATGTCTTTTATTCTTGAGAGTTCATCTCTTGCCACTGTAAGCCTCGACTCTAAGTCACTCGTTAACTTCTCTATATCCACCCTCTGTGTGCCTCCCTGAGCGCGCTCTCTGGTGTTTTCGTATGGTGGGGGTGCAGTTGGTCTTTGTGGCGTGCTGGTCGAAGGGGGAGGCACATAAATCGGGTCGCTATATCCTGCTGCAGGGGCTGGTTTAGGTAATATTGGGTACAACATAACCACTTCCGCAGGCTGTTCTGTACTTAACTGTTCTTTTTCCTCTCGCGGGATCATTAGTGGATTGTCTGTGGTGGAAGGTAAATCAATATTTGGAGCTGGAGTTTTGGGTGGGGGTACTTCCTCAAACAATCTCCAAAGATCTAATATCTCCTTCCTATTCTGCCATTGTTTTCCCTTATACTTGAGGCGAATACATGTACATACCATATCAAGAACGCTTTTGTCAAAAGACCCTCCTTCTGGCCAAATCTGGGGCAACCCCTCCCCTTTCAATTCTGTTAACCATTGATCATGATATTTATTTATGCGTTCAGCATATCCCGGCAAGCTCTTACAGATGTGTGACAAGGGAGTTTCAGCCCCCATCCTCTAAATCGCTAGCGCTACCGCGTTCGCCTTCGTTACTGTTTATTAGGTGTAAATATGCGTATGTATACCTTTATGGCACAGACAAGAGCGGACCTCTCAAAATTATCACCCACTGTTATTCACTGCACAAATCTCTTCTCACTCACCATATCTCATTTCCTTCCCATTCCCAGGCACTCTTATGTGATCTCACTTGTAATTGATCAAGTACTGGTTATGGCCACACTCTCTGACACCACCTCGCGGCCACCCGTTCGTCTCTAACACTCGTACGGTGCGCGCACCCTTCACAATGCTTTCCATTCACACTTTTGTCTTTCTCCTCCCTTTCCTCCCTAGCCAGCTGTCCCTGTTTTCCTGCTAAGGTTACTATGTTCACGTCTGTACGTGCCACTACTGGGTCCCCACTTTTTAAGACGTTCTAACTTCTTTATACCCTTCTCATTTTCGCCCCCTACCCCGTGGAAATGGAAAAAGAAGAAATAGAGAGAGAGAGCACAATCACTAAAAAATATTCCCGGTGTCTCCTTTTGCTAGACACCAATAACTTATTTCTCACTTCTTCATATATTCCCAGTACTAGTCTAGATAGCACTATGCGGCGCCGCCTTCCACCCCCTCTCGGAGCTAGGTTTCCGTCACTTCTACCACGTCACTTATTTCTTACTCCTAATGGCCATATGCAAAAGAAAGAATAAAGAAAGTTTCAAGACCCGTCTGTAGTAGACCCCCGATATTCTTCTCCTCTACCTGTCCCCGTTCTTTTATTCCCAATTCCCCTTCTTTTCCCCTTGACGATCACTCGCACTCGGTACTCACGTGCCCGTCTTGAACCGATACTCTCCGAAACTGGGTCCGTCCAGGCGGCGTTACCGGTAACTCAACGGTCAGCCCCTGGCTCCGGCGAGCGGCACTCAAAGGGGATTTTTTTCCAATCGGGATCCCGTACCCTTTCTCATTGAGTGCGCACTTCTTATTGTGCCGGTCGCCGTTGGCGGGCGGCCTCCCGGAGACGGCTCACCGTGCGTATCCCTTCTCGACCGGAGATTCTCGTGCCACAAGGGGGTCGTTAAGAAGGAGTTAGGAAAAATAGTTTGGAGATATCACGCTATCGGGGTCACCACTGAAGGGAAGCGCCCCCAATTCAGCACGATCCTCCCCGCAATGAGAGACAATAAGGGACTCTCCCGTAGTGGGAATAAGGCCAAGACAGAGTGCGGGTGAGCGTAAGTGGGAGTTTATCCAAGAATAAGGCATGCAAAGAACTCTGCAACCTACGAGAGCGCTCTGCCTGACAATAGCAAAGACAGGCGTATTTCTAATACAAAAAACGTCATCAACACCTAAACACTATAGGGGGCACAAGTCAATTGGGATTGGGTGGCGTCGACTAACTATAGGTGTTGCTGCAGCGGGGTTGGTCTTGGCGGGACGACGTCACTGGTCAGCCTCGTGGGTTGGGTTGGGCCTGGCAGGCCGGCTTGAGGTCATCCGTGCGGTGTTGATGTGCTGGGGCAGCCTGTGACAATGACGAATACCTTTCCTGTCTCATTTGCCCTAGGCCATGCACACTGCAGTTATTCAGAAAATGACATTTAAGTTCGTTAATAAATCGCTTCAGCAGCTTATCTTATAAAATAAACACAACACATGAGGAATGCACCTCGTGAGAGGTCTGGTGGTTGTCGGTTGGGGTGAGATTTACCTGTGTCCTATGGACCGGTATTTTAGGTCGCGGGACGGGGCTCTGGGGCCTGGGCCGAATGATACATGTCTGTCTGCTGCGTTAGAAGTTATTATATAGATGGGTCTCTGTGTCTTGTCCCAATGATGGGGGTCGTCCTTACACGGGGTCAGGATTCTTGGGGGGTTCGTGGGATTTATGAGAGGGTGCGGGTAGATCAGTGGGTTCATCCGTGGGTTTATTACCGTGCTGTAAATAACACAGGTGGCGGGCTGTGGCCTTGGTTGCGGCGCCGGGGCCTCTGACTCTCTGAAGTAACGCCAGCTTGGTTGGGGGAGGTGAGGGAGCGCGGCACAAGTCTTAGCTTTTTTATCTGGCAGGCTTGGTGGGGTGGGAGAGGGAATGGCCTTGCATATATCCACAAAGGTATTTTCCTCGTGCGTTGCTGATCAGTAAATGCAGAAGTTCTATACTGTTCTGCCTTATTTTGACGTTATTTAGACACATATATATATATACTTCAATTTCGTTACACATTTCTTTAATACAGTCGGTTCCAGTATCTTTTCATTACCTAACATTATATTCACTACATTGTGTGCGTATTGTATGTACATTAGACGTTATACGAGGGATATCTAGGTTATGGCCTACAGAGATTGATGCTCGCCGCTTTGGGTTATTCAAAACATATATGAGTTCAAGTTTCTACATACTATTGAAAAACACTTTTACAAATAGAGGTTACACGTTTGGTCAACATCTTTCTCCGTGGTTATAGCAGCATTAGTCCAGACCTGGAGGGATATCATATAACGTTACATTTTTATGGTTCATTCACATTTTAAACAGAGGTAGTTCATTAATACCAATACTTGAATTATTTTCTACCTTCTTCAGATAGTGATGCTTCAGCTTTTTTCCCCGTTGCCCCGGCCTTGCGGTCCGGGTCATACGGGGTGCAATATCACATTGTTACTAATATAATGTTGCCGTGTTGGCATCTCGGGTTTAGCTCATCTCCGACTTTCTCATGGGAACGCTCTCGCAGCGGATCTGCCAGGGCTGCTGAGGCGGCAGAGATGCATGAAAGGCCCTCCAAAGGTGGGGGCCTCGTTACAGTGTGCTGAACTCACACCATGTTTGCTGTGCAAGATGGCGTCTAGGCCTAACTTAATTTTTGGTAAATGCAAAGACAGGGTGCGTGTGGGCAATGTCGTCGGCGGGTGAACCCTCCTCCACCTGGGCCCGGGTGGCATGAGGGGGCGCCCACCGAGTCATGGTCCCCGCCTGGGGAGGAAGCTGTAGGTGAGGAGGGCCTTGCGGCCATTGCTCCCCTACAATAGGCATGCTCCTTGTGGGACTCCTGTGTTGACCGGTAGAGCTTGAGAGGTATAGGTGGACAGTATTGTTATTTGGTACCTATCTTTGAGGAATGAAGCTATCCACTTAAGAGCGGTTCCACAAATTCCTAGGGAGTGAAGGCGGTCTAGGAGGATTGAGTGGTTGATTGTGTCAATGGCGGCAGAAGGATTAGTGCGGCGCATCCCGCCGAGTCTGCTGTCGTTTTGAGGTCATCCCAGATTGAGGTTAGGGTGGTTTTGATTCTGTGACAGGCTCTGAAACCTGATTGGGCTGGGTCTAGGAGATTGTTGGCTTCGACAAAGGCATGTAGTTGGGAGTAGGCGGTTTGGTCAATGAGTTTGGCAAGGAACCTGGTGTTTTTGGGCTCGAGAAGGTCGAGAGAAGGTTTTTTAATTAGGGGTTTGACATGTACCGTTTTGAATGCATCGGGAAAGATGCCAAAGGAAAAGGAGGCATTTATGATGGATCTTGCGTGTTCTCCTGCGCAGGTGGAAGCGAAAATTTCTTTGAGGGTTGTGGCTGGGCAAGGGTCCAGCAGGGAGCCAGATGGTTTGCGGGCAGATAGAAGTTTGAGAAATTGCTCTGGTGATATTGGACTAAAGAATTTGAATGTTGGTTGCGTAGTGGTCGCAGCTGGTGGGCTGGCTGGTATGGGGGAAGAATTGCCTGGTGGATGTAAGAGAGCCAGTTTGTTGGCTAGAGTATTTGTTCTTTCGAGAGCTGTGGTGTAAAAGTGGAGGGAGAGTGAGTCGCACAGTGATTGTGAGGAGGTTGGGACGGTCGTGGTGCAAGTCGGATTGGTGAATTCGGAGATGATTTTGTGGAGTTCTTTGCTTGGATTTTTGCAGTTTACGATTCGAGAGTTGTAGTGGGCTTTTTTTCCTTTCTGGATTTCGGCCTTGTACTCATAAAGGTGATGTGCCAAGGTGGCCCTGCTCTCCTGGGTTTTGTCTTTCTGCCATTTGTGTTCTAGGTATTTATATAGTTGTTTAGTGATCTTAAACTCAGGAGTGAACCATCTGGGGAAGAGGCCACGGCGGGTTGATGGTTTGCAAGCGGGTGTGAGCCGCATCAGAGATGCGTTCAGCCATGAGTCAGAGGCATCAGGTGTTAGTTGTTTATTGAGTTGGCAGGTAGGTGGTGGAGACTGGAGGAGTGCGTCGGCTAGGTCCGGGACGATTATTAGTTTTTTCCAGCATTTGCGTAGATTCGGAGGTTCAGATTCGAGTATGGGAAGGGGGTCGGGTGTGCGAATGGTGAACGAGAGAATGAAGTGATCCGACCAGATGATAGGGGTAGGGGCTTTAAATGGATCAGGGTGTTCGGAGCTAAAGATGGCATCAAGAGTGTGACCTTTATAGTGAGTCGGGCCATTTATGTGGGGTTGGAGGTTAATTGCTTCTAAACCGTCAACCAGAGAATTTGTCAGAGGGTTGGTGGGGATGTCGAGCCATATGTTGAAGTCTCCAAGAAGGTTGAGGTTGGGATGGTTTAGTTGAAGGGTGGCAATAGAGCCACAGAGGTTGTTTGAGAAATGCCTGTAGATTATTAGGAAGCTGTGTGCGAGCAATGGGGAGAGGGATAGTTTAACGAGGAGAGATTTGCAGGAAGGAATAGAAGGTTTGTTGTCGATGATTGATTGATTGAGGGGTGGAAGAGGGACTTGAAGAGGAATGCTACACCCCCTCCTCTGGAGGGACGGTTCAGTGGGATGAGGGAGTAGTCAGGGGGGAAGGCTTCATTAGCGATTGGGGCGAAGTCGTCAGAGAACCAAGTTTCGGTGATGAAAGCCAGGTCTGGTTTTTCAGAGGCGAGGAGGTCAAAGATGTAGTGTCTGTTTTTTGCTACGGATCGAGCATTAAATAGGATGCAGTCCACATCGGCAGGCAAGGTTGGTCTCTGAGCTGGAGCGGAAGGGGGTGGTGGCAGAGACTGGACAGGGAGAGGGGTAGGGTGGGAGATGATCGATGGGAATAGTGGGCGAGCAGAAGAATTGGCGGACTTTGGGCAGGAATGGGTGGCTGCGTGTGTTAGGATGATCGGGTTTGGTTCGAGGGATTTGAAGGTGGGGTGTGAACAGTTAGGAGTTTCAGTTGCAGTTGATGAGAAGTCGAGGGAGAGGGGTTTCAGGAGGGACAAAGCCACGGGGGATGGAGGTGATTGGGGGAATGAGGTGGTGGGTCGAGACAGGGAAGGCGAAGAGTGCTGAGAGATTGAGGGGGACCAGGTACGTTTCCTCTTTAGTTTCTTTGTTGCGAATGGAGTGTGAGAGAGGGTGGGGGGTCAGAGCGGGAGAGGGATGCGGCTTTGGTTCTTGCAAGTGCTAGGCGTGCAGTTTTTAGGGAGGGGAAAGGGTGCGGTCGGGGGGTAGGTGATGGGGGTTTGTGGACAAGGTGGGGGTGGATGGTTGCTGGGCGGGGCGTGCCTGGCATGATAGTGAGGGGAGCGGGCATGGTTAACATTGGCTGGTCGGTGGTGGGGTTTGGGGGAGGAGTGGCCTTAGGGTGGTTGGCTCGCTGTCATGCCCCTCTGGCTTGGTGTTTGGAGAGGGGAGTGGTAGGGAATGTGGAGGAGGATGGGATGATTCGGGCAGGGGGGGATGGGAGGGAAGGGAGATGTGGAGTGGGGGTGGTGCACGTTGATCGTTTCCGACAAACGCCGGTGGAGTGGGTATACTCATGCTTGGTACAGGCTTTTAGGTGTAGTTTAGGAGGACTTTCTAATTGTAGTCCTAAATTGAGCGGGGGCTCGCTTTTAGGTACACTTCCAAGTTCAATTTGCACAGAGATGATATTAGACTATTAGGCGCACTTCTAGGTTCAACTGTAAACAAAGATGAAATTAGGTCTACCTCTATATTGAATTGTATAGATATTAGGTCTACCTATAGATTCAATTTTATAGAGATGATATTAGGTCTATCTCTAGATTGAATTTTTGCGTAGAGGGGATATTAGAGAGGTTATTAGGGAGAATAGTTGGTTCAACCAGGCACGGTTTTAGACTATTAGGATATTGGGCACACTTCTAAATACAACTTCTAAATGCACAGGTATTACACTATTAGGATATTGGGCTCACTTCTAAATTCAACTTTCAATGAGCGGCGATTGGGCACACTTCTAAATTGAACTTTCAGTGAGCGGCTATTGGGCACACTTCTAAATTCAACTTCGCACAGAGGTACACTTCCAAATTCAAAAGGGGGGTTAATGGGCACACTTCTAGATTCAACTTTGCACAGAGGTACACTTCTAAATTCACAAGGGGCTGTTGGGCACACTTCCAGATTCAACTTTGCACAGACGTACACTTCTAAATTCACAGGGGGCTATTGGGCACACTTCTAGATTCAGCTTCTAACTGCACTTCTAAGTACAGCTTTCAATGAGAGGTTATTGGGCACACTTCTAAATTCAACTTTCAATGAGCACCTATTGGGAGGACTTCTAAATTCAACTTTCCACAGAGGTGTTACAGGGTGTTACAGCTTTCGATGAGCGGCTATTGGGCACATTTCTAAAATCAACTTTGCACAGAGGTACACTTCTAAATTCAACTTTCAGTGAGTGGCTATTGGGCACACTTCTAAATTCAACTTTGCACAGAGGTACAATTCTAAATTCAACTTTCATTCAGTGGCTATTGGGCACACTTCTAAATTCAACTTTGCACAGAGGTACACTTCTGAATTCACAGAGGGGGCTATTGGGCACACTTCTAAATTCAACTTTGTACAGAGGTACACTTCTAAATTCAACTTTCAATGAGTGGCTATTGGGCACACTTCTAAAATCAACTTTGCACAGAGGTACACTTCTAAATTCAACTTTCAATAAGTGGCTATTTGGTACACTTCTAAATTCAACTTTCCACAGAGGTACACTTCTAAATTCACAGGGGGGCTATTGGGCACACTTCTAAATTCTACTTTCAATAAGTCGCTATTGGGCACACTTCTAGATTGAACTTTCCACAGAGGTGTTACAGGGCACTCTTCTAAATTCAACTTTCAATGAGTGGCTATTGGGCACACTTCTAAAATCAACTTTGCCAGAGGTACACTTCTAATTCAACTTTCAATAAGTGGCTATTGGGTACACTTCTAAATTCAACTTTCCACAGAGGTACACTTCTAAATTCACAGGGGGGCTATTGGGCACACTTCAAATTTCAACTTTCAATGAGTGGCTATTGGGCACACTTCTAAAATCAACTGTGCACAGAGGTACACTTCTAAATTCAACTTTCAGTGAGTGGCTATTGGGCACCCTTCTAAATTCAACTTTGCATAGATGTACATTTCTAAATTCAACTTTCAATGAGTGGCTATTGGGCACACTTCTAAATTCAACTTTGCACAGAGGTACACTTCTACATTCACAGGGGGCTATTGGGCACACTTCTAAATTCAACTTTCAATGAGTGAGTATTGGGTACACTTCTAAATTCAACTTTCCACAGAGGTACACTTCTAAATTCACAGGGGGGCTATTGGGCACACTTCTAAAATAAACTTTCCGCAGAGGTACACTTCTAAATTCACAGGGGGGCTATTGTGCACACTTCACATTTGAACTTTCAATGAGTGGCTATTGGGCACACTTCTAAAATCAACTTTGCACAGAAGTACACTTCTAAATTCAACTTTCAATGAGTGGCTATTGGGTACACTTCTAAATTCAACTTTGCACAGAGGTACACCTCTAAAATCACAGGGGGGCTCTTGGGCACACTTCTAAATTCAACTTTCAATGAGTGGCTATTGGTAACACATCTAAAATCAACTTTGCACAGAGGTACACTTCTAAATTCAACTTTCAGTGAGTGGCTATTGGCACACTTCTAGATTCAACTTTCCACAGAGGTGTTACAGGGCACACTTCTAAATTCAACTTTCAATGAGTGGCTATTGGGCACACTTCTAAAATCAACTTTCCACAGAGGTACACTTCTAAATTCACAGGGGGGCTATTGGGCACACTTCACATTTGAACTTTCAATGAGTGGCTATTGGGCACACTTCTAAAATCAACTTTGCACAGAAGTACACTTCTAAATTCAACTTTCAATGAGTGGCTATTGGGTACACTTCTAAATTCAACTTTGCACAGAGGTACACCTCTAAAATCACAGGGGGGCTCTTGGGCACACTTCTAAATTCAACTTTCAATGAGTGGCTATTGGTAACACATCTAAAATCAACTTTGCACAGAGGTACACTTCTAAATTCAACTTTCAGTGAGTGGCTATTGGCACACTTCTAGATTCAACTTTCCACAGAGGTGTTACAGGGCACACTTCTAAATTCAACTTTCAATGAGTGGCTATTGGGCACACTTCTAAAATCAACTTTCCACAGAGGTACACTTCTAAATTCACAGGGGGGCTATTGGGCACACTTCACATTTGAACTTTCAATGAGTGGCTATTGGGCACACTTCTAAAATCAACTTTGCACAGAGGTACCCTTCTAAATTCAACTTTCAGTGAGTGGCTATTGGGCACCCTTCTAAAGTCAACTTTGAACAGAGGTACATTTCTAAATTCAACTTTCAATGAGTGGCTATTGAGCACACTTCTAAATTGAACTGTGCACAGAGGTACACTTCTAAATTCATAGGGGGCTATTGGGCACACTTCTAAATTCAAATTTCAGTGAGTGACTATTGGGCACACTTCTAAATTCAACTTTGTACAGAGGTACACTTCTAAATTCAACTTTCAATGAGTGGCTATTGGGGACACTTCTAAATTCAATTTTCCACAGAGGTACACTTCTTAAATCACAGGAGGGCTATTGAGCACACTTCTAAATTCAACTTTCAATGAGTGGAGTATTGGGTACACTTCTAAATTCAACTTTGCACAGAGGTACACTTCTACATTCACAGGGGGGCTATTGGGCACACTTCTAAATTCAACTTTCAATGAGTGGCTATTGGGCACACTTCTAAAATCAACTTTGCACAGAGGTACACTTCTAAATTGAACTTCAATGAGTGGCTATTGTACACACTTCTAGATTCAGCTTTCACAATGAGGCTATTGGACACACTTCTAGATTCAACTTTCCACAGAGGTGTTACAGGGCACACTTCTAAATTCAACTTTCAAGTAGTGGCTATTAGGCACACTTCTAAAATCAACTTTGCACAGAGGTACACTTCTAAATTCAACTTTCAATGAGTGGCTATTGGGTATACTTCGAAATTCAACTTTGCACACAGGTACAATTCTAAATTCAACTTTCATTGAGTGGCTTTTGGGTACACTTCTAAATTCACAGGGGGCTATTGGGAACAATTCTAAATTAAACTTTGCACAGAGGTAAACTTCTAAATTCAACTTTCAGTGAGTGGCTATTGGGCACATTTCTAAAATCAACTTTGCACAGAGGTACACTTCTAAATTCAACTTTCAGTGAGTGGCTATTGGGCACACTTCTAAATTCAACTTTGCACAGAGGTACAATTCTAAATTCAACTTTCATTGAGTGGCTATTGGGTACACTTCTAAATTCAACTTTGCACAGAGGTATACTTCTGAATTCACAGGGGGGGTATTGGGCACACTTCTAAATTCAACTTTTAATGAGTGGCTATTGGGCACATTTCTAAATTCAACTTTGCACAGAGGTACACTCCTAAATTCACAAGGGGGCTATTGGGCAAACTTCTAAATTCAACTTTGTACAGAGGTACACTTCTAAATTCAACTTTCAATGAGTGGCTCTTGGGCACACTTCTAAAATCAACTTTGCACAGAGGTACACTTCTAAATTCATAGGGGGCTATTGGGCACACTTCTAAATTCAACTTTCAATGAGTGCCTATTGGGCACACTTCTAAAATCAACTTTGCACAGAGTTACACTTCTAAATTCAAATTTCAGTGAGTGACTATTGGGCACACTTCTAAATTCAACTTTGTACAGAGGTACACTTCTAAATTCAAATTTCAATGAGTGGCTATTGGGGACACTTCTAAATTCAATTTTCAAAGAGTGGCTATTGGGTACACTTCTAAATTCAACTTTGCACAGAGGAACACTTCTACAATCACAGGGGGGCTATTGAGCACACTTCTAAATTCAACTTTCAAAGAGTGGCTATTGGGTACACTTCTAAATTCAACTTTGCACAGAGGTACACTTCTACATTCACAGGGGGGCTATTGGGCACACTTCTAAATTCAACTTTCAATGATTGGCTATTGGGCACACTTCTAAAATCAACTTTGCACAGAGGTACACTTCTAAATTGAACTTCAATGAGTGGCTATTGTGCACACTTCTAGATTCAGCTTTCACAGTGAGGCTATTGGACACACTTCTAGATTCAACTTTCCACAGATGTGTTACAGGGCACACTTCTAAATTCAACTTT
This sequence comes from Ambystoma mexicanum, assembly GCF_040938575.1. NCBI lineage: Eukaryota > Metazoa > Chordata > Amphibia > Caudata > Ambystomatidae > Ambystoma > Ambystoma mexicanum. The sequence continues at coordinate 454,032,140 of NC_090937.1, forward strand.
CAAGTAGTGGCTATTGGGCACTCTTCTAAAATCAACTTTGCACAGAGGTACACTTCTAAATTCAACTTTCAATGAGTGGCTATTGGGTATACTTCGAAATTCAACTTTGTACAGAGGTACACTTCTAAATTCAACTTTCAATGAGTGGCTCTTGGGCACACTTCTAAAATCAACTTTGCACAGAGGTACACTTCTAAATTCATAGGGGGCTATTGGGCACACTTCTAAATTCAACTTTCAATGAGTGCCTATTGGGCACACTTCTAAAATCAACTTTGCACAGAGTTACACTTCTAAATTCAAATGTCAGTGAGTGACTATTGGGCACACTTCTAAATTCAACTTTGTACAGAGGTACACTTCTAAATTCAAATTTCAATGAGTGGCTATTGGGGACACTTCTAAATTCAATTTTCAAAGAGTGGCTATTGGGTACACTTCTAAATTCAACTTTGCACAGAGGTACACATCTACATTCACAGGGGGGCTATTGAGCACACTTCTAAATTCAACTTTCAAAGAGTGGCTATTGGGTACACTTCTAAATTCAACTTTGCACAGAGGTACACTTCTACATTCACAGGGGGGCTATTGGGCACACTTCTAAATTCGACTTTCAATGATTGGCTATTGGGCACACTTCTAAAATCAACTTTGCACAGAGGTACACTTCTAAATTGAACTTCAATGAGTGGCTATTGTGCACACTTCTAGATTCAGCTTTCACAGTGAGGCTATTGGACACTCTTCTAAAATCAACTTTGCACAGAGGTACACTTCTAAATTCAACTTTCAATGAGTGGCTATTGGGTATACTTCGAAATTCAACTTTGCACAGAGGTACAATTCTAAATTCAACTTTCATTGAGTGGCTATTGGGTACACTTCTAAATTCAACTTTGCACAGAGGTACACTTCTAAATTCACAGGGGGCTATTGGGAACAATTCTAAATTAAACTTTGCACAGAGGTACACTTCTAAATTCAACTTTCAGTGAGTGGGTATTGGGCACATTTCTAAAATCAACTTTGCACAGAGGTACACTTCTAAATTCAACTTTCAGTGAGTGGCTATTGGGCACACTTCTAAATTCAACTTTGCACAGAGGTACAATTCTAAATTCAACTTTCATTGAGTCGCTATTGGGTACACTTCTAAATTCAACTTTGCACAGAGGTACACTTTTGAATTCACAGGGGGGCTATTGGGCACACTTCTAAATTCAACTTTTAATGAGTGGCTATTGGGCACACTTCTAAATTCAACTTCGCACAGAGGTACACTCCTGAATTCACAAGGGGGCTATTGGGCAAACTTCTAAATTCAACTTTGTACAGAGGTACACTTCTAAATTCAACTTTCAATGAGTGGCTCTTGGGCACACTTCTAAAATCAACTTTGCACAGAGGAACACTTCTAAATTCAACTTATAATGAGTGGCTATTTGGTACACTTCTAAATTCAACTTTCCACAGAGGTACACTTCTAAATTCAACTTTCAATGAGTGACCATTGGGCACACTTCTAAAATCAACTTTGCACAGAGGTACACTTCTAAATTCAACTTTCAGTTAGTGACTATTGGGCACACTTCTAAATTCACTTTCAATGAGTGGCTATTGGGCACACTTCTAAAATCAACTTTGCCAGAGGTACACTTCTAAATTCAACTTTCAATAAGTGGCTATTGGGTACACTTCTAAATTCAACTTTCCACAGAGGTACACTTCTAAATTCAACTTTCAGTGAGTGGCTATTGGGCACCCTTCTAAATTCAACTTTGGACAGATGTACATTTCTAAATTCAACTTTCAGTGAGTGGCTATTGGGCACACTTCTAAATTCAACTTTGCACAGAGGTACACTTCTAAATTCACAGGGGGCTATTGGGCACACTTCTAAATTCAACTTTCAATGAGTGGCTATTGGGCACACTTCTAAAATCAACTTTGCACAGAGGTACACTTCTAAATTCAACTTTCAGTTAGTGACTATTGGGCACACTTCTAAATTCAACTTCGTACAGAGCTACACTTCTAAATTCAACTTTAAATGAGTGGCTATTGGGCACACTTCTAAAATCAACTTTGATCAGAAGTACACTTCTAAATTCAACTTTCAATGAGTGGCTATTGTGTACACTTCTAAATTCAACTTTGCACAGAGATACACTTCTAAATTCATAGGGGGGCTATTGGGCACACTTCCAAATTCAACTTTCAATGAGTGGCTATTGGGCACTCTTCTAAATTCAACTTTCCACAGAGGTACACTTCTAAATTCACAGGGGAGCTATTGGGCACACTTCAAATTTCAACTTTCAATGAGTGGCTATTGGGCACACTTCTAAAATCAACTTTGCACAGAGGTACACTTCTAAATTCAACTTTCAGTGAGTGGCTATTGGGCACCCTTCTAAATTCAACTTTGCACAGAGGTACATTTGTAAATTCAACTTTCAGTGAGTGGCTATTGGGCACATTTCTAAATTCAACTTTGCAAAGAGGTACACTTCTAAATTCACAGGGGATTATTGGGCACACTTCTAAATTCAACTTTCAATGAGTGCCTTTTCGGCACACTTCTAAAATCAACTTTGCACAGAGGTACACTTCTAAATTCAACTTTCAGTGAATTACTATTGGGCACACTTCTAAATTCAACTTTGTACAGAGGTACACTTCTAAATTCAACTTTCAATGAGTGGCTATTGGGGACACTTCTAAATTCAATTTTCCACAGAGGTACACTTCTAAAATCATAGGAGGGCTATTGGGCACACTTCTAAATTCAACTTTCAATGAGTGGCTATTGGGTACACTTCTAAATTGAACTTTGCACAGAGGTACACTTCAAAATTCATAGGGGGCTATTGGGCACACTTCTAAATTCAACTTTCAATGAGTGGCTATTGGCCACATTTCTAAAATCAACTTTGCACAGAGGTAAACTTCTAAATTCAACTTTCAGTGAGTGGCTATTGGGCGCACTTCTAAATTCAACTTTGCCCAGAGGTACACTTCTAAATTCAACTTTCAATGAGTGGCTATTGGGTATACTTCGAAATTCAACCTTCGACAGAGGTACACTTCTAAATTCACAGGGGGGCTATTGGGAACAATTCTAAATTAAACTTTGCACAGAGGTACACTTCTAAATTCAACTTTCAGTGAGTGGCTATTGGGCACATTTCTAAAATCAACTTTCCACAGAGGTACACTTCTAAATTCAACTTTCAATGAGTGGCTATTGGGCACACTTCTAAATTCAACTTTGCACAGAGGTACAATTCTAAATTCAACTTTCAATGAGTGGCTATTGGGTACACTTCTAAATTCAACTTTACACAGAGGTACACATCTGAATTCACAGGGGGGCTATTGGGCACACTTCTAAATTCAACTTTGTACAGAGGTACACTTCTAAATTCAACTTTCAATGAGTGGCTATTGGGCACACTTCTAAAATCAACTTTGCACAGAGGTACACTTCTAAATTCAACTTTCAATGAGTGGCTATTTGGTGCACTTCTAAATTCAACTTTCCACAGAGGTACACTTCTAAATTCACATGGGGGCTATTGGGCACAATTCTAAATTCTACTTTCAATGGGCCTCATTCCGAGGCTGGCGCTATCCATGGAGTAAAGAGCCCCATGGTAAGCAACCATGGAGCTATTTACTCCATGGAAATCCGGCATGGTGAATGGAGTAATTACCGGTCCATTCCAAGGTTGGAGGGACCGGTAATTCCCCATTCACCATACCGGTTCCCCATCCCCATTCCTGCCCCCATAGGGCTCAATGGGAATGGGGAAGGAGTAAATTACGGCACCGTAAATTACGGTGCCGTAATTTACTCCAAGGTCCCTTTGCGGGTTGGATTTTTAACGCCTGCTAAAAGCAGGCGTTAAATGCCAACCCGCAAAAGGGAACTCGGAATATGGTGGTAAGTGTTAACGGTCACCGTTGCCATTAACGGTGACCGTTAACCCTTACCTCCAGCCTCGGAATGAGGCCCCATGAGTCGCTATTGGGCACACATCTAGATTCAACTTTGCACAGAGGTGTTACAGGGCACACTTCTAAATTCCACTTTCAACGAGTGGCTATTGGCCACATTTCTAAAATCAACTTTGCACAGAGGTAAACTTCTAAATTCAACTTTCAGTGAGTGGCTATTGGGCGCACTTCTAAATTCAACTTTGCCCAGAGGTACACTTCTAAATTCAACTTTCAATGAGTGGCTATTGGGTACACTTCGAAATTCAACCTTCGACAGAGGTACACTTCTAAATTCACAGGGGAGCTATTGGGAACAATTCTAAATTAAACTTTGCACAGAGGTACACTTCTAAATTCAACTTTCAGTGAGTGGCTATTGGGCACATTTCTAAAATCAACTTTCCACAGAGGTACACTTCTAAATTCAACTTTCAATGAGTGGCTATTGGGCAAACTTCTAAATTCAACTTTGCACAGAGGTACAATTCTAAATTCAACTTTCAATGAGTGGCTATTAGGTACACTTCTAAATTCAACTTTGCACAGAGGTACACATCTGAATTCACAGGGGGGCTATTGGGCACACTTCTAAATTCAACTTTGTACAGAGGTACACTTCTAAATTCAACTTTCAATGAGTGGCTATTGGGCACACTTCTAAAATCAACTTTGCACAGAGGTACACTTCTAAATTCAACTTTCAATGAGTGGCTATTTGGTGCACTTCTAAATTCAACTTTCCACAGAGGTACACTTCTAAATTCACAAGGGGGCTATTGGGCACAATTCTAAATTCTACTTTCAATGGGCCTCATTCCGAGGCTGGCGCTATCCATGGAGTAAAGAGCACCATGGTAAGCAACCATGGAGCTATTTACTCCATGGAAATCCGGCATGGTGAATGGAGTAATTACCGGTCCATTCCAAGGTTGGAGGGACCGGTAATTCCCCATTCACCATACCGGTTCCCCATCCCCATTCCTGCCCCCTTAGGGTTCAATGGGAATGGGGAAGGAGTAAATTACGGCACCGTAAATTACGGTGCCGTAATTTACTCCAAGGTCCCTTTGCGGGTTGGATTTTTAACGCCTGCTAAAAGCAGGCGTTAAATGCCAACCCGCAAAAGGGAACTCGGAATATGGTGGTAAGTGTTAACGGTCACCGTTGCCATTAACGGTGACCGTTAACCCTTACCTCCAGCCTCGGAATGAGGCCCCATGAGTCGCTATTGGGCACACTTCTAGATTCAACTTTCCACAGTGGTGTTGCAGGGCACTCTTCTAAATTCAGCTTTCAATGGGTGGCTATTGGGCACACTTCTAAAATCAACTTTGCACAGAGGTACACTTCTATATTCAACTTTCAATAAGTGGCTATTGGGTACACTTCTAAATTCAACTTTCCACAGAGGTACACTTCTAAATTCACAGGGGGGCTATTGGGCACACTACAAATTTCAACTTTCAGTGAGTGGCTATTGGGGACCCTTCTAAATTCAACTTTGCACAGAGGTACATTTCTAAATTCAACTTTCAATGAGTGGCTATTGGGCACACTTCTAAATTCAACTTTGAACAGAGGTACACTTCTCAATTCACAGGGGGCTATTGGACACACTTCTAAATTCAACTTTCAATGAGTGGCTATTGGGCACACTTCTAAAATCAACTTTGCACAGAGGTACACTTCTAAATTCAACTTTCAGTTAGTGACTATTGGGCACACTTCTAAAATCAACTTTGCACAGAAGTACACTACTAAATTCAACTTTCAATGAGTGGCTATTGGGTACACTTCTAAATTCAATTTTCCATAGAGGTACACTAATAAAATCACAGGAGGGCTATTGGGCACACTTCTAAATTCAACTTTGCACAGAGGTACACTTCTAAATTCACAGGGGGGCTATTGGGCACACTTCTAAATTCAACGTTCAATGAGTGGCTATTGGGCACACTTCTAAAATCAACTTTGCACAGAGGTACATTTCTAAATTCAACTTTCAGTGAGTGGCTATTGGCACACTTCTAGATTCAACTTTCCACAGAGGTACATTTCTAAATTCAACTTTCAATGAGTGGCTATTGGGCACACTTCTAAATTCAACTTTGCACAGAGGTACACGTCTAAATTCACAGGGGGCTATTAGGCACACTTCTAAATTCAACTTTCAATGAGTGGCTATTGGGCACACTTCTAAAATCAACTTTGCACAGAGGTACACTTCTAAATTCAACTTTCAGTTAGTGACTATTGGGCACACTTCTAAATTCAACTTTGTACAGAGGTACAGTTCTAAATTCAACTTTCAATGAGTGGCTATTGGGCACACTTCTAAAATCAACTTTGCACAGAAGTACACTACCAAATTCAACTTTCAATGAGTGGCTATTGGGTACACTTCTAAATTCAATTTTCCATAGAGGTACACTTCTAAAATCACAGGAGGGCTATTGGGCACACTTCTAAATTCAACTTTCTTTCAATGAGTGGCTATTGGGTACACTTCTAAATTCAACTTTGCACAGAGGTACACTTCTAAATTCACAGGGGGGCTATAGGGCACACTTCTAAATTCAACTTTCAATGAGTGGCTATTGGGCACACTTCTAAAATCAACTTTGCACAGAGGTACATTTCTAAATTCAACTTTCAGTGAGTGGCTATTGGGCACACTTCTAAAATCAACTTTGCACAGAGGTACACTTCTAAATTCAACTTTCAGTTAGTGACTATTGGGCACACTTCTAAATTCAACTTTGTACAGAGGTACACTTCTAAATTCAACTTTCAATGAGTGGCTATTGGGCACACTTCTAAAATCAACTTTGCACAGAAGTACACTACTAAATTCAACTTTCAATGAGTGGCTATTGGGTACACTTCTAAATTTAATTTTCCATAGAGGTACACTTCTAAAATCACAGGAGGGCCATTGGGCACACTTCTAAATTCAACTTTCAATGAGTGCTATTGGGTACACTTCTAAATTCAACTTTGCACAGAGGTACACTTCTAAATTCACAGGGGGGCTATTGGGCACACTTCTAAATTCAACGTTCAATGAGTGGCTATTGGGCAGACTTCTAAAATCAACTTTGCACAGAGGTACATTTCTAAATTCAACTTTGAGTGAGTGGCTATTGCCACACTTCTAGATTCAACTTTCCACAGAGGTACATTTCTAAATTCAACTTTCAATGAGTGGCTATTGGGCACACTTCAAAATTCAACTTTGCACAGAGGTACACGTCTAAATTCACAGGGGGCTATTGGGCACACTTCTAAATTCAACTTTCAATGAGTGGCTATTGGGCACACTTCTAAAATCAACTTTGCACAGAAGTACACTACTAAATTCAACTTTCAATGAGTGGCTATTGGGTACACTTCTAAATTCAATTTTCCATAGAGGTACACTTCTAAAATCACAGGAGGGCTATTGGGCACACTTCTAAATTCAACTTTCTTTCAATGAGTGGCTATTGGGTACACTTCTAAATTCAACTTTGCACAGAGGTACACTTCTAAATTCACAGGGGGGCTATTGGGCACACTTCTAAATTCAACTTTCAATGAGTGGCTATTGGGCACACTTCTAAAATCAACTTTGCACAGAGGTACATTTCTAAATTCAACTTTCAGTGAGTGGCTATTGGGCACACTTCTAAATTCAACTTTCAATGAGTGGCTATTGGGCACACTTCTAAAATCAATTTTGCACAGAGGTACACTTCTAAATTCAACTTTCAGTTAGTGACTATTGGGCACACTTCTAAATTCAACTTTGTACAGAGGTACACTTCTAAATTCAACTTTTAATGAGTGGCTATTGGGCACACTTCTAAAATCAACTTTGCACAGAAGTACACTACTAAATTCAACTTTCAATGAGTGGCTATTGGGTACACTTCTAAATTCAATTTTCCATAGAGGTACACTTCTAAAATCACAGGAGGGCCATTGGGCACACTTCTAAATTCAACTTTCAGTGAGTGGCTATTGGGTACACTTCTAAATTCAACTTTGCACAGAGGTACACTTCTAAATTCACAGGGGGGCTATTGGGCACACTTCTAAATTCAACTTTCAATGAGTGGCTATTGGGCACACTTCTAAAATCAACTTTGCACAGAGGTACACTTCTAAATTCAACTTTCAGTTAGTGACTATTGGGCACACTTCTAAATTCAACTTTGTACAGAGGTACACTTCTAAATTCAACTTTCAATGAGTGGCTATTGGGCACACTTCTAAAATCAACTTTGCACAGAAGTACACTACTAAATTCAACTTTCAATGAATGGCTATTGGGTACACTTCTAAATTCAATTTTCCATAGAGGTACACTTCTAAAATCACAGGAGGGCTATTGGGCACACTTCTAAATTCAACTTTCTTTCAATGAGTGGCTATTGGGTACACTTCTAAATTCAACTTTGCACAGAGGTACACTTCTAAATTCACAGGGGGGCTATAGGGCACACTTCTAAATTCAACTTTCAATGAGTGGCTATTGGGCACACTTCTAAAATCAACTTTGCACAGAGGTACATTTCTAAATTCAACTTTCAGTGAGTGGCTATTGGGCACACTTCTAAAATCAACTTTGCACAGAGGTACACTTCTAAATTCAACTTTCAGTTAGTGACTATTGGGCACACTTCTAAATTCAACTTTGTACAGAGGTACACTTCTAAATTCAACTTTCAATGAGTGGCTATTGGGCACACATCTAAAATCAACTTTGCACAGAAGTACACTACTAAATTCAACTTTCAATGAGTGGCTATTGGGTACACTTCTAAATTCAATTTTCCATAGAGGTACACTTCTAAAATCACAGGAGGGCTATTGGGCACACTTCTAAATTCAACTTTCTTTCAATGAGTGGCTATTGGGTACACTTCTAAATTCAACTTTGCACAGAGGTACACTTCTAAATTCACAGGGGGGCTATTGGGCACACTTCTAAATTCAACTTTCAATGAGTGGCTATTGGGCACACTTCTAAAATCAACTTTGCACAGAGGTACATTTCTAAATTCAACTTTCAGTGAGTGGCTATTGGGCACCCTTCTAAATTCAACTTTGCACAGAGGTACATTTCTAAATTCAACTTTCAATGAGTGGCTATTGGGCACCCTTCTAAATTCAACTTTGCACAGAGGTACATTTCTAAATTCAACTTTCAATGAGTGGCTATTGGGCACACTTCTAAATTAAACTATGCACAGAGGTACACTTCTAAATTCACAGGGGGCTATTGGGCACACTTCTAAATTCAACTTTCAATGAGTGCCTATTGGGCACACTTCTAAATTCAACTTTGTACAGAGGTACACTTCTAAATTCAACTTTCAATGAGTGGCTATTGGGCACACGTCTAAAATCAACTTTGGACAGAAGTACACTTCTAAATTCAACTTTCAATGAGTGGCTATTGGGTACACTTCTAAATTCAATTTTCCACAGAGGTACACTTCTAAAATCACAGGAGGGCTATTGGGCACACTTCTAATTTCAACTTTCAATGAGTGGCTATGGGTACACTTCTAAATTCAACTTTGCACAGAGGTACACTTCTAAATTCACAGGCGGGCTATTGGGCACACTTCTAAATTCAACTTTGAATGAGTGGCTATTGGGCACACTTCTAAAATCAACTTTGCACAGAGGTACACTTCTAAATTCAACTTTCAGTGAGTGGCTATTGGGCACCCTTCTAAATTCAACTTTGCACAGAGGTACACTTCTAAATTCAACTTTCAGTGAGTGGCTATTGGGCACCCTTCTAAATTCAACTTTGCACAGAGGTACATTTCTAAATTCAACTTTCAATGAGTGGCTATTGGGCACACCTCTAAATTCAACTTTCAATGAACGGCTATTGGGCACACTTCAAATTCAACCTTGGACAGAGGTGTTACACGGCACACTTTTAAATTCACAGGGGGGCTATTGGGCACACTTCTAAAGTTAACTGTCCACAGAGGTGTTACGGGGCACACTTCTAAATTCAACTTCTAATGCACTTCTAATTCAGCTTTCACATAGAGTTTATTGAGCACATTTCTAACTTCAGCTTTTCACAGAGGTGTTACACGGCACACTTCTAAATTCAATTTTGATGACTGGCTATTGGGCACACTTCTAGATTCAACTTTCCTCAGAGGTGTTACAGGGCACACTTCTAAATTGAACTTTCAATGAGTGGCTATTGGGTACACTTCTAAATTCAAGTTTGCACAGAGGTGTTACAGGGCACACTTCTAAAATCAACTTTCAATGAGTGGCTATTGGGCACACTTCTAAAATCAACTTTGAACAGAAGTAGACTTCTAAATTCAACTTTCAGTGAGTGGCTATTGGCAAACTTCTATATTCAACTTTCCACAGAGGTGTTACAGGGCACACTTCTAAATTCAGCTTTGCACAGAGGTACACTTCTAATTTCACAGGGGGGCTATTGGGCACACTTCTAAATTCAAATTCAATGAGTGGCTATTGTGCACACTTCTAGATTCAGCTTTCACAGAGAGGCTATTGGGCACACTTCTAGATTCAACTTTCCACAGAGGTGTATAGGACACACTTCTAAATTCAACTTTCAATGAGTGGCTATTGGGCACACTTCTAAAATCAACTTTGCACATAGGTACATTTCTAAATTCAACTTTCAGTGAGTGGCTATTGGGCGCACTTCTAAAATCAACTTTGCACAGAAGTACATTTCTAAATTCAACTTTCAGTGAGTGGCTATTGGCACACTTCTAGATTCAACTTTCCACACAGGTGTTACAGGGCACACTTCAAATTTCAAATTTCAATGAGTGGCTATTGGGCACACTTCTAAAATCAACTTTGCACAGAGGTACACTTCTAAATTCAACTTTCAATGAGTGGCTATTGGGTACACTTCTAAATTCAACTTTCCACAGAGGTACATTTCTAAATTCAACTTTCAATGAGTGGCTATTGGGCACACTTCTAAATTCAACTTTCAATGAGTGGCTATTGGGCACACTTCTAAAATCAACTTTGCACAGAGGTACACTTCTAAATTCAACTTTCAGTTAGTGACTATTGGGCACACTTCTAAATTCAACTTTGTACAGAGGTACACTTCTAAATTCAACTTCCAATGAGTGGCTATTGGGCACACTTCTAAAATCAACTTTGCACAGAAGTACACTACTAAATTCAACTTTCAATGAGTGGCTATTGGGTACACTTCTAAATTCAATTTTCCAGAGAGGTACACTAATAAAATCACAGGAGGGCTATTGGGCACACTTCCAAATTCAACTTTCAATGAGTGGCTATTGGGTCCACGTCTAAATTCAACTTTGCACAGAGGTACACTTCTAAATTCACAGGGGGGCTATTGGGCACACTTCTAAATTCAACGTTCAATGAGTGGCTATTGGGCACACTTCTAAAATCAACTTTGCACAGAGGTACATTTCTAAATTCAACTTTCAGTGAGTGGCTATTGGCACACTTCTAGATTCAACTTTCCACAGAGGTACATTTCTAAATTCAACTTTCAATGAGTAGCTATTGGGCACACTTCTAAATTCAACTTTGCACAGAGGTACACGTCTAAATTCACAGGGGGCTATTGGGCACACTTCTAAATTCAACTTTCAATGAGTGGCTATTGGGCACACTTCTAAAATCAATTTTGCACAGAGGTACACTTCTAAATTCAACTTTCAGTTAGTGACTATTGGGCACACTTCTAAATTCAACTTTGTACAGAGGTACACTTCTAAATTCAACTTTTAATGAGTGGCTATTGGGCACACTTCTAAAATCAACTTTGCACAGAAGTACACTACTAAATTCAACTTTCAATGAGTGGCTATTGGGTACACTTCTAAATTCAATTTTCCATAGAGGTACACTTCTAAAATCACAGGAGGGCCATTGGGCACACTTCTAAATTCAACTTTCAATGAGTGGCTATTGGGTACACTTCTAAATTCAACTTTGCACAGAGGTACACTTCTAAATTCACAGGGGGGCTATTGGGCACACTTCTAAATTCAACGTTCAATGAGTGGCTATTGGGCAGACTTCTAAAATCAACTTTGCACAGAGGTACATTTCTAAATTCAACTTTGAGTGAGTGGCTATTGCCACACTTCTAGATTCAACTTTCCACAGAGGTACATTTCTAAATTCAACTTTCAATGAGTGGCTATTGGGCACACTTCAAAATTCAACTTTGCACAGAGGTACACGTCTAAATTCACAGGGGGCTATTGGGCACACTTCTAAATTCAACTTTCAATGAGTGGCTATTGGGCACACTTCTAAAATCAACTTTGCACAGAGGTACACTTCTAAATTCAACTTTCAGTTAGTGACTATTGGGCACACTTCTAAATTCAACTTTGTACAGAGGTACACTTCTAAATTCAACTTTCAATGAGTGGCTATTGGGCACACTTCTAAAATCAACTTTGCACAGAAGTACACTACTAAATTCAACTTTCAATGAGTGGCTATTGGGTACACTTCTAAATTCAATTTTCCATAGAGGTACACTTCTAAAATCACAGGAGGGCTATTGGGCACACTTCTAAATTCAACTTTCTTTCAATGAGTGGCTATTGGGTACACTTCTAAATTCAACTTTGCACAGAGGTACACTTCTAAATTCACAGGGGGGCTATAGGGCACACTTTTAAATTCAACTTTCAATGAGTGGCTATTGGGCACACTTCTAAAATCAACTTTGCACAGAGGTACATTTCTAAATTCAACTTTCAGTGAGTGGCTATTGGGCACACTTCTAAAATCAACTTTGCACAGAGGTACACTTCTAAATTCAACTTTCAGTTAGTGACTATTGGGCACACTTCTAAATTCAACTTTGTACAGAGGTACACTTCTAAATTCAACTTTCAATGAGTGGCTATTGGGCACACTTCTAAAATCAACTTTGCACAGAAGTACACTACTAAATTCAACTTTCAATGAGTGGCTATTGGGTACACTTCTAAATTCAATTTTCCATAGACGTACACTTCTAAAATCACAGGAGGGCTATTGGGCACACTTCTAAATTCAACTTTCTTTCAATGAGTGGCTATTGGGTACACTTCTAAATTCAACTTTGCACAGAGGTACACTTCTAAATTCACAGGGGGGCTATTGGGCACACTTCTAAATTCAACTTTCAATGAGTGGCTATTGGGCACACTTCTAGAATCAACTTTGCACAGAGGTACATTTCTAAATTCAACTTTCAGTGAGTGGCTATTGGGCACCCTTCTAAATTCAACTTTGCACAGAGGTATATTTCTAAATTCAACTTTCAATGAGTGGCTATTGGGCACCCTTCTAAATTCAACTTTGCACAGAGGTACATTTCTAAATTCAACTTTCAATGAGTGGCTATTGGGCACACTTCTAAATTAAACTATGCACAGAGGTACACTTCTAAATTCACAGGGGGCTATTGGGCACACTTCTAAATTCAACTTTCAATGAGTGCCTATTGGGCACACTTCTAAATTCAACTTTGTACAGAGGTACACTTCTAAATTCAACTTTCAATGAGTGGCTATTGGGCACACGTCTAAAATCAACTTTGCACAGAAGTACACTTCTAAATTCAACTTTCAATGAGTGGCTATTGGGTACACTTCTAAATTCAATTTTCCACAGAGGTACACTTCTAAAATCACAGGAGGGCTATTGGGCACACTTCTAATTTCAACTTTCAATGAGTGGCTATGGGTACACTTCTAAATTCAACTTTGCACAGAGGTACACTTCTAAATTCACAGGGGGGCTATTGGGCACACTTCTAAATTCAACTTTGAATGAGTGGCTATTGGGCACACTTCTAAAATCAACTTTGCACAGAGGTACACTTCTAAATTCAACTTTCAGTGAGTGGCTATTGGGCACCCTTCTAAATTCAACTTTGCACAGAGGTACACTTCTAAATTCAACTTTCAGTGAGTGGCTATTGGGCACCCTTCTAAATTCAACTTTGGACAGAGGTACATTTCTAAATTCAACTTTCAATGAGTGGCTATTGGGCACACCTCTAAATTCAACTTTCAATGAACGGCTATTGGGCACACTTCAAATTCAACCTTGGACAGAGGTGTTACACGGCACACTTTTAAATTCACAGGGGGGCTATTGGGCACACTTCTAAAGTTAACTTTCCACAGAGGTGTTACGGGGCACACTTCTAAATTCAACTTCTAATGCACTTCTAATTCAGCTTTCACATAGAGTTTATTGGGCACACTTCTAGATTCAACTTTCCTCAGAGGTGTTACAGGGCACACTTCTAAATTGAACTTTCAATGAGTGGCTATTGGGTACACTTCTAAATTCAAGTTTGCACAGAGGTGTTACAGGGCACACTTCTAAAATCAACTTTGAACAGAAGTAGACTTCTAAATTCAACTTTCAGTGAGTGGCTATTGGCAAACTTCTATATTCAACTTTCCACAGAGGTGTTACAGGGCACACTTCTAAATTCAGCTTTGCACAGAGGTACACTTCTAATTTCACAGGGGGGCTATTGGGCACACTTCTAAATTCAAATTCAATGAGTGGCTATTGTGCACACTTCTAGATTCAGCTTTCACAGAGAGGCTATTGGGCACACTTCTAGATTCAACTTTCCACAGAGGTGTATAGGACACACTTCTAAATTCAACTTTCAATGAGTGGCTATTGGGAACACTTCTAAAATCAACTTTGCACATAGGTACATTTCTAAATTCAACTTTCAGTGAGTGGCTATTGGGCGCACTTCTAAAATCAACTTTGCACAGAAGTACATTTCTAAATTCAACTTTCAGTGAGTGGCTATTGGCACACTTCTAGATTCAACTTTCCACACAGGTGTTACAGGGCACACTTCAAATTTCAAATTTCAATGAGTGGCTATTGGGCACACTTCTAAAATCAACTTTGCACAGAGGTACACTTCTAAATTCAACTTTCAATGAGTGGCTATTGGGTACACTTCTAAATTCAACTTTCCACAGAGGTACATTTCTAAATTCAACTTTCAATGAGTGGCTATTGGGCACACTTCTAAATTCAACTTTCAATGAGTGGCTATTGGGCATACTTCTAAAATCAACTTTGCTCAGAGGTACACTTCTAAATTCAACTTTCAGTTAGTGACTATTGGGCACACTTCTAAATTCAACTTTGTACAGAGGTACACTTCTAAATTCAACTTTCAATGAGTGGCTATTGGGCTCACTTCTAGAATCAACTTTGCACAGAAGTACACTACTAAATTCAACTTACAATGAGTGGCTATTGGGTACACTTCTAAATTCAATTTTCCATAGAGGTATACTTCTAAAATCACAGGAGGGCTATTGGGCACACTTCTAAATTCAACTTTCAATGAGTGGCTATTGGGCACACTTCTAAATTCAACTTTGCACAGAGGTACACTTCTAAATTCACAGGTGGCTATTGGGCACACTTCTAAATTCAACTTTCAATGAGTGCCTATTGGGCACACTTCTAAAATCAACTTTGCACAGAGGTACACTTCTAAATTCAACTTTCAGTGAGTGGCTATTGGGCACCCTTCTAAATTCAACTTTGCGCAGAGGTACACTTCTAAATTCAACTTTCAGTGAGTGGCTATTGGGCACCCTTCTAAATTCAACTTTGCGCAGAGGTACATTTCTAAATTCAACTTTCAGTGAGTGGCTATTGGGCACCCTTCTAAATTCAACTTTGCACAGAGGTACATTTCTAAATTCAACTTTCAATGAGTGGCTATTGGGCACACCTCTAAATTCAACTTTGCACAGAGGTACACTTCTAAGTTCACAGGGGGGCTATTGGGCACACTTCTAAATTCAACTTTCAATGAGCGGCTATTGGGCACACTTAAAATACAACTTTGGACAGAGGTGTTACACGGCACACTTTTAAATTCACAGAGGGGCTATTGGGCACACTTCTAAAGTTAACTTTCCACAGAGGTGGTACGGGGCACACTTCTAAATTCAACTTCTAATGCACTTCTAATTCAGCTTTCACATAGAGATTATTGAGCACATTTCTAACTTCAGCTTTCCACAGAGGTGTTACACGGCACACTTCTAAATTCAATTTTGATGAGTGGCTATTGGGCACACTTCTAAATTCAACTTTCAATGAGTGGCTATTGGGTACACTTCTAAATTCAAGTTTGCACAGAGGTCTTACAGGGCACACTTCTAAAATCAACTTTCAATGAGTGGCTATTGGGCGCACTTCTAAAATCAACTTTGAACAGAAGTAGACTTCTAAATTCAACTTTCAGTGAGTGGCTATTGGCAAACTTCTAGATTCAAATTTCCACAGAGGTGTTACAGGGCACACTTCTAAATTCAGCTTTGCATAGAGGTACACTTCGAAATTCACAGGGGGGCTATTGGGCACACTTCTAAATTCAAATTCAATGAGTGGCTATTGTGCACACTTCTAGATTCAGCTTTCACAGAGAGGCTATTGGGCACACTTCTAGATTCAACTTTCCACAGAGGTGTACAGGACACACTTCTAAATTCAACTTTCAATGAGTGGCTATTTGGCACACTTCTAAAATCAACTTTGCACAGAGGTACACTTCTAAATTCAACTTTCAGTGAGTGGCTATTGGGCGCACTTCTAAATTCAACTTTGCACAGAGGTACACTTCTAAATTCAACTTTCAATGAGGGGCTGTTGGGTACACTTCTAAATTCAACTTTCCACAGAGGTACACTTCTAAATTCACAGGGGGGCTATTGGGCACAATTCTAAATTTGCACAGAGGTACATTTCTAAATTCAACTTTCAGTGAGTGGCTATTGGGCACACTTCTAAAATCAACTTTGCACCGAGGTACACTTCTAAATTCAACTTTCAGTGAGTGGCTATTGGGCGCACTTCTAAATTCAACTTTGCACAGAGGTACACTTCTAAATTCAACTTTCAATGAGTGAGTATTGGGTACACTTCTAAATTCAGCTTTCACAGAGGTACACTTCTAAATTCAACTTTCAATGAGTGGCTATTGGGTACACGTCTAAATTGAACTTTGCACAGAGGTACACTTCTAAATTCTTAGGGGGGCTATTGGGCACACTTCTAAATTCAACTTTCAATGAGTGCCTATTGGGCACACTTCTAAAATCAACTTTGCACAGAGGTACACTTCTAAATTCAAATTTCAGTGAGTGACTATTGGGCACACTTCTAAATTCAACTTTGCATAGAGGTACATTTCTAAATTCAACTTTCAATGAGTGGCTATTGGGGACACTTCTAAATTCAACTTTGAACACAGGTACACGTCTAAATTCATAGGGGGCTATTGGGCACACTTCTAAATTCAACTTTCAATGAGTGCCTATTGGGTACACTTCTAAATTCAACTTTGCACAGAGGTACACTTCTAAATTCAACTTTCAATGAGTGAGTATTGGGTACACTTCTAAATTCAACTTTCCACAGAGGTACACCTCTATATTCACAGGGGGGCCATTGGGCACACTTCTAAATTCAACTTTCAATGAGTGGCTATTGGGTACACTTCTAAATTGAACTTTACACAGAGGTACACTTCTAAATTCACAGGGGGGCTATTGGGCACACTTCTAAATTAAACTTCAATGAGTGGATATTGTGGACACTTCTAGATTCAGCTTTCACAGAGAGGCTATTGGGCACACTTCTAGATTCAACTTTCCACAGAGGTGTTACAGGGCACACTTCTAAATTCAACTTTAAATGAGTGGCTATTGGGCGCACTTCTAAAATCAACTTTGCACAGAGGTACACTACTAAATTCAACTTTCAATAAGTTGCTATTGGGTACACTTCTAAATTCAACTTTCCACAGAGGTACACTTCTAAATTCTTAGGGGGGCTATTGGGCACACTTAAAATTTCAACTTTCAATGATTGGCTATTGGGCACACTTCTAAAATCAACTTTGTACAGAGGTACACTTCTAAATTCAACTTTCAGTGAGTGGCAATTGGGCACCCTTCTAAATTCAACTTTGCACAGAGGTACATTTCTAAATTCAACTTTCAATGAGTGGCTATTGGGCGCACTTCTAAAATCCACTTTCCACAGAGGTACACTTCTAAATTCAACTTTCAGTACGTGACTATTGGGCACACTTCTAAATTCAACTTTGTACAGAGGTCCACTTATAAATTCAACCTTCAATGAGTGGCTATTGGGCACACTTCTAAAATCAACTTTGCACAGAAGTACACTTCTAAATTCAACTTTCAATGAGTGGCTATTTGGTACACTTCTAAATTCAACTTTGCACAGAGGTACACTTCTAAAATCACAGGGGGGCTCTTGGGCACACTTCCAAATTGAACTTTCAATGAGTGGCTATTGGGAACACTTCTAAAATCAACTTTGCACAGAGGTACACTTCTAAATTCAACTTTCAATGAGTGGCTATTGGGCACACTTCTAAAATCAACTTTCAACAGAGGTACACTTCTAAATTCACAGGGGGGCTATTGGGCACACTTCACATTTGAACTTTCAATGAGTGGCTATTGGGCACAATTCTAAAATGAACTTTGCACAGAAGTACACTTCTAAATTCAACTTTCAATGAGTGGCTATTGGATACACTTCTAAATTCAACTTTGCACAGAGGTACACTTCTAAAATCACAGGGGGGCTCTTGGGCACACTTCTAAATTCAACTTTTAATGAGTCGCTATTGGGAACACATCTAAAATCAACTTTGCACAGAGGTACACTTCTAAATTCAACTTTCAGTGAGTGGCTATTGGCACACTTCTAGATTCTACTTGCCACAGAGGTGTTACAGGGCACACTTCTAAATTCAACTTTCAATGAGTGGCTATTGGGCACACTTCTAAAATCAACTTTCCACAGAGGTACACTTCTAAATTCACAGGGGGGCTATTGGGCACACTTCACATTTGAACTTTCAATGAGTGGCTATTGGGCACACTTCTAAAATCAACTTTGCACAGAGGTACACTTCTAAATTCAACTTTTAGTGAGTGGCTATTGGGCACCCTTCTAAATTCAACTTTGCACAGAGGTACATTTCTAAATTCAATTTTCAATGAGTGGCTATTGAGCACACTTCTAAATTCAACTTTGCACAGAGGTACACTTGTAAATTCATAGGGGGCTATTGGGCACACTTCTAAATTCAACTTTCAATGAGTGCCTATTGGGCACACTTCTAAAATCAACTTTGCACAGAGGTACACTTCTAAATTCAAATTTCATTGAGTGACTATTGGGCACACTTCTAATGTCAACTTTGTACAGAGGTAGACTTCTAAATTCAACTTTCAATGAGTGGCTATTGGGGACACTTCTAAATTCAATTTTCCACAGAGGTGTTACAGGGCACACTTCTAAATTCAACTTTCAAGTAGTGGCTATTGGGCACACTTTTAAAATCAACTTTGCACAGAGGTACACTTCTAAATTCAACTTTCAGTGAGTGGCTATTGGGCGCACTTCTAAATTCAACTTTGCACAGAGGTACACTTCTAAATTCAACTTTCAATGAGTGGCTATTGGGTATACTTCGAAATTCAACTTTGCACAGAGGTACAATTCTAAATTCAACTTTCATTGAGTGGCTATTGGGTACACTTCTAAATTCAACTTTGCACAGAGGTACATTTCTAAATTCACAGGGGGGCTATTGGGAACAATTCTAAATTAAACTTTGCACAGAGGTACACTTCTAAATTCAGCTTTCAGTGAGTGGCTATTGGGCACATTTCTAAAATCAACTTTGCACAGAGGTACACTTCTAAATTCGACTTTCAGTGAGTGGCTATTGGGCACACTTCTAAATTCAACTTTGCACAGAGGTACAATTCTAAATTCAACTTTCATTGAGTGGCTATTGGGTACACTTCTAAATTCAACTTTTCACAGAGGTACACTTCTGAATTCACAGGGGGGCTATTGGGCACACTTCTAAATTCAACTTTTAATGAGTGGCTATTGGGCACACTTTTAAATTCAACTTTGCACAGAGGTACACTCCTAAATTCACAAGGGGGCTATTGGGCACACTTCTAAATTCCACTTTGTACAGAGGTACACTTCTAAATTCAACTTTCAATGAGTGGCTATTGGGCACACTTTTAAAATCAACTTTGCACAGAGGTACACTTCTAAATTCAACTTTCAATGAGTGGCTGTTTGGTAGACTTCTAAATTCAACTTTCCACAGAGGTACACTTCTAAATTCACTGGTGGGCTATTGGGCACACTTCTAAATTCTACTTTCAATGAGTCGCTATTGGGCACACTTCTAGATTGAACTTTCCACAGAGGTGTTACAGGGCACTCTTCTAAATTCAACTTTCAATGAGTGGCTATTGGGCACACTTCTAAAATCCACTTTGCCAGAGGAACACTTCTAAATTCAATTTCAATAAGTGGCTATTGGGTACACTTCTAAATTCAACTTTCCACAGAGGTACACTTCTAAATTCACAGGGGTGCTATTGGGCACACTTCAAATTTCAACTTTCAATGAGTGGCTATTGGGCACACTTCTAAAATCAACTTTGCACAGAGGTACACTTCTAAATTCAACTTTCAGTTAGTGACTATTGGGCACACTTCTAAATTCAACTTCGTACAGAGGTACACTTCTAAATTCAACTTTATATGAGTGGCTATTGGGCACACTTCTAAAATCAACTTTGCACAGAAGTACACTTCTAAATTCAACTTTCAATGAGTGGCTATTGGGTACACTTCGAAATTCAACTTTGCACAGAGATACACTTCTAAATTCACAGGGGGGCTATTGGGCACACTTCTAAATTCAACTTTCAATGAGTGCCTATTGGGCACACTTCTAAAATCAACTTTGCACAGAGGTACACTTCTAAATTCAACTTTCAGTGAGTGGCTATTGGGCACCCTTCTAAATTCGACTTTGCGCAGAGGTACACTTCTAAATTCAACTTTCAGTGAGTGGCTATTGGGCACCCTTCTAAATTCAACTTTGCACAGAGGTACATTTCTAAATTCAACTTTCAATGAGTGGCTATTGGGCACACCTCTAAATTCAACTTTGCACAGAGGTACACTTCTAAGTTCACAGGGGGGCTATTGGGCACACTTCTAAATTCAACTTTCAATGAGCGGCTATTGGGCACACTTAAAATACAACTTTGGACAGAGGTGTTACACGGCACACTTTTAAATTCACAGAGGGGCTATTGGGCACACTTCTAAAGTTAACTTTCCACAGAGGTGGTACGGGGCACACTTCTAAATTCAACTTCTAATGCACTTCTAATTCAGCTTTCACATAGAGATTATTGAGCACATTTCTAACTTCAGCTTTCCACAGAGGTGTTACACGGCACACTTCTAAATTCAATTTTGATGAGTGGCTATTGGGCACACTTCTAGATTCAGCTTTCACAGAGAGGCTATTGGGCACACTTCTAGATTCAACTTTCCTCAGAGGTGTTACAGGGCACACTTCTAAATTCAACTTTCAATGGGTGGGCATTGGGCACACTTCTAGATTCAACTTTCCACGGGGTACAGTGTGTTACAGGGCCCATTTGTAGATTCAGATTTCACAGAGAGGCTATTGGGCATGGGCACACTTCTAAATTCAACTTTCAATGAGTGGCTATTGGGTACACTTCTAAATTCAAGTTTGCACAGAGGTCTTACAGGGCACACTTCTAAAATCAACTTTCAATGAGTGGCTATTGGGCGCACTTCTAAAATCAACTTTGAACAGAAGTAGACTTCTAAATTCAACTTTCAGTGAGTGGCTATTGGCAAACTTCTAGATTCAAATTTCCACAGAGGTGTTACAGGGCACACTTCTAAATTCAGCTTTGCATAGAGGTACACTTCGAAATTCACAGGGGGGCTATTGGGCACACTTCTAAATTCAAATTCAATGAGTGGCTATTGTGCACACTTCTAGATTCAGCTTTCACAGAGAGGCTATTGGGCACACTTCTAGATTCAACTTTACACAGAGGTGTACAGGACACACTTCTAAATTCAACTTTCAATGAGTGGCTATTTGGCACACTTCTAAAATCAACTTTGCACAGAGGTACACTTCTAAATTCAACTTTCAGTGAGTGGCTATTGGGCGCACTTCTAAATTCAACTTTGCACAGAGGTACACTTCTAAATTCAACTTTCAATGAGGGGCTGTTGGGTACACTTCTAAATTCAACTTTCCACAGAGGTACACTTCTAAATTCACAGGGGGGCTATTGGGCACAATTCTAAATTTGCACAGAGGTACATTTCTAAATTCAACTTTCAGTGAGTGGCTATTGGGCACACTTCTAAAATCAACTTTGCACCGAGGTACACTTCTAAATTCAACTTTCAGTGAGTGGCTATTGGGCGCACTTCTAAATTCAACTTTCAATGAGTGAGTATTGGGTACACTTCTAAATTCAGCTTTCACAGAGGTACACTTCTAAATTCAACTTTCAATGAGTGGCTATTGGGTACACGTCTAAATTGAACTTTGCACAGAGGTACACTTCTAAATTCTTAGGGGGGCTATTGGGCACACTTCTAAATTCAACTTTCAATGAGTGCCTATTGGGCACACTTCTAAAATCAACTTTGCACAGAGGTACACTTCTAAATTCAAATTTCAGTGAGTGACTATTGGGCACACTTCTAAATTCAACTTTGCATAGAGGTACATTTCTAAATTCAACTTTCAATGAGTGGCTATTGGGGACACTTCTAAATTCAACTTTGCACACAGGTACACGTCTAAATTCATAGGGGGCTATTGGGCACACTTCTAAATTCAACTTTCAATGAGTGCCTATTGGGTACACTTCTAAATTCAACTTTGCACAGAGGTACACTTCTACATTCACAAGGGGGCTATTGGGCACACTTCTAAATTCAACTTTCAATGAGTGGCTATTGGGCACACTTCTAAAATCAACTTTGCACAGAGGTACACTTCTAAATTGAACTTCAATGAGTGGCTATTGTGCACACTTCTAGATTCAGCTTTCACAGTGAGGCTATTGGGCACACTTCTAGATTCAACTTTCCACAGAGGTGTTTCAGGGCACACTTCTAAATTCAACTTTCAAGTAGTGGCTATTGGGCACACTTCTAAAATCAACTTTGCACAGAGGTACACTTCTAAATTCAACTTTCAGTGAGTGGCTATTGGGCGCATTTCTAAATTCAACTTTGCACAGAGGTACACTTCTAAATTCAACTTTCAATGAGTGGCTATTGGGTATACTTCGAAATTCAACTTTGCTTAGAGGTACAATTCTAAATTCAACTTTCATTGAGTGGCTATTGGGTACACTTCTAAATTCAACTTTGCACAGAGGTACACTTCTGAATTCACATGGGGGCTATTGGGCACACTTCTAAATTCAACTTTTAATGAGTGGCTATTGGGCACACTTCTAAATTCAACTTTGCACAGAGGTACACTCCTAAATTCACAAGGGGGCTATTGGGCACACATCTAAATTCAACTTTGTACAGAGGTACACTTCTAAATTCAACTTTCAATGAGTGGCTATTGGGCACACTTCTAAAATCAACTTTGCCAGAGGTACACTTCTAAATTCAACTTTCCACAGAGGTACACTTCTAAATTCACAGGGGGGCTATTGGGCGCACTTCAAATTTCAACTTTCAGTAAGTGGCTATTGGGCACCCTTCTAAATTCAACTTTGCACAGATGTACATTTCTAAATTCAACTTTCAATGAGTGGCTATTGGGCACACTTCTAAATTCAACTTGCACAGATGTACACTTCTAAATTCACAGGGGGCTATTGGACACACTTCTAAATTCAACTTTCAATAAGTGGCTATTGGGCACACTTCTAAATTCACCTTTGCACAGAGGTACACTTCTAAATTCACAGGGGGCTATTGGGCACACTTCTAAATTCAACTTTCAGTGAGTGGTTATTGGGCGCACTTCTAAAATCAACTTTGCACAGAGGTACACTTCTAAATTCAACTTTCAATGAGTGAGTATTGGGTACACTTCTAAATTCAACTTTCCACAGAGGTACACCTCTATATTCACAGGGGGGCCATTGGGCACACTTCTAAATTCAACTTTCAATGAGTGGCTATTGGGTACACTTCTAAATTGAACTTTACACAGAGGTACACTTCTAAATTCACAGGGGGGCTATTGGGCACACTTCTAAATTAAACTTCAATGAGTGGATATTGTGCACACTTCTAGATTCAGCTTTCACAGAGAGGCTATTGGGCACACTTCTAGATTCAACTTTCCACAGAGGTGTTACAGGGCACACTTCTAAATTCAACTTTAAATGAGTGGCTATTGGGCGCACTTCTAAAATCAACTTTGCACAGAGGTACACTTCTAAATTCAACTTTCAATAAGTTGCTATTGGGTACACTTCTAAATTCAACTTTCCACAGAGGTACACTTCTAAATTCTTAGGGGGGCTATTGGGCACACTTAAAATTTCAACTTTCAATGATTGGCTATTGGGCACACTTCTAAAATCAACTTTGTACAGAGGTACACTTCTAAATTCAACTTTCAGTGAGTGGCAATTGGGCACCCTTCTAAATTCAACTTTGCACAGAGGTACATTTCTAAATTCAACTTTCAATGAGTGGCTATTGGGCGCACTTCTAAAATCCACTTTGCACAGAGGTACACTTCTAAATTCAACTTTCAGTGCGTGACTATTGGGCACACTTCTAAATTCAACTTTGTACAGAGGTCCACTTATAAATTCAACCTTCAATGAGTGGCTATTGGGCACACTTCTAAAATCAACTTTGCACAGAAGTACACTTCTAAATTCAACTTTCAATGAGTGGCTATTTGGTACACTTCTAAATTCAACTTTGCACAGAGGTACACTTCTAAAATCACAGGGGGGCTCTTGGGCACACTTCCAAATTGAACTTTCAATGAGTGGCTATTGGGAACACTTCTAAAATCAACTTTGCACAGAGGTACACTTCTAAATTCAACTTTCAATGGATGGCTATTGGGCACACTTCTAAAATCAACTTTCAACAGAGGTACACTTCTAAATTCACAGGGGGGCTATTGGGCACACTTCACATTTGAACTTTCAATGAGTGGCTATTGGGCACAATTCTAAAATGAACTTTGCACAGAAGTACACTTCTAAATTCAACTTTCAATGAGTGGCTATTGGATACACTTCTAAATTCAACTTTGCACAGAGGTACACTTCTAAAATCACAGGGGGGCTCTTGGGCACACTTCTAAATTCAACTTTTAATGAGTCGCTATTGGGAACACATCTAAAATCAACTTTGCACAGAGGTACACTTCTAAATTCAACTTTCAGTGAGTGGCTATTGGCACACTTCTAGATTCTACTTGCCACAGAGGTGTTACAGGGCACACTTCTAAATTCAACTTTCAATGAGTGGCTATTGGGCACACTTCTAAAATCAACTTTCCACAGAGGTACACTTCTAAATTCACAGGGGGGCTATTGGGCACACTTCACATTTGAACTTTCAATGAGTGGCTATTGGGCACACTTCTAAAATCAACTTTGCACAGAGGTACACTTCTAAATTCAACTTTTAGTGAGTGGCTATTGGGCACCCTTCTAAATTCAACTTTGCACAGAGGTACATTTCTAAATTCAATTTTCAATGAGTGGCTATTGAGCACACTTCTAAATTCAACTTTGCACAGAGGTACACTTGTAAATTCATAGGGGGCTATTGGGCACACTTCTAAATTCAACTTTCAATGAGTGCCTATTGGGCACACTTCTAAAATCAACTTTGCACAGAGGTACACTTCTAAATTCAACTTTCAGTGAGTGGCTATTGGGCGCACTTCTAAATTCAACTTTGCACAGAGGTACACTTCTAAATTCAACTTTCAATGAGTGGCTATTGGGTATACTTCGAAATTCAACTTTGCACAGAGGTACAATTCTAAATTCAACTTTCATTGAGTGGCTATTGGGTACACTTCTAAATTCAACTTTGCACAGAGGTACATTTCTAAATTCACAGGGGGGCTATTGGGAACAATTCTAAATTAAACTTTGCACAGAGGTACACTTCTAAATTCAGCTTTCAGTGAGTGGCTATTGGGCACATTTCTAAAATCAACTTTGCACAGAGGTACACTTCTAAATTCGACTTTCAGTGAGTGGCTATTGGGCACACTTCTAAATTCAACTTTGCACAGAGGTACAATTCTAAATTCAACTTTCATTGAGTGGCTATTGGGTACACTTCTAAATTCAACTTTTCACAGAGGTACACTTCTGAATTCACAGGGGGGCTATTGGGCACACTTCTAAATTCAACTTTTAATGAGTGGCTATTGGGCACACTTTTAAATTCAACTTTGCACAGAGGTACACTCCTAAATTCACAAGGGGGCTATTGGGCACACTTCTAAATTCCACTTTGTACAGAGGTACACTTCTAAATTCAACTTTCAATGAGTGGCTATTGGGCACACTTTTAAAATCAACTTTGCACAGAGGTACACTTCTAAATTCAACTTTCAATGAGTGGCTATTTGGTACACTTCTAAATTCAACTTTCCACAGAGGTACACTTCTAAATTCACTGGTGGGCTATTGGGCACACTTCTAAATTCTACTTTCAATGAGTCGCTATTGGGCACACTTCTAGATTGAACTTTCCACAGAGGTGTTACAGGGCACTCTTCTAAATTCAACTTTCAATGAGTGGCTATTGGGCACACTTCTAAAATCCACTTTGCCAGAGGAACACTTCTAAATTCAATTTCAATAAGTGGCTATTGGGTACACTTCTAAATTCAACTTTCCACAGAGGTACACTTCTAAATTCACAGGGGGGCTATTGGGCACACTTCAAATTTCAACTTTCAATGAGTGGCTATTGGGCACACTTCTAAAATCAACTTTGCACAGAGGTACACTTCTAAATTCAACTTTCAGTTAGTGACTATTGGGCACACTTCTAAATTCAACTTCGTACAGAGGTACACTTCTAAATTCAACTTTATATGAGTGGCTATTGGGCACACTTCTAAAATCAACTTTGCACAGAAGTACACTTCTAAATTCAACTTTCAATGAGTGGCTATTGGGTACACTTCGAAATTCAACTTTGCACAGAGATACACTTCTAAATTCACAGGGGGGCTATTGGGCACACTTCTAAATTCAACTTTCAATGAGTGGCTATTGGGCACTCTTCTAAATTCAACTTTGCACAGAGGTACACTTCTAAATTCAACTTTCAATGAGTGGCTATTGGGTCCACTTCTAAATTCAACTTTCCCCAGAGGTACACTTCTAAATTCAACTTTGCACAGAGGTACAATTCTAAATTCAACTTTCAATGAGTGGCTATTGGGTCCACTTCTAAATTCAACTTTCCCCAGAGGTACACTTCTAAATTCACAGGGGGCTATTGGGCACAATTCTAAATTCTACTTTCAATGCGTCGCTATTAGGCACACTTCTTGATTCAACTTTCCACAGTGGTGTTGCAGGGCACTCTTCTAAATTCAGCTTTCAATGAGTGGCTATTGGGCACACTTCTAAAATCAACTTTGCACAGAGGTACACTTCTAAATTCAACTTTCAATGAGTGGCTATTGGGTATACTTCGAAATTCAACCTTCGACAGAGGTACACTTCTAAATTCACAGGGGGGCTATTGGGAACAATTCTAAATTAAACTTTGCACAGACGTACACTTCTAAATTCAACTTTCAGTGAGTGGCTATTGGGCACATTTCTAAAATCAACTTTGCACAGAGGTAGACTTCTAAATTCAACTTTCAGTGAGTGGCTATTGGCCACACTTCTAAATTCAACTTTGCACAGAGGTACACTTCTAAATTCAACTTTCAATGAGTGGCTATTGGGGACACTTCTAAATTCAATTTTCCACAGAGGTGTTACAGGGCACACTTCTAAATTCAACTTTCAAGTAGTGGCTATTGGGCACACTTTTAAAATCAACTTTGCACAGAGGTACTCTTCTAAATTCAACTGTCAGTGAGTGGCTATTGGGCGCACTTCTAAATTCAACTTTGCACAGAGGTACACTTCTAAATTCAACTTTCAATGAGTGGCTATTGGGTATACTTCGAAATTCAGCTTTGCACAGAGGTACAATTCTAAATTCAACTTTCATTGAGTGGCTATTGGGTACACTTCTAAATTCAACTTTGCACAGAGGTACATTTCTAAATTCACAGGGGGGCTATTGGGAACAATTCTAAATTAAACTTTGCACAGAGGTACACTTCTAAATTCAGCTTTCAGTGAGTGGGTATTGGGCACATTTCTAAAATCAACTTTGCACAGAGGTACACTTCTAAATTCTACTTTCAGTGAGTGGCTATTGGGCACACTTCTAAATTCAACTTTGCACAGAGGTACAATTCTAAATTCAACTTTCATTGAGTGGCTATTGGGTACACTTCTAAATTCAACTTTTCACAGAGGTACACTTCTGAATTCACAGGGGGGCTATTGGGCACACTTCTAAATTCAACTTTTAATGAGTGGCTATTGGGCACACTTTTAAATTCAACTTGGCACAGAGGTACACTCCTAAATTCACAAGGGGGCTATTGGGCACACTTCTAAATTCCACTTTGTACAGAGGTACACTTCTAAATTCAACTTTCAATGAGTGGCTATTGGACACACTTTTAAAATCAACTTTGCACAGAGGTACACGTCTAAATTCAACTTTCAATGAGTGGCTATTTGGTACACTTCTAAATTCAACTTTCCACAGAGGTACACTTCTAAATTCACTGGTGGGCTATTGGGCACACTTCTAAATTCTACTTTCAATGAGTCGCTATTGGGCACACTTCTAGATTGAACTTTCCACAGAGGTGTTACAGGGCACTCTTCTAAATTCAACTTTCAATGAGTGGCTATTGGGCACACTTCTAAAATCCACTTTGCCAGAGGAACACTTCTAAATTCAATTTCAATAAGTGGCTATTGGGTACACTTCTAAATTCAACTTTCCACAGAGGTACACTTCTAAATTCACAGGGGGGCTATTGGGCACACTTCAAATTTCAACTTTCAATGAGTGGCTATTGGGCACAATTCTAAATTAAACTTTGCACAGACGTACACTTCTAAATTCAACTTTCAGTGAGTGGCTATTGGGCACATTTCTAAAATCAACTTTGCACAGAGGTACATTTCTAAATTCAACTTTCAGCGAGTGGCTATTGGCCACACTTCTAAATTCAACTTTGCACAGAGGTACAATTCTAAATTCAACTTTCAATGAGTGGCTATTGGGTCCACTTCTAAATTCAACTTTCCCCAGAGGTACACTTCTAAATTCACAGGGGGCTATTGCGCACAATTCTAAATTCTACTTTCAATGCGTCGCTATTAGGCACACTTCTTGATTCAACTTTCCACAGTGGTGTTGCAGGGCACTCTTCTAAATTCAGCTTTCAATGAGTGGCTATTGGGCACACTTCTAAAATCAACTTTGCACAGAGGTACACTTCTAAATTCAACTTTCAATGAGTGGCTATTGGGTATACTTCGAAATTCAACCTTCGACAGAGGTACACTTCTAAATTCACAGGGGGGCTATTGGGAACAATTCTAAATTAAACTTTGCACAGACGTACACTTCTAAATTCAACTTTCAGTGAGTGGCTATTGAGCACATTTCTAAAATCAACTTTGCACCGAGGTACACTTCTAAATTCAACTTTCAGTGAGTGGCTATTGGCCACACTTATAAATTCAACTTTGCACAGAGGTACAATTCTAAATTCAACTTTCAATGAGTGGCTATTGGGTACACTTCTAAATTCAGCTTTCACAGAGGTACACTTCTAAATTCAACTTTCAATGAGTGGCTATTGGGTACACGTCTAAATTGAACTTTGCACAGAGGTACACTTCTAAATTCTTAGGGGGGCTATTGGGCACACTTCTAAATTCAACTTTCAATGAGTGCCTATTGGGCACACTTCTAAAATCAACTTTGCACAGAGGTACACTTCTAAATTCAAATTTCAGTGAGTGACTATTGGGCACACTTCTAAATTCAACTTTGCATAGAGGTACATTTCTAAATTCAACTTTCAATGAGTGGCTATTGGGGACACTTCTAAATTCAACTTTGCACACAGGTACACGTCTAAATTCATAGGGGGCTATTGGGCACACTTCTAAATTCAACTTTCAATGAGTGCCTATTGGGTACACTTCTAAATTCAACTTTGCACAGACGTACACTTCTACATTCACAGGGGGGCTATTGGGCACACTTCTAAATTCAACTTTCAATGAGTGGCTATTGGGCACACTTCTAAAATCAACTTTGCACAGAGGTACACTTCTAAATTGAACTTCAATGAGTGGCTATTGTGCACACTTCTAGATTCAGCTTTCACAGTGAGGCTATTGGGCACACTTCTAGATTCAACTTTCCACAGAGGTGTTTCAGGGCACACTTCTAAATTCAACTTTCAAGTAGTGGCTATTGGGCGCATTTCTAAATTCAACTTTGCACAGGGGTACACTTCTAAATTCAACTTTCAATGAGTGGCTATTGGGTATACTTCGAAATTCAACTTTGCTTAGAGGTACAATTCTAAATTCAACTTTCATTGAGTGGCTATTGGGTACACTTCTAAATTCAACTTTGCACAGAGGTACACTTCTGAATTCACATGGGGGCTATTGGGCACACTTCTAAATTCAACTTTTAATGAGTGGCTATTGGGCACACTTCTAAATTCAACTTTGCACAGAGGTACACTCCTAAATTCACAAGGGGGCTATTGGGCACACATCTAAATTCAACTTTGTACAGAGGTACACTTCTAAATTCAACTTTCAATGAGTGGCTATTGGGCACACTTCTAAAATCAACTTTGCCAGAGGTACACTTCTAAATTCAACTTTCCACAGAGGTACACTTCTAAATTCACAGGGGGGCTATTGGGCGCACTTCAAATTTCAACATTCAGTAAGTGGCTATTGGGCACCCTTCTAAATTCAACTTTGCACAGATGTACATTTCTAAATTCAACTTTCAATGAGTGGCTATTGGGCACACTTCTAAATTCAACTTGCACAGAGGTACACTTCTAAATTCACAGGGGGCTATTGGACACACTTCTAAATTCAACTTTCAATAAGTGGCTATTGGGCACACTTCTAAATTCACCTTTGCACAGAGGTACACTTCTAAATTCACAGGGGGCTATTGGGCACACTTCTAAATTCAACTTTCAATGAGTGAGTATTGGGTACACTTCTAAATTCAACTTTCCACAGAGGTACACCTCTATATTCACAGGGGGGCCATTGGGCACACTTCTAAATTCAACTTTCAATGAGTGGCTATTGGGTACACTTCTAAATTGAACTTTACACAGAGGTACACTTCTAAATTCACAGGGGGGCTATTGGGCACACTTCTAAATTAAACTTCAATGAGTGGATATTGTGCACACTTCTAGATTCAGCTTTCACAGAGAGGCTATTGGGCACACTTCTAGATTCAACTTTCCACAGAGGTGTTACAGGGCACACTTCTAAATTCAACTTTAAATGAGTGGCTATTGGGCGCACTTCTAAAATCAACTTTGCACAGAGGTACACTTCTAAATTCAACTTTCAATAAGTTGCTATTGGGTACACTTCTAAATTCAACTTTCCACAGAGGTACACTTCTAAATTCTTAGGGGGGCTATTGGGCACACTTAAAATTTCAACTTTCAATGATTGGCTATTGGGCACACTTCTAAAATCAACTTTGTACAGAGGTACACTTCTAAATTCAACTTTCAGTGAGTGGCAATTGGGCACCCTTCTAAATTCAACTTTGCACAGAGGTACATTTCTAAATTCAACTTTCAATGAGTGGCTATTGGGCGCACTTCTAAAATCCACTTTGCACAGAGGTACACTTCTAAATTCAACTTTCAGGGCGTGACTATTGGGCACACTTCTAAATTCAACTTTGTACAAAGGTCCACTTATAAATTCAACCTTCAATGAGTGGCTATTGGGCACACTTCTAAAATCAACTTTGCACAGAAGTACACTTCTAAATTCAACTTTCAATGAGTGGCTATTTGGTACACTTCTAAATTCAACTTTGCACAGAGGTACACTTCTAAAATCACAGGGGGGCTCTTGGGCACACTTCCAAATTGAACTTTCAATGAGTGGCTATTGGGAACACTTCTAAAATCAACTTTGCACAGAGGTACACTTCTAAATTCAACTTTCAATGAGTGGCTATTGGGCACACTTCTAAAATCAACTTTCAACAGAGGTACACTTCTAAATTCACAGGGGGGCTATTGGGCACACTTCACATTTGAACTTTCAATGAGTGGCTATTGGGCACAATTCTAAAATGAACTTTGCACAGAAGTACACTTCTAAATTCAACTTTCAATGAGTGGCTATTGGATACACTTCTAAATTCAACTTTGCACAGAGGTACACTTCTAAAATCACAGGGGGGCTCTTGGGCACACTTCTAAATTCAACTTTTAATGAGTCGCTATTGGGAACACATCTAAAATCAACTTTGCACAGAGGTACACTTCTAAATTCAACTTTCAGTGAGTGGCTATTGGCACACTTCTAGATTCTACTTGCCACAGAGGTGTTACAGGGCACACTTCTAAATTCAACTTTCAATGAGTGGCTATTGGGCACACTTCTAAAATCAACTTTCCACAGAGGTACACTTCTAAATTCACAGGGGGGCTATTGGGCACACTTCACATTTGAACTTTCAATGAGTGGCTATTGGGCACACTTCTAAAATCAACTTTGCACAGAGGTACACTTCTAAATTCAACTTTTAGTGAGTGGCTATTGGGCACCCTTCTAAATTCAACTTTGCACAGAGGTACATTTCTAAATTCAATTTTCAATGAGTGGCTATTGAGCACACTTCTAAATTCAACTTTGCACAGAGGTACACTTGTAAATTCATAGGGGGCTATTGGGCACACTTCTAAATTCAACTTTCAATGAGTGCCTATTGGGCACACTTCTAAAATCAACTTTGCACAGAGGTACGCTTCTAAATTCAAATTTCATTGAGTGACTATTGGGCACACTTCTAATGTCAACTTTGTACAGAGGAACACTTCTAAATTCAACTTTCAATGAGTGGCTATTGGGGACACTTCTAAATTCAATTTTCCACAGAGGTGTTACAGGGCACACTTCTAAATTCAACTTTCAAGTAGTGGCTATTGGGCACACTTTTAAAATCAACTTTGCACAGAGGTACACTTCTAAATTCAACTTTCAGTGAGTGGCTATTGGGCGCACTTCTAAATTCAACTTTGCACAGAGGTACACTTCTAAATTCAACTTTCAATGAGTGGCTATTGGGTATACTTCGAAATTCAACTTTGCACAGAGGTACAATTCTAAATTCAACTTTCATTGAGTGGCTATTGGGTACACTTCTAAATTCAACTTTGCACAGAGGTACATTTCTAAATTCACAGGGGGGCTATTGGGAACAGTTCTAAATTTAACTTTGCACAGAGGTACACTTCTAAATTCAGCTTTCAGTGAGTGGCTATTAGGCACATTTCTAAAATCAACTTTGCACAGAGGTACACTTCTAAATTCGACTTTCAGTGAGTGGCTATTGGGCACACTTCTAAATTCAACTTTGCACAGAGGTACAATTCTAAATTCAACTTTCATTGAGTGGCTATTGGGTACACTTCTAAATTCAACTTTTCACAGAGGTACACTTCTGAATTCACAGGGGGGCTATTGGGCACACTTCTAAATTCAACTTTTAATGAGTGGCTATTGGGCACACTTTTAAATTCAACTTTGCACAGAGGTACACTCCTAAATTCACAAGGGGGCTATTGGGCACACTTCTAAATTCCACTTTGTACAGAGGTACACTTCTAAATTCAACTTTCAATGAGTGGCTATTGGGCACACTTTTAAAATCAACTTTGCACAGAGGTACACTTCTAAATTCAACTTTCAATGAGTGGCTATTTGGTACACTTCTAAATTCAACTTTCCACAGAGGTACACTTCTAAATTCACTGGTGGGCTATTGGGCACACTTCTAAATTCTACTTTCAATGAGTCGCTATTGGGCACACTTCTAGATTGAACTTTCCACAGAGGTGTTACAGGGCACTCTTCTAAATTCAACTTTCAATGAGTGGCTATTGGGCACACTTCTAAAATCCACTTTGCCAGAGGAACACTTCTAAATTCAATTTCAATAAGTGGCTATTGGGTACACTTCTAAATTCAACTTTCCACAGAGGTACACTTCTAAATTCACAGGGGGGCTATTGGGCACACTTCAAATTTCAACTTTCAATGAGTGGCTATTGGGCACACTTCTAAAATCAACTTTGCACAGAGGTACACTTCTAAATTCAACTTTCAGTTAGTGACTATTGGGCACACTTCTAAATTCAACTTCGTACAGAGGTACACTTCTAAATTCAACTTTATATGAGTGGCTATTGGGCACACTTCTAAAATCAACTTTGCACAGAAGTACACTTCTAAATTCAACTTTCAATGAGTGGCTATTGGGTACACTTCGAAATTCAACTTTGCACAGAGATACACTTCTAAATTCACGGGGGGGCTATTGGGCACACTTCTAAATTCAACTTTCAATGAGTGCCTATTGGGCACACTTCTAAAATCAACTTTGCACAGAGGTACACTTCTAAATTCAACTTTCAGTGAGTGGCTATTGGGCACCCTTCTAAATTCAACTTTGCGCAGAGGTACACTTCTAAATTCAACTTTCAG
Organism: Ambystoma mexicanum; assembly: GCF_040938575.1. NCBI lineage: Eukaryota > Metazoa > Chordata > Amphibia > Caudata > Ambystomatidae > Ambystoma > Ambystoma mexicanum. Next base: position 454,067,008 of record NC_090937.1, read on the forward strand.
TGAGTGGCTATTGGGCACCCTTCTAAATTCAACTTTGCGCAGAGGTACATTTCTAAATTCAACTTTCAGTGAGTGGCTATTGGGCACCCTTCTAAATTCAACTTTGCACAGAGGTACATTTCTAAATTCAACTTTCAATGAGTGGCTATTGGGCACACCTCTAAATTCAACTTTGCACAGAGGTACACGTCTAAGTTCACAGGGGGGCTATTGGGCACACTTCTAAATTCAACTTTCAATGAGCGGCTATTGGGCACACTTAAAATACAACTTTGGACAGAGGTGTTACACGGCACACTTTTAAATTCACAGAGGGGCTATTGGGCACACTTCTAAAGTTAACTTTCCACAGAGGTGGTACGGGGCACACTTATAAATTCAACTTCAAATGCACTTCTAATTCAGCTTTCACATAGAGATTATTGAGCACATTTCTAACTTCAGCTTTCCACAGAGGTGTTACACGGCACACTTCTAAATTCAATTTTGATGAGTGGCTATTGGGCACACTTCTAGATTCAGCTTTCACAGAGAGGCTATTGGGCACACTTCTAGATTCAACTTTCCTCAGAGGTGTTACAGGGCACACTTCTAAATTCAACTTTCAATGGGTGGGCATTGGGCACACTTCTAGATTCAACTTTCCACGGGGTACAGTGTGTTACAGGGCCCACTTGTAGATTCAGATTTCACAGAGAGGCTATTGGGCATGGGCACACTTCTAGATTCAACGTTCTACAGAGGTGTTACAAGGCACACTTCTAAATTCAACTTTCAATGAGTGGCTATTGGGTACACTTCTAAATTCAAGTTTGCACAGAGGTCTTACAGGGCACACTTCTAAAATCAACTTTCAATGAGTGGCTATTGGGAGCACTTCTAAAATCAACTTTGAACAGAAGTAGACTTCTAAATTCAATTTTCAGTGAGTGGCTATTGGCAAACTTCTAGATTCAAATTTCCACAGAGGTGTTACAGGGCACACTTCTAAATTCAGCTTTGCATAGAGGTACACTTCGAAATTCACAGGGGGGCTATTGGGCACACTTCTAAATTCAAATTCAATGAGTGGCTATTGTGCACACTTCTAGATTCAGCTTTCACAGAGAGGCTATTGGGCACACTTCTAGATTCAACTTTCCACAGAGGTGTACAGGACACACTTCTAAATTCAACTTTCAATGAGTGGCTATTTGGCACACTTCTAAAATCAACTTTGCACAGAGGTACACTTCTAAATTCAACTTTCAGTGAGTGGCTATTGGGCGCACTTCTAAATTCAACTTTGCACAGAGGTACACTTCTAAATTCAACTTTCAATGAGGGGCTGTTGGGTACAATTCTAAATTCAACTTTCCACAGAGGTACACTTCTAAATTCACAGGGGGGCTATTGGGCACAATTCTAAATTTGCACAGAGGTACATTTCTAAATTCAACTTTCAGTGAGTGGCTATTGGGCACACTTCTAAAATCAACTTTGCACCGAGGTACACTTCTAAATTCAACTTTCAGTGAGTGGCTATTGGGCGCACTTCTAAATTCAACTTTCAATGAGTGAGTATTGGGTACACTTCTAAATTCAGCTTTCACAGAGGTACACTTCTAAATTCAACTTTCAATGAGTGGCTATTGGGTACACGTCTAAATTGAACTTTGCACAGAGGTACACTTCTAAATTCTTAGGGGGGCTATTGGGCACACTTCTAAATTCAACTTTCAATGAGTGCCTATTGGGCACACTTCTAAAATCAACTTTGCACAGAGGTACACTTCTAAATTCAAATTTCAGTGAGTGACTATTGGGCACACTTCTAAATTCAACTTTGCATAGAGGTACATTTCTAAATTCAACTTTCAATGAGTGGGTATTGGGGACACTTCTAAATTAAAACTTTGCACACAGGTACACGTCTAAATTCATAGGGGGCTATTGGGCACACTTCTAAATTCAACTTTCAATGAGTGCCTATTGGGTACACTTCTAAATTCAACTTTGCACAGAGGTACACTTCTACATTCACAGGGGGGCTATTGGGCACACTTCTAAATTCAACTTTCAATGAGTGGCTATTGGGCACACTTCTAAAATCAACTTTGAACAGAGGTACACTTCTAAATTGAACTTCAATGAGTGGCTATTGTGCACACTTCTAGATTCAGCTTTCACAGTGAGGCTATTGGGCACACTTCTAGATTCAACTTTCCACAGAGGTGTTTCAGGGCACACTTCTAAAGTCAACTTTCAAGTAGTGGCTATTGGGCACACTTCTAAAATCAACTTTGCACAGAGGTACACTTCTAAATTCAACTTTCAGTGAGTGGCTATTGGGCGCATTTCTAAATTCAACTTTGCACAGAGGTACACTTCTAAATTCAACTTTCAATGAGTGGCTATTGGGTATACTTCGAAATTCAACTTTGCTTAGAGGTACAATTCTAAATTCAACTTTCATTGAGTGGCTATTGGGTACACTTCTAAATTCAACTTTGCACAGAGGTACACTTCTGAATTCACATGGGGGCTATTGGGCACACTTCTAAATTCAACTTTTAATGAGTGGCTATTGGGCACACTTCTAAATTCAACTTTGCACAGAGGTACACTCCTAAATTCACAAGGGGGCTATTGGGCACACATCTAAATTCAACTTTGTACAGAGGTACACTTCTAAATTCAACTTTCAATGAGTGGCTATTGGGCACACTTCTAAAATCAACTTTGCCAGAGGTACACTTCTAAATTCAACTTTCCACAGAGGTACACTTCTAAATTCACAGGGGGGCTATTGGGCGCACTTCAAATTTCAACTTTCAGTAAGTGGCTATTGGGCACCCTTCTAAATTCAACTTTGCACAGATGTACATTTCTAAATTCAACTTTCAATGAGTGGCTATTGGGCACACTTCTAAATTCAACTTGCACAGAGGTACACTTCTAAATTCACAGGGGGCTATTGGACACACTTCTAAATTCAACTTTCAATAAGTGGCTATTGGGCACACTTCTAAATTCACCTTTGCACAGAGGTACACTTCTAAATTCACAGGGGGCTATTGGGCACACTTCTAAATTCAACTTTCAGTGAGTGGTTATTGGGCGCACTTCTAAAATCAACTTTGCACAGAGGTACACTTCTAAATTCAACTTTCAATGAGTGAGTATTGGGTACACTTCTAAATTCAACTTTCCACAGAGGTACACCTCTATATTCACAGGGGGGCCATTGGGCACACTTCTAAATTCAACTTTCAATGAGTGGCTATTGGGTACACTTCTAAATTGAACTTTACACAGAGGTACACTTCTAAATTCACAGGGGGGCTATTGGGCACACTTCTAAATTAAACTTCAATGAGTGGATATTGTGCACACTTCTAGATTCAGCTTTCACAGAGAGGCTATTGGGCACACTTCTAGATTCAACTTTCCACAGAGGTGTTACAGGGCACACTTCTAAATTCAACTTTAAATGAGTGGCTATTGGGCGCACTTCTAAAATCAACTTTGCACAGAGGTACACTTCTAAATTCAACTTTCAATAAGTTGCTATTGGGTACACTTCTAAATTCAACTTTCCACAGAGGTACACTTCTAAATTCTTAGGGGGGCTATTGGGCACACTTAAAATTTCAACTTTCAATGATTGGCTATTGGGCACACTTCTAAAATCCACTTTGCACAGAGGTACACTTCTAAATTCAACTTTCAGTGCGTGACTATTGGGCACACTTCTAAATTCAACTTTGTACAGAGGTCCACTTATAAATTCAACCTTCAATGAGTGGCTATTGGGCACACTTCTAAAATCAACTTTGCACAGAAGTACACTTCTAAATTCAACTTTCAATGAGTGGCTATTTGGTACACTTCTAAATTCAACTTTGCACAGAGGTACACTTCTAAAATCACAGGGGGGCTCTTGGGCACACTTCCAAATTGAACTTTCAATGAGTGGCTATTGGGAACACTTCTAAAATCAACTTTGCACAGAGGTACACTTCTAAATTCAACTTTCAATGAGTGGCTATTGGGCACACTTCTAAAATCAACTTTCAACAGAGGTACACTTCTAAATTCACAGGGGGGCTATTGGGCACACTTCACATTTGAACTTTCAATGAGTGGCTATTGGGCACAATTCTAAAATGAACTTTGCACAGAAGTACACTTCTAAATTCAACTTTCAATGAGTGGCTATTGGATACACTTCTAAATTCAACTTTGCACAGAGGTACACTTCTAAAATCACAGGGGGGCTCTTGGGCACACTTCTAAATTCAACTTTTAATGAGTCGCTATTGGGAACACATCTAAAATCAACTTTGCACAGAGGTACACTTCTAAATTCAACTTTCAGTGAGTGGCTATTGGCACACTTCTAGATTCTACTTGCCACAGAGGTGTTACAGGGCACACTTCTAAATTCAACTTTCAATGAGTGGCTATTGGGCACACTTCTAAAATCAACTTTCCACAGAGGTACACTTCTAAATTCACAGGGGGGCTATTGGGCACACTTCACATTTGAACTTTCAATGAGTGGCTATTGGGCACACTTCTAAAATCAACTTTGCACAGAGGTACACTTCTAAATTCAACTTTTAGTGAGTGGCTATTGGGCACCCTTCTAAATTCAACTTTGCACAGAGGTACATTTCTAAATTCAATTTTCAATGAGTGGCTATTGAGCACACTTCTAAATTCAACTTTGCACAGAGGTACACTTGTAAATTCATAGGGGGCTATTGGGCACACTTCTAAATTCAACTTTCAATGAGTGCCTATTGGGCACACTTCTAAAATCAACTTTGCACAGAGGTACACTTCTAAATTCAAATTTCATTGAGTGACTATTGGGCACACTTCTAATGTCAACTTTGTACAGAGGTACACTTCTAAATTCAACTTTCAATGAGTGGCTATTGGGGACACTTCTAAATTCAATTTTCCACAGAGGTGTTACAGGGCACACTTCTAAATTCAACTTTCAAGTAGTGGCTATTGGGCACACTTTTAAAATCAACTTTGCACAGAGGTACACTTCTAAATTCAACTTTCAGTGAGTGGCTATTGGGCGCACTTCTAAATTCAACTTTGCACAGAGGTACACTTCTAAATTCAACTTTCAATGAGTGGCTATTCGGTATACTTCGAAATTCAACTTTTCACAGAGGTACAATTCTAAATTCAACTTTCATTGAGTGGCTATTGGGTACACTTCTAAATTCAACTTTGCACAGAGGTACATTTCTAAATTCACAGGGGGGCTATTGGGAACAATTCTAAATTAAACTTTGCACAGAGGTACACTTCTAAATTCAGCTTTCAGTGAGTGGCTATTGGGCACATTTCTAAAATCAACTTTGCACAGAGGTACACTTCTAAATTCGACTTTCAGTGAGTGGCTATTGGGCACACTTCTAAATTCAACTTTGCACAGAGGTACAATTCTAAATTCAACTTTCATTGAGTGGCTATTGGGTACACTTCTAAATTCAACTTTTCACAGAGGTACACTTCTGAATTCACAGGGGGGCTATTGGGCACACTTCTAAATTCAACTTTTAATGAGTGGCTATTGGGCACACTTTTAAATTCAACTTTGCACAGAGGTACACTCCTAAATTCACAAGGGGGCTATTGGGCACACTTCTAAATTCCACTTTGTACAGAGGTACACTTCTAAATTCAACTTTCAATGAGTGGCTATTGGGCACACTTTTAAAATCAACTTTGCACAGAGGTACACTTCTAAATTCAACTTTCAATGAGTGGCTATTTGGTACACTTCTAAATTCAACTTTCCACAGAGGTACACTTCTAAATTCACTGGTGGGCTATTGGGCACACTTCTAAATTCTACTTTCAATGAGTCGCTATTGGGCACACTTCTAGATTGAACTTTCCACAGAGGTGTTACAGGGCACTCTTCTAAATTCAACTTTCAATGAGTGGCTATTGGGCACACTTCTAAAATCCACTTTGCCAGAGGAACACTTCTAAATTCAATTTCAATAAGTGGCTATTGGGTACACTTCTAAATTCAACTTTCCACAGAGGTACACTTCTAAATTCACAGGGGGGCTATTGGGCACACTTCAAATTTCAACTTTCAATGAGTGGCTATTGGGCACACTTCTAAAATCAACTTTGCACAGAGGTACACTTCTAAATTCAACTTTCAGTTAGTGACTATTGGGCACACTTCTAAATTCAACTTCGTACAGAGGTACACTTCTAAATTCAACTTTATATGAGTGGCTATTGGGCACACTTCTAAAATCAACTTTGCACAGAAGTACACTTCTAAATTCAACTTTCAATGAGTGGCTATTGGGTACACTTCGAAATTCAACTTTGCACAGAGATACACTTCTAAATTCACAGGGGGGCTATTGGGCACACTTCTAAATTCAACTTTCAATGAGTGGCTATTGGGCACTCTTCTAAATTCAACTTTGCACAGAGGTACACTTCTAAATTCAACTTTCAATGAGTGGCTATTGGGTATACTTCGAAATTCAACCTCCGACAGAGGTACACTTCTAAACTCACAGGGGGGCTATTGGGAACAATTCTAAATTAAACTTTGCACAGACGTACACTTCTAAATTCAACTTTCAGTGAGTGGCTATTGGGCACATTTCTAAAATCAACTTTGCACAGAGGTACATTTCTAAATTCAACTTTCAGCGAGCGGCTATTGGCCACACTTCTAAATTCAACTTTGCACAGAGGTACAATTCTAAATTCAACTTTCAATGAGTGGCTATTGGGTCCACTTCTAAATTCAACTTTCCCCAGAGGTACACTTCTAAATTCACAGGGGGCTATTGGGCACAATTCTAAATTCTACTTTCAATGCGTCGCTATTAGGCACACTTCTTGATTCAACTTTCCACAGTGGTGTTGCAGGGCACTCTTCTAAATTCAGCTTTCAATGAGTGGCTATTGGGCACACTTCTAAAATCAACTTTGCACAGAGGTACACTTCTAAATTCAACTTTCAATGAGTGGCTATTGGGTATACTTCGAAATTCAACCTTCGACAGAGGTACACTTCTAAATTCACAGGGGGGCTATTGGGAACAATTCTAAATTAAACTTTGCACAGACGTACACTTCTAAATTCAACTTTCAGTGAGTGGCTATTGGGCACATTTCTAAAATCAACTTTGCACAGAGGTACACTTCTAAATTCAACTTTCAGTGAGTGGCTATTGGCCACACTTCTAAATTCAACTTTGCACGGAGGTACAATTCTAAATTCAACTTTCAATGAGTGCCTATTGGGCACACTTCTAAAATCAACTTTGCACAGAGGTACACTTCTAAATTCAAATTTCATTGAGTGACTATTGGGCACACTTCTAATGTCAACTTTGTACAGAGGTACACTTCTAAATTCAACTTTCAATGAGTGGCTATTGGGGACACTTCTAAATTCAATTTTCCACAGAGGTGTTACAGGGCACACTTCTAAATTCAACTTTCAAGTAGTGGCTATTGGGCACACTTTTAAAATCAACTTTGCACAGAGGTACACTTCTAAATTCAACTGTCAGTGAGTGGCTATTGGGCGCACTTCTAAATTCAACTTTGCACAGAGGTACACTTCTAAATTCAACTTTCAATGAGTGGCTATTGGGTATACTTCGAAATTCCGCTTTGCACAGAGGTACAATTCTAAATTCAACTTTCATTGAGTGGCTATTGGGTACACTTCTAAATTCAACTTTGCACAGAGGTACATTTCTAAATTCACAGGGGGGCTATTGGGAACAATTCTAAATTAAACTTTGCACAGAGGTACACTTCTAAATTCAGCTTTCAGTGAGTGGCTATTGGGCACATTTCTAAAATCAACTTTGCACAGAGGTACACTTCTAAATTCGACTTTCAGTGAGTGGCTATTGGGCACACTTCTAAATTCAACTTTGCACAGAGGTACAATTCTAAATTCAACTTTCATTGAGTGGCTATTGGGTACACTTCTAAATTCAACTTTTCACAGAGGTACACTTCTGAATTCACAGGGGGGCTATTGGGCACACTTCTAAATTCAACTTTTAATGAGTGGCTATTGGGCACACTTTTAAATTCAACTTTGCACAGAGGTACACTCCTAAATTCACAAGGGGGCTATTGGGCACACTTCTAAATTCCACTTTGTACAGAGGTACACTTCTAAATTCAACTTTCAATGAGTGGCTATTTGGTACACTTCTAAATTCAACTTTCCACAGAGGTACACTTCTAAATTCACTGGTGGGCTATTTGGCACACTTCTAAATTCTACTTTCAATGAGTCGCTATTGGGCACACTTCTAGATTGAACTTTCCACAGAGGTGTTACAGGGCACTCTTCTAAATTCAACTTTCAATGAGTGGCTATTGGGCACACTTCTAAAATCCACTTTGCCAGAGGAACACTTCTAAATTCAATTTCAATAAGTGGCTATTGGGTACACTTCTAAATTCAACTTTCCACAGAGGTACACTTCTAAATTCACAGGGGGGCTATTGGGCACACTTCAAATTTCAACTTTCAATGAGTGGCTATTGGGCACAATTCTAAATTAAACTTTGCACAGACGTACACTTCTAAATTCAACTTTCAGTGAGTGGCTATTGGGCACATTTCTAAAATCAACTTTGCACAGAGGTACATTTCTAAATTCAACTTTCAGCGAGTGGCTATTGGCCACACTTCTAAATTCAACTTTGCACAGAGGTACAATTCTAAATTCAACTTTCAATGAGTGGCTATTGGGTCCACTTCTAAATTCAACTTTCCCCAGAGGTACACTTCTAAATTCACAGGGGGCTATTGGGCACAATTCTAAATTCTACTTTCAATGCGTCGCTATTAGGCACACTTCTTGATTCAACTTTCCACAGTGGTGTTGCAGGGCACTCTTCTAAATTCAGCTTTCAATGAGTGGCTATTGGGCACACTTCTAAAATCAACTTTGCACAGAGGTACACTTCTAAATTCAACTTTCAATGAGTGGCTATTGGGTATACTTCGAAATTCAACCTTCGACAGAGGTACACTTCTAAATTCACAGGGGGGCTATTGGGAACAATTCTAAATTAAACTTTGCACAGACGTACACTTCTAAATTCAACTTTCAGTGAGTGGCTATTGGGCACATTTCTAAAATCAACTTTGCACAGAGGTACACTTCTAAATTCAACTTTCAGTGAGTGGCTATTGGCCACACTTCTAAATTCAACTTTGCACAGAGGTACAATTCTAAATTCAACTTTCAATGAGTGGCTATTGGGTACACTTCTAAATTCAACTTTGCACAGAGGTACACTTCTGAATTCACAGGGGGGCTATTGGGCACACTTCTAAATTCAACTTTGTACAGAGGTACACTCCTAAATTCAACTTTCAATGAGTGGCTATTGGGCACACTTCTAAAATCAACTTTGCACAGAGGTACACTTCTAAATTCAACTTTCAATGAGTGGCTATTTGGTATACTTCTAAATTCAAATTTCCACAGAGGTACACTTCTAAATTCACAGGGGGTTATTGGGCACAATTCTAAATTCTACTTTCAATGTGTCGCTATTGGGCAGACTTCTAGATTCAACTTTCCACAGTGGTGTCGCAGGGCACTCTTCTAAATTCAGCTTTCAATGAGTGGCCATTGGGCACACTTCTAAAATCAACTTTGCACAGAGGTGCACTTCTAAATTCAACTTTCAAAAAGCGGCTATTGGGTACACTTCTAAATTCAACTTTCCACAGAGGTACACTTCTAAATTCACAGGGGGGCTATTGGGCACACTTCAAATTTCAACTGTCAGTGAGTGGCTATTGGGGACCCTTCTAAATTCAACTTTGCACAGAGGTACTTTTCTAAATTAAACTTTCAATGAGTGGCTATTGGGCACACTTCTAAATTCAACTTTGCACAGAGGTACACTTCTCAATTCACAGGGGGCTATTGGGCACACTTCTAAATTCAACTTTCAATGAGTGGCTATTGGGCACACTTCTAAAATCAACTTTGCACAGAGGTACACTTCTAAATTGAACTTTCAGTTAGTGACTATTGGGCAGACTTCTAAATTCAACTTTGTACAGAGGTACACTTCTAAATTCAACTTTCAATGAGTGGCTATTGGGCACACTTCTAAAATCAACTTTGCACAGAAGTACACTACTAAATTCAACTTTCAATGAGTTGCTATTGGGTACACTTCTAAATTCAACTTTGCACAGAGGTACACTTCTAAATTCACAGGGGGGCTATTGGGCACACTTCTACATTCAACTTTCAATGAGTGGCTATTGGGCACACTTCTAAAATCAACTTTGCACAGAGGTACTTTTCTAAATTCAACTTTCAGTGAGTGGCTATTGGCACACTTCTAGATTCAACTTTCCACAGAGGTGTTACAGGACACACTTCTAAATTCAACTTTCAATGAGTGGCTATTGGGCACACTTCTAAAATCAACTTTGCAGAAAGGTAGACCTCTAAATTCAACTTTCAATGAGTGGCTTTTGGGTACACTTCTAAATTCAACTTTCCACAGAGGTACATTTCTAAATTCAACTTTCAATGAGTGGCTATTGGGCACACTTCTAAATTCACCTTTGCAGAGAGGTACACTTCTAAATTCACAGGGGGCTATTGGGCACACTTCTACATTCAACTTTCAATGAGTGGCTATTGGGCACACTTCTAAAATCAACTTTGCACAGAGGTACACTTCTAAATTCAACTTTCAGTTAGTGACTATTGGGCACACTTCTAAATTCAGCTTTTAACAGAGGTACACTTCTAAATTCAACTTTCAATGAGTGGCTATTGGGCACACTTCTAAAATCAACTTTGCACAGAAGTACACTACTAAATTCAACTTTCAATGAGTGGCTATTGGGTACACTTCTAAATTCAACTTTCCACAGAGGTACACTTCTAAATTCACAGGGGGGCTATTGGGCACACTTCAAATTTCAAATTTCAATGAGTGGCTATTGGGCACACTTCTAAAATCAACTTTGCACAGAGGTAAACTTCTAAAGTCAACTTTCAGGGAGTGGCTATTGTGCACCCTTCTAAATTCAACTTTGCACAGAGGTACATTTCTAAATTCAACTTTCAATGAGTGGCTATTGGGCACACTTCTAAATTAAACTTTGCACAGAGGTACACTTCTAAATTCACAGGGGGCTATTGGGCACACTTCTAAATTCAACTTCCAATGAGTGCCTATTGGGCACACTTCTAAAATCAACTTTGCACAGAGGTACACTTCTAAATTCAACTTTCAGTGAGTGACTATTGGGCACACTTCCAAATTCAACTTTGTACAGATGTACACTTCTAAATTCAACTTTCAATGAGTGGCTATTGGGCACACTTCTAAAATCAACTTTGCACAGAAGTACACTTCTAAATTCAACTTTCAATGAGTGGCTATTGGGTACACATCTAAATTCAACTTTGCACAGAGGTACACTTCTAAAATCACAGGGGGGCTCTTGGGCACACTTCTAAATTCAACTTTCAATGAGTGGCTATTGGGAACACATCTAAAATCAACTTTGCACAGAGGTACACTTCTAAATTCAACTTTCAGTGAGTGGCTATTGGCACACTTCTAGATTCTACTTTCCACAGAGGTGTTACAGTGCACACTTCTAAATTCAACTTTCAATGAGTGGCTATTGGGCACACTTCTAAAATCAACTTTCCACAGAGGTACACTTCTAAATTCACAGGGGGGCTATTAGGCACACTTCACATTTGAACTTTCAATGAGTGGCTATTGGGCACACTTCTAAAATCAACTTTGCACAGAGGTACACTTCTAAATTCAACTTTCAGTGAGTGGCTATTGGGCACCCTTCTAAATTCAACTTTGCACAAAGGTACATTTCTAAATTCAACTTTCAATGAGTGGCTATTGAGCACACTTCTAAATTCAACTTTGCACAGAGGTACACTTGTAAATTCATAGGGGGCTATTGGGCACACTTCTAAATTCAACTTTCAAAGAGTGCCTATTGGGTACACTTCTAAAATCAACTTTTCACAGAGGTACACTTCTAAATTCAAATTTCATTGAGTGACTATTGGGCACACTTCTAATGTCAACTTTGTACAGAGATACACTTCTAAATTCAACTTTCAATGAGTGGCTATTTGGGACACTTCTAAATTCAATTTTCCACAGAGGTACACTTCTAAAATCACAGAAGGGCTATTGAGCACACTTCTAAATTCAATTTTCAATGAGTGGCTATTGGGCACTCTTCTAAAATCAACTTTGCACAGAGGTACACTTCTAAATTGAACTTCAATGAGTGGCTATTGTGCACACTTCTAGATTCAGCTTTCACAGTGAGGCTATTGGGCACACTTCTAGATTCAACTTTCCACGGAGGTGTTACAGGGCACACTTCTAAATTCAACTTTCAAGTAGTGGCTATTGGGCACACTTTTAAAATCAACTTTGCACAGAGGTACACTTCTAAATTCAACTTTCAGTGAGTGGCTATTGGGCGCACTTCTAAATTCAACTTTGCACAGAGGTACCCTTCTAAATTCAACTTTCAATGAGTGGCTATTGGGTATACTTTGAAATTCAACTTTGCACAGAGGTACAATTCTAAATTCAACTTTCATTGAGTGGCTATTGGGTACACTTCTAAATTCAACTTTCAATGAGTGGCTATTGGGAACACATCTAAAATCAACTTTGCACAGAGGTACACTTCTAAATTCAACTTTCAGTGAGTGGCTATTGGCACACTTCTAGATTGTACTTTCCACAGAGGTGTTACAGGGCACACTTCTAAATTCAACTTTCAATGAGTGGCTATTGGGCACACTTCTAAAATCAACTTTCCACAGAGGTACACTTCTAAATTCACAGGGGGGCTATTGGGCACACTTCACATTTGAACTTTCAATGAGTGGCTATTGGGCACACTTCTAAAATCAACTTTGCAGAGAGGTAGACCTCTAAATTCAACTTTCAATGAGTGGCTTTTGGGTACACTTCTAAATTCAACTTTCCACAGAGGTACATTTCTAAATTCAACTTTCAATGAGTGGCTATTGAGCACACTTCTAAATTCAACTTTGCACAGAGGTACACTTCTAAATTCACAGGGGGCTATTGGGCACACTTCTACATTCAACTTTCAATGAGTGGCTATTGGGCACACTTCTAAAATCAACTTTGCACAGAGGTACACTTCTAAATTCAAATTTCATTGAGTGACTATTGGGCACACTTCTAATGTCAACTTTGTACAGAGGTACACTTCTAAATTCAACTTTCAATGAGTGGCTATTGGGGACACTTCTAAATTCAATTTTCCACAGAGGTACACTTCTAAATTCACAGGGGGCTATTGGGCACACTTCTAAATTCAACTTTCAATGAGTGGCTATTGGGCACACTTCTAAAATCAACTTTGCACAGAGGTACACTTCTAAATTCAACTTTCAGTTAGTGACTATTGGGCACACTTCAACTTTTAACAGAGGTACACTTCTAAATTCAACTTTCAATGAGTGGCTATTGGGCACACTTCTAAAATCAACTTTGCACAGAAGTACACTACTAAATTCAACTTTCAATGAGTGGCTATTGGGTACACTTCTAAATTCAACTTTCCACAGAGGTACACTTCTAAATTCACAGGGGGGCTATTGGGCACACTTCTAAAATCAACTTTGCACAGAGGTAAACTTCTAAAGTCAACTTTCAGGGAGTGGCTATTGGGCACCCTTCTAAATTCAACTTTGCACAGAGGTACATTTCTAAATTCAACTTTCAATGAGTGGCTATTGGGCACACTTCTAAATTAAACTTTGCACAGAGGTACACTTCTAAATTCACAGGGGGCTATTGGGCACACTTCTAAATTCAACTTCCAATGAGTGCCTATTGGGCACACTTCTAAAATCAACTTTGCACAGAGGTACACTTCTAAATTCAACTTTCAGTGAGTGACTATTGGGCACACTTCCAAATTCAACTTTGTACAGATGTACACTTCTAAATTCAACTTTCAATGAGTGGCTATTGGGCACACTTCTAAAATCAACTTTGCACAGAAGTACACTTCTAAATTCAACTTTCAATGAGTGGCTATTGGGTACACTTCTAAATTCAATTTTCCACAGAGGTACACTTCTAAAATCACAGGAGGGCTATTGGGCACACTTCTAAATTCAACATTCAATGAGTGGCTATTGGGCACACTTCTAAAATCAACTTTGTACAGAAGTACCCTTCTAAATTCAACTTTCAATGAGTGGCTATTGGGTACACATCTAAATTCAACTTTGCACAGAGGTACACTTCTAAAATCACAGGGGGGCTCTTGGGCACACTTCCAAATTCAACTTTCAATGAGTGGCTATTGGGAACACATCTAAAATCAACTTTGCACAGAGGTACACTTCTAAATTCAACTTTCAGTGAGTGGCTATTGGCACACTTCTAGATTCTACTTTCCACAGAGGTGTTACAGTGCACACTTCTAAATTCAACTTTCAATGAGTGGCTATTGGGCACACTTCTAAAATCAACTTTGCACAGAGGTACACTTCTAAATTCAACTTTCAGTGAGTGGCTATTGGGCACCCTTCTAAATTCAACTTTGCACAAAGGTACATTTGTAAATTCAACTTTCAATGAGTGGCTATTGAGCACACTTCTAAATTCAATTTTGCACAGAGGTACACTTGTAAATTCATAGGGGGCTATTGGGCACACTTCTAAATTCAACTTTCAAAGCGTGCCTATTGGGTACACTTCTAAAATCAACTTTGCACAGAGGTACACTTCTAAATTCAAATTTCATTGAGTGACTATTGGGCACACTTCTAATGTCAACTTTGTACAGAGATACACTTCTAAATTCAACTTTCAATGAGTGGCTATTGGGGACACTTCTAAATTCAATTTTCCACAGAGGTACACTTCTAAAATCACAGAAGGGCTATTGAGCACACTTCTAAATTCAATTTTCAATGAGTGGCTATTGGGCACTCTTCTAAAATCAACTTTGCACAGAGGTACACTTCTAAATTGAACTTCAATGAGTGGCTATTGTGCACACTTCTAGATTCAGCTTTCACAGTGAGGCTATTGGGCACACTTCTAGATTCAACTTTCCACGGAGGTGTTACAGGGCACACTTCTAAATTCAACTTTCAAGTAGTGGCTATTGGGCACACTTTTAAAATCAACTTTGCACAGAGGTACACTTCTAAATTCAACTTTCAGTGAGTGGCTATTGGGCGCACTTCTAAATTCAACTTTGCACAGAGGTACCCTTCTAAATTCAACTTTCAATGAGTGGCTATTGGGTATACTTTGAAATTCAACTTTGCACAGAGGTACAATTCTAAATTCAACTTTCATTGAGTGGCTATTGGGTACACTTCTAAATTCAACTTTCAATGAGTGGCTATTGGGAACACATCTAAAATCAACTTTGCACAGAGGTACACTTCTAAATTCAACTTTCAGTGAGTGGCTATTGGCACACTTCTAGATTCTACTTTCCACAGAGGTGTTACAGGGCACACTTCTAAATTCAACTTTCAATGAGTGGCTATTGGGCACACTTCTAAAATCAACTTTCCACAGAGGTACACTTCTAAATTCACAGGGGGGCTATTGGGCACACTTCACATTTGAACTTTCAATGAGTGGCTATTGGGCACACTTCTAAAATCAACTTTGCACAGAGGTACACTTCTAAATTCAACTTTCAGTGAGTGGCTATTGGGCACCCTTCTAAATTCAACTTTGCACAGAGGTACATTTCTAAATTCAATTTTCAATGAGTGGCTATTGAGCACACTTCTAAATTCAACTTTGCACAGAGGTACACTTGTAAATTCATAGGGGGCTATTGGGCGCACTTCTAAATTCAACTTTCAATGAGTGGCTATTGGGCACACTTCTAAAATCAACTTTGCACAGAGGTACACTTCTAAATTCAAATTTCATTGAGTGACTATTGGGCACACTTCTAATGTCAACTTTGTACAGAGGTACACTTCTAAATTCAACTTTCAATGAGTGGCTATTGGGGACACTTCTAAATTCAATTTTCCACAGAGGTACACTTCTAAAATCACAGAAGGGCTATTGAGCACACTTCTAAATTCAACTTTCAATGAGTGGCTATTGGGCACTCTTCTAAAATCAACTTTGCACAGAGGTACACTTCTAAATTGAACTTCAATGAGTGGCTATTGTGCACACTTCTAGATTCAGCTTTCACAGTGAGGCTATTGGGCACACTTCTAGATGCAACTTTCCACAGAGGTGTTACAGGGCACACTTCTAAATTCAACTTTCAAGGAGTGGCTATTGGGCACACTTTTAAAATCAACTTTGCACAGAGGTACACTTCTAAATTCAACTTTCAGTGAGTGGCTATTGGGCGCACTTCTAAATTCAACTTTGCACAGAGGTACACTTCTAAATTCATTTTTCAATGAGTGGCTATTGGGTATACTTCTAAATTCAACTTTGCACAGAGGTACATTTCTAAATTCACAGGGGGGCTATTGGGAACAATTCTAAATTAAACTTTGCACAGAGGTACACTTCTAAATTCAGCTTTCAGTGAGTGGCTATTGGGCACATTTCTAAAATCAACTTTGCACAGAGGTACACTTCTAAATTCGACTTTCAGTGAGTGGCTATTGGGCACACTTCTAAATTCAACTTTGCACAGAGGTACAATTCTAAATTCAACTTTCATTGAGTGGCTATTGGGTACACTTCTAAATTCAACTTTGCACAGAGGTACACTTCTGAATTCACAGGGGGCTATTGGGCACACTTCTAAATTCAACTTTTATTGAGTGGCTATTGGGCACACTTTTAAATTCAACTTTGCACAGAGGTACACTCCTAAATTCACAATTCACAAGGGGGCTATTGGGCACACTTCTAAATTCCACTTTGTACAGAGGTACACTTCTAAATTCAACTTTCAATGAGTGGCTATTGGGCACACTTCTAAAATCAACTTTGCAAAGAGGTACACTTCTAAATTCAACTTTCAATGAGTGGCTATTTGGTACACTTCTAAATTCAACTTTCCACAGAGGTACACTTCTAAATTCACAGGGGGGCTATTGGGCACACTTCTAAATTCTACTTTCAATGAGTCGCTATTGGGCACACTTCTAGATTGAACTTTCCACAGAGGTGTTACAGGGCACTCTTCTAAATTCAACTTTCAGTGAGTGGCTATTGGGCACACTTTTAAAATCCACTTTGCCAGAGGAACACTTCTAAATTCAACTTTCAATGAGTGGCTATTGGGCACACTTCTAAAATCAACTTTGCACAGAGATACACTTCTAAATTCAACTTTCAGTTAGTGACTATTGGGCACACTTCTAAATTCAACTTCGTACAGAGGTACACTTCTAAATTCAACTTTAAATGAGTGGCTATTGGGCACACTTCTAAAATCAACTTTGCACAGAAGTACACTTCTAAATTCAACTTTCAATGAGTGGCTATTGTGTACACTTCTAAATTCAACTTTCAGTGAGTGACTATTGGGCACACTTCCAAATTCAACTTTGTACAGATGTACACTTCTAAATTCAACTTTCAATGAGTGGCTATTGGGCACACTTCTAAAATCAACTTTGCACAGAAGTACACTTCTAAATTCAACTTTCAATGAGTGGCTATTGGGTACACATCTAAATTCAACTTTGCACAGAGGTACACTTCTAAAATCACAGGGGGGCTCTTGGGCACACTTCTAAATTCAACTTTCAATGAGTGGCTATTGGGAACACATCTAAAATCAACTTTGCACAGAGGTACACTTCTAAATTCAACTTTCAGTGAGTGGCTATTGGCACACTTCTAGATTCTACTTTCCACAGAGGTGTTACAGTGCACACTTCTAAATTCAACTTTCAATGAGTGGCTATTGGGCACACTTCTAAAATCAACTTTCCACAGAGGTACACTTCTAAATTCACAGGGGGGCTATTAGGCACACTTCACATTTGAACTTTCAATGAGTGGCTATTGGGCACACTTCTAAAATCAACTTTGCACAGAGGTACACTTCTAAATTCAACTTTCAGTGAGTGGCTATTGGGCACCCTTCTAAATTCAACTTTGCACAAAGGTACATTTCTAAATTCAACTTTCAATGAGTGGCTATTGAGCACACTTCTAAATTCAACTTTGCACAGAGGTACACTTGTAAATTCATAGGGGGCTATTGGGCACACTTCTAAATTCAACTTTCAAAGAGTGCCTATTGGGTACACTTCTAAAATCAACTTTGCACAGAGGTACACTTCTAAATTCAAATTTCATTGAGTGACTATTGGGCACACTTCTAATGTCAACTTTGTACAGAGATACACTTCTAAATTCAACTTTCAATGAGTGGCTATTTGGGACACTTCTAAATTCAATTTTCCACAGAGGTACACTTCTAAAATCACAGAAGGGCTATTGAGCACACTTCTAAATTCAATTTTCAATGAGTGGCTATTGGGCACTCTTCTAAAATCAACTTTGCACAGAGGTACACTTCTAAATTGAACTTCAATGAGTGGCTATTGTGCACACTTCTAGATTCAGCTTTCACAGTGAGGCTATTGGGCACACTTCTAGATTCAACTTTCCACGGAGGTGTTACAGGGCACACTTCTAAATTCAACTTTCAAGTAGTGGCTATTGGGCACACTTTTAAAATCAACTTTGCACAGAGGTACACTTCTAAATTCAACTTTCAGTGAGTGGCTATTGGGCGCACTTCTAAATTCAACTTTGCACAGAGGTACCCTTCTAAATTCAACTTTCAATGAGTGGCTATTGGGTATACTTTGAAATTCAACTTTGCACAGAGGTACAATTCTAAATTCAACTTTCATTGAGTGGCTATTGGGTACACTTCTAAATTCAACTTTCAATGAGTGGCTATTGGGAACACATCTAAAATCAACTTTGCACAGAGGTACACTTCTAAATTCAACTTTCAGTGAGTGGCTATTGGCACACTTCTAGATTGTACTTTCCACAGAGGTGTTACAGGGCACACTTCTAAATTCAACTTTCAATGAGTGGCTATTGGGCACACTTCTAAAATCAACTTTCCACAGAGGTACACTTCTAAATTCACAGGGGGGCTATTGGGCACACTTCACATTTGAACTTTCAATGAGTGGCTATTGGGCACACTTCTAAAATCAACTTTGCAGAGAGGTAGACCTCTAAATTCAACTTTCAATGAGTGGCTTTTGGGTACACTTCTAAATTCAACTTTCCACAGAGGTACATTTCTAAATTCAACTTTCAATGAGTGGCTATTGAGCACACTTCTAAATTCAACTTTGCACAGAGGTACACTTCTAAATTCACAGGGGGCTATTGGGCACACTTCTACATTCAACTTTCAATGAGTGGCTATTGGGCACACTTCTAAAATCAACTTTGCACAGAGGTACACTTCTAAATTCAAATTTCATTGAGTGACTATTGGGCACACTTCTAATGTCAACTTTGTACAGAGGTACACTTCTAAATTCAACTTTCAATGAGTGGCTATTGGGGACACTTCTAAATTCAATTTTCCACAGAGGTACACTTCTAAATTCACAGGGGGCTATTGGGCACACTTCTAAATTCAACTTTCAATGAGTGGCTATTGGGCACACTTCTAAAATCAACTTTGCACAGAGGTACACTTCTAAATTCAACTTTCAGTTAGTGACTATTGGGCACACTTCAACTTTTAACAGAGGTACACTTCTAAATTCAACTTTCAATGAGTGGCTATTGGGCACACTTCTAAAATCAACTTTGCACAGAAGTACACTACTAAATTCAACTTTCAATGAGTGGCTATTGGGTACACTTCTAAATTCAACTTTCCACAGAGGTACACTTCTAAATTCACAGGGGGGCTATTGGGCACACTTCTAAAATCAACTTTGCACAGAGGTAAACTTCTAAAGTCAACTTTCAGGGAGTGGCTATTGGGCACCCTTCTAAATTCAACTTTGCACAGAGGTACATTTCTAAATTCAACTTTCAATGAGTGGCTATTGGGCACACTTCTAAATTAAACTTTGCACAGAGGTACACTTCTAAATTCACAGGGGGCTATTGGGCACACTTCTAAATTCAACTTCCAATGAGTGCCTATTGGGCACACTTCTAAAATCAACTTTGCACAGAGGTACACTTCTAAATTCAACTTTCAGTGAGTGACTATTGGGCACACTTCCAAATTCAACTTTGTACAGATGTACACTTCTAAATTCAACTTTCAATGAGTGGCTATTGGGCACACTTCTAAAATCAACTTTGCACAGAAGTACACTTCTAAATTCAACTTTCAATGAGTGGCTATTGGGTACACTTCTAAATTCAATTTTCCACAGAGGTACACTTCTAAAATCACAGGAGGGCTATTGGGCACACTTCTAAATTCAACATTCAATGAGTGGCTATTGGGCACACTTCTAAAATCAACTTTGTACAGAAGTACCCTTCTAAATTCAACTTTCAATGAGTGGCTATTGGGTACACATCTAAATTCAACTTTGCACAGAGGTACACTTCTAAAATCACAGGGGGGCTCTTGGGCACACTTCCAAATTCAACTTTCAATGAGTGGCTATTGGGAACACATCTAAAATCAACTTTGCACAGAGGTACACTTCTAAATTCAACTTTCAGTGAGTGGCTATTGGCACACTTCTAGATTCTACTTTCCACAGAGGTGTTACAGTGCACACTTCTAAATTCAACTTTCAATGAGTGGCTATTGGGCACACTTCTAAAATCAACTTTGCACAGAGGTACACTTCTAAATTCAACTTTCAGTGAGTGGCTATTGGGCACCCTTCTAAATTCAACTTTGCACAAAGGTACATTTGTAAATTCAACTTTCAATGAGTGGCTATTGAGCACACTTCTAAATTCAATTTTGCACAGAGGTACACTTGTAAATTCATAGGGGGCTATTGGGCACACTTCTAAATTCAACTTTCAAAGCGTGCCTATTGGGTACACTTCTAAAATCAACTTTGCACAGAGGTACACTTCTAAATTCAAATTTCATTGAGTGACTATTGGGCACACTTCTAATGTCAACTTTGTACAGAGATACACTTCTAAATTCAACTTTCAATGAGTGGCTATTGGGGACACTTCTAAATTCAATTTTCCACAGAGGTACACTTCTAAAATCACAGAAGGGCTATTGAGCACACTTCTAAATTCAATTTTCAATGAGTGGCTATTGGGCACTCTTCTAAAATCAACTTTGCACAGAGGTACACTTCTAAATTGAACTTCAATGAGTGGCTATTGTGCACACTTCTAGATTCAGCTTTCACAGTGAGGCTATTGGGCACACTTCTAGATTCAACTTTCCACGGAGGTGTTACAGGGCACACTTCTAAATTCAACTTTCAAGTAGTGGCTATTGGGCACACTTTTAAAATCAACTTTGCACAGAGGTACACTTCTAAATTCAACTTTCAGTGAGTGGCTATTGGGCGCACTTCTAAATTCAACTTTGCACAGAGGTACCCTTCTAAATTCAACTTTCAATGAGTGGCTATTGGGTATACTTTGAAATTCAACTTTGCACAGAGGTACAATTCTAAATTTAACTTTCATTGAGTGGCTATTGGGTACACTTCTAAATTCAACTTTCAATGAGTGGCTATTGGGAACACATCTAAAATCAACTTTGCACAGAGGTACACTTCTAAATTCAACTTTCAGTGAGTGGCTATTGGCACACTTCTAGATTCTACTTTCCACAGAGGTGTTACAGGGCACACTTCTAAATTCAACTTTCAATGAGTGGCTATTGGGCACACTTCTAAAATCAACTTTCCACAGAGGTACACTTCTAAATTCACAGGGGGGCTATTGGGCACACTTCACATTTGAACTTTCAATGAGTGGCTATTGGGCACACTTCTAAAATCAACTTTGCACAGAGGTACACTTCTAAATTCAACTTTCAGTGAGTGGCTATTGGGCACCCTTCTAAATTCAACTTTGCACAGAGGTACATTTCTAAATTCAATTTTCAATGAGTGGCTATTGAGCACACTTCTAAATTCAACTTTGCACAGAGGTACACTTGTAAATTCATAGGGGGCTATTGGGCGCACTTCTAAATTCAACTTTCAATGAGTGGCTATTGGGCACACTTCTAAAATCAACTTTGCACAGAGGTACACTTCTAAATTCAAATTTCATTGAGTGACTATTGGGCACACTTCTAATGTCAACTTTGTACAGAGGTACACTTCTAAATTCAACTTTCAATGAGTGGCTATTGGGGACACTTCTAAATTCAATTTTCCACAGAGGTACACTTCTAAAATCACAGAAGGGCTATTGAGCACACTTCTAAATTCAACTTTCAATGAGTGGCTATTGGGCACTCTTCTAAAATCAACTTTGCACAGAGGTACACTTCTAAATTGAACTTCAATGAGTGGCTATTGTGCACACTTCTAGATTCAGCTTTCACAGTGAGGCTATTGGGCACACTTCTAGATGCAACTTTCCACAGAGGTGTTACAGGGCACACTTCTAAATTCAACTTTCAAGGAGTGGCTATTGGGCACACTTTTAAAATCAACTTTGCACAGAGGTACACTTCTAAATTCAACTTTCAGTGAGTGGCTATTGGGCGCACTTCTAAATTCAACTTTGCACAGAGGTACACTTCTAAATTCATTTTTCAATGAGTGGCTATTGGGTATACTTCTAAATTCAACTTTGCACAGAGGTACATTTCTAAATTCACAGGGGGGCTATTGGGAACAATTCTAAATTAAACTTTGCACAGAGGTACACTTCTAAATTCAGCTTTCAGTGAGTGGCTATTGGGCACATTTCTAAAATCAACTTTGCACAGAGGTACACTTCTAAATTCGACTTTCAGTGAGTGGCTATTGGGCACACTTCTAAATTCAACTTTGCACAGAGGTACAATTCTAAATTCAACTTTCATTGAGTGGCTATTGGGTACACTTCTAAATTCAACTTTGCACAGAGGTACACTTCTGAATTCACAGGGGGCTATTGGGCACACTTCTAAATTCAACTTTTATTGAGTGGCTATTGGGCACACTTTTAAATTCAACTTTGCACAGAGGTACACTCCTAAATTCACAATTCACAAGGGGGCTATTGGGCACACTTCTAAATTCCACTTTGTACAGAGGTACACTTCTAAATTCAACTTTCAATGAGTGGCTATTGGGCACACTTCTAAAATCAACTTTGCAAAGAGGTACACTTCTAAATTCAACTTTCAATGAGTGGCTATTTGGTACACTTCTAAATTCAACTTTCCACAGAGGTACACTTCTAAATTCACAGGGGGGCTATTGGGCACACTTCTAAATTCTACTTTCAATGAGTCGCTATTGGGCACACTTCTAGATTGAACTTTCCACAGAGGTGTTACAGGGCACTCTTCTAAATTCAACTTTCAGTGAGTGGCTATTGGGCACACTTTTAAAATCCACTTTGCCAGAGGAACACTTCTAAATTCAACTTTCAATGAGTGGCTATTGGGCACACTTCTAAAATCAACTTTGCACAGAGATACACTTCTAAATTCAACTTTCAGTTAGTGACTATTGGGCACACTTCTAAATTCAACTTCGTACAGAGGTACACTTCTAAATTCAACTTTAAATGAGTGGCTATTGGGCACACTTCTAAAATCAACTTTGCACAGAAGTACACTTCTAAATTCAACTTTCAATGAGTGGCTATTGTGTACACTTCTAAATTCAACTTTGCACAGAGATACACTTCTAAATTCACAGGGGGGCTATTGGGCACACTTCTAAATTCAACTTTCAATGAGTGGCTATTGGGCACATTTCTAAAATCAACTTTGCACAGAGGTACACTTCTAAATTCAACTTTCAGTGAGTGGCTATTGGCCACACTTCTAAATTCAACGTTGCACAGAGGTACAATTCTAAATTCAACTTTCAATGAGTGGCTATTGGGTCCACTTCTAAATTCAACTTTGCACAGAGGTACACTTCTGAATTCACAAGGGGGCTATTGGGCACACTTCTAAAATCAACTTTGCACAGAGGTACACTTCTAAATTCAACTTTCAATGAGTTGCTATTTGGTACACTTCTAAATTCAACTTTCCACAGAGGTACACTTCTAAATTCACAGGGGGGCTATTCAGCACAATTCTAAATTCTACTTTCAATGCGTCGTTATTGGGCACACTTCTTGATTCAACTTTCCACAGTGGTGTTGCAGGGCACTCTTCTAAATTCCCTCTTTCAATGAGTGGCTATTGGGCACACTTCTAAAATCAACTTTGCACAGAGGTACACTTCTAAATTCAACTTTCAATGAGTGGCTATTGGGTATACTTCGAAATTCAACCTTCGACAGAGGTACACTTCTAAAATCACAGGAGGGCTATTGGGCACACTTCTAAATTCAACTTTCAATGAGTCGCTATTGGGTACACTTCTAAATTCAACTTTGCACAGAGGTACACTTCTAAATTCACAGCGGGGCTATTGGGCACACTTCTAAATTCAACTTTCAATGAGTGGCTATTGGGCACTCTTCTAAAATCAACTTTGCACAGAGGTACTTTTCTAAATTCAACTTTCAGTGAGTGGCTATTGGCACACTTCTAGATTCAACTTTCCACAGAGGTGTTAGAGGGCGCACTTCTAAATTCAACTTTCAATGAGAGGCTATTGGGCACACTTCTAAAACCAACTTTGCAGAGAGGTACACTTCTAAATTCAACTTTCAATGAGTGGCTTTTGGGCACACTTCTAAATTCAACTTTCCACAGAGGTACACTTCTAAATTCACAGGGGGGCTATTGGGAACAATTCTAAATTAAACTTTGCACAGACGTACACTTCTAAATTCAACTTTCAGTGAGTGGCTATTGGGCACATTTCTAAAATCAACTTTGCACAGAGGTACACTTCTAAATTCAACTTTCAGTGAGTGGCTATTGGCCACACTTCTAAATTCAACTTTGCACAGAGGTACAATTCTAAATTCAACTTTCAATGAGTGGCTATTGGGTACACTTCTAAATTCAACTTTGCACAGAGGTACACTTCTGAATTCACAGGGGGGCTATTGGGCACACTTCTAAATTCAACTTTGTACAGAGGTACACTTCTAAATTCAACTTTCAATGAGTGGCTATTTGGTACACTTCTAAATTCAACTTTCCACAGAGGTACACTTCTAAATTCAACTTTCAGTTAGTGACTTGGGCACACTTCTAAATTCAACTTTGTACAGAGGTACACTTCTGAATTCAACTTTCAATGAGTGGCTATTGGGCACACTTCTAAAATCAACTTTGCACAGAGGTACACTTCTAAATTCAACTTTCAATGAGTGGCTATTTGGTACACTTCTAAATTCAACTTTCCACAGAGGTACACTTCTAAATTCAACTTTCAGTTAGTGACTTGGGCACACTTCTAAATTCAACTTTGTACAGAGGTACACTTCTGAATTCAACTTTCAATGAGTGGCTATTGGGCACACTTCTAAAATCAACTTTGCACAGAAGTACACTTCTAAATTCAACCTTCAATGAGTGGCTATTGGGTACACTTCTAAATTCAATTTCCATAGAGGTACACTTCTAAAATCACAGGAGGGCTATTGGGCACACTTCTAAATTCAACTTTCAATGAGTCGCTATTGGGTACACTTCTAAATTCAACTTTGCACAGAGGTACACTTCTAAATTCACAGGGGGGCTATTGGGCACACTTCTAAATTCAACTTTCAATGAGTGGCTATTGCCACACTTCTAGATTCAACTTTCCACAGAGGTGTTAGAGGGCGCACTTCTAAATTCAACTTTCAATGAGTGGCTATTGGGCACACTTCTAAAACCAACTTTGCAGAGAGGTAGACTTCTAAATTCAACTTTCAATGAGTGGCTTTTGGCCACACTTCTAAAATCAACTTTGCACAGAGGTACACTTCTAAATTCAACTTTCAGTGAGTGGCTATTGGGCACCCTTCTAAATTCAACTTTGCACAAAGGTACATTTGTAAATTCAACTTTCAATGAGTGGCTATTGAGCACACTTCTAAATTCAATTTTGCACAGAGGTACACTTGTAAATTCATAGGGGGCTATTGGGCACACTTCTAAATTCAACTTTCAAAGCGTGCCTATTGGGTACACTTCTAAAATCAACTTTGCACAGAGGTACACTTCTAAATTCAAATTTCATTGAGTGACTATTGGGCACACTTCTAATGTCAACTTTGTACAGAGATACACTTCTAAATTCAACTTTCAATGAGTGGCTATTGGGGACACTTCTAAATTCAATTTTCCACAGAGGTACACTTCTAAAATCACAGAAGGGCTATTGAGCACACTTCTAAATTCAATTTTCAATGAGTGGCTATTGGGCACTCTTCTAAAATCAACTTTGCACAGAGGTACACTTCTAAATTGAACTTCAATGAGTGGCTATTGTGCACACTTCTAGATTCAGCTTTCACAGTGAGGCTATTGGGCACACTTCTAGATTCAACTTTCCACGGAGGTGTTACAGGGCACACTTCTAAATTCAACTTTCAAGTAGTGGCTATTGGGCACACTTTTAAAATCAACTTTGCACAGAGGTACACTTCTAAATTCAACTTTCAGTGAGTGGCTATTGGGCGCACTTCTAAATTCAACTTTGCACAGAGGTACCCTTCTAAATTCAACTTTCAATGAGTGGCTATTGGGTATACTTTGAAATTCAACTTTGCACAGAGGTACAATTCTAAATTTAACTTTCATTGAGTGGCTATTGGGTACACTTCTAAATTCAACTTTCAATGAGTGGCTATTGGGAACACATCTAAAATCAACTTTGCACAGAGGTACACTTCTAAATTCAACTTTCAGTGAGTGGCTATTGGCACACTTCTAGATTCTACTTTCCACAGAGGTGTTACAGGGCACACTTCTAAATTCAACTTTCAATGAGTGGCTATTGGGCACACTTCTAAAATCAACTTTCCACAGAGGTACACTTCTAAATTCACAGGGGGGCTATTGGGCACACTTCACATTTGAACTTTCAATGAGTGGCTATTGGGCACACTTCTAAAATCAACTTTGCACAGAGGTACACTTCTAAATTCAACTTTCAGTGAGTGGCTATTGGGCACCCTTCTAAATTCAACTTTGCACAGAGGTACATTTCTAAATTCAATTTTCAATGAGTGGCTATTGAGCACACTTCTAAATTCAACTTTGCACAGAGGTACACTTGTAAATTCATAGGGGGCTATTGGGCGCACTTCTAAATTCAACTTTCAATGAGTGGCTATTGGGCACACTTCTAAAATCAACTTTGCACAGAGGTACACTTCTAAATTCAAATTTCATTGAGTGACTATTGGGCACACTTCTAATGTCAACTTTGTACAGAGGTACACTTCTAAATTCAACTTTCAATGAGTGGCTATTGGGGACACTTCTAAATTCAATTTTCCACAGAGGTACACTTCTAAAATCACAGAAGGGCTATTGAGCACACTTCTAAATTCAACTTTCAATGAGTGGCTATTGGGCACTCTTCTAAAATCAACTTTGCACAGAGGTACACTTCTAAATTGAACTTCAATGAGTGGCTATTGTGCACACTTCTAGATTCAGCTTTCACAGTGAGGCTATTGGGCACACTTCTAGATGCAACTTTCCACAGAGGTGTTACAGGGCACACTTCTAAATTCAACTTTCAAGGAGTGGCTATTGGGCACACTTTTAAAATCAACTTTGCACAGAGGTACACTTCTAAATTCAACTTTCAGTGAGTGGCTATTGGGCGCACTTCTAAATTCAACTTTGCACAGAGGTACACTTCTAAATTCATTTTTCAATGAGTGGCTATTGGGTATACTTCTAAATTCAACTTTGCACAGAGGTACATTTCTAAATTCACAGGGGGGCTATTGGGAACAATTCTAAATTAAACTTTGCACAGAGGTACACTTCTAAATTCAGCTTTCAGTGAGTGGCTATTGGGCACATTTCTAAAATCAACTTTGCACAGAGGTACACTTCTAAATTCGACTTTCAGTGAGTGGCTATTGGGCACACTTCTAAATTCAACTTTGCACAGAGGTACAATTCTAAATTCAACTTTCATTGAGTGGCTATTGGGTACACTTCTAAATTCAACTTTGCACAGAGGTACACTTCTGAATTCACAGGGGGCTATTGGGCACACTTCTAAATTCAACTTTTATTGAGTGGCTATTGGGCACACTTTTAAATTCAACTTTGCACAGAGGTACACTCCTAAATTCACAATTCACAAGGGGGCTATTGGGCACACTTCTAAATTCCACTTTGTACAGAGGTACACTTCTAAATTCAACTTTCAATGAGTGGCTATTGGGCACACTTCTAAAATCAACTTTGCAAAGAGGTACACTTCTAAATTCAACTTTCAATGAGTGGCTATTTGGTACACTTCTAAATTCAACTTTCCACAGAGGTACACTTCTAAATTCACAGGGGGGCTATTGGGCACACTTCTAAATTCTACTTTCAATGAGTCGCTATTGGGCACACTTCTAGATTGAACTTTCCACAGAGGTGTTACAGGGCACTCTTCTAAATTCAACTTTCAGTGAGTGGCTATTGGGCACACTTTTAAAATCCACTTTGCCAGAGGAACACTTCTAAATTCAACTTTCAATGAGTGGCTATTGGGCACACTTCTAAAATCAACTTTGCACAGAGATACACTTCTAAATTCAACTTTCAGTTAGTGACTATTGGGCACACTTCTAAATTCAACTTCGTACAGAGGTACACTTCTAAATTCAACTTTAAATGAGTGGCTATTGGGCACACTTCTAAAATCAACTTTGCACAGAAGTACACTTCTAAATTCAACTTTCAATGAGTGGCTATTGTGTACACTTCTAAATTCAACTTTGCACAGAGATACACTTCTAAATTCACAGGGGGGCTATTGGGCACACTTCTAAATTCAACTTTCAATGAGTGGCTATTGGGCACATTTCTAAAATCAACTTTGCACAGAGGTACACTTCTAAATTCAACTTTCAGTGAGTGGCTATTGGCCACACTTCTAAATTCAACGTTGCACAGAGGTACAATTCTAAATTCAACTTTCAATGAGTGGCTATTGGGTCCACTTCTAAATTCAACTTTGCACAGAGGTACACTTCTGAATTCACAAGGGGGCTATTGGGCACACTTCTAAAATCAACTTTGCACAGAGGTACACTTCTAAATTCAACTTTCAATGAGTTGCTATTTGGTACACTTCTAAATTCAACTTTCCACAGAGGTACACTTCTAAATTCACAGGGGGGCTATTCAGCACAATTCTAAATTCTACTTTCAATGCGTCGTTATTGGGCACACTTCTTGATTCAACTTTCCACAGTGGTGTTGCAGGGCACTCTTCTAAATTCCCTCTTTCAATGAGTGGCTATTGGGCACACTTCTAAAATCAACTTTGCACAGAGGTACACTTCTAAATTCAACTTTCAATGAGTGGCTATTGGGTATACTTCGAAATTCAACCTTCGACAGAGGTACACTTCTAAAATCACAGGAGGGCTATTGGGCACACTTCTAAATTCAACTTTCAATGAGTCGCTATTGGGTACACTTCTAAATTCAACTTTGCACAGAGGTACACTTCTAAATTCACAGCGGGGCTATTGGGCACACTTCTAAATTCAACTTTCAATGAGTGGCTATTGGGCACTCTTCTAAAATCAACTTTGCACAGAGGTACTTTTCTAAATTCAACTTTCAGTGAGTGGCTATTGGCACACTTCTAGATTCAACTTTCCACAGAGGTGTTAGAGGGCGCACTTCTAAATTCAACTTTCAATGAGAGGCTATTGGGCACACTTCTAAAACCAACTTTGCAGAGAGGTACACTTCTAAATTCAACTTTCAATGAGTGGCTTTTGGGCACACTTCTAAATTCAACTTTCCACAGAGGTACACTTCTAAATTCACAGGGGGGCTATTGGGAACAATTCTAAATTAAACTTTGCACAGACGTACACTTCTAAATTCAACTTTCAGTGAGTGGCTATTGGGCACATTTCTAAAATCAACTTTGCACAGAGGTACACTTCTAAATTCAACTTTCAGTGAGTGGCTATTGGCCACACTTCTAAATTCAACTTTGCACAGAGGTACAATTCTAAATTCAACTTTCAATGAGTGGCTATTGGGTACACTTCTAAATTCAACTTTGCACAGAGGTACACTTCTGAATTCACAGGGGGGCTATTGGGCACACTTCTAAATTCAACTTTGTACAGAGGTACACTTCTAAATTCAACTTTCAATGAGTGGCTATTTGGTACACTTCTAAATTCAACTTTCCACAGAGGTACACTTCTAAATTCAACTTTCAGTTAGTGACTTGGGCACACTTCTAAATTCAACTTTGTACAGAGGTACACTTCTGAATTCAACTTTCAATGAGTGGCTATTGGGCACACTTCTAAAATCAACTTTGCACAGAGGTACACTTCTAAATTCAACTTTCAATGAGTGGCTATTTGGTACACTTCTAAATTCAACTTTCCACAGAGGTACACTTCTAAATTCAACTTTCAGTTAGTGACTTGGGCACACTTCTAAATTCAACTTTGTACAGAGGTACACTTCTGAATTCAACTTTCAATGAGTGGCTATTGGGCACACTTCTAAAATCAACTTTGCACAGAAGTACACTTCTAAATTCAACCTTCAATGAGTGGCTATTGGGTACACTTCTAAATTCAATTTCCATAGAGGTACACTTCTAAAATCACAGGAGGGCTATTGGGCACACTTCTAAATTCAACTTTCAATGAGTCGCTATTGGGTACACTTCTAAATTCAACTTTGCACAGAGGTACACTTCTAAATTCACAGGGGGGCTATTGGGCACACTTCTAAATTCAACTTTCAATGAGTGGCTATTGCCACACTTCTAGATTCAACTTTCCACAGAGGTGTTAGAGGGCGCACTTCTAAATTCAACTTTCAATGAGTGGCTATTGGGCACACTTCTAAAACCAACTTTGCAGAGAGGTAGACTTCTAAATTCAACTTTCAATGAGTGGCTTTTGGCCACACTTCTAAATTCAACTTTCCACAGAGGTACACTTCTAAATTCAACTTTCAATGAGTGGCTATTGGGCACACTTCTAAATTCAACTTTGCAGAGAGGTACACTTCTAAATTCACAGGGGGCTATTGGGCACACTTCTAAATTCAACATTCAATGAGTGGCTATTGGGCACACTTCTAAAATCAACTTTGCACAGAGGTACACTTCTAAATTCAACTTTCAGTTAGTGACTATTGGGCACACTTCTAAATTCAACTTTTAACAGAGGTACACTTCTAAATTCAACTTTCAATGAGTGGCTATTGGGCACACTTCTAAAATCAACTTTGCACAGAAGTACACTACTAAATTCAACTTTCAATGAGTGGCTATTGGGTACACTTCTAAATTCAATTTTCCATAGAGGTACACTTCTAAAGTCACAGGAGGGCTATTGGGCACACTTCTAAATTCAACTTTCAATGAGTGGCTATTGGGTACACTTCTAAATTCAACTTTGCACAGAGGTACACTTCTAAATTCACAGGGGGGCTATTGGGCACACTTCTAAATTCAACTTTCAATGAGTGGCTATTGGGCACACTTCTAAAACCAACTTTGCACAGAGGTACATTTCTAAATTCAACTTTCAGTGAGTGGCTATTGGCACACTTCTAGATTCAACTTTCCACAGAGGTGTTACAGGGCACACTTCTAAATTCAACTTTCAATGAGTGGCTATTGGGTACACTTCTAAATTCAACTTTGCACAGAGGTACACTTCTGAATTCACAGGGGGGCTATTGGGCACACTTCTAAATTCAACTTTGTACAGAGGTACACTTCTAAATTCAACTTTCAATGAGTGGCTATTGGGCACACTTCTAAAATCAACTTTGCACAGAGGTACACTTCTAAATTCAACTTTCAATGAGTGGCTATTTGGTACACTTCTAAATTCAACTTTCCACAGAGGTACACTTCTAAATTCAACTTTCAGTTAGTGACTTGGGCACACTTCTAAATTCAACTTTGTACAGAGGTACACTTCTGAATTCAACTTTCAATGAGTGGCTATTGGGCACACTTCTAAAATCAACTTTGCACAGAAGTACACTACTAAATTCAACTTTCAATGAGTGGCTATTGGGTACACTTCTAAATTCAACTTTCCATAGAGGTACACTTCTAAAATCACAGGAGGGCTATTGGGCACACTTCTAAATTCAACTTTCAATGAGTCGCTATTGGGTACACTTCTAAATTCAACTTTGCACAGAGGTACACTTCTAAATTCACAGGGGGGCTATTGGGCACACTTCTAAATTCAACTTTCAATGAGTGGCTATTGGGCACTCTTCTAAAATCAACTTTGCACAGAGTTACTTTTCTAAATTCAACTTTCAGTGAGTGGCTATTGGCACACTTCTAGATTCAACTTTCCACAGAGGTTTTAGAGGGCGCACTTCTAAATTCAACTTTCAATGAGTGGCTATTGGGCACACTTCTAAAACCAACTTTGCAGAGAGGTACACTTCTAAATTCAACTTTCAATGAGTGGCTTTTGGGCACACTTCTAAATTCAACTTTCCACAGAGGTACACTTCTAAATTCACAGGGGGGCTATTGGGAACAATTCTAAATTAAACTTTGCACAGACGTACACTTCTAAATTCAACTTTCAGTGAGTGGCTATTGGGCACATTTCTAAAATCAACTTTGCACAGAGGTACACTTCTAAATTCAACTTTCAGTGAGTGGCTATTGGCCACACTTCTAAATTCAACTTTGCACAGAGGTACAATTCTAAATTCAACTTTCAATGAGTGGCTATTGGGTACACTTCTAAATTCAACTTTGCATAGAGGTACACTTCTGAATTCACAGGGGGGCTATTGGGCACACTTCTAAATTCAACTTTGTACAGAGGTACACTTCTAAATTCAACTTTCAATGAGTGGCTATTGGGCACACTTCTAAAATCAACTTTGCACAGAGGTACACTTCTAAATTCAACTTTCAATGAGTGGCTATTTGGTACACTTCTAAATTCAACTTTCCACAGAGGTACACTTCTAAATTCAACTTTCAGTTAGTGACTTGGGCACACTTCTAAATTCAACTTTGTACAGAGGTACACTTCTGAATTCAACTTTCAATGAGTGGCTATTGGGCACACTTCTAAAATCAACTTTGCACAGAAGTACACTTCTAAATTCAACCTTCAATGAGTGGCTATTGGGTACACTTCTAAATTCAATTTCCATAGAGGTACACTTCTAAAATCACAGGAGGGCTATTGGGCACACTTCTAAATTCAACTTTCAATGAGTCGCTATTGGGTACACTTCTAAATTCAACTTTGCACAGAGGTACACTTCTAAATTCACAGGGGGGCTATTGGGCACACTTCTAAATTCAACTTTCAATGAGTGGCTATTGGCACACTTCTAGATTCAACTTTCCACAGAGGTGTTAGAGGGCGCACTTCTAAATTCAACTTTCAATGAGTGGCTATTGGGCACACTTCTAAAACCAACTTTGCAGAGAGGTAGACTTCTAAATTCAACTTTCAGTGAGTGGCTATTGGCCACACTTCTTAATTCAACTTTGCACAGAGGTACAATTCTAAATTCACCTTTCAATGAGTGGCTATTGGGCACACTTCTAAATTCAACTTTGCAGAGAGGTACACTTCTAAATTCACAGGGGGCTATTGGGCACACTTCTAAATTCAACATTCAATGAGTGGCTATTGGGCACACTTCTAAAATCAACTTTGCACAGAGGTACACTTCTAAATTCAACTTTCAGTTAGTGACTATTGGGCACACTTCTAAATTCAACTTTTAACAGAGGTACACTTCTAAATTCAACTTTCCATGAGTGGCTATTGGGCACACTTCTAAAATCAACTTTGCACAGAAGTACACTACTAAATTCAACTTTCAATGAGTGGCTATTGGGTACTCTTCTGAATTCAGTTTTCCATAGAGGTACACTTCTAAAATCACAGGAGGGCTATTGGGCACACTTCTAAATTCAACTTTCAATGAGTGGCTATTGGGTACACTTCTAAATTCAACTTTGCACAGAGGTACACTTCTAAATTCACAGGGGGGCTATTGGGCAGACTTCTAAATTCAACTTTTAATGAGTGGCTATTGGGCACACTTCTAAAACCAACTTTGCACAGAGGTACATTTCTAAATTCAACTTTCAGTGAGTGGCTATTGGCACACTTCTAGATTCAACTTTCCACAGAGGTGTTACAGGGCACACTTCTAAATTCAACTTTCAATGAGTGGCTATTGGGTACACTTCTAAATTCAACTTTCCACAGAGGTACACTTCTAAATTCACAGGGGGGCTATTGGACACACTTCAAATTTCAAATTTCAATGAGTGGCTATTGGGCACACTTCTAAAATCAACTTTGCACAGAGGTAAACTTCTAAAGTCAACTTTCAGGGAGTGGCTATTGGGCACCCTTCTAAATTCAACTTTGCACAGAGGTACATTTCTAAATTCAACTTTCAATGAGTGGCTATTGGGCACACTTCTAAATTAAACTTTGCACAGAGGTACACTTCTAAATTCACAGGGGGCTATTGGGCACACTTCTAAATTCAACTTCCAATGAGTGCCTATTGGGCACACTTCTAAAATCAACTTTGCACAGAGGTACACTTCTAAATTCAACTTTCAGTGAGTGACTATTGGGCACACTTCCAAATTCAACTTTGTACAGATGTACACTTCTAAATTCAACTTTAAATGAGTGGCTATTGGGCACACTTCTAAAATCAACTTTGCACAGAAGTACACTTCTAAATTCAACCTTCAATGAGTGGCTATTGGGTACACTTCTAAATTCAATTTCCCACAGAGGTACACTTCTAAAATCACAGGAGGGCTATTGGGCACACTTCTAAATTCAACATTCAATGAGTGGCTATTGGGCACACTTCTAAAATCAACTTTGCACAGAAGTACCCTTCTAAATTCAACTTTCAATGAGTGGCTATTGGGTACACTTCTAAATTCAACTTTGCACAGAGGTACACTTCTAAAATCACAGGGGGGCTCTTGGGCACACTTCTAAATTCAACTTTCAATGAGTGGCTATTGGGAACACATCTAAAATCAACTTTGCACAGAGGTACACTTCAGAATTCAACTTTCAGTGAGTGGCTACTGGCACACTTCTAGATTCTACTTTCCACAGAGGTGTTACAGTGCACACTTCTAAATTCAACTTTCAATGAGTGGCTATTGGGCACACTTCTAAAATCAACTTTCCACAGAGGTACACTTCTAAATTCACAGGGGGGCTATTAGGCACACTTCACATTTGAACTTTCAATGAGTGGCTATTGGGCACCCTTCTAAATTCAACTTTGCACAGAGGTACATTTCTAAATTCAACTTCCAATGAGTGGCTATGGAGCACACTTCTAAATTCAACTTTGCACAGAGGTACACTTGTAAATTCATGGGGGGCTATTGGGCACACTTCTAAATTCAACTTTCAATGAGTGCCTATTGGACACACTTCTAAAATCAACTTTGCACAGAGGTACACTTCTAAATTCAAATTTCATTGAGTGACTATTGGGCACACTTCTAATGTCAACTTTGTACAGAGGTACACTTCTAAATTCAACTTTCAATGAGTGGCTATTGGGGACACTGCTAAATTCAATTTTCCACAGAGGTACACTTCTAAAATCACAGAAGGGCTATTGAGCACACTTCTAAATTCAACTTTCAGTGAGTGGCTATTGGGCACACTTCTAAATTCAACTTTGCACAGAGGTACCCTTCTAAATTCAACTTTCAATGAGTGGCTATTGGGTATACTTCGAAATTCAACTTTGCACAGAGGTACAATTCTAAATTCAACTTTCATTGAGTGGCTATTGGGTACACTTCTAAATTCAACTTTCAATGAGTGGCTATTGGGAACACATCTAAAATCAACTTTGCACAGAGGTACACTTCTAAATTCAACTTTCACTGAGTGGCTATTGGCACACTTCTAGATTCTACTTTCCACAGATGTGTTACAGTGCACACTTCTAAATTCAACTTTCAATGAGTGGCTATTGGGCACACTTCTAAAATCAACTTTCCACAGAGGTACACTTCTAAATTCACAGGGGGGCTATTGGGCA
The DNA here is from genome assembly GCF_040938575.1 of Ambystoma mexicanum. Classification (NCBI taxonomy): domain Eukaryota; kingdom Metazoa; phylum Chordata; class Amphibia; order Caudata; family Ambystomatidae; genus Ambystoma; species Ambystoma mexicanum. The sequence goes on from NC_090937.1 coordinate 454,103,372, forward strand.
CACTTCACATTTGAACTTTCAATGAATGGCTATTGGGCACACTTCTAAAATCAACTTTGCACAGAGGTACACTTCTAAATTCAACTTTCAGTGAGTGGCTATTGGGCACCTTTCTAACTTCAACTTTGCACAGAGGTACATTTCTAAATTCAACTTTCAATGAGTGGCTATTGAGCACACTTCTAAATTCAACTTTGCACAGAGGTACACTTGTAAATTCATAGGGGGCTATTGGGCACACTTCTAAATTGAACTTTCAATGAGTGCCTATTGGGCACACTTCTAAAATCAACTTTGCACAGAGGTACACTTCTAAATACAAATTTCATTGAGTGACTATTGGGCACACTTCTAATGTCAACTTTGTACAGAGGTACACTTCTAAATTCAACTTTCAATGAGTGGCTATTGGGGACACTTCTAAATTCAATTTTCCACAGAGGTACACTTCTAAAATCACAGAAGGGCTATTGAGCACACTTCTAAATTCAACTTTCAATGAGTGGCTATTGGGCACTCTTCTACATTCAGCTTTCACAGTGAGGCTATTGGGCACACTTCTAGATTCAACTTTCCACAGAGGTGTTACAAGGCACACTTCTAAATTCAACTTTCAAGTAGTGGCTATTGGGCACACTTTTAAAATCAACTTTGCACAGAGGTACACTTCTAAATTGAACTTTCATTGAGTGGCGATTGGGTACACTTCTAAATTCAACTTTGCACAGAGGTACACTTCTAAATTCAACTTTCAATGAGTGGCTATTGGGTACACTTGTACATTCAACTTTGCACAGAGGTACACTTCTAAATTCACAGGGGGGCGATTGGGAACAATTCTAAATTAAACTTTGCACAGAGGTACACTTCTAAATTCAGCTTTCAGTGAGTGGCTATTGGGCACATTTCTAAAATCAACTTTGCACAGAGGTACACTTCTAAATTCGACTTTCAGTGAGGGCTATTGCGCACACTTCTAAATTCAACTTTGCACAGAGGTACAATTCTAAATTCAACTTTCATTGAGTGGCTATTGGGTACACTTCTAAATTCAACTTTGCACAGAGGTAGACTTCTGAATTCACAGGGGGGCTATTGGGCACACTTCTAAATTCAACTTTTAATGAGTGGCTATTGGGCACACTTCTAAATTCAACTTTGCACAGAGGTACACTCCTAAATTCACAAGGGGGCTATTGGGCACACTTGTAAATTCAACTTTGTACAGAGGTACACTTCTAAATTCAACTTTCAATGAGTGGCCATTGGGCACACTTCTAAAATCAACTTTGCATAGAGGTACACTTCTAAATTCAACTTTCAATGAGTGGCTAATTGGTACACTTCTAAATTCAACTTTCCACAGAGGTACACTTCTACATTCACACGGGGGCTATTGGGCATACCTCTAAATTCTACTTTCAATGAGTCGCTATTGGGCACAAATCTAGATTGAACTTTCCACAGAGGTGTTACAGGGCACTCTTCTAAATTCCACTTTCAATGAGTGGCTATTGGGCACACTTCTAAAATACATTTTGCCAGAGGTACACTTCTAAATTCAACTTTCAATAAGTGGCTATTGGGTACACTTCTAAATTCAACTTTCCACAGAGGTACACTTCTAAATTCACAGGGGGGCTATTGGGCACACTTCAAATTTTAACTTTCAATGAGTGGCTATTGGGCACACTAAAATCAACTTTGCACAGAGGTACACTTCTAAATTCAACTTTCAATGAGTGGCTATTGGGCACACTTCTAAATTCAACTTTGCACAGAGGTACACTTCTAAATTCACAGGGGGCTATTGGGCACACTTCTAAATTCAACTTTCAATGAGTGGCTATTGGGCACACTTCTAAAATCAACTTTGCACAGATGTACGCTTCTAAATTCATCTTTCAGTTAGTGACTATTGGGCACACTTCTAAATTCAACTTCGTACAGAGGTAAACTTCTAAATTCAACTTTAAATGAGTGGCTATTGGGCACACTTCTAAAATCAACTTTGCACAGAAGTACACTTCTAAATTCAACTTTCAATGAGTGGCTATTGGGTACACTTCTAAATTCAACTTTGCACAGAGATATACTTCTAAATTCACAGGGGGGCTATTGGGCACACTTCTAAATTCAACTTTCAATGAGTGGCTATTGGGTATCCTTCGAAATTCAACCTTCGACAGAGGTACACTTCTAAATTCACAGGGGGGCTATTGGGAACAATTCTAAATTAAACTTTGCACAGACGTACACTTCTAAATTCAACTTTCAGTGAGTGGCTATTGGGCACATATCTAAAATCAACTTTGCACAGAGGTACACTTCTAAATTCAACTTTCAGTGAGTGGCTATTGGCCACACTTCTAAATTCAACTTTGCTCAGAGGTACAATTCTAAATTCACCTTTCAATGAGTGGCTATTGGGTACACTTCTAAATTCAACTTTGCACAGAGGTACACTTCTACATTCACAGGGGGGCTATTGGGCACACTTCTAAATTCAACTTTCAATGAGTGGCTATTGGGCACACTTCTAAAATCAACTTTGCACAGAGGTACACTTCTAAATTGAACTTTCAATGAGTGGCTAATTGGTACACTTCTAAATTCAACTTTCCACAGAGGTACACTTCTACATTCACACGGGGGCTATTGGGCATACTTCTAAATTCTACTTTCAATGAGTCGCTATTGGGCACAAATCTAGATTGAACTTTCCACAGAGGTGTTACAGGGCACTCTTCTAAATTCCACTTTCAATGAGTGGCTATTGGGCACACTTCTAAAATACATTTTGCCAGAGGTACACTTCTAAATTCAACTTTCAATAAGTGGCTATTGGGTACACTTCTAAATTCAACTTTCCACAGAGGTACACTTCTAAATTCACAGGGGGGCTATTGGGAACACTTCAAATATTAACTTTCAATGAGTGGCTATTGGGCACACTTCTAAAATCAACTTTGCACAGAGGTACACTTCTAAATTCAACTTTCAGTGAGTGGCTATTGGGCACCCTTCTAAATTCAACTTTGCACAGATGTACATTTCTAAATTCAACTTTCAATGAGTGGCTATTGGGCACACTTCTAAATTCAACTTTGCACAGAGGTACACTTCTAAATTCACAGGGGGCTATTGGGCACACTTCTAAATTCAACTTTCAATGAGTGGCTATTGGGCACACTTCTAAAATCAACTTTGCACAGATGTACGCTTCTAAATTCATCTTTCAGTTAGTGACTATTGGGCACACTTCTAAATTCAACTTCGTACAGAGGTAAACTTCTAAATTCAACTTTAAATGAGTGGCTATTGGGCACACTTCTAAAATCAACTTTGCACAGAAGTACACTTCTAAATTCAACTTTCAATGAGTGGCTATTGGGTACACTTCTAAATTCAACTTTGCACAGAGATATACTTCTAAATTCACAGGGGGGCTATTGGGCACACTTCTAAATTCAACTTTCAATGAGTGGCTATTGGGTATCCTCCGAAATTCAACCTACGACAGAGGTACACTTCTAAATTCACAGGGGGGCTATTGGGAACAATTCTAAATTAAACTTTGCACAGACGTACACTTCTAAATAAAACTTTCAGTGAGTGGCTATTGGGCACATATCTAAAATCAACTTTGCACAGAGGTACACTTCTAAATTCAACTTTCAGTGAGTGGCTATTGGCCACACTTCTTAATTCAACTTTGCACAGAGGTACAATTCTAAATTCACCTTTCAATGAGTGGCTATTGGGTACACTTCTAAATTCAACTTTGCACAGAGGTACACTTCTACATTCACAGGGGGGCTATTGGGCACACTTCTAAATTCAACTTTCAATGAGTGGCTATTGGGCACACTTCTAAAATCAACTTTGCACAGAGGTACACTTCTAAATTGAACTTTCAATGAGTGGCTAATTGGTACACTTCTAAATTCAACTTTCCACAGAGGTACTTTTCTACATTCACACGGGTGCTATTGGGCATACTTCTAAATTCTACTTTCAATGAGTCGCTATTGGGCACAAATCTAGATTGAACTTTCCACAGAGGTGTTACAGGGCACTCTTCTAAATTCCACTTTCAATGAGTGGCTATTGGGCACACTTCTAAAATACATTTTGCCAGAGGTACACTTCTAAATTCAACTTTCAATAAGTGGCTATTGGGTACACTTCTAAATTCAACTTTCCACAGAGGTACACTTCTAAATTCACAGGGGGGCTATTGGGCACACTTCAAATTTTAACTTTCAATGAGTGGCTATTGGGCACACTTCTAAAATCAACTTTGCACAGAGGTACACTTCTAAATTCAACTTTCAGTGAGTGGCTATTGGGCACCCTTCTAAATTCAACTTTGCACAGATGTACATTTCTAAATTCAACTTTCAATGAGTGGCTATTGGGCACACTTCTAAATTCAACTTTGCACAGAGGTACACTTCTAAATTCACAGGGGGCTATTGGGCACACTTCTAAATTCAACTTTCAATGAGTGGCTATTGGGCACACTTCTAAAATCAACTTTGCACAGATGTACGCTTCTAAATTCATCTTTCAGTTAGTGACTATTGGGCACACTTCTAAATTCAACTTCGTACAGAGGTAAACTTCTAAATTCAACTTTAAATGAGTGGCTATTGGGCACACTTCTAAAATCAACTTTGCACAGAAGTACACTTCTAAATTCAACTTTCAATGAGTGGCTATTGGGTACACTTCTAAATTCAACTTTGCACAGAGATATACTTCTAAATTCACAGGGGGGCTATTGGGCACACTTCTAAATTCAACTTTCAATGAGTGGCTATTGGGTATCCTTCGAAATTCAACCTACGACAGAGGTACACTTCTAAATTCACAGGGGGGCTATTGGGAACAATTCTAAATTAAACTTTGCACAGACGTACACTTCTAAATAAAACTTTCAGTGAGTGGCTATTGGGCACATATCTAAAATCAACTTTGCACAGAGGTACACTTCTAAATTCAACTTTCAGTGAGTGGCTATTGGCCACACTTCTTAATTCAACTTTGCACAGAGGTACAATTCTAAATTCACCTTTCAATGAGTGGCTATTGGGTACACTTCTAAATTCAACTTTGCACAGAGGTACACTTCTACATTCACAGGGGGGCTATTGGGCACACTTCTAAATTCAACTTTCAATGAGTGGCTATTGGGCACACTTCTAAAATCAACTTTGCACAGAGGTACACTTCTACATTCACAGGGGGGCTATTGGGCACACTTCTAAATTCAACTTTCAATGAGTGGCTATTGGGCACACTTCTAAAATCAACTTTGCACAGAGGTACACTTCTAAATTGAACTTCAATGAGTGGCTATTGTGCACACTTCTAGATTCAGCTTTCACAGTGAGGCTATTGGGCACACTTCTAGATTCAACTTTCCACAGAGGTGTTACAGGGCACACTTCTAAATTCAACTTTCAAGTAGTGGCTATTGGGCACACTTCTAAAATCAACTTTGCACAGAGGTACACTTCTAAATTCAATTTTCCACAGAGGTGCACTTCTAAAATCACAGAAGGGCTATTGAGCACACTTCTAAATTCAACTTTCAATGAGTGGCTATTGGGCACTCTTCTACATTCAGCTTTCACAGTGAGGCTATTGGGCACACTTCTAGATTCAACTTTCCACAGAGGTGTTACAGGGCACACTTCTAAATTGAACTTTCAAGTAGTGGCTATTGGGCACACTTTTAAAATCAACTTTGCACAGAGGTACACTTCTAAATTGAACTTTCATTGAGTGGCGATTGGGTACACTTCTAAATTCAACTTTGCACAGAGGTACACTTCTAAATTCAACTTTCAATGAGTGGCTATTGGGTATACTTCGAAATTCAACTTTGCACAGAGGTACAATTCTAAATTCAACTTTCATTGAGTGGCTATTGGGTACACTTGTAAATTCAACTTTGCACAGAGGTACACTTCTAAATTCACAGGGGGGCTATTGGGAACAATTCTAAATTAAACTTTGCACAGAGGTACACTTCTAAATTCAGCTTTCAGTGAGTGGCTATTGGGCACATTTCTAAAATCAACTTTGCACAGAGGTACACTTCTAAATTCGACTTTCAGTGAGGGCTATTGCGCACACTTCTAAATTCAACTTTGCACAGAGGTACAATTCTAAATTCAACTTTCATTGAGTGGCTATTGGGTACATTTCTAAATTCAACTTTGCACAGAGGTACACTTCTGAATTCACAGGGGGGCTATTGGGCACACTTCTAAATTCAACTTTTAATGAGTGGCTATTGGGCACACTTCTAAATACAACTTTGCACAGAGGTACACTCCTAAATTCACAAGGGGGCTATTGGGCACACTTCTAAATTCAACTTTGTACAGAGGTACACTTCTAAATTCAACTTTCAGTGAGGGCTATTGCGCACACTTCTAAATTCAACTTTGCACAGAGGTACAATTCTAAATTCAACTTTCATTGAGTGGCTATTGGGTACATTTCTAAATTCAACTTTGCACAGAGGTACACTTCTGAATTCACAGGGGGGCTATTGGGCACACTTCTAAATTCAACTTTTAATGAGTGGCTATTGGGTACACTTCTAAATTCAACTTTGCACAGAGGTAGACTTCTGAATTCACAGGGGGGCTATTGGGCACACTTCTAAATTCAACTTTTAATGAGTGGCTATTGGGCACACTTCTAAATTCAACTTTGTACAGAGGTACACTTCTAAATTCAACTTTCAATGAGTGGCCATTGGGCACACTTCTAAAATCAACTTTGCATAGAGGTACACTTCTAAATTCAACTTTCAATGAGTGGCTAATTGGTACACTTCTAAATTCAACTTTCCACAGAGGTACACTTCTACATTCACACGGGGGCTATTGGGCATACTTCTAAATTCTACTTTCAATGAGTCGCTATTGGGCACAAATCTAGATTGAACTTTCCACAGAGGTGTTACAGGGCACTCTTCTAAATTCCACTTTCAATGAGTGGCTATTGGGCACACTTCTAAAATACATTTTGCCAGAGGTACACTTCTAAATTCAACTTTCAATAAGTGGCTATTGGGTACACTTCTAAATTCAACTTTCCACAGAGGTACACTTCTAAATTCACAGGGGGGCTATTGGGCACACTTCAAATTTTAACTTTCAATGAGTGGCTATTGGGCACACTAAAATCAACTTTGCACAGAGGTACACTTCTAAATTCAACTTTCAATGAGTGGCTATTGGGCACACTTCTAAATTCAACTTTGCACAGAGGTACACTTCTAAATTCACAGGGGGCTATTGGGCACACTTCTAAATTCAACTTTCAATGAGTGGCTATTGGGCACACTTCTAAAATCAACTTTGCACAGATGTACGCTTCTAAATTCATCTTTCAGTTAGTGACTATTGGGCACACTTCTAAATTCAACTTCGTACAGAGGTAAACTTCTAAATTCAACTTTAAATGAGTGGCTATTGGGCACACTTCTAAAATCAACTTTGCACAGAAGTACACTTCTAAATTCAACTTTCAATGAGTGGCTATTGGGTACACTTCTAAATTCAACTTTGCACAGAGATATACTTCTAAATTCACAGGGGGGCTATTGGGCACACTTCTAAATTCAACTTTCAATGAGTGGCTATTGGGTATCCTTCGAAATTCAACCTTCGACAGAGGTACACTTCTAAATTCACAGGGGGGCTATTGGGAACAATTCTAAATTAAACTTTGCACAGACGTACACTTCTAAATTCAACTTTCAGTGAGTGGCTATTGGGCACATATCTAAAATCAACTTTGCACAGAGGTACACTTCTAAATTCAACTTTCAGTGAGTGGCTATTGGCCACACTTCTAAATTCAACTTTCCTCAGAGGTACAATTCTAAATTCACCTTTCAATGAGTGGCTATTGGGTACACTTCTAAATTCAACTTTGCACAGAGGTACACTTCTACATTCACAGGGGGGCTATTGGGCACACTTCTAAATTCAACTTTCAATGAGTGGCTATTGGGCACACTTCTAAAATCAACTTTGCACAGAGGTACACTTCTAAATTGAACTTTCAATGAGTGGCTAATTGGTACACTTCTAAATTCAACTTTCCACAGAGGTACACTTCTACATTCACACGGGGGCTATTGGGCATACTTCTAAATTCTACTTTCAATGAGTCGCTATTGGGCACAAATCTAGATTGAACTTTCCACAGAGGTGTTACAGGGCACTCTTCTAAATTCCACTTTCAATGAGTGGCTATTGGGCACACTTCTAAAATACATTTTGCCAGAGGTACACTTCTAAATTCAGCTTTCAATAAGTGGCTATTGGGTACACTTCTAAATTCAACTTTCCACAGAGGTACACTTCTAAATTCACAGGGGGGCTATTGGGCACACTTCAAATTTTAACTTTCAATGAGTGGCTATTGGGCACACTTCTAAAATCAACTTTGCACAGAGGTACACTTCTAAATTCAACTTTCAGTGAGTGGCTATTGGGCACCCTTCTAAATTCAACTTTGCACAGATGTACATTTCTAAATTCAACTTTCAATGAGTGGCTATTGGGCACACTTCTAAATTCAACTTTGCACAGAGGTACACTTCTAAATTCACAGGGGGCTATTGGGCACACTTCTAAATTCAACTTTCAATGAGTGGCTATTGGGCACACTTCTAAAATCAACTTTGCACAGATGTACGCTTCTAAATTCATCTTTCAGTTAGTGACTATTGGGCACACTTCTAAATTCAACTTCGTACAGAGGTAAACTTCTAAATTCAACTTTAAATGAGTGGCTATTGGGCACACTTCTAAAATCAACTTTGCACAGAAGTACACTTCTAAATTCAACTTTCAATGAGTGGCTATTGGGTACACTTCTAAATTCAACTTTGCACAGAGGTACACTTCTACATTCACAGGGGGGCTATTGGGCACACTTCTAAATTCAACTTTCAATGAGTGGCTATTGGGCACACTTCTAAAATCAACTTTGCACAGAGGTACACTTCTAAATTGAACTTCAATGAGTGGCTATTGTGCACACTTCTAGATTCAGCTTTCACAGTGAGGCTATTGGGCACACTTCTAGATTCAACTTTCCACAGAGGTGTTACAGGGCACACTTCTAAATTCAACTTTCAAGTAGTGGCTATTGGGCACACTTCTAAAATCAACTTTGCACAGAGGTACACTTCTAAATTCAATTTTCCACAGAGGTACACTTCTAAAATCACAGAAGGGCTATTGAGCACACTTCTAAATTCAACTTTCAATGAGTGGCTATTGGGCACTCTTCTACATTCAGCTTTCACAGTGAGGCTATTGGGCACACTTCTAGATTCAACTTTCCACAGAGGTGTTACAGGGCACACTTCTAAATTGAACTTTCAAGTAGTGGCTATTGGGCACACTTTTAAAATCAACTTTGCACAGAGGTACACTTCTAAATTGAATTTTCATTGAGTGGCGATTGGG